>NC_134572.1:195366919-196059419 GCF_050947875.1 Dermacentor variabilis | reverse complement strand
AGCAGTTTGGGCATATCTTGTGAAGTGCTCTACTGCGACAATTATCCAGCGATTTCCTTTAGCAGTGGATGGAAGAGGCCCATAAAGGTCAATGCCAATCCGATCAAAAGGACGTGCAGGACACGGTAAGGGTTGCAGAGGGCCTGTCGTGTGAGGAGATGTCTTGCGTCGCTGACAGGCTACACATGACCGAATGTATTTGCGGACATAAGAATACATGCCGCGCCAGTAGTAGCGCTGGCGGAGCCGCTGGTAGGTTTTCAGGACGCCAGCATGAGCTTGTTGTGGGTTGGCGTGGAAATACGTGCATATGTCGGAGCGCGAATGGCGAGGGATGACTAGCAGCCATTTGCGACCGTCCGGCTGATAGTTACGGCGGTACAAGATGGCGTCCCGTAGCACAAAATGGGTGACTTGGCGACGAAGGCCTCGAGGGCATGTAGCCGTCGAAGAACTGTGAATAATGTCAATGAGAGACACAATCCACGGATCTTTCCTCTGTTCAGACGGCATGTCAGTAACAGCAAGTGTAGCAACCGGGCACTCTATGGGTGAGGCTCGCGTTTCGTCGGATTGCATGGGCGATCGTGAGAGAGCATCGGCGTCAGAATGTTGGCATTAGGATGGATAGATGACGCGAATGTCAAATTCTTGGAGCCGAAGAGTCCAACGTCCAAGACGGCCTGACGGGTCTTTCAGTGACGCAAGCCAGCAGAGCGCGTGGTGGTCTGTCACAACATCGAACGGATGGCCATACAAGTAAGGGCGAAATTTGTTTAACGCCCAAACTATAGCCAAACATTCTTTTTCTGTGATGGAATAATTGGTTTCTGCCTTCGTGCGGGCACGACTCGCATATGCAACCACATATTCAGGAAAGCCAGGCTTGCGTTGCGCAAGGACGACTCCAAGACCAACGCCACTGGCGTCCGTATGAACTTCAGTCGGTGCAGTCGGGTCATAGTGGCGTAGAACAGGCGGGGAGGTAAGCAGACGACGCGAAGTGGTGAAGGCTTGGTCACATGCCGGAGTCCAATCGCGAAGGTCACCTGGGCCAGCCAGGAGCTTTGTAAGGGGAGCGATGATGCAGGCAAAATTGCGCACAAAGCGTCGAAAATAAGAACAAAGGCCGATAAAACTTCGGAGCTCTTCCAGTGTAGTCGGCCGCGGAAATTCTGCGACAGCACGAAGTTTGTCAGGGTCGGGAGGGACGCCGTCTTCGGAAACGACATGGCCAAGTATGGTCAGCTGGCGGGCGCCGAAGCGGCACTTTTTCAAGTTAAGTTGAAGGCCGGCGGTGGCAAGGCAAGTAAGGACTTCGCGTACACGAGAGAGGTGAGTGGTGAAATCAGGGCAAAAAACTACCACGTCATCTAAATAACACAGGCACGTCTTCCATTTCAGGCCTCGCAGAATATTGTCCATCATTCTTTCGAATGTCGCGGCCGCATTGCAGAGGCTGAATGGCATTACTGTAAACTCATACAGGCCATCAGGCGTAATGAAAGCTGTTTTCGAGCGGTCGGATTCATCCAATAGCCCGATCACAAGTCCAAAGAAGAAAAGAATTCAGCACCCTGTAGACAATCCAAGGCGTCATCTATGCGCGCTAGAGGATAGACATCTTTTCGTGTAATCTTGTTGAGGCGACGATAGTCCACACAGAAACGAATCGAGCCATCTTTTTTCTTAAAGAGTACTACGGGCGATGACCAAGGGCTGCAGGATGGCTTGATAAGACCATGGTCAAGCGTGTCATCAACTTGCTCGGTGATGACACGACACTCGGTGGATGACACGCAGTACGGACGCTGGCGTAATGGTGCGTGATGTCCCGTATCAATGTGGTGAGAGACGGTACTTTTGCGGCCTAATGATGCTTGGTTCCAGTCAAAAGGGCGTGAAAATTATTTAAGAGAGTAATTAGCCACTCACGTTGTGTCGACTCGGGGTCATCGGCAATGGAGCGACAAATAACATCCAGTGGTACTCGGTTAGATGGCACATGGGGTGTCAGTGCTGTTACGTTGGCAATATCTACGTCGTCGGCCATAGGGAAATGCACAATAGCGTCAGCGTTCACAGACTCGCCGGTACCAATAGTCTCGCCACAGTGCAAAGCCAGAGTGTGTGAATTTTGGTTTGAAATCAGTATTTCTGCAGCACCATGGTGAACCGTGAGGAGGGCGAAAGGCAACAATATAGGCTGGCGGCGAATGAAGACGGCAGTGGGTGTAAACATGACCGTCGCTTCCGGAAGCGATGCGAATGAAAGAGACACAAATACAGCAGAGTGAGGAGGAAGGTCAGTATCTGAAGCTACACAGATCCTGCTAAGATCCTGAACTTGAAAGTCGTGAGATGGCAAATCGCACAGAACGGAGAACTGAACCTCAGCACGTGCACATTCAATGACGGCATGATGGCGCGACAGAAAATCCCAACCGAGAATGACATCGTGGGAGCAACAAGTTAACACAAAGAAATCAATCGAATACCGAATGTCTCGAATCAGCACCCTGGCAGTGCACATAGCGACTGGCTGTACTTGTTGCGCACTGGCTGTTCTAAGCAATGGAACCGAAGGCTTCATGGTCACTTTCCGCAATGCACGACAAAGCTTCTCACTAATCAGGGATACAGCAGCATCTGTATCGACGAGCGCAAGGGATTTGATTTCATGAACGTACATTTCAATAACGTTAGCGGGGGAAAAACGAGGACTTTGATGTTCCGAAGATGACGCAGTTCGTGCCTCAGGAACTGCGGAAATCAGTTTTCCGCCTCAGTAGTACAGGCACTGGGTCTACGACGCATGGGTGAGAGTGAGCGCCGACGAGGGGAAGGCGAGCGACGAGTGCCATAGAGCTGTGACTGCGGTGCCGGTATGTCATCAGCAGCGTAGACTTCCGGTGGTGGTCGTGAAGGCATATGGAAAGGTCGGAAGTCGGATCTGGGTCGTCGCGGGGTGCCCACGAAGGCCCGCAAGCGCCGGCGGCAGAAGCGCGCTACATGACCAGGGGTACCGCAGGCATATCCTGTTGGGCGGTTGTCATCAGTACGCCAAGGATTTGGACCCTGCTGCTGTGCACTGAAAAAGGGATCCGCCGGCGGGCGAGGCGCTGAAGGCGGAGGAGAGAACACCTGTAGACGAGGCGCCCGTGCAACGGCTTCAGCATACGTCAGAGGCGCGGCCACGTGAGCCTGCTGACACGGAGGTGGAAGAGCTTCGGTCACTTGCTCTTGAATGATCTGTCGGAGCGCTGCAGCCAAACATTGAGAAGGCTTCTCCGTGGTCGCGAAAATCGAGAGCTGTCATGCGACCTCCTCGCGTACAAATTCTTTTATTTGCGTCAGCAAAGTTGTGTGGTTGTCGCCAATTATTAATGCGGCTAACGAATCTTCCGTAGGCGGTGGGCGCCGAGCTAAGATGCGTTGCTTGCGCAGCTCGTCAAAACTTTGGCACAAATTGATAACTTCGGCCATGGTACGCGGATCCTTCGCTAACAACATCTTAAAGGCATCCTCATCAATGCCTTTCATAATGTGTTTTATCTTGTCCTGTTCTGACGTTGATGGATTCACGCGCTTACACAGGTCAATGACATCTTCGATGTAACTTATGAAAGTTTCACCGTGATGTTGCGCACGCCCCCGTAAGCATTGTTATGCGCGAAGCTTGCGCACAGCGGGGCGCTTGAACACTTCTGCGAAACTTGTTTTGAACGTGCTCCATGTTGCGAAATCGTGTTCTTGGTTTCGGAACCAGAGGTTCGCGACGCCGGTTAAGTAAAACAGCACGTTGTGGAACTTTGTGACATCGTCCCACTTGTTATGTAAAACAGCACCTTGTGCAACTTGGTAACATCGTCCCACTTGTTATGCTGGCTCACCCGTTCGTAAGATGACAACCAATCCTCCACGTCATGATCATCGGTGCCGCTAAAGATGGCAGGATCACGCTGGCGCAACACACCGGAAACGATGGTCGCCGGAGGCTGTGGTGCATCTTCCTGGGTAGTTTCGTCAGACATGGTCGCCGCAGTCGGTAGCGTCCGGCTTCGGAGTTCCAGTTTCCGAGGTCTGCCCGCAGCTCCATACAATGAAAGGGGGTTTATTGCAGCTCGTACGCGGGATCGGAAGTGGCTCTTGATCGCGAGTCCTAGCTGTTCGCATGAGCAGCCCGAGCTCGGATCTCGCACCGCAGCGGTGGCAGTCCGCACAGCGCCACATGCATGTTACCCACTACAAAATAAATATGTGTGCTCTCTACACGTAATGTTAATACATCTGGCTGTATGCCCTATGTATGATTTTCCGCACGTTAAAGGGATCTTGTACTCAACGTTGCCGACACATTCCAAATTCCGGTTTCTGTGCTTTATTTCGCATTTGTTTATGGCTGAATTTTTTGGCTGAACTTTTTATGGCTGAACTCTTTTTTACATGTGCTTTTCACCTTCAAATGAGCTAAAAAAAAACACTTATGCGCCGTACTTTATGCCAGCTTTTTGAGGCCATGTGAAATTTGATGCATATAAGGGACCAAAGTTTTTCGCTATTTTGTAAGCTTTTTTCAGTGCCTTCAACTGCGTTCATCTGTGTCCGTGTATCCACCCGCTGGCGTTGTTTATTTCTGATTTATTTTCAAATACTAATAGCCCTTCCGGGCTGTTACACGGTGGGAAGAAAGGTGTAGGATTGTGCTCGTTGGTGAAATGGGCTTTACAGTTGTGATAACAGCGCAAGGTCAGCAGAGGATACAAAAGAGAGAACAGAGCGCTAAAAGCACTCTATTCTTTAGTGTTCTGTCCTGTCTTCCGTCCCATTTGCTGTCCTTAAGCTGTTATTAAAACTCAACTATTGAGGCTCAGCGTTTTTCATTTCAACGATTATTCTAGGCAGAAACGAATATTGCACTCTTGGCCGGTAGGACATCCTTGCAAGTGAATGTTTGATGATAGTCTACCGCACGGCCACAAGTACACGCGGAAATCCGATTGAATGTGTTCTGATAAAGCTAGTAAAGATACTTAATCCAAGCAATTTTTTCTGCGAACAGCCAAAGTTTGTGGCTCTGCCAAAGTTTGTGGCGCGTGAAAGAAGTTCAGTTACAGACTGCATCCTTGAGGAACAGGAAAATGTGGACGTCACTGCCAATCTCTGAACACGTTGGAGTTTGTCAACGAGATATTTCTGATTTGAATTTCAAATTATACCTGCGTATTCCAGAGTTAGCCTTGATATTGATATATATGTTTTTAGTGTAACAACAGATGGTGCATCTTTTAGCTTCCGCTGTAGGAATCCAAATTCTCATTGGGCTGTTCCACACAAAATTTTGTACATGATCTCTCCAGTTCATGTCATGTGAAATTGTAATACCTAAATATTTTAATTGACTGGAACGTTTTATTTCTGTGTTGTTAATTACGTACGTGGACAAAAATTACACACGCATAGATGTGTCAAATTGTCATGATATTGAACAGCAGGTCTCCGTAGGTCATTCCTTGTTCTGGTTCGTGTAGTATGCCTTCAACGACGTCTTAGGAGATTTTCATATTTGCACTTAACTTTGTAAACCATTCCTCCTAATTCAATTTCCTGGATCACGAATAGCAGTTTGTGGGCAATTCAATGTCTGCTATGCTGGGTAAACGACATCGTCTTGCTTTGGCACTTGCACCGCAATTTTGTCGTTGAAAATGTGCGGTGATATTCCACTTGCTCTGTCTATTGCTTGCGCTATGTTGAGCTGCGAATATTTACCAGACTGCAGGACTACCTGCCATCAGTACACAATCTCTTGTTCTCTTGTTAGTTGGGAGAATTGCGGCCTGCACTTTTTTTCAATTTTTGGTTTTCTCTGAATTGCATGCTGCTGCAATGGTTCCTCTTGTTGGAACTGTTCTGCGTCCGGCGCTTTTATAACCTTCTTCTTCTCCCCTTAATTAATCACCGGCGTTGTTTTTCGGTGGTTTTTCGCTACTTTTGCCATAAATGTGCTGTTGCTATTAGCTTTCACCATTCACTTGCACCTATTCGTGATTTCCAACTTGAAACAACAGGAAAAGAGAAAAAATCCGCCCCCAGAGCACTCTGTGAAAGCCGATGTCTAGCGAAGCAGGTGCGGGCGTTAGAGGACGATACAGAGGCACCAGCACCAGAAGCGAAGTACGTCCCGCTAGCACGCACGCACGCGCGCGGAAGTACCGCATACATCGTCATTCCTAATGCAAAGGAGGGGTAAGGCGTGCAGACACGGATACAAGAGGAGAGAAGTGGGCAACACGAACGCCGACTATCAACTGCAGGAAGCAGTCGGGCGAAAATAGAGAAGACCCAAACTCATCTGCGCATGCTCTCGAAAGGTACCACCATGTGTCAATCGAGTGGATGTGCCGGTCTACGTGAGGGGTAACTGTAAATGGATTTGGTCTCTTCTTTATGTAAAATAATCGAAGGCTGACTCACGCACGCACTGCCGTCATTATTGATATACCATGCTTCAAACATTCCAACCATTCAACCATGCTTCAACGACGGATTGGATTGTATTGGAAAAACTTTAATAAAAGTCCTGCAGGACGCACGTCAGCGCGCAGTGGGCGTCTCCCACGCAGGGACCGACAGCGAATACCTGGCGGCCGCTGCGAGAGCCTGCTGGACGGCCCATTGCTGGTCTTGTAGGAGCGGGCTTCTTAGGATCTTCTCCCAGTTGTCGGAGGTAGAGTCGGGCGGAGCGTTTCTGCACTCCCAGAGCACGTGTGCGAGTGTCGCCGTGACCCCGCACGAGGGGCACGCATCGTCTGGGTAAACGTCCGGGTAGATTATGTGTAAGGTGGCCGGGTTTGAATAGGTATCTGTCTGTAATAAGCGTAGCGTTAGCGCCTGCGGCCTGTTTAGTTTGGGGTGCGGGGGCGGAAAGAGACATCGTCCCAAGTAAAAGTGTTTGGTTATTTCATTGTAGGTTATTGGGGCATCCCTGTTCGCCTCCAACTCATCGAGACGTAGTTGTCCGGGGGTCACGGCGCGGTCGGTGCGCGCGCGCAGCGTCGTGGGCTGTCTCGTTGAGGTTGGGCGGGGCGCCCGGAATCCGACCCAGGTGGGCG
Source organism: Dermacentor variabilis (assembly GCF_050947875.1). Classification (NCBI taxonomy): domain Eukaryota; kingdom Metazoa; phylum Arthropoda; class Arachnida; order Ixodida; family Ixodidae; genus Dermacentor; species Dermacentor variabilis. The sequence goes on along the minus strand of NC_134572.1, from coordinate 196,052,304 downwards.
GGAAACCAGATGACGGTGTGGTGTTTGAAGGTGCTTGCATCAGCGCCGCGGAGGATGCGTAACGCCTTGACGGGGACGACTTCTCTCTCGGACGCTTTGATGGCTGGTCTCGAGTCGCTGAATATTGTCGTTCGCTTATCTTCGAGCATTGCCAGGGCTATGGCCACTTGCTCCGCCACCTCGGGATCACGTGTGCGTACAGTGGCGGCGTTTAAAGTCCGTTGCGACGACGAGACCGCTACCGCGGCGAAGGCTCGGTTGCATCGGTAGGCGGCGGCGTCCACGAAAGCGAAGTCGTCCGCTTTCTTGTTTCCTCGTTTGAGGAACGCGGTGGCCCGGGCTTGGCGCCTGCCTCGATTGTGTTCCGGATGGACGTTTCGCGGAATGGGTGCGATTGTGATGAGGTCGCTGAGCTCGCGGGGAACCGGCGTAAGCTCCGGTGGATCCTGGGTGTTCAGTGGGAAGTACCCGAGCTCGCGCAAGATGTGACGGCCGGTCTTCGTCATCGTCAGTCGTATCATCTGCGCTTGCTCCTGAGCCTCAGCGATCTCTTCGAGGGTATTGTGCACCCCGAGCTCGAGAAGTCGATACGTCGGCGTCGTGATCGGGAGCCCAAGGGCCCGCTTCACTACCTTTCGGATTAGTGTATTGAGCTTGTCACGCTCCGAGTGTTTCCACTTATGCATTTCTGCGACGTAGGTGAAGTGACATAGGACGAACGCGTGTATGAGACGCAGCAGATTGTCTTCTTTGAGGCCGTGGTGACGGTTGGCCACCTTGCGTAAAAGTCGTATTGCGTTGTCCGTCTTTGTCGTCAGCTTGTGGACCGTTTGGATGTTGGATCCGCCTGCCTCGATAATCATTCCCAGTACTCGGATGGAGCCAACCCTGGGGATTGGGCGACCGTCTCTGGTGCGTACAGTGATGTTGCGCTCGGTCGGTGGTTTCCATCCTTTAGGCCTTTTGCCTCGTCGTTTTGGGCTGTACAACAACAGCTCCGATTTGGCGGAGGAGCACTTGAGGCCCGTGTGGTCGAGGTAGGATTCGGCAGTTTCGACTGCCTCCTGCAGAGCGGATTCGATAAAGCCGTCCGACCCCGCGGAGCACCAGATGGCGATGTCGTCCGCGTATACCGTATGGTTGAGGCCTTGTATCTTCGACAGGCGTTCGGAGAGCCCAATCATCACCAGGTTGAACAGCGTCGGCGAGAGGACGGAGCTCTGGGGGGTGCCACGCTGTCCGAGCTCGACTTCTTCCGACGTGAGGTCTCCGACACAGAGCACGGCCTTGCGACGGGTTAGGAAGGAGCGGACGAACTCGTAGTACCGGCGCCCGAGCCCTAAGGCCGTGATCGCCTTTAGTATCGCCGAGTGCTGGATGTTATCGAAAGCCTTCTCCAGGTCAAGGCCAAGTATGGCGCGGGTGCCCCAAGTAGCCCCGGCGTCTATGATTTGGTGTTTCAGGAGAAGCATCGTATCCTGAGTCGAGAGCCCGGGTCGGAAGCCGATCATGTGGTGTGTGTAACACTCCTGGTCTTCGAGATACCGGCCGACTCTGTTGAGTACGACATGCTCGGCCACTTTACCCACGCACGACGTTAGCGAGATGGGGCGAAGGTTATCGACGCCAGGCGCCTTGCCCGGTTTCGGAATGAGGATCGTCTGGGCGAGTTTCCAGGCATCAGGTAACTCGCCCCGCCCCCACACGTCATTGATGGCCTCCGTGAGGTACACGACCGAGGGGTCGTCTAAGTTCCGCAGGAGCTTGTTGGTTATGCCATCGGGGCCCGGGGCGGAACGGCCGTTTAGTTCGTGGAGAGCCCGGCGTATCTCTTCGACGGAAAAATCGGCGTCTAGGAGACTGTTGTCGGTACCGGTGTAATCGGGATGTAGGGTCGGCGGGCCTTTGGGTATCGGCAGGTACTTATGCACAAGCGTCTTGACGATGTCATCCGGCGAAGCGGTGCCTTTGGCCTGGTGAAGGACTTCGGTGAGCGAGCGGCGCTAGTTTGTGCGGGTGTTAGTGTCGTCGAGCAGGTGTTTGAGGAGGTTCCACGTCTTCCCGTTGCGGACCTGTCCGTCGACGGAGTTACACACCTCTTCCCATTGCTGTTTCGTAGGGTGCAGCAGTGTTCCATTATGGTCTGGTTGAGTTGTGCAATGCGTTAGCGGAGCCTGCGGTTGAGACGCTGGCTCTTCCATCGTGTCATTAGAGACTGTTTGGCTTCGAGCAAGTGGGCGAGGCGGCTGTCCATCTTCTCGGTTGGCATATCGGTGCTAAATGTTTTCGTGGCCTTAACGACGTCGGCCTTGAGCTGAGCCGTCCACGTCTCGAGGTTCGGGGCAGTGTCTGGAGGGAGTCGTGAGGCGCGAGTCTTGCGAAAGAAGTCCCAGTCGACCCACGTGTACGACGTGGGCTTCCTGACGATGCTGGGTAGGTGCACGGCCAGTATGAGATAGTCGCTGCCAAGATCGTCCGCAAGGTTGGGCCAGCGGGCATCGGCTGTGTTCTTCACGAAGCAGAGATCTGGAGTGGTGTCTCTGTGCGTGGATGTGCCGATACGGGTAGGGAACGCCCTGTCTGTCACTAGGGTGAGATCGAGCTCGTTCGCATGCTGCCACAGCGCGGTGGCCTTGGTGGTGTCATATACGTAACCCCAGGTGCGATGCGCAGCGTTGAAGTCGCCAGCATTGACGGGTTTGAGCCAGCAATACGTATCGCTGTCTGGAAGAGGCGTCGGAAACGGTGACTCGTTTGTCTGGGGCTGCTGTACACGTTGAGTATGTACACACTTTGTCGGGACGCGTCGCTTGGGAGAATCTCCGTCATGACGTTGTCCACCTCGGACGTGCCGAGGTCATGCGCGAGGCAGGTGAGCTTTTTAGAGACCAACGTGGCGGTACCACGTCCTCCCGCGAGGCCTGGTAACCACTGGTAACCGGTAAACGTGGCGGTGTGTGTTAAAGTTTCTTGCAGTAGGATTACGTGGGGCTTGGCAACGTGGCTGCTTAGGTATTGCTGCAGGGAGGCTTTCCGCGTAGTGAAACTCCTGCAGTTCCACTGCCAGATGCGGAACGCTTCATCTCGCCTGGCCATCTTGATGCTTGTGGGGGTCGGCCCGGGCGCTTGACGGTTGGAAGGAGGCCGCGTGTGTGGGTGAATTGAGCGTGGGGTGTTGTGTCGAGACCGGCTTAGTAGCGGCAATGGCGGGGGCTACAACGTTTTCGAGATAATGTTCGACTGTCCCCAACCGATTACCTTGGGCCGCGAGGGTTGACTGTACGCGGGCCATATTCTCTCCGAGAAAGCGGAGGCTCTCTTTATTGCCGACAGCGTACTTTTAATCTCTTCTAACTCGGGTTTCAGTTCTGGTATGGCGCGAGCTACGGCGCGTTTCTTGGGCGCGCTCTCGCCGTCCGCGCTATCAGCGCTAACAGGGTGTGGCGGTGGTGACGGGGCTACTGCCTTCGCAGCGTTTTCGGCGGCGGGCATAGTGGCTGCGCGCGCGCTCCTGTCGTTCTGTAGTTCGGCAATCGCGCCCGTAAGTTTGAGGATTGTCTCTTTCATAGGGGCGTTTTCGCGTTTGAGTAACGCTATCTCGGATGTGTTGGTGTCTGTAACGTGCTCTGGGAGTGAGCCCGACCCTACCTGTGATGTGGTGTCGTTTCTTCTTCCCCGGACGACATCTGTCCAGGTGAGGGAACGTCGTTTCTTGTTGATTGTTGGTGGTGCCGGCGAGCTTGACAATCGTTGACAAGAGGGCCCGGAGCGGGATCCAGAACGGGACCCGGAACGGGACCCGGGCCCGGACTTGGAGCGAGAAATGGAGAGGTCCCGAGGTGCGCCGCGCGGCGCACAACGGGAGCGGGCCCGTGGTCGGCTCCGGGATGTCGATGCCCGCCTGGAGCGGCTCCGAGATCTGCCCCTGGATCTGGAGTGGGATCGGTTGTTGTCAGCGGCCCGGGCACTTCCAGGGAGTTGCGGGTAGGCGTCTTCGGTGGTAGCGATGGCGGACTTGGGCATTGTAGTGCAGTCGTCGCCGTTCCTCGTCGAGCGTGCTCTCTCCCATCGCCGTCGACGGACCACGTATGGCATGTGGTAGCGTTCCTTGCAGGCTTTGGCGGCGGTGAGATGGGGGCCACCGCATAGCTTACATTTGGGTGCACAGTCGTGCTCCCGAGTGGGGTTTGGGGCACCACAGCCTCGGCAAATAACGTCCCCGGGGTTTGGGCACACGTCCGCACGCTGGCCGAGCCGACCACAGGCGTAACATATGTCGACCTGCCTGCGGTACAGCGTGCAGTGCATGAGGACCGAGCCATAGCGCACGAAATTGGGCACTCGATGGCCGTCGAATGCCACGACTGTTGCGGTGGTAGGGCCAATGCGCTTGGCGGCCAATGCCAGTGGATTTCTGTCATTGACGATTTTCGAGTCAATGTCCGTCGGCCCATCTTCCACGGGGACCCCGCGGATGACTCCCTTACAAGTGGACTGTGGTGCCGCTTCGTAGGCGCTGATCTCGTGGGTGACGCCTTGGATGCAAATTTGATTTACTCGCGCGTAGCGGTTAGCATTTTCTCTGAGCGGATTGCTTGCCACTAAGATATTCTGTTTGTTGGTGGGGCAAAGCGTGTCCGAGTGTTGTTGTGCCGGGCTGAGGCCAGCCGAGGCGGCAATGGTGTTGGCAACCACCGCAGGGCCAACCTTTGCTATGTTAAGTCCCCCACGAGGCCTTATAATAATACGGATGTCATCTTTTGGCAACGGTGGCATTCTGCTCGCGCGGATGTTGGGGTTTTTAACGTTTTCACGGCCGCGGGTCTAAGTTCCTCCAGGTTTCAGCACGCCATATGGCGGAGTATGGTTAACGCTCTCACGTTTGGCTGCGGCGCGGCGAGACGTGGCAGTCTGCCAGCCTTGATCCGGGGTGATGTCCTCCACGGCAATGTCCTCCCCAGCCACTTGGTATTCCATGTCTGAGCACAATAATTGTAGCCCATGTAGCGGCGGCGACGACGTGGAAGAGAGAGCAACGCGCCAGAAGCGTCGCCGCGCTCGACACGTCGGATTAGAAGCTCCCCTCGTTAGGGCTAGCAAGGCGGCGGCCGGGTGACGATAGCAAAACCGCTGTAGATGGTAGAGATAAACACTCACAGTGTCCAGCAAAGTGTCCACAGGGTCTGTGCAACTTCACAAAGCCGTCTTGCACAAATATTTCCTTGAAATCGTGAAAAATCGCCACGAGAACATTGGTATAAACAAGAGCCGAATAGAATTCGTCCGCACACTCCGGCGTCTTCTTCTTCCTCCTCAACGACGGAATCATCATTCTTCTAGGCCGTCCGCCAAGCTCAACTGCCTTATTGAAATAAATTAATGTCGGAAAGTAAATTCCGTCAGAAAATGCGTAAGGTACGACTTAAGCCCAAGCTGCAGACATGATAGCTTCAAGATGTTGTTCGAATGTACGAGAAAACATAAAACTGTTAAGCGGCAACTCTTTAGACAAAGCCCTTTTCGAGCGGCCATTTGAGGTCTGCCTGAGTGCCTCCGCCGCCAGCTGGAGTTACCGTTAGTACATAATAATAATAATAATAATAATAATAATAATAATAATAATAATAATAATAATAATAATAATAATAATAATAATAATAATAATAATAATAATAATAATAATAATAATAATAATAATAATAATCAGCCTGCTTACGCCCACTACAGCGCAAAGGCCTCTCCCATACTTCTCGAACTACCCCGGTAATGTACTAATTGTGGCCATGTCGTCCCTGCAAACTTCTTAATCAAATCCGCCCACCTAACTTTCTGCCGCCACCTGCTACGCTTCCCTTTTCTTGGAATCCAGACCGTAACCCTTCATGACTATCGGTTATCTTCCCTCCTCACTACATGTCCGGCCCATGCCCCCCCCCCGCATTTCTCTTTCTTGATTTCAACTAAGATGTCATTAACACGCGTTTGTTCCCTCACCCAATCTGGTCCTTTCTTATCGCTTAACGTTACACCCATGATTCTTCTTTCCATAGCTCGCTGCGTCGTCCTCAATTTAGGTAGAACCCTATTCTTTAGCCTCCAAGTTTTTGCCGCGTACGTGAGTACTGCTAAGACACAGCTGTTATTCACTTTTCTCTTCAGGGATAATGACAACCTGCTGTTCATAAGTTGAGCATGCCCACGAAATGCACCCCATCCCATCCTTATTCTTCTGATTAGTTCAGTCTCATGATCCGGATCCGCGGGCACTACCTGCCCTAAGCAGATGTATTCCCTTACCAGTTCCAGTGCCTCGCTACATATCATAAACTGCTGTGTCCTTTCGAGACTGTTAAACATAGGTTGAGTTTTCTGCAGATTAATTTTTAGACCCACCCTTCTGCTTTGCGTCTCCAGGTCAGTAAGCATGCATTGCAATATGTCCCCTAAGTTACTAAGCAAGGCAATAGCATCAGCGAATAGCAAGTTACTAAGGTATCCTCCAGTAACTCTTATCCCCAATTCTTCCCAATCCAGGTCTCGGAATACCTCCTGTAAACACGCTGTGAATAGCATTGAAGAGATCGTATCTCCCTGCTTGACGCCTTTCTTTATTCGGATTTTGTTGCTTTCTTTATTGAGGACTACGCTGGCTTTGGAGCCGCTATAGAGATCTTTCAGTATTTTGTTATATGGCTCGTCTACACCCTGATTCCGCAATGCCTCCATGACTGCTGAGGTTTCGACCGAATCAAACGCTTTCTCGTAATCAATGAAAGCTATATATAAGGGTTGGTTATATTTTGCACATTCTTCTATCAGCTGATTGATAGTGTGAATATGGTCTATTGTTGAGTAGCCATTACGGAATTCTGCCTGGTCCTTTGGTTGACAGAAGTTTAAGGAGTTCCTGAATTTATTTGCGATTACCTTAGTAAATACGTTGTAGGAAACAGAGAGTAAGATGATCTGTCTATAATTTTTCAAATCTTTGGCGTCCCCTTTCTTATGGATTAGGATTATGTTAGCATTCTTCCAAGATTCCGGTACGCTTGAAGTCATGAGGCAATGCGTATAGAGGGTGGGCAGTTTTTCTAGGACAATCGGCCCACCATTTTTTAACAAATCTGCTGTTACCTGACCCTCCCCAGCTGCCTTCCTCCTTTGCATAGCTCCCAAAGCTTTCTTTAGCTCTTCTGCCGTTACTTGCGGGATGTCAAATTCGTCGAGACTGTTCTCTCTTCCATTATCGTTGTGGGTGCCACTGGTACTGTATAAATCTCTATGGAACTCCTCAGCCACTTGAACTATCTTGTCCATATTAGTAATGATATTGTCGGGTCTGTCTCTTAACGCATACATCTGATTCTTGCCTATTCCTAGTTTCTTGTTCACTGCTTTTAGGCTTCCACCGTTCCTGAGAGCATGTTCAATTCTGCCAATAATATACTTCCTTATGTCAGCTGCCTTACGCTTGTTGATAGCACATCAGATATATTTATCCTTGTACGCCTTCCGCCTACCAAAAATGCGTTGTTGAAGTAATTCAATTTCCGAAAATGAAATAAAACAGAAAATCCCTAAGGTAGGCCTTACACGCAACTACCGAAATGATAGCGTCGCATTGTAAGTTAAATTTACACGAAAACATAATTCTGTTACGTGGACACTTATACACGGACCTCGCTTTCTGCTACCGCGTTTTTCTCTTTCTTTCTTTTCTTGTGAGCACGCCCCGAAAAATGACGAATCGCGGACACGTGTTTTACTAACCACGAAGCTCCATCACGAAGCTCGGGCACTGGCAGGAGGCACGTGCTCTGCTGGACAAAACATTGGCAATCCACAGTACGCTTACCAGTGCAGCCACCACCTTGCTACTTTGCAGATAAATTCTGTGAGAAATGAACTCTCGGAGTTGCGAGTGGTCTATCTGAATGCGGCTTCTCGAGCTGAACTTAATTAAGTATATATTCCGGCGTTTAAAGATGGCAATCCATGGGAATTTCGCGTTGAATCTGGTGCACATGTAGAACGGTGATGATGAAGATCACTTATTGGCATCCGCTTTGAAACGGCGCGGTGACAATCCCTATCCTAGCCTACTTTATTTAACCAGGTAAACTGTATTTATTTATTTATTCATAATACTTTACAGACCCACTCGAGGGTACTGAGTAACGGGGGTTACAGTTTCTACAGAAAAAAAAAATAGAGCACGAAAAACAAGAAAAAGGAAGGAACAGAAGAAAAAAAACAAAAAGAAAACTTAGTACCCTTCCACTCTGTGAAGAAGGATCACCAGCGAAGCTTTGTATCGCGGCCCCTTAATGGCGAACTGCACCTTCACCGAAGGTCGGCCCGGCATTGCACATAATCTTCGGGATCGGCCCACGTATGGGGAATGCTTAACGCCTTCTTCACCTCCGCTGGGGTTGGCCCGGCATTGCACTATCTTCGGTATCGGTCCACGTATGGGGAGGGCTTAACTGCTACTTCACATCCACCGCGGGTCGGCGCGGCATATCTCTATCTGCGGGGTCAACCCACGTAAGGCGAGTACCTAACGCCTGCTTAAACTCCGCCTTGGCTCACCCGGCATAGCACTACCTTCGGGATCGGCCCACGTATGGAGAATGCTTAACGCCTGCTTCATCTCCGCCGCGGGTCGGCCCGGCATAGCGCTACCTTCGCGATCGACCCACGTATGGGTAGTGCTTAACGCCTGCTTCCCCTCCACCGCGGGTCGGGCCGGCATTGCACAACCTTCGTGCTCGGCCCACGTGTGATGAGTGCTTAACGCCTGCTTCACCTCAGCTGTTGGTCGGCCCGGCATTGCACTATCTTCGGGATCGGCCCACGTATTGGGAGACCTTAACGCCTGATTGACCTCCGCCATGCGTCGGCCCGGCATTGCACTATCTTCGGGTTCGACCCACGTATGGGGAGTACTTAACGCCTGCTTCACCTCCGCCGTGGGTCGGTCCGGCATTGCACTATCTTCGGGATCGGCCCACGTATCTGGAGTGTCTATCGCCAGCTTGACCTACGCAGCGGGTCGGCCCGGCATTACACTATCTCCGGTATCGGCCCACGCATGGGGAGTTTTTTGCTTAGCACGCCAACGAAATGAAAATTTCCTTGGACGGTAGAGGTATACAGCTTCGTTGTAAAATGTCCCAAAACAATGATTACCAATAGTACAGTGTAATATCGTTATACAGTCTTATGAAAGAGCGTATTCAGGTTATCGCGAGAAATTTGGCGGTTAGGCATGGATGCGATGTAATACGGAAAGCGGTTGCAATGTGCAACAGCGCGAGACAGTAATGAGGAGTTAAACCTATGTTTGACCACGTATGCACATGAAACTAAGGGTGTTGTGAAGGCGCCGTGACGTGCGCACATGTGGATGAATCGGCAGTCTGTGAGATGTGCTGATATGAGTACACTGTGAAGCAAAGAGGAGAGCTATCATGCGGAAAGTTTCTAATGCCTCAAGTGAAGTTTCTTTTTCTATTCGGGTATTCCTGGAAAGGTGGTCAGAATTACGTGAGGCGAATGTGGCTGCTCCATTCTGAACAGCTTTAAACATGCTGATAAGGTACTCCTGATATGGTGACCGTGTTGATGAAGGAAATTGTAGTTGCGCACGAACATAGGTAAGACATGCTAATTTCTGCATATTGGAAGGTGCGCTACGCAAGTTTCTATGCAGGTATCCGGAGGAATTAGAAGCTTAAAACGTATGGTTGCTGTATGTGTAGCTCAGGAAAGACGAGGTGTAAGGTGGACACCAAGATATATGTAAGAAGGGGTATTACAAATCATGGTAATATTATTCCAATAGTGAATTGTTAGGACGTTTGCGTCTCAACAAAATTAACATTCATTTAGTGGCGTTAAGACATACGTGGGATGTTTTGCACCAAATGTAAATAAGAAAATGTCATTTTAGACAGCGAAATGGTAGCCGAAGCACTTAATACTGCGGCAGACTATGCAGTTGTCAGCGAACAACCGAATTTATAATAATTAAATTGAATTATGGGGTTTTACGTGCCAAAAGAACTTTCAGATTATGAGGCACGCCGTAGTTGAGGACTCCGGAAATTTCGACCACCTGGGGTTCTTTGACGTGCACCTAAACGGGTGCACGGGTGTTTTCGCATTTCGCCCCAATCGAAAAATGTATAATAATAATAATAATAATAATAATAATAATAATAATAATAATAATAATAATAATAATAATAATAATAATAATAATAATAATAATAATAATGAAAATAATAATACTGATCATGCTCATGATGACGATGATGATGACTTTATTTGCGTCACATGTAGGGAACACGACACTGGAGGCCAGCATTCAAAGCTGTCACAAATGACAGCTTGACAATACCGCAGGCCCCCATGCACATGACACTGGTATAGCGGCATTGCTTACATAAGAAAAAAACAGAAGAAAAAAACACAATACACAGTTCAGTACACAATACACCCTAATAAATTAATTCCATTTTCCGGAAATACAAGCAAAAATGATCATGATATAAAGCAGAAAGTAATGACAGAACAAAAACCTTGAAGCAATTAAAAAGAAAGAATTCATACGAAGGTATAGCTTACAAAGGTAAGAAAAACAATCCACAATTCAAAAATACAATTCAAAGATACAAGTCATAAATACAAGTCATAAATACAATTCACTCATCAGGTGGAAATAACATCGACGCATGTATAATAAAATTGGGTAATGAAAACATGGTGACTTAGAATAAGGACAAAGGACATAATTGAAACCTAAGTAGGTTGAGAACAAGAATAGCGGAATAAAGATAAAAAGAGATTAGTGTAATTGCAGATTTTCAATGACAGTCAAAGACCTGATCATACGGACGTTTAATATTTCCGGAGTTCTATAAATGTACATATTTCCAGCTGTATATTTTTTCCATTCAGTTTATTTATTAATGTCGGTAACTAATTTTCCAGTCTTTAAAGACCATAGGTCGTGCGGTATGTTTTTACATTCCAGTATTCCTTGTAACAGGCGACATGGCTAGGAGCGTCACTATGTAGGTTCACTGTTTTAGGTATGTGCCGCCATTTTTTTTATTTCCTGTTTATAAAGCTTACTTAGTAAGTAATTGTATACCTTCATAATAGACATAAGCTTGTATTTTGAAATATTTCGTGTGTGAAAAAACGACTGTGCACATTTGCTACTGCACGAAGAAACGTTTTTTGAAGTATATGGAGCGTTTGTATATTTCCCGTTGTTGTAGACGCCACCAGTAATTGACGGTAGTTTAACCCTGAGTAAAATAGAGTGTTGTAGAAGACCAGCATAATGTTCCGTGTCACAATACTACGGTTGTGGTATGTGAGGCCTATAACTTGAGATAGTTTTGTTGCTAGATGGTTAATATGATGGTCCCATGATAAAGTTTGATGAAAAATTACTCCTAACGTTTTAAATGTAGAAACAATTTCGATCGGAGTAGAGTGTAAGGCTATATTTTTATTTGCAATTATATTTTTTCCTTTTGACCTGAATAATATGCATTTCGTCTTGGACACATTGATCGTCAGGCGGTTTTTTTCAGTCCATTCTTCTAGAGCAGGCAGTGTGGATTCTGCGGAGTTAAATATTCCTTCAATATCGTTTCCTGTTAGGAAAATTCTCGTGTCGTCGGCGTATATAATAAATTGTGCTATAGGGGAAATGTTTGTAATATCAATTATATACATATTAAACAGAAATGGGCCTAAAATACTGCCCTGAGGTACGCCGCTAGAGACCCGTAGTTGTCCGGCGATAGAGTCAGCTATTTTAACAATTTGTTTCCGATGTTCAACGTAAGACTTGATTAAATTTAAGGCTTTGCCACGATTACCATACCGCTCAACTTTTCGCAACAATATGTCATGACTAATGAGGTCAAACGCTTCGGAAAAGTCCCGAAATAATCCAAGTACGAAATTACTTTGCTCAAGATGCGTTAAAATATGTTCCTTTAGTGTTAGAAGCGCAAATTCTGTACTTAGCCCCCGCCGAAATCCATACTGAGAGTTAGTTATTATCTTGTGTTTTGCTTCAAATTTGTTAAATTGGCTTAATATAACTTTCTCGAATGCTTTAGATAGAATAGGTAGAATAGAGATAGGTCTGTAATTGTCCATGTCATTTTTGTTTCCCTTTTTATAAACAGCTGTTACCCGTGGAAGCTGCATGTTATGTGGAAAGACACCTTAACTAAGACTCAAGATTAAAGATATGTTTTATAACTAGTGCAAGGAGATCAGCGATATACTAAAGAGGTTGAGTTTTAAAACCATCGACATCTTTGCTATTACTGTTATTTAGCCTAGCTATTGTAAATACTTCAGCCTCGCTTGTCGCGCTGAGAAAAATTGTTTCTCCATTCAATCGAAGGTTTTCCAGACTGTTGTGAACGGCATCTTCTACCTTATGATTAACAAACTATTTATTAAACGCATCTTCGAGTGGCTTTCCCGTTAGTTCGGTGCCATTTCTTGATCGGTTTCTTGATCGCATTTGGGGAGGTCAAGACAATCTGTTCTTTGTCTTAAATAAATCAATAAAGAAAGAAAGAAAGAAATTCAGTAATGAAGCTAATCTCTTCCATGTGACCATTTGTGGATTCTGTATTGAAATCTAGAAGATTTGGAAAATATTGACGTCGCGCTTTTGCGAAGTCGTTGTTCAAACGATTTCGATAAACTTTAAAATCTTTAAATTTATTCTAATCTCTAGTTTTTGTAAATAGCTTGTAAAGGTAATTTTTATGATTTATTCTTACACTCAGTTGAGCCGTAACCCAAGGCTTGCTTGTCTTTCTCTTTTGTTTAACAGATTTTTTCAGGAATGCTGGTTGGATATATAGGCTGCAGCATTTCAAGAAACCTATCATAAGCTACATTGGCATCGTCAGTTTCTAAGACGTTCTTCCAGGATACTTCCTCTATTCCTTTCCGGAAAATCAGATGGTTCTGTTCTGAAATATGTTGGACTGTGAACGTCTGTCTTGACGATTTACTGCGTACGTATCCTTTAGCGGAAAGAAATATCGGTAAGTGCCACGTCGAAAGAAAACACCCCCGACCTAAGTTTATCGTGGCTTATATTCGTAAGAAACATGTCAATAAGCGACTGTGAATTCGCAGTTACTCTTCTCGAGAGATTAATTACATTTCTAAGCCCATTGGTATTTAACAGGGTGTCAAAATGGGTTTTTGTGCTATCATTTTTCACCATATCTATACGCATGTCCCCACCACAGATGAGGCTCAAGTTATCATTAGTGATACAGGTAAATAGTTTGTCTAAGCAGTTAAAAAACAGAATGTTGAACCGTTTGGTGGGCGGTAGCACACAACAAGTGCTGTGTTTTGTAGTTTAACTGTGAGAATTTCATAGTCACTTGTTATTACTGAGCATTCTGAAATAATTTCGCAGTCATAGTCCTTTCTATCCAAAATACATATCCCGCCACCGCGACCAGTGGGACGAAAATGACGAAAGATGATAGATTGGAGGGTAAGTCAATACCGTATATTAAAAAGAGTAACGGACGGAGGACACTATCTTGAAGGACACCGGACGTGACGTCGCAAAGGTCAGATGAAATGTTATTCACTGCTGCGAATTGCTGGCGCATAAACAGGAAGTCACGAAGCCAGGATAGTGTTAATGAATCTAGATAAACACAGACAACGGAATTCAAACGGCAATGTAGTACAGCATCGAAAGCTTTAAAGAAATCAAGAAAGAGGCAGTCAGCCTGGCCATTAGCGTTCAAGGTAAAGAATTGCAGTGTTAAACTTCATGTTAAATTCATATAGCTGTGAGTCACATGAGTAGCATTTCCTGAAACCATGGTGATTAAAGAAGAAACAGTTATGGATTCAAGGTCAGAGTAGAGATAAGAAGCTATCAGATGCTGAAGTAGTTTGTGGCATATGTATGTTGGCGAAATAGGTCGATAATTGCCAGACAGGGGCGTAGCCAGGGGGGGGGGAACCTAAGGGGGTACAGCCCCCCCCCCTCCGCCCCGAAATTTTATCGTACTCTCATGCACCGCCGACGAAAACAACCCTCGGCGCCAGAAATCATTCTGTATTTCGTCTAGAATGTATTGCTCAAAAAGAAATTTCGGCGCGAAGATTGTTGTCTCGGGCTGCATTTCGTGGCAACGCCCATGCACCTGGAGTCAGATAACGCAAGGAGCTCCATCCGAGCGCACAAAGTTTCAAGGCCGTTTTCATGGCGAGCCGGCTCGTCGCCGCTTCTCGCGCATGCCGCGGAATATACGGAATGGGTTTGAATTCCAAAACTTTATGGGTATGAAGATCACATAAACGTTTTATTTCGAATAGTAGATTGACATTTAGCAAGTCGTGCTTTGGATTTTCAATACCAGATGTTTGTGGGTTTAATGTTCTTACAAACTTTGACGCTAAACGTGCATTGATTTTTCTAAAGTCGTACATCGAACAATAGAACGAGACAAGCGAAATCAACACACTGTCAGAACAGTTGACAAAGTGCTATAAGAGGTCCGCTGAGGCGAAGCGTTGTGATGGTTCATTTTTGCCGTCATGTCACAGAAAAGAATATCAACGTATTTTTCACTTGCGCCAAAGCCTGTATGTCAGGACACTAAATCCAGCAAAAGTTCTTATTCATATTTTCTGCTTTCACTTTTATTCGTGAGGACATATTGCGCCGCTTCAATTTTTTTTCTCACTACCAACGCGCTGTCAGAGCCAGCCAGAGGTCATTTGTTTTTCACGCGTCGCCCTGACCACCGTGCGGCGCACTTCGGTGCACCTTCGTTTTCTGTGGCCGAGTGGATTTTGGCCTCACAGGTTTTTGGAAGCTCTCTGGTTAGCAGACGAGAAAAAGAAGCAATGGTCGCTCGCCGGAACCACTGCGGAGACTCTACAGATTGCAAAGCGTTCATTTGAAGGCTTCACCTTCATAAAGATGTTATCGCAGCTTCTCCGGAAAGTCTTTTGTGTCGCCAATGTAGGATGACAAGCAGCATGCATATGGTTGTCTGTTGAACAAGCGTCTCACGTTTTGTTCGATACTCCTTCGATAGCCGCATTAGGAGCCCAAAATAGGCATTCATTTGTGGCGAACAGGCTTTCCTTCCCGTTTTTTTTTTTTTCACTTTCGTGTCCCGCCTCACAAAAGAAAGAAAAAATGCGTTGTTGCGGCGCAACAAATTGTCGCATGGTGAAAGTTCAATTTTGTACCTTCTTCTTTTCCGGAAAGAAATGGCGCAGGGGCCTCTTCAGATGCCGGCTACACTTATAATTTTATTGCGATAGCAATTATATGAATAATCAAGGCGCATTCCTGCCGTCGCCGTCATGTTCCCTTTGAAGTCAAAGGCGATAACATTGTCACCGCGCGCCGTATGCTTTATATGCTCGTGAAAGCGCAGGGCTTGGGGGGAGGGGGGAGGGGGGCATAGGATGAGCCGACTATGGTGGGTAAGTCTTGTGTGCGCTACGGAGAAAAGCGGGGAGGATGCGCGCTGTCTTCCGTCGCGTGCGATGCTTTAGCGAGTGGAGGGCATGGGGGCAGGCCTCACGATTCTGTGATTGCGCAACATGTTGATTTGCATTGTTTGACGCATTATACAGGGTGTTTCAGCTAAGTTTAGCCAGCGTTTAAAAATATGCCGGTGCACTCTAAGACCAGGCGACCAAATGCATGTTGATCTTTTTGTATTTTGTTTAATTACATAATTAGTCCAGAATAATTCACTAATTTCTGAAGCAGCAAAGCTAGAAAAAAATTCCAGTTAGAAAGTCGCAGAGCGGTTTGAAAAACGTCCGCATAAACCGCTTCTGCCTTTTGATCTATTAAGTAGTAGTGTTTGTCCGCTGCGAAATACTAAAAAACATAACGTGACATGCTCGCGTGCGCGTCGTGATTGTAATGCTCCCAAGCGGTCTGCGCACAAACAGTCATAGGTCCGCCGCCGCTTAAAAAGCGACAGGGCAGCGACACAAGCGTTAGCTGTTCGATTTAAGCTTGCAACCGTTATCGCTTGCGCTGCATAAAGCGACTGACGGACGTGGTGGTGGTGGTAGGTAGTAGTTCCAGACAGAGCTAACCAGACTATCGTACATCAGCTATTAAAGCACAAGCACTTTCGTGATGCCTTTTTTCAACGAGCAAAAAGCAGACATGATCCTTGCCCTGTGAGCTGCAGGCGGACAGAGACGGCAGGCTGCAAGAATATTTCGAAGCTGGCACCCGGGTACGCGACGGAGCCCGATGACAATATTCAACGCCTACGAGTCACTGACGCAAACCAGCAGCTTCATAAGAAAGATTCAGAGAGCTTCAGTCATAAATAATTAGGTTTGCTCCAACGTTTTGTCTTTCGTGGCAGCTAATCTACACTCTAGCATGCGCAGCGTGGCGCACAGCTCTGTGTGTCCAACTCAGCTACCTGGAGGATTTTGAAAACAGCTGGGCCGCACCCCTATCCTCTGCAGTTGCATCGATGCCTGGAGTCAAGGGCTCTCCAAAAGAGACTCGACTTTGCGAATTAGATTTTGACTCAGGAGCAGCAAGATTCTGGCTTTCTCACCAAAGTAGTCTGGACTGACGAGGCGGATTTTTGCCGAAATCGCAAAGTAAGTAACCACAGCGAACACCGTTAGAGTGAGCAAAATCTCCACTGGCTAGAAAGATCCCGCCACCAATATCAGTGGTCTTTTAACGTTTGGCGTGGAATATATGACGGCGCAGTTATTGGCCCTGTGTTTGTAACTACACTCAGCCCCGGCAAGGGGTGCGTTCCTCAAAGGGCCGGTTGAAGACTTCTGCTGCAGGATGCCACTAGCCTGGCTTGACGCAATCTGGTAACAGCACGACGGGGCCGCAGCCCACAGCTGCAGTCAAGGACGAGCATGGCTTGGTGTTACCTTGGAAGGGCAATGGCTGGGGAGAAATGGGCCTGTCCTGTGGCTGGCAAGGTCACCTGTCCTCAACCCTCTTGACTTTTTCTTGTGGGGCTACACTAAGGATCACGTATACACGAAGTGAACCCCGACTCAAGAAGTCTTACAGGGCAAGGTAATCGAAGTCTGCCGCAGCATTTGACCGATGGTGTTCAAGGCAGCGACAGCAACCCGTCTCAGAAGATCCCAGTGTTGTATCGCTGCAGAAGGTGACCTCTTCGAGCACTGGCTGGGAAAGCGCATGAAAAATAAACGTAAATTCAGTGAAAGACTACGTCTGGCCGTTTAGGATACTCCTATTCTACCATTTTCAGCCTTCTGAAAACTGAGTTTTTTTATTTAGGATGTTCAATTTGCTTACAGCTATTGCGGAATGACGGACATGTTGCTTCCAGCAGCACAAGCGATCAGCGTTGCGTCTGCGTATCGCTATAGCGAACTGTCGCGAGGGGAGCACATCGCTGGCGTTTACAGCGGCGTTCACGTAGGCGTTGGTGAAGCACAGCCAACGTCGCTACCCTGTCGCCGTTTAAGCGGCAGCGCGCCTGTGGCTGTTTGTGCGCGGAACGTTTGGGAGCAGTGCAATCACTACGTGCAAGCGGGCATGTCACGTGGTGTTTTGTATTTTGCGGGCATCATCGATAAGCTGAAATACACTAATACTTATTAGATAGAAAGACAGAAAGTGCTTATTCGGATGTTTTGCAAACCGCTCTGCAACTTTCTAATTTGAATTTTTTTCCCTAGCTTTGTTACTTCAGAAGTTGGATAATGTTTCCTGACTAAAAATTTCATTAAGTAAAATAGAAAAAATATCCTGACACACTACGTGCAAAATTGAGTAACATGCATTTGGTCGCCGCGTCTTAGAGTGCATCGGCATATTTTTAAACTATGGCTAAATTCAGCTGATACACCCTGCATACAGTGACTTTTGCTTAGATACGTAGATTTATTGGAGACATACGTATATTTAAATATCTTGTAGCGAGGTTTCGTGGATACATGCAGTCAAGTTTGTTTCCAGTGGAACTTTACTGCCCTTTATCAAGTTATATCTTCGCATTCGTATATTCCATAGTATTTTGGCATTTCTAATGTATATTTTACAGAAGTCCAGCTTTTTATATGTGCTCTCTGTTGCGACCGCACTTGCGGTGTAATTACTCAAAATAACGACCGGGTACAGCTGCTCCTAGGCAATATATTGGAATAAATGACAGCGTCATTGAGAGGTTTCCCTGGCCGTTGCATATGTACAAAAATGCAAACAAGGTTCTTGAATGACAAAGTTTCATTAAAATATTTGCCCTCAACTCGTTCATTTCGCGGCATTTAGATTTATCATATTAGCGGGGTGCACTACTTCTGTAGTTTCGAACTGATATAGTTCTATATTTCATGTAATATTTTCTTTACTTATTACATAGATGAAAAACATGGAAGCATTAATATCAGTCATTTATGGAACAATTGTTGGGACATGCAAATACGTTCTTTTATGAAAAGATACATACTGTAGTTGTCTTGACAGTGCGTACCGTCTAAGAATGCGTTTGCAGCATCTTTTGCAATGGCAATGCAGTTATTATTCATGTATTTGATGTCTCGACCAATTCTGTAAGCAGCAGGCCGAGCTCCAAAGTGAGCTACCCCCCCCTCCCTGGCTACGCCACTGTTGCCAGATGAGTGCCTGCCACCTGATTTAAAACGAGGAATGACGTTAGTTACCTTCAAGTCCTTAGGTAGGGCACCACATGATGATGACTGCTTAAAAACGGGACACAGAATGCGACTAGAAACATCTGTAGTAATATTGTTCATGTTTATGTTTATGCTATAAATAGTAGATGAAGCAAAATCATGATTGGTAATCATCCTCGGGATTTTGTCGGCAATGAATAGTATTGGTGCCAGGAAGGCGAATTCTTGTAGTGCAACAAATTGTACATTGGAACAATCTTCCTTTGTCCCCGCAGGGGCGTCTGCGTCAGCAGGCGTTTGGTGTGTTGCGACACCACGTACCCGAGTACACGAGGGTTGGACCCCCCCCCCCCCCGCGTGTAGCCGAGCGCGGCTTAGCCGTGTCTGGGGAAAGGGGGATCCTGGGGGTTGAGCTGATGCTGGGTGTTTGTACCTTTAAGGCCCCCCGGCGGAGGCAACACACTCCTTTGGCCTCTGCTTCACATAGACGGCGCCCCCGGACTGACCCACCCGGGGGAAATCGGTATTCGCCTCTTCCTGTCTCTCTCTTCTCAAACCTTCGTCTTTATATCCCACTTTTTGACCTTTCCTGTCTCCTTCTCTCTTCTTTTTACTTCCTTTCTCCTGGCAGCAAGGGTTAACCCTGTGTGGCTATACAACCTTGAGTACACCATATTCGGTTATAGTGACGGCGTACGACTGGCGTCGTGCAGACTTGTATGCAAGCTCTGCCGTGTCCCCTCGTTGGGCTCCGTGGTGGGCGGTCGGCGCTGTTGCCGAATGTATACATTTTTTCATGGAAACTTCTTTCCCCTCCCTTGCTGATCGCCCTCAGAAACGAGGGCACACCGAAGATGTCTTCAAGTTTTTCGGACGCCAAACCCAGAATTTTCCCCGCTTCCACGTTATTTATTCCGAAAAGCCAAACAAAGCAGTGCGAAACATTTCACCATTCCTTGTTTCAAAGTCCCTGACTGATGTTTTTGGTCCAGGTTACAAGGTGTCGAGAATGGCAAGCGGCGACCTCCTCTTGGAGCTCCGCGATGTAAAACAATATGAAAAACTACCGCAACTAGTGTCATTTGGAGAGACTCCCATAACAGTAACCGCGCACCATACAATGAACACCACCCGTGGTGCTGTGTCAGATGATGATTTTCTTGAGCTGACTGAAGCGGAACTCCTGGAGGGCTTCAGCGAACAAAATGTGATCAATGTCAGAAGAATTAAGATGAGGCGGGATGGTAAAAAGATTCAGACGAAGCACCTAATAATTACTTTTGGATCAAGTATCTTGCCCGAATCAATCGAGGCCGGGTACATCAAGCTCCGTGTTAGGCTGTACGTGCCAAACCCACTCCGATGTTTCAAATGCCAGCGCTTCGGTAACAGCTCGCAAAGCTGCCGAGGCCGCCAAACTTGTGCAAAACGCCGTGCTCAAGAACACACCTCTGAAGCTTGTGAGAAGGCTCTCCACTGTGTAAACTGTGACGGGGAGCACGCCACGTACTCGCGGTCGTGCCCCTCCTGGAAGAAAGAAAACGAAATCGTAACGATCAAAGTAAAAGAGAATATCTCATTCAAGGAGGCACGCAGGCGGGTATCGTACCTGCCCAAGAAAACCTTTGCCGATGTGGCGCGTCAGGGGGCAGCGTCACAACGGCCTCCGGCGGCTGTCCGACCCACAGGCAGTGAGTCGGCAGTTACGCCATCTGCCCCCGCGGCCGTTGCAGCTAGCGCTGCTCCGTCAACCCAGCAGACGGGGCCACCGACACCGAAGGTGGGCGCAGCTGAGGCTGCCCCAACCTCCGCGGCCCCTTCCAGCGCTGGCAACAGCCGGCGCAGCCAAATCCCTCAGGGAGCCCCATCGACCTCCAGGCTGGTGGGCGCAGGGATCTTGCCCTCCATGGCGGGACTATCTCTTGTAACTTCTCGCTCGCAAGAGCACGTGTCCGGCGCCTCACAAGAGGCAATGGACACTACACCTGTCCTCAAGGCGCACCAAACGCCTAAGGAGCGGCGAGGCTCCCTCGAATGCTCCAGAAAGGGCAGAACCCCCGTTACAGGGCCTCGAAAGAGCTCTGTAACCTCGGGCATCACCTCCGTTTCCATACACACAGCACTTATTTACATTCAATATGGATATACAAATTATTCAATGCAACGCCAGAAGTCTTCTTAGAAACCTTGATGACCTACAAGAACTCATCCACAAACACAATCCAAAGGTGCTGTGTTTACAGGAAACACACAGAAAATCCAAACATACATACTTTCTTCGACGGTATGTTACTTTTCGCAAAGATCGCGATGATGCTGTCGCATCATCGGGCGGTGTTGCAATTGTAATTCAGAAAAGCATAGCCTGTCAACGATTACAGCTACGAACGGCCCTTGAGGCAGTGGCAGTTCGACTTATTCTGCTAAACAAACTTATCACTATTTGCTCACTTTATATACCCCCACATTATAAACTAAGTAAACATTAATTTCAGTCCTTTATAGATGAATTGCCAGAACCCTATGTAGTTTTTGGCGATTTCAATGCACATAACTACCTGTGGGGCGACCCTCGTATATATGCGCGAGGACGTCTTGTCGAACAGTTCCTCTTTTCTTCTGGTGCGTGTCTGTTGAATAAGAAGGAACACACATATTACTCTCTTGCAAACAGAACCTATTCCTCCATAGATCTTAGCATAGTCTCCCCGTCTGTATTGCCTGAACTTGAATGGGAAGTTACCGACAACCCTTATGGCAGCGATCACTTCCCTATACTGCTAAGATCACCTAAAGAAAACGAATATCCACCACACGCTCCTAGGTGGAAGATTGAGACAGCTGATTGGGAGAAATTTCGATCTCTTACTAGTATCTCATGGGCTGACCTGTCTTCGTTAGGAATTGATGCTGCAGTCGAGTTCTTTACAGCCTTCATAATAGATGTCGCATCTAAATGCATATCAAAAGTAAATGGCTTGGCGTGCAAACAGCGTGTCCCGTGGTGGAACGACAAATGTAGGATCGCTCGAAAGAAACAGAACAAAGCGTGGGGGTTGCTACGCGCCTCTCCCACTGCGGAGAATTTTATCAATTTTAAAGAAGCAAAATCCCAAGGCAGACGAACCTACCGACAGGCCAGGAGAGAGAGTTGGCAGAACCTTTTATCAGGTATCAACTCGTATACAGATGAGGCCAAAGTCTGGAATAGGGTAAACAGAATAAGAGGCCGGTAAACATATTCACTCCCCTTGGTAAACACAGAAGGCGATACCCTGCAAGCTCAGGCAGACTCACTTGGGGAGCACCTTGAGCGCGTGTCCAGCTCAATCTACTATACCGAATCCTTTTTTAAACTTAAAGAAATAGAAGAACGTAAGCCAATCTTACGAAAATCCAGACAGAGTGCACCGTATAACCAGCCTTTCACTATTGCCGAGTTGACAGCTGCATTGAACACATGCAAAAGCACTGCACCGGGACCTGACCGAGTCATGTATGACATGATCAGAAACTTACATACTGAAACACAACTTACACTTCTCACACTTTTCAACATTCTTTTGGCTGTGGGATACCTCCCATCCACATGGAAAGAAGCGATCGTGGTCCCTGTTCTTAAGCAGGGTAAAGACCCTTCCTTGGCGGCAAGTTACCGCCCGATAGCCCTCACAAGTTGCCTTTGTAAGATATTTGAAAAAATGATTAATCTGCGACTCATTCATTTCCTTGAACAGAACAAAATGCTTGATCCCTATCAGTGTGGATACAAAGAGGGGTGCTCCACAACTGATCATCTTGCACGTATTGAAGGAAACATTCGTGATGTATTTGTACACAAACAGTTTTTCCTACCCATGTTCCTCGACATGGAGAAGGCATACGACACAACGTGGCGCTACGGAATCTTGAGAGACTTGTCAGAAATGGGCATTCTTGGTAATATGTTAAACCTAATAGAAAGCTATTTGTCAAATCGTACCTTCCGAGTAAAAGTTGGTAACGCATTGTCACGTCCTTTTACGCAGGAAACTGGTGTACCCCAGGGAGACGTGCTCAGCTGCACTCTCTTTATTGTTAAGATGAACACACTTTGTGCTTCACTGCCACCGGCCATTTTTTATTCCGTATATGTAGACGATATACAAATAGGCTTCAAATCTTGCAACCTCACAGTATGCGAGAGACAGGTACAGCAGGGCTTGAACAAGGTTTCCAAGTGGGCACAAGAAAACAGATTTAAAATCAACCCCCGCAAAAGCTCTTGTGTTCTTTTTACTAGAAAGAGAGGCCTGGTTCCAGATCCTTGTGTTCAACTGTGTGGACATCAAATACCTATCAACAAAGAACACAAAGTTTTAGGTATTATACTAGACTCCAAGCATACTTTTATACAGCACATTAAATATCTTAAAGAAAATGTCTAAGGACAATGAACTTACTTAAAATTCTATCCCACTCAACATGGGGTAGCGACAGGAAGTGTCTGATGAATGTTTATAAGAGCCTAATTCGATCACGATTGGACTATGGTGCCGTCGTATATAACTCTGCCGCTCCGAGCGCACTAAAGATCCTAGATCCTGTCCACCATCTAGGTATCCGCTAAGCCACTGGAGCTTTCAGAACAAGCCCGATTGAAAGCTTATACGCGGAATCAAATGAATGGTCCCTCCATCTACAGAGAACTTACATCAACGTTACATATTTCCTGAAAATACATTCCAATCATCAACATCCATGTTTTAACACTGTTAACGATATGACATGTACTACAATTTTCCATAACCCTCCCTCTGTAAGACAGCCTTTCTCGCTTCGTGTGAGGGAGCTTAGTGATGAAATTCGTGTCCCACTCCTCAAACTTCGTCTTATGCATCCAACCAAGCTGTTACCACCTTGGGAGTGGAAGCTGATAGAATATGACATATCCTTTTTAGAAGTAACAAAACACTCACCAGAGATAGAAATCCGAATGCGTTTTCTAGAACTCCAGCACAAGCACTCCTGCGCAGAGTTCTACACAGACTCTTCGAAGTCAAATGCCGGGATGTCTTATGCTGCCTTCGGCCCATCCTTCTCAGAATCTGGTGTACTGCATCCGGAAACAAGTATCTTCAAGGCCGAGGCCTACGCATTACTGTCTACTACTGTGAACCATATAAGAAAATAAAAACTTCCAAAAGCAGCGATTTATACAGACTCCCTAAGCGTCGTGAAGGCCTTAATGTCAATCTATACACACAAAAATCCTGTACTTAATGAACTCTAAACCGTCATGTGCAAAGCGCACATATCTAACCAGCATATCATTATATGCTGGGTGCCTGGACATAGGAGCATTGAGGGTAACGTTCTGGCGGACGAGATGGCCACGTCAATCGCATCGCAAGCTGTTAACCCTACCGCTGAGGTGCCTGTCACAGATCTGTGGCCTTTCTTGCGAAGGAGGCTGCGAGGTCGCTGGCAACACATGTGGGACGCGGAAACGGATAATAAGCTCCACCTGATAAAGCCACAGTTAGGATTCTGGCCCTACAATACAAAATCGCGCCGAACAGATGTCCTATTCTGTCGTCTATGAATAGGACACACATTTGGCACCCATAACTTTCTACTCACCGGAAGTGAGCCTCCAACTTGTGGTAGATGCGGGGAGGGGCTGACCGTACTTCACGTCCTCCTGGAGTGTCGGGAAGCCGAATATGAAAGAAACAAACATATTCCCTTAGCATACCGGCAGCACATCCCCCTACATCCCGTAATGCTACTCGGCCCCGAACCTTTAATCGGCACCAACGCAGTTCTAAGTTTTCTGAAAGATGTTGTCCTGCATGTTGTTAGCCCCACATGTTCGAAGCGGGTCCTCTCTTCAGAGGGTGCCGCTGTGATAGCTCTGTGGTATGGCACATGCCTCTAGGCCCTTGTGTTTCAAGGGCTCTGGCGAGGCAGCAGTGCCGCAAGTAATTTTACCATCTTATATATTTTCTATTTTGCATCATTCTTTTACGATGGATTTTAATGTTCACAGTATTCGTCATTAGTCTTTGCCATAACTTTATAGCACGTAGATTTTACGCAATTTACAGCGACTATTTTTAGGCCACTTTACAGCCAAGTCACACTTTCCATAATACATCGTCAACACTACCACTTGTCATGGCGCTCTTTGGCCAAACCTGGCCCTTGCGCGATAAAACACCACACATCATCATCATCATCATCATCATCATCATCATCATCATCATCATCATCATCATCATCATCATCAATCTTCCTTTGTAAACACAGGTGCGAAATACGCATTGAAAACAACGGGACACTCTTTATCAGAAACCGGAGTTTGTATTTTCATTTTGCATTGCGATGTGTTAGGTAGAAATGTTAGGGTAAATTACTTTTCAGAATTTTTTTGGAGTATTACTGATAAGTGAGGGCTATCTTTAAAAATAATATTTAACTTTGGTCACGCTTAATGCTTTAGAATAAGCTTGTATGCGTTCGATATACTTATCCCTATAAGACACCTTATTATTAGGTCTCGCGGCATTGTACAAGCGTTTCTTTATATTTGGAATTGATCGAATTTGTTTAGTAAAGTTTTATCATTTGCTACAGAGATAAATGGCACAGACTGTACAAGGTTTTTATAGTAGTATTTTTGTATACATCTCCATAACCTTAATTTTTTTCACTGCACCTCTTTGTTTACCTTGTATTTCGCTACTACGCCTTTAATGGGTACGGTCTTGTCGATTTCTTCCCAGCCTTTTTTTCACCAATACTCTAAATGTCTCTCGCTTATAATGGCTTCTGAGTGCTTAAGACTTCCACCCGCTTTTAATTCAAGCGATTCTGCAATGTGCACGTTACCTGCGCGTCTCACTGAGTGAATACCTTCTTGTTCCATTTGGATGCGTTGAGTTCTATGAATTTTTGATGCAGCATACGCATGTCTCATCTTGTTCCAAATACTTGGTGTGGTATGTTTTGTCCTTAGGCAACAAGCTCGAGCCTCAAATAGCAAGTAAATGTTTTGTGTTGTCGTACAGATTTTTCCTTCTCATTTCTTTCTTCGCATTCTTATAACTCTCCATGGTCTCTATGGCTTCCATTTTTTTCGTCTAATTCGCTGTCTCAGTATATGTCCCTTTCTTTCTGATGACTCCTGTTTTTCTATTTGCACTTTCAATAATGCCGTGCTTGGTTGCCAACTTTCTTGACGTCTTAGTCTATTCTGTGCCCACGCTTTTCATGTACGCTTTATCCGCCAATTTAGTTTCATCCATGGTTATGAGTCCTTCTGCAAAATGAATTTCGCTCTGCAGTTTTGAGACTTCAAAACATGCCGAACCCTGTCTCGCTGCGCTGGTTGTGGTTGTGGCTTTGCGGTGGGCTCCTAAAGACAGCCGGCCTACGCATCTTTGGCTAGCTTCTAGCCCCAAGAATTGTAAACACAGAATGGTATTTGCGAACGTCAGCGCTGACACCATTGCTCTTTTCCAGATTCCATGGACCTCGTGGTTATTCTGGCCCAGTAGGGCTCTATGTTTATTTAGCGCTGAATTCGGCTTCCCCTTTCTTTTCATTTAATATAGGTGGGTGCGTGAGTGAGTGTTTCCTTCCTTTTCATTTATATGACGTGTTTACTTTGCTTAACTATGTGTATAACTTGCTGTTGAATTGGTGCCACACAATTACTCGTAAAAATGACAATTCCTGATTTCATTGTGTTAAACTAAGTCCTACAGTTGTCACTGTGTTGCCACATATACTCGAAAGTGTCTGTAAATCTCTTGTATAGTGCACTAGTTGTCTCTATCTATATATCTGTTTCTATATATAGAGTTCCACCTCGCTAGTAATAACTTTTCCGATGTGTGAGACAGGCAGCCGAGACCGTGAGTTGTTTGGTGCACTGCCTTGAACACGCTGCCAAAGGATTCCCGGTAAGCGCTGAAAATGGTTATTTCTCCTAATTTTCTCTTTTTTTCCACACTACATTTAGGTACATTTCAAGTTCGCCGAAAATGTATCGTATAGCTAGCCGCGTTCATGGCCGCATGCGTGAGGTTGACTCCGAAATCACGATGTTGGGACCATTGAGCAATACTACGCCGTGTCGCCTGTGCACGTGCGACTCCGAAACTACGAGGCCGGAACCATTTAGAAATCGTTCTATATTTAGTTACCCAAACACTTCAATCGCGGACAAATCAAAGAAGTTTTTAGGCATGTAGGGCCCTTGGGGCTGTACTTTTCGATGATAAGGTAGCCTCCCCTCCAGCGGGATTATCCGACTGAGCTATGGCGAATGTTCGGTTCCCGTCGTCGGAAGTTAGAATCCCACTATAAGTTCTTTTAAAGATTTTTAAATCTATATATGATGGTGACCCCAGTGCACAGCTTCTGCAGGCTAGGAGTGACGCCTGTATCCGGGCAAAAGGTGCCGAAAGCGAGTGGGGCTATACTAATCCATTTACAACCAAATTCGGAAGCCCACAAAGCCTCAAAAAACACTCCCTCACCAGATCAGGAATTTGCCTCCCTGGTGCAGTATTCGGCCACAACCTCCCTTGTGATATCTTCAATAAACCAGTGGCCCTCAGTACCCAGCAGCTTCGGAGCACCTGACCAAGGCGGCAGTCAGACCTGTAGCGCAGCAGAGGGTGAAAAGAATCTCTCGATCCGGACAGGCCGCCAATGGAAACTAACCCTTGAAACGTTTAACACCCGAACCCTTTCGAGTGAGGCCAGCTTGGCAGGACTCTTTGAAGAATTATCAGACATTGTTTGGGATATCATCGGCCTTAGTGCGATTAGAAGTACTGGTGAGGCTTATACATTGCTGAACAACCGACATGTCCTCTGCTATAGAGGTCTCCTAGATAAGCAGTAATACGGGGCGGGATTGCTAATCCATAAGGACATAGTGAGCAACATTCACGAATGCTACATTATTAATAAGAGGGTTGGTGTAATCATAATCAAACTTAATAAGAGGTATCGATTAAAGGTTGTACAAGTCTACACTCCAACATCCAGTCACGATGATGAGGAAGTAGATCAGTTTTATGAAGATACTTATTTAGCCATGAGAAACATGCAAACACAATATACTGAAGTATTGGGCGACTTCAATGTAAAAGTTTGGAAAAAGCAGGCTGGTGAACAAGCAATTGGCCACTACAGCGTCGATTCTAGAAACGCTTGAGGAGAGATGCGGGTAAAATTCGCAGAAAGGAATAAGCTTCGAATAATGCACATTTTTTTCAGGAAGCGTAGCAACAGAAAGTGGACCTCGAAAAGCCCTAATGGTGAAACAAGAAATGAAATTGACTTCATACGTTCTGCTGATCCCAGCATAGTGCAGGATGTAGATGTCATAGGTAGGGTAAAATGCATTGCTCAGCTCATAGGTTAATGAAAGCCAAGATTCATCTTAATTTGAAGAGAGAAAGAGTTAAATTGGTCAAGAAGAAGCAGGTAGACCTATAGGCAGTAAGAGAAAAAGCACACAAATTCAGGCTGGTACTTGCAAACAAATATGCTGCCTTAGAATAGAGAGACGATGATGACATAGCGCTAATGAATGAAACCGTAACTAGCCCCCGTATTCAGAAATGCAACTTAAGTCGAAGCCCATGCTTGACTTCATTTAGATGACGCCTGGCGTTAACGTGCCCAAAGACGCTCACTGCATTTCCTTGGGAGCATTCACGATCGCCGTCACTTTGATCAAGTCAAGCATGGGCTTCAACTTAAGTTGCATATCTGAATACGGGGGTAGGTTGGCTTCGCGGGCAGCAGTTTAAGTGGGAGGCAAGGCACCAAGGCAACCAGTAGGCAAGCTCTCCCAAGTAACGAAACACCTAAAAAAGAAACGACAAAGAATGAAAGTATCCAACTCAACATATAAGATAGAATTCGCGGAACTGTCGAAACTGAACAGCAACACGAAAATAAGGGATATTCGAAACTATAACATGAGAAAGACGGAAGAAGCCGTAAAAAATGAACGCAGCCTGAAATCCGTGAAAGAGAAACTTGGCATAGGACCAACCAAGATGTATGCACTGAAAGATAAGCTGGGTAATATCATCAGTAATCTTGAAGATATAGTAAAAGCAGCGGATGAATCCTATACTGACCTGTACAGTGCCCAAAGGAGTCAGGATACCTCAATTAGAAACACTGATGAACAGGATACAGGAACTCCTCCTATAACTAGCGACGAGGTCAGAAGGGCCCTACAAGACATGAAGCGAGGAAGACCGGCAGGTGAAGTTGGAATAACAGTCGATTTAATCAAAGATGGAGGAGACATAATGCTTGAAAAACTGGCGGCTCTTATAGGAAGTATCTATCGACTGCAAGGGTCCCAGAAAACTTGAAGAATGCAAACATTATACTAATTCGCAAAAAGGGAGACGTTAAAGAATTGAAAAATTATAGACTAATTTGCTTACTCTCAGTATTATATAAAATATTTACGAAAAGAATATCTAACAGAATAAGCGCAACACTGGACTTTAATCAACCAAGGGAACAGGCTGGCATCAGGAAGGTATACTCTACAATGAATAACACCCATGTCATCAATCAGGTTATCGAGACATCTGCAGAGTACAATAGACTTTTCTATATGGCTTTCATAGATTACGAAAAGGCACTTCACTCACTAGACATACCAGGAGTCATAGAGGCATTACGTAAGCAAGGATTACAGAACACTTACGTAGATACCTTGGAAAACATCTACAGTTGTTCTACAGCTACCTTAATTCTACACAATAAAAGCAGGAAGATACCTATAAAGCAGGGGCGTAGCCAGGGGGCGTGGGCTCATGGTGCTCCAGCCCCCCCCCCTCCCGAATTTTTTTTTTCTTTTGTGCTGCCCATGCACAGTCGACCAAAGCAACCCCCGGCACCGACATTATTCGACATTTTATACAGAATGTCTTTTTCACGCTCGAAAAGCCATTTCACCGTGAACATTGCGAACTGGGGCTAGATTTCACGGCAACCTCCATGTACCGGGAGTCACATAACGCAAGCAGCCCCATCCGAGCACAAAGTTTCAAGGGCGTTTTGATGGCGAAAGGGCACGCCGCGCCATCTCGCGCAGGCCACGGAATCTAAGGAGCGCATGGAATTCAATTCCGAACTCCCCCCCCCCCCCCTATTATGGGTATAAAGTTCCCATAAACTTTTGATGTGAAAGACGCATTGGCATTTCCAACGCTGCGCTATAGATTTTCAGTTGCGGAACTTTGTGGGATTCATGCTGTTATAAACATTTGACGCTAAAAGTGCATGGCTTTTCTAAAGTCCTACATCGGAACATGCACTAGACAAGCCAATTCAACACACTATCAGGCAAGTTGACAAAGCACGCAGCAAGGTCCGATGACGTGAAGCGTTGTAGTGGTTCTTTTGTGCCGTCATGTCACATAAAAAATATCAATATTTTTTTTTCATCTACGCCATAGCATCCATGTCAATACACTAAAGCCAGCCAAGGTAACTACGTCCTTATTTGCTTTTTCTACTTTGACTTTTATTCGCAAGGACACATTGCGCCGCTTCAATTTTTTTTTCTTGTTCTCGCTACCCTAACTGTGGGCTGCTAGAGCCAGCCAGAGTGCATACATTTTTCTCGTGGTGCTCCGACCCCCGCGCGGCGCACTTTGGTGGGCGTTCGGTTTGCTCTGGCGGAGTGGCTTTTCGCCTGGAAGAGTTTTGGGCATTTTCTGGCTAGCAGACGACAAAAAGGAACAACGGTCGCCCGCCGCTATCGCTATGGGGACTGGACGGATTGCACCGCGTTCGCTTGAGCGCAACCTCTCCGGAAAGGCTTGTCTCGCCGGTGTAGGATACCGAGCAGTATGCGCATGGTCCTCGGTGGACCAAGCGTGTCACGTTTTCTTCGATATTCCTTCGGTAGCCACATTAGGTGCCCAAAGTAGGAATTCGATTCCGACCAACATACTTTCCTTTGCGTTTTTTTTTTTCATTTCGGTGCCCACGCCCCACACAAGGAAAAAAAATACATTGTGTCGGGGCAGCGAATTGTCGTACGGTGAAACTTCGATTTTATTACCTTTTTTTTGCGGAAAGTAATGGGCCACGGGGCGCTTCAGTTGCCGGATACACGTATTATATTATTGCAATAGCAATTATATGGACACTCCAGGCGCATTCCTGCCGTCGCCCTCATGTTTTGTATAAAGTCCAAGGGCGATAGCATCGTGACCGAGCGCCGCATGCTGTATGTACGAGTGAAAGCGTAACGGGGGGGGGGAGGAGGGGTTGGAATGGGTGGGCTGACGATGGTGACTCAGTCTTGGGAGCGCAAAGGAGAAAAGCGGGGAGCAAGCGCGTCACGTTCCGTCGCGCGCTATACATCAGGCGGAGTAAAGGGAGGAGAGTTGGCCTCTGGATTCTGTGATCTGTGAATCTGTGATGGTGCAAGATGTTTATTTGCCTTGTTTGACGAATTAAATACCCTGCCTTTTTCTTAGATGCGTAGATTTATTGGAGACTTGTAAGTATATTTAAATATTTCGTTTCGAGGTTTTGTGTATACGTGCAGTGAACTTTGTTTACAGTGACACTTTTTTGGCCTTTATCAAGCTCTAGCTTCGCATTTGCGTATTCCATTGTATCTTCGTATTTCTAATGTGCGAGGGCGAGTCAAGTGAAAGTGGGCCAATCCACTCCGCGCAATAATGGTTTGGTTCATTTTCTGCGAAATATGCGCGTAGCAAACAGGCATCTCTCATTTAGAAAAGTGACACGCGGGTGTGAGGATAAATGTTCTTTAATGCTCTCATACACTGGGTTAAACATGGTCGCGTGACATAATGGACACCCCAAAAGTTGAAGAGCGTGATGTCATGAAGCTTATCACAGCTGAAGGCATGTTCCAAAAAGAAATTAGTCGCCGCATGGCTGCCGTGTATGTTGAACATTGCATTTCATCGGCCACTGTGAAGCGTTGCAGCAAACGGTTCAAAGAAGGACATGAAAGTTACAAAGACGGTCCAAGACCGGGCTAAAGCCATCGGGCAATCACCCCTAACAAAATTGCAAAGGTTCATAAGCTGATGAGACAAGAATGGAGGATAAGCATCAATGAACTAGCAGAGCGTGTGAACATCAGTCACGGTCCGGTTCACAAAATAATTCATAAACATCTTCGTTATCGGCTCTTGTGTGCGCAATGGATGCCCAAGATTTTGAACCACCGCCAGATGACGGAGAATTTCGGCGCTGCCTTGACTCATCCGATCCGGTATCACAATGAGGGTGACGACTTGTTGTCTGCAATTGTGATCAGGGACGAACCATGGTGCCACTATTACGAGCCTGAGACACGACGGCTAAGCTTACAGTGCAAACAATCGAATTCATCACGCCCAAAGAAAACAAAAAACCGTCATTTCCGCCGGAAAGGTGGTGTTGACTTTTTTTTTCGATCGTCAGGGGTCATTACTGAGAAAATTTGCTAGATCTTGAGAGACTATCAATTGTTTCCAATATTGTAAAACGCCGGAGCGGCTGCGTGTCGCAATCAAGAACAAATGTTGGGGAAAATTGACGAATGGCGTCATCTTGTTCCACGACAGTTCCCGTCCCCACGTCGATGATGCGGTTAATACAAAATTGGCAAAGTTCAAGTGGGAAACGCTGGAACATCCGCCATGCAGCCCAGATTTGTCGCCTTGCGACATTCACATTATGGGACAGCGGAAAAAACAGCTTAAGGGAACCAGATTCGTGTCGGACGATAACGTGAAAGGGCCAGTTGCTGAGTTTTTGAAGCAGCAACCCAAGGACTTTTATGAGACGGGAATCACACGACTTGTTAGTCAATGGGACAAATGTCTAAATGCTCATGGAGACTACTTTTAAATAAGGTACCCCACTTCTCATATATTCGCAATGGCTCCCTTTCATTTCACTCGCCCTCGTATGTTTTGCAGAACTCCTGCTTTCTATACGTGCTTTATGTTGCACTATAATTTCGGTGTATTTACTCACAATACACGACCGGTGACAGCTGCTCCTGCGTAATACATTGGAACAAATGAGAGCGTCATCGAGATTTTTTACTGGCCATTGCATATGCACAAGAATGTAAACACAGCTCTTGAATGACCAACTTTCATTAACATATGGGCCCTCAACTTGTTCACTTCATGGCCTTTACATTCGTCATATCAGTGTCATGCACTGCTTTGCTGATTTGGACTGATAAAATTCTAAAGTTTCTTTGATATTTTCTTTACTTATTAAATACACAAAAAACGTTGAAGCATTGATATCAGTTATATTGGGAACAATTTTTGCCACATACGAGTATATATTATGAGAAAATACATATTTTACTTGTTTTAAAAGTGTGTAGCGTTCAAGAATTTGTTTGCAACATCTTTGGTAATGGGAATGCAATTATTATTCATGTATTTCATCCGTCGACAAATTGTTTAAGAGGAAGCTTTAGCGCGAGCGCAACTCCGACGAGGCTTATTCAAATACATGAAAAACGCAGAAATGCTTTTCTGTGATAACCCCTGGATCGCTTTTGATGAAATTTTTTGTATTTAAGAGAGAAAGTTCAATTCTAGTGTCTATTGGAAGCGGAATTTCACTGTAGGACCTGAAGTTTGTTTAAAATATTTCGAAAAATTCATAAGTTCGAAAAGAATATAAGCACGACGTTTACAAACTAATAGCGTTGCATCAAGAACAGATATCGCTGCTCTATAAACGGCATCTATTATCACATTTAAAGCGAACAAATTTGGTTTGTCAAATTGTAGCTTACGTGAATTGGTCACGTTTTGTACAAGATTTCTGCAAAAGCCGTATTTCCACAATACTAAATTTTTTTAGATTCATGTGTAACATATCAATTCTGTTCAGTGTAGATGTACTATTAGGTGCAATTCACAGAATTCTTATGTCAATTTTTATTGTTGAGTTAGAGTTATAAACTAGATTGTTTCGTTTTCTGAAAATTTGCGATTTTGGCCAATTTTTGATAATGAATTGAGAATTCAAATGAAAAATCCGGAACCAGCAGTCACTAGAACTTTAGTTTTGCCTTTAAATGCAACAAACCTTGTCGAATTTGGTGCAATGGTTGCTGAGAAAAACGAATTACCCTTCTACATGTATTTAGGTAGGAGCACCCGAGCTAAAGCTTCCTCTCAAGAAGGAGGCCGAGCTGCAGTGTGAGCCCCTCCTCCCCCCCCCCCCCCCGAACGAAATTGCTGGCTACGCCACTGAAAGAAAGGGGTCAGACAGGGAGAGACAATCTCTCCAATGCTATGCACTGCGTGTTTAGGACAAGTATTCAAGCTGTTAAACTGGAAAGACTTAGGAGTAAAGATCGACGGTGAATATCTCAGCAACCTGCGGTTCGCCGATGACATTGTTCTATTCAGCAACACTGCACACGAGTTACAACAAATGAGTGAGGACCTTAAGAGAGAGAGTGTAAGAATGGGGTTGAAGATCAATGTGCAGAAGACGAAGATAATGATAAACAGCTGGGCAAAGGCACAAGAGTTCAGGATCACCAGTTGGCTCTAGAGTCTGTGAAGGAGTACGTTTACCGAGGTGAATTAATCACAGGGAGCCCTGATCGTGAGAAGGAAATTCATAGAAGAATGAAAAATGGGCTGTATCGCATACGACAGACATTGCCAACTCCTGCCTGGAAGCTTACCATTATTATTGAAAAGGAAAGTGTACAACCAGTTCATTTTACCGGTGCTGACATATGGCGCAGGGACTAGGAGACTGACAAAGAAGCTTGAGAACAAGTTAGGGACCGCGCAAAGAGCGCTGGAACGAAGAATGCTAGGCATAAATTTAAGAGACAGAACGAGAGCGGTTTGTATCAAGGAGCAAACGGGTATAGACGATATCAAGAGGAAAAAATGGAGCTGGGCAGGTCATGTAATACGCCTGTTAGATAACTGTTGAACCATTAGGGTTACAGAATGGGTACCAAGAGAAGGAAAACGCAATTGAGGACGATAAAAGATTAGGTGGAGTGATGAAATAAGGAAATTCGTCGGTGATATTTGGAATCGGCTGGCGCAGGACAGGGGTCATTGGAGATCGCAGGGAGAGGCCTTCGTCCAGAAGTGCACATAAAACAGGCTAATGATGATGATGATAATGATGTTGATGATGATAAGTCTATATCTTCTGCATGCATGCAGACGATATGCATGCAGTCAGTGTACCTTCTGTTGCACCATTTGTTCATTACGCATGTAGGATATATCGAACCTTAGCTCACTGTTTTATACTCTTCCTTTTATCTCCTTAACACAAAGCGTGAATGATCGAGACAGACATCATTATTTCCGTCTTTGGCTAAATTGCACCACTACATTACATTTGCAGTCATATCATACAATTTGTACTCAATTTTCTATATGTAGATATACCTCAGCAGCCCCACGAAATCGCCATCCACGCCTTCGTGCTTCAGAATATCCCATAACATTTTTCTTTTGCCTCCATTGCCGCAGGCTCCTTTATTATGTAGGGATGCTATTGTTTAAGGTCTGTCCCCAACTGATGAAATCTCGATGCACTGAGAGAGTACAAATATATTTGCCCATCCGGTCATGAGTTATGATCAACTGTCGATAAATGTGTGGAACGTACATAATTTTATGCATGAGACTGCACTGAAAACAAGTCAACGTAGTAGACTGTCTCTTTGTGCATTTTAGAATGTGTTATCATAACTACCGAGGAACTGAATTTTGACACGTGTACTTATATTTAAAGGGCGACCACGTTTCGCCGCATAACAAATTTTTCGCACAGCGCGGGACGAGTCTGCATGTATCCGAAGTTTCTGGAAAGATATCGATGCTTCTATCCGCTGTCTGTTGTCGCCGAACCTTGTGTTATCTGATTTCATCGCGTGACTCGAATGTTGTAGAACTTTGTGGAAGGCATGCGGGTCCCAACGATTATTCTGGAACATTCGATGACTACTGTATAAAAGGCGACGAACTTGACCCGCTGATCAAATTTTCGACGATCGCCGACCGTGTTCGCCGCTATCGTTGTGCTATAAGTGTAGCCTGTTTTTGTGGGCACAGGTTCGCCCAATAAAAGTTAGTTTTGTCTTTCACAGTATTTGCTACTGTGTTCTTCAACGTCACCACCACGTGACAACATTTTATTATTGTGAACTGAGCCAGGATGTTTCCTCATAGAAAGAATTGTGTCACCGGCGTGATTTACATTCCCAAGTTATTTATTGGCGGCAACCATTTCAAGAAAGAAAAAAATATTTTGACGTTGCTACCGACATCCTCACGACAAAGGCCACGCGAAACGTGGTAGTGCCCTCACCAAAGAGATATTTTGTAACGATGCATATCACAAAGAAGTAAAATTGGATGAATATAGGTTTGCTGAATGCTCAGTTTACCCAAACCTTAATGTTTGTGCTATATTCCTTGCTACCACTGGCAAAATAGGTAGCATCCACAAACGTTGACGCCCTGACTTCTATTTTCTAAGCGTCTGCCTGATCGGAACCGATTCTGTAGTTCCTCCAGTGCACTATAATCTTTTTCACCAACTTACGCAGTTCTTGTTTCAGGGCTCGCACTGCCGTTCTATGTACCAGCGACGTTAGCGTAATTGGTCTGTACGAAGTCCTCTTACCCTTATCACCTCTGCCTTTGTCGATGAGGTTCATCTTGCTTTCACGCCATCCAAGCAGAATTTTTTTTGTTCTAATCACTTGCTGTATGGCATCAGTCAGCAGTTAGCTGCTTTTTGGACCAAGGTTGTTGATTAACTGCAGTGGGATTTCGTCGGATCTTGCGGCAATGTTATTAGGGAAATATTCTTCAGCTTACTTCCAGCAAAAGTTTTCTATGATAAATTTTCCGTTCCGCTGGTATCCTTGAGGAGACGTCGCTTTTGAAAAAGAGAAAGAAAAATAAGAATAAGGAGATGTATACAACATTGCTAGATTGTATAGCATACTTCATTAATCCGAGCAGCCTATATTACTGTTTGTCACCACCACTTGCCAGTGTGATGCAAGTCATCGTCATCATCATCATTGACAGGGTGCCTCGCTGCGCACCTTTACAAGGCGGAGGGAGGGCTCGCGCACTAAGGCACCCTAGAGTTCAGCTAGGAGGAGGACAGCGTCAGAGGTGGCGCGTCTCAGTGCGTATCGCCACTGTCATCCCTGATCGCACGCGGTGTCGAAAAAGGCGTGCTCGCCTCGTTGATTTATACTCAGGGGCCAGCCTTCACGAAGCGTGGCGCGCTGTCTCGGTGTGTGCGAAGGAAAAAACTACGCTCCAGTGTAGCGCACACGAATAACACTGCCGGCTCAGTTCTCCTACGCCGGGAAAAATTCGGCACTCATATAGTCCAGCCAATAGGCGGAGAGTTTTCATTTTGCCGGGAAGGGCGGGGTGGCTGGGGCCCGGCCGACCAGCTTTCCGAACCCCATATTATATATATAGATAAATATATATATATAATCTTGCACTTCAAGAACATTTGTGCGAACTTGACGAATTGAGCGCTGAAGTCACGGCGCTATACTCGTATGAGTATATAGAAGACCTCACAGTAGGAGACAGTTCAGCTTCACAGCCTGAGTCCCCTGGGTAGTGCAATCTTCCTTCGTGTAATTGACACATACTTGGATATCAGTAATACTGATTCGCCTTTCCGGCGAAACTGCAGCCTATCTCACTCTGCTTTTTCTGTGAGTCAAAGTATAAGCGCTGCTGTGCATCACTGCTGTTGATTCTAATTTTGAGTGAATCCGGCTTGGCCTCATTTCGGTTATTGAGTGAATTATATAGTGTTCCCCAACTATCGGGCAACAAGTCTTTAAAAAAGAGCAGTTGCGTTACTCGAAGAAAACCTAGGGCATATTGTTTCCAGTACACTGCAGTAGCTGTCAGTAATTCTTTCGTTACTGAGATTTAATTCGGTAATTGCATATAATTATCAAATTCGAGAAGTACTGTCTTAACTATCAAAGTGTCAATGAGGCATTTGTAGGCCCCCCTCAAATGACATCTAGCTGCGGTGTTTTCAGCAACGCACTAATTGCGTACAATATTTTTCCGACTGGCAAACAAACCTTACTTAGTATGAAAAATATGACGTCAGTCAGCTCCCACCCGCATCATAATGCAGCGCCCTCAAATAAGCTGATTGAAAGCAACTGCATTGCCTGTCGCAAACCCGAAGATACAGCGCATCACCTTTATTATGGTACGGAAGGAGCACGACCAGCAGGCTTCATGGCTTCGCAGCTATTCCTTCTTCTCCATGTCACACTTACTTTCCGTCTCTCAAGGCCGACTGATCACACTGACAACAAAAGGCCCTTGATAACGGGGTCGAAGCGCCGCTGGCGCATTGCCTTTTTTGAAATATGAGATATGTGATCGTTCCATCTAAGGTCGCATGAAATTACGATGCCTAAGTATTTGTAGCTACTAACCGTAGATATATTATTACCACTGAAACTGTAAGAAAATTTTAAGGGGTGGCGTTGTCGTGTTACTGACATGGCAACCGTTTTCTTTGCATTAATATTAATTTGCCATGTGTCACACCACGCTTCTACCTTGGCTAGTGAAGAATTCAAGCGGACCTGATCATTTACGCTATTAAATTATTGATGTAGTATATAGTCGTCTGCAAATAAACGTATTTTCACGTTTACTTCTTTTATTAAGTCATTGACAAAGATTAGAAAGAAAAGAGGCCCAAGAACGGACCCCTGTGGAATGCCCGATCGAACTGGTGCTGATCCAGAACGCGCGCCGTCAATAAACACACTTTGCCGCCTTGACGACAGATACGCCGAACTCCATGAAATCAAAGAATCATTTTTAAGCATTGTTTGTAGCTTTAGCAGCTGTTTAGTGTGAGACACACGGTCGAATGCTTTTTCGAAATCTATGAATATTAAATCAGATTGGCCCTGTTTATCTAGAACTGTTGCGAGTTCGTGGATAGTTTCCAGTAGCTGTGTTGTTGTAGACAGTCCCTACCGAAACCCATGCTGCCTGGGATCAATGATGCTGTTGTCATTAAGAATGACCGAAATATGTTTAAATATAGTATGCTCAGGGGT
Source organism: Dermacentor variabilis (assembly GCF_050947875.1). Taxonomy (NCBI): domain Eukaryota; kingdom Metazoa; phylum Arthropoda; class Arachnida; order Ixodida; family Ixodidae; genus Dermacentor; species Dermacentor variabilis. Next base: position 196,013,411 of record NC_134572.1, on the reverse strand, counting down.
TTTTGCACATGTGGGTAACAATGAAATTGGTCTGTGCGAAGTGATAAGCGACCTGTTTTCTGATTTGGGTATCGGGGTAACCTTTGCGTACTTCCAGTCATCCGGAACTTCCGCACGTGATAAAGACTTGCTAAACATTAGGCACAGATATTTTGAGCACCACTCGGCATATCTCACGAGAAAGGCAGTAGGTATGCCGTCCATTCCAAGCGATTTCTTTGTATTCAAATTTAACAAGAGAGATAAAATGTCTTCTTCGGTCACTGAGATATCTGTAATTGGCGGGCAATCAACTGGAAGGTAGCTTGGTTTACCACCGTCGTCATCCGTAAATACCGAACAGAAAAAATGATTGAAAGACTTTGCTATCAAACTTTTATCAGTTACGGTATCCCCGTCGATGCAGAAACTAGACAAGCGTTGCTTTTTCGAAGAAAAATGACGCCAGAACTATGCCGGGGAAGACAGCAGAAAATTCTTCAAAGATACACTTTGATAGTATTCCTTTGCTTTTTTAATGCTTGCCTTTATTTGCAGACGTATGTTGGAAAGTTTACTGGCATTGTCCTCTGTGGTACACTGACGGTGCTGTTTTCTTATTCGTTTAGCCTTCCGTTCCAGCCGCGCTATCTCCTTTGTAATCCAAGGGCGTGTGCGCTGTTGAATGCTTAGCCTCATTGGAACAAAGTCCCTGACGCATTTTAAGACTAGGTTCTGAAAGAAGCACCCCAGCTCCTTCACAAAGCACGTGCCCGATTCAGAAAGAAGTATGAAATCATCCAGCGACCTATCCATGGCGTCCAATATGTTAACGTCCTTAGCGCGGCAAAAGTTTAGAACGAGGAACCTTTTTTTCTTGGTTTCAGTTGGACGGCCAAGTTGAACTTTTAAAGATATCAGTTTGTGATTAGATATTCCGTCAAAAATATGTACTTCGGGATCACGACTGAGCACTGCATTGCTTACAAGGAATAGATCTAAAATTGAAGCTGTATCATTCTGAATGCGCGTGGGTTCCTTTTTTTTTTAAATTAAGGAGTTTTACGTGCCAAAACCACTTTCTGATTATGAGGCACGCCGTAGTGGAGGACTCCGGAAATTTCGACCACCAGGGGTTCTTTAACGTGCACCTAAATCTAAGCACACGGGTGTTTTCGCATTTCGCCCCCATCGAAATGCTTGTGGGTTCTTTTACTAACTAAGCTAAATCATGGAATACTACGAGGTCGACAAAAGGTTCAGCAGCACTAGAAAGGGGCTCAGGAAAATCGGTACTCCAGTCGATTGAAGGCATATTGAAATCACCACCCAAGAGGACATTACAAGAATAGCTTTTGCTAGGACAAAGGAATTCGTTAAGCTCGAGAAAGAAGTTATCTTGAGTAGGAGGACGGTAGAAGGCTCCTACAATTACAGTGTGCCCACCGAAATATACTTTAATGAGCACTCACTCAATTGCAGGTATATCAGGTAACCTAGACACGAGTAGTGACTGTTGATACATAATTGCAACACCACCGCCGCGCGAACTTCTATCTTTACGATGAATTCCGTAACCTGGTGGTGTTACTTCCTCGTCGGAGATATCGGGGTGAAGCCAAGTTTCCGTGATTATAAGAATATGTGGCTTGTGTGTTAAAATGATACTTTCAATATCATCAGCTTTATTAACGATGCATTAAGGTTGATGAAATGGAGCGGCTTTTGGGCATCTGTTTGGGTTCATTGTGATTGGCGTCTTTCTTCAGTTTGTCTGCCGGTGGGAACCCTACTGTCACTTGTGCCATCCCATCGGAATAGCTCGCCATTAATCCTAATTTTGTCGTACACTAGTTGGACTTTCCCCCCAGCAGCTCTAATTTCGGAGGCGCTATTCCAGAGTTTCTTTCTTTTAAGTCTTGTGGGCGCTGAGAAGTCTTCCAAGACCGAAATATCTTTGTTTTTTAGTTTGAAACAATTCTGTAGTACGGCCACTTTTTCGCGGTGGTCGAAAAGCTTGATTATAAGTGGGCGTGGTCTAGTCCCGTGTCTACGCCCGATCCTATGAAGTCGTTCAGCCGAGGAAACTTGCACACCGAGAACGCCCTTAAACACGCCCTCTATCACAACTTGCTTCAGATCATCATAAGTTTCGGCAGCTGTTTCTTTGACCCCAAAAACCAGAAGGTTCTTCCTCCTGGAACGATCTTCCAGATTTCTTCTGCAACCTCTGCACACTTTTCACGAGGCCAGAGACTTTTTTGCTGACTTCTTTAATAGCCAATGCCGACTCCCCAACCACCTTTAGTTTCATTTCAATTTCATCTAACCGTTTTTCTATTTTTTTCTGACCATTAAGTATTTCGACTAACAGTTCATCAGTCGTGTCATAGTGAAAGTACTTTTGAATACCTAAGCTCTTTCTATTCGACATCTACATATAAATTTTTCAATCATTTAACACGCTGCTGCGAAGAAAAAGCAGCCAAGGTAAGTACCACGCACTCTGAATGAATTTCCTTAGCACTATGAAGTACCTGAAATTCAAGCTTGCCAGTTAGAGGACATGACGAGTTCACAGCAAAATGGGCATAATGTGATAACTATAGTAACAGGTGATGTCTCATGCTGAAGTTAATTCAACAAGGGGACCAGTCGTTGTCAGGGAAAGAAAATCCAAGGAGACACTTCCAGCTCACACTTAGAATGCGTGCACATATGTCACTACGTAGGTTCTTGTTGTGATGCACCATGACCTAAGTAGGCATCAGAGAGGTTTATCAAGGAGTGGCACGTATGTAGCTGCGCACACCCAGTGAACGTACACAAGTTTGTGTCAAAAAAATTAATTGAGAAGCTGCATATACCCAGTGGCGCCAAGTGCTCATAACCAATGGCCACAGTACGTGTCCCTGGGGCTACCATAGGTAGCCCCAGGGACGCGTACTGAATTTTTACAAACATAAGGAGCTTTTCAAAAATTTCTGGTCTCAGAAGACGACTCGCATTACATAACTGACATAGACACAAACACCAAGATCACTCATAGAAATCGGTGCCAGCAACCTGCCAAACTACCAAGTCGACCATACTTCTACACACCTCGCTATCCCAACTGAACCCCCCTGTTGATCATTTAAACTTCCCTCACCCTCCCTATGCACCCCTTCATTTTGCTGGACGTCCATGGAGCGGAGAAAAGTGAACTGTAAATAAATACAGCAAAGAAAAAGAGTTGTTACCCTAACGAAGGTAAGTCGCGTTAAAAAATTTCTCCACCTTATATAATACTTGCTAGATGTCTGCTGATCACATTCAGCTGACCATTGCATATCACAGAAAGCAGCAATTCAACTATAATTCTTAGTTTTATAATAAAACAAAAAAATTTATATGGTGTGAAAGAATATATAATACAGGAAATCTTAACAGTATCCATAAGCGTTAAATTCTTGCACAGGCAAAGAGGCCAACACCTGGCCATAAGGGCACACATAAGGCGTCATTACAAACGTTCTCTCCGCAAAAAGCCCTAACACCCTCACACAAGGTTGCGTTGCATGTAGTCATGCCGGCATTTCAAAAAGTAGACATTTTGTATTTTCTTGTTCCGCAAAATCAAGGCAGGCAGACTGATGATGCCGTGTAAACAGCGGTGGCCTTCAAAAGGGAAGGAACCCACACAAAAACCCATGGTACTGTTGAGATGGCAGCGCATGATAGTAAGCATTCTGAAATACCAAACGTAAATAGATTATGCACTAGCGCATTGCAATCTGCCACCACATGAATATTTAAATGTATAATCACGAATTATTTGACATTGTTGGGCCATTCAATGCTGCCACGCCAAGTGTATCTTGGCAACCTCAGATTTTACGAAATATGCTAACCCATTGTACGGTTGCAGACTGGATGAAGTCGAGAGTTTGATGGCGGGTCGGGATGACGCATACTTAAAGGAAGCGGTCCGGACACCGACTAAACTGTTTTAAATAGTTATTTGCGTTTCGGCTCCCCTAGGGGATACTTGTTCACAAGGCTGCCGTGGGCGAGCCGAAACGAAAATAACTATTTTAAACCATTTTGCCGGTGTCCGGAACTCTTCCTTATAAGTTGCAGACTGCACACACAGAATACTTCGTGAAAATTTCACATCGTGTGAGCAGCGTTATTTTGTAGGCAAAGGTTGAAACATGCCGGCACTGAGAAAGCTACAAACAACTTTTTCTATGAATGAACACAAATCTTTCCAGAATTTTTCATTATTTGAGATGAACCACTAATGATTTTTGATCTGCAAGGAGTCCCTTATTATGGTGACGATTAAATATCATACACCTTAGAACAACTTCGGGAAAGTAATTTCATCCAGCTAGGGTGGTCTATAGGTGCCAATAACCAATTATTTTGTAGCGAAGAGCTTATCGTTCAAAGAACTTATAGTTGCAGTTATTAAAAGGTTCTGAAATTTCCAATCAACTCTTTATATGTGTAGAAGCTCTTTAATTATGTATTAGGATGCCTAGCAGCACTGACAATGAAAGGAAATCATGACAACACATTACAAAAACTAATAAAATGAATGTGTTCTTGATAATATGTGTTTTATAAGGGAACAGATTATGCAAAATACCAAAAGAAGAATGATGGGTGTAACGTAAGGTATCAGAGCAGATTAGATGAGGGAACAAGCGTGAGTTCATGCCATCTTAGTTGAAATCAAGAAAAAGAAATGGGGGGCATGGGCAGGACATGTAATGAGGAGGGTAGGTAACCGATGGTCATTAAGGGTTACGGACTGGATTCCAAGTGAAGGGAAGCGTAGCAGGGGAAAGCAGGAAGTTAAGTGGGTGGATGAAATTAAGAAGTTTGCAGGGAGAATACGGCCACAATTAACACATGACCGGAGTAGTGCGAGATGTATGGGTGAGGCCTTTACCCTGCATAAACAGACTGATTATTAATGTTGTTGTTGTTGTTATTATTATTATTATTATTATTATTATTATTATTATTATTATTATTATTATTATTATTATTAATATTATTATTATTATTATTATTATTATTATTATTATTATTATTATTATTATTATTATTATTATTATTATTATTATTATTCGGGTTATGCAATACTCCCGCCACATTCGAACGAATGATGGACACCCTCCTTCATGGCTTAAAGTTCTCAATCTCCTTGCGCTACCCCGATGATGTCATTGGCTTTTTGCCGGCTTTTGACAAACACCTGGAGCGTCTCTCGATAGTTCTTTCAGTTTTCCGCAAGGCGAGACTTCGGCTCAATTCCACAAAACGGCAGTACGGATGCGACCGTGTCACTGCGTACGCTAGACATCTTCTTTCACCAGCCGCGCGCAATTACTCAATCACCGAACGTGAATGCATCGCCCTTGTTTGACCAGTAGGTAAATGTCGCGCCTAGCTCTACGGACGGCCTTTTAAGGTTATCACAGATCACCACGCCCTGTGCTGGCTCTCATCTTTAAAAGATCCAGCTGGACGTCTCAGTCGGTGGGCTGTACGGCTGCAAGAGTACTCTTACACAGTGGTGAATAACACAGCATGGCTCCATGAGGACGCTTATTGCTCGTCACGTCATCTAGTAGACCCACCAGACCAGCCTGAGACCGACGAGTGAACTTGCGTCCTTGCGCTTACCACGTTTGGCGACCCTTACCTGAGCGGAATCATTCTCAGCCTGACCGACCTGCCAACTTCACCCTCTTCGCTTATGTTTGTGTGGCAGGATGGCATTTTCTACCGTTATAACACGCACCCTGATGGCCCGGAACTGCTGCTGGCCGTTCCCAATCATATGGGTGAGACTGTACTCGCACAGTTGCATGATATCCCAACCACTGGTCATTTGGGAGTCTGAAAGAGCTATGACCATGTTCGGCGTCATTTCTTCTGGCCCGTTATTTACCGTTTCGTTTGTCATTATGTCGCCTCCTATAAATCTGGTAAGCACCGCAAAAAACGCACAGCCCCTCCAGTTGGTTGTCTTCGGCCCGTTGAAATACCATTTTCGCCATTCTTTCAAGTTGGTCTTGATCTCCTTGGCCCTTTCCGCTATCGCTTAGTGGGAACAAATAGATAGCAGTTGCTACTGACTACGCCATCCGGTAAGCGATCACGTGGGCTTTCTCTACCAGTTGTACAACCGACGTTGCTCACTTCCTTCTCGACGCACTTATGCTTCACCACGGCGCTCCGCAACAACTCACCGACCGGGGCCGCTACTTTCTCTCACAGCTTGTGCAAGACATCTTGCACAGCTGCGCTACAAAGCACAAGTTTACAACGGCGCATCACCCTCAGACCAACGGTATCACAGAGCGGTTCAATAGAACTATCACAAAAGTGCTCGCTATGTACTTCTCCACCGACCACCGTGACTGGGATGCCGCTCTGCCATTTGTCACATTCGCCTAAAATACGCCCCGCAATGATTCTGCTCGTTTCTTTCCAGTTTTTTCTCTTGTATGTACCATATACAATGTTTCCAGTTTTTCTCTTGTACCATATACGGCCGTTTACACGATCTTCCCAGCCATTCTCGATACAACGATAGAATATGCCCGAGATGCCATATCTATAGCGACTGAGGCAAGTGAGATTGCGCGTCTGCGTCTGACCTCGTCCATGAAAAGAAACGACGCATATCATGCTCGTCACCGCGATGCCCACTTTAATCATGGTGACATCGTGCTTCTTTGGAAACTAGCACGGCTCTCTGAGAAGCTGACTTCACCCTACTCAGGCCCATACCCTACCTTGCGTCAAGTGACAAACGTGACCTACGAGCTACGACCTCTCGATACCTCCCCACCGCGATCCTCCTCTGATACGTCGTTCGACTGAAGGGATATCACTCAAAGCTGTCAAGCGCAGGGACAGCGCTTTCGCTTGGTGAAATATAATTCTGAACCACAAATTTTGTTTCAAAATAAGAAAGGGGCTCACAGATGTAATAGCACACTTTGGTATGAAGGTTTTAAACAGGGATAAGGTGCCTCTGAAAAGTTGGCCAACATTTCGATAGGAGCACCTATCTTCGTCAAAGGCGGTTTCGTCATCCTCGGCGTGTTAGTTTCAACGTGTTAGTAGAGTGACGTCACGTGCGGCTGCTGTCGGTGCCAACTGGTTGTAAAGGGAGAAACTTCAAAGAGGATCAGCGCTGTCGCCTGACGTCTGTAAGGATGGGCCCACACGACGGACTAAATCTGTCTTTTCCGGGACGGACGGCGCATCACCTGACTACACGTCACGGACTCATGCCGTCCGCGCGTCTTCCGCGACCCCCACGGACCGAAAATGCCGAGCTACTTGCGCATCCGGATTCTGGGATCGAACGCTGTGGATTTAGCCGATGATGCTCTACAGTCTGGCAACAAGCGCACCTTTGGAATCTTTCTGAAACAGCTTCATCGCTGTTGACACCATTCGTGCCTGAGCGACGAGGCAACATGAGCGACGAGGCAAATTCCTTCTTGGATGTCGTGGAGCAGTTCCCCGCATTGTGGGACATGACTCTCACCGATTACGCGGACACGCGAGCGAAAGAGTCGGTTTGGCAGCAACTAAAGAAACTGCTCTCTCGTCACTCGAAGCAGCCTCCGGCAGAAGCATAGCCAGGGGTGGGGGCTTATGGGGCTTTAGCCCCTCCGCACAATTTTTTCGTGCTTTCCATGCGCCGCCGACAAAAGCAACCCCCGGCGCCGGAAATCATTTTGGATTTTGTCTGGCATGCCTTTTTCACGCTCGAAAAGACATTTCACCGCGAACATTGCGAACACGGGCTGGATTTCGCGGCAACGCCCTTGCACCGGGAGTCACATAACGCAAGGATCCCTATCCGAGCACCAAGTTTCAAGGGCGTTTTGATGGCGAACGGGCTCGCCGCAGCATCTCGCGGAGACCGCGGAATCTACGGAGCGCATGGATGTCAATTACGAAATTTTATGGGTATAAAGTTCTCATAAACTTACATCGGGAAATACAACGAGACAAGCCAAATCAACACACTATCAGACAAGTTGACGAAGCACGCAGCGAGGTCCGATGAGACGAAACGTTGTGGTGGTTCATTTGTGCCATCAGGTCACATGAAAAAAAATGAAAAAAATTTTCACCTACGCCAAAGCATCCATGTCAAGACACGAAATCTAGCCAAGGTAACTACGTTCTGATTTATTTTTCTTCTTTGACTTTATTTGCGAGGACACATTGAGCCGCTTCCATTTTTATGTTCTCGCTACTGTACGCGCGGGCTGCCCGAGCTAGCCAGAGCGCCTACGTTTTTCTCGTGCTGCCCTGACCACCGCGCGGCGCAGTTCTGTGCGCGTTCGGTTTTCTCCGGCCGAGTGGATTTTCGCCTTGCAGAGTTTTGGACGCTTTCTCGCTAACAGACTACAGAAAAAAAAACAGTGGTCGCTCGCCGCCATCACTGTGGGCACTCGTCGGTTTGCACCGCATTCGCGTGAACGAAACCTCTCCGGAAAGTCTTGTCGCGTCGGTGTACACTGTTGACCCTTTGTAGGGAGTTTTGGCCCCGTTGCACAAGATAAGCCCGTAAGAGAGGACAATATCCTCCATTCAAACGGAGCTTTTTTTTACACCTTGTCTTTGGTTGTGTTATGGGGAATTATGGAAGTTTTTTAATTCTCCTTTGAACACCAACCCCTGAGCGGTTGCAGGAGTCTATATGGGGAACGTTGGGAGTTTTTTATTCCTCTTCTGAAACCAGCACAATGGAAGTTTTTATGAGGAGCTTTGGGGGCTTTTACAAGTTGACATGGGTATTTTATTTTGCTTGTTATGGGAATTTATAGGAGAAGCGATGGGAGTTCTTACGTACATAGTTTCGGAAACGTTTGGCTTCTTAACGGGGTTTTGAAGGATACCTTTGGGAAATTATTTTGCTTCCTTGTAGGAGTGCTTAGCTATAAACCTGGGAGCAAGTGTTCCCATATTTTGTGAGCTCTGCTTAAGGGAGCATAGAACGACAGAAAGCTGAGCTAGTTGGTAAGGATTCATTATGCAAAAAACAAGTGAGGCGTGCAGACAGGACACAAGAGTGGAGAAGTGGACAACACAGCACTTAATAATAGTTTTGAGAGTTCAATTCTTTATTTTTATGGGAACATATAGGAGAATGTTTGGGAGTGAATTTTTACAGCTTTAGGGAGCTGTTTTACTCAGAGAGTTTTAAACAGATGTTGTGGGAGTGCATTTTATCTCTTTATTAGAGCTTTTACAGGTAGGTCTGGCAGTTTATTATGCGCCTTTTGGGAATTTTACGAGTCTTAAGGGAGTTTTTTTTGTGTGTGTTTAGTAGATTGTGTGTAACGGAGTACAAAATTCATGACAAAGCAATAAAATGTCTGCAAATTTATTGCAGTTCAAGAATCAAATGTGCCAGCATGACAGTACAATCAATGACTATTAGCCTAATGAAAGTGAAATCATTCAATGAATTGGATAGAAACAAGCAAACCAGTTTGACATGAAACTCGAGCTTTTTGCAAGCTTCAGTACAGTTGAAAATCTACAAGTGCAGCCAAGAGTGAAATTGAGTGGCTCAAAACATCATGGATATTGGGCAGTCCTTGCATGCATTAGCACAGGCCGCATTTGTTTTTGCACGTAAACGAGCATGCTACAAAGATTGATGCAAGGAGGCCAGACAGCGACAACGACCTAGAACATAATGAAAGTACCTTTGAATACCTATGCTATTTCTAATAGGCATCTACGCACAACTTGTTTTCTCATGTCACACGCAGCTGCTAAGGAAAAGAAGCCGAGGTAGTACCACCCACTCTGAATCAATTTGCTTAGCACTGTGCAGTACCTGAAATTCAAGCTTGCCAGCTAGAGAAGATGACAAGTTCACAGCAACATGGGCATAGTGTGGTAACAGTAGCCAAACAGGTGATATCTCAGGCTGGAGTTAATTAAACAAGGGGACGAGTCGTTATTAGGGAAAGAAAATCCAAACCGACAATTCCAGCTCACACTTACATGCATACACAGATGTCACTACATAGGTTCTTGTTGTGATGCCCCATGACCTAAGTCAGCATCAAAGAGGTTCATTATTGAGTTGCACATATGCAGTAGCACACACCCAGTGTACATACACAAGTTTGTGTCAAAAAAGTTCATTGCAGAGCTGCATATACCCAGTGGCGCCAAGTGCTCATAACCAATGGCCACAGTGACACATACCTATGGTAGCCCCTGGGGCACCTACTGAATTTCCACAACTATAAGGAGTTTTTTTCAAAATTTCTGGCCTCAGAAGACGCCTCGAAATATATAACTGACATACACAAAAACAAGAAGATCACTCATAGAAATTGAAGTCAGCATCCTGTCAAACTCCCCTACTTCTACACACCTCGCTATCCCAAGTAAACCCCCACGTTGAGAATTTAAGGTCGCCTCACCCTCCCTATGCACTCAGTCATTTTGCTGGATATCCATTGAGTGGAGAAATGTGAACTATATAAATACTCTCAAGGAAAACAGTTGCTACCGTAACGAAGAAATCCCTTTCTCAAAAAATTTTTCACCTGATATAACACTTGTTCGACCTCTGATGATCACCTTCAGCTGAACATTGCATATTACACAAAGCAGCAATTCAACTATAACTTTTAGTTTTATAATGAAACACAAATTTTTATAGGATGTAAGAGAAAATATAATACACGGACCCTTAACAGTATCCATAAGTGTGAAATTTTTACATAGGCAGACAGGCCAACACTTAGCCACCAGGTCACATACAAGGCGTCCTTCCATTTTCTCAACAAAAAGCCTTAACACCCCGACGGCAGGTGGTGTTGCATGGAGCCATGCATGCATTTCAAAAAGTAGGCATTTTGTATTTTCTTCCGCAAGATCAAGGCAGGCAGGCTCTGATGCTGTGCAAGCTGTGGTGGCTTTCAAAAGGGAAGGAATCCACACAAAAAGCCATGGTGCTGTTGAGATGGCAGTGCATGATAGGGAGCATTCTGAAAAACCAAACGTAAATAGATTATGTACTAGTGTATTGCAAGCTGACACTGCATGAATATTTAAACATAGCATCACGAATAATTCGACAGTGCTGGGCCATTCGATGCTACCACGCCAAGTGTATCTTGGCCACCTCAGATTTTAGGAAGAATTACAGCCCATTGTACATTAGGACGACAGAAAACTGAGCTAGTTCGTAAGGATTCATTATGCAAAAAGAGGTGAGGCGTGCAGACAGGACACAAGAGTAGAGAAGTGGACAACACGAACGGCTTGTACAGTTGCAGACATGATGAAGTCAAGAGTATGACAAAAGCCCGTCTGGTCGGGATGATGCATACTAAAACGAAGAGGTCCAGGCACCGGCCAAAATGGTTTAAAATAGTTATTTACATTCTGGCTCCCCATGGAAGTTTTGTGAACAAGGCTCCCGTGGGGGAGCCGAATTGTAAATAACTATTTTAAACCATTTTGGTCATTGTTTGGACCTCTTCCTTTTCAGTTGGAGAACGCACACACAGAATGCTTAGTGAAAATTTCACATCGTGTGAGCATCATTATCTTGTAGCCTAGGTTAAAACATCATGGCACTGACAAAGCTACCAACAAGTGTTTCTATGAATGACCACAAGGCCTTCCAGAATGTTTCATTAATTGAGATGGACCATTATTGTTTTTGTATCTGCAAAGAATATCTTCTTATTCTGACCTGATTAGATATAATAGACCTTCGAGCAATTTCTGAAAAATACTTTCATCCACCTAGGGTGGTTTGTAGGTGCGAATAACCAATTTAGGAACGACTATTTTGTAGTGATGAAAGAGCTTATCATTAAAAGTACCCATAGCTGCAGTGATTAAACAATTCTGAAATTTTCAATCAACTCTTTATATCTGCAGAAGCTCTTTAATTGGGTATTAGGATGCCTAGGAGCCTGACAATGAAAGGAAACCATGACAACACATTACAAAAACTAAAAAAATGAATGTGTTCTTCACAATATAATGCGTTGTTTTAGTATTCACAGATTATAAAAGGCACCTGCAGTAATGAGTATATCTTCATATTGCACACACAGTTCACCAACGTAATAATAAATACAGGTCAACGTCATAAAGCAACACAGGTACTGGGGTTTTTTTTCACATTGGCCTAAAAAGCAATTACATGACCATTCAGCCATCTTATAAACATCACTTGCTTGCATGTATTCGAGGAACTTTCAGATGTGCAAAATTGTTTAGGAGCTTGTAAGGAATGGGCATGACGCTGCTATTATGGTTAATTTGTCGCCTTTAAAAGTGGTAAATCAGGTGAACTGCTAGTTGTCCTTCCGGTGAAAGATATTGCAGAAAATGTGAAGACAAAAACATTATAGGAGCTATTTAGAACCTATGAATGTTAAGAAAGATAATATGCAATGTTACCATGCTGACAGAGAGATAAATGATACAAACAAAAAGTGAGATATAGATTAGCAGATGCAAGCATTCTGCTTTTTTATTGCTGCAAAACTCGGCAGTTACAGAAGTGCTTCATCCCATGAAAAAATATTTTTAGCAAGATATACACTATGGAGTTCTATTGAGGATGCGTCAAATTTGCATGCTACAAGTGGTTTGGGCTGTTCAGAGACAGAATCTGGCTCGTAAATGCCAGAGCGTGGTGAAATACTGCAAGTGCTCCCGAAAAATCCTTACATGGTAAGGGAAATGACAAAAACAAGAATGTGGATGAAAAGACCAAACTGCCTCAACGTCTAATTTTATCAATGTAAGGTTTTATGAAACATAATTACAGTTCTAAGACACCACAAAATACCAACATGATATGCAGAGAATGGGTGCTGGACGTCAATTGACTTCACTAAACAATGATTACACACATAAAAACCAAACATTCGCAAAAAATTTCACGATACACGCCATATAAGCTATGTGATTTATGATGCACCCGCGTACACATCATATTCAAGTAACCACCATCTTTATTCAAGACCCCTGTAGAAGGTTTCTTAATGCAGTTATTTGTTTCCTGGATGGAAAAGGCCTAGTATACGAATCTTCACTTCCCTGCCTTACATTTGCAAAGTGCATGTGCGCAGTTAAAGTTTGGCACAGTTTGGGATCTTTTGCAATGTTTTGTGTATCCTGTGTATTTCATGTGTTTAATCTTATAGTGAAGTAACTATGCTTCCTAATGCCAGTAAGCAACTATCCCAGCTTTCAGCAATAGTACGCAAGATTATTTATTCTTAGAAGTATGACAGCATGAAAAAACAAGGAGAAAGACCTATCAAGATATCCAGATGCTGTTACCACCTACACCTGCGCAAAATGCTCCTTCAGCCTGCCATTTCTACAAATCCTGCTCTATCCTACGTAGCACTTGCTGCTGTAGGCAATAAAGGCACTCAAAGGTGCCTTTAAGGTGCCCTTAAAGGCGCACAGGTTGGCGTGTTAGCAAGGTCTGGGAAACTTGCACCACATTGCAAAATATGTCAATACACGGCAAAATGTGACCGCCACAACATACTGAGGAAATCTAAGGCTAAACGTGCCCACTGATATATAAGGACCTTCCCAAACAAACCGATAAATGCAATTTTGCCGCAAAGGTGAGCTTTTCATGCATCGACATAATCACACTCGTGTAGTAAAACAAGTTCATGTGCAGTGCTCATCCTGTGTATTTCAGGTGTTTCATCTTATAGTGAAGTAACTATGCTTCCTAATGCCAGTAACCAACTATCCCTGCTTTGAGCAATAGTATGCAAGATTATTTATTCTTAGAAGTATGACAGCATGAAAAAACAAGGAGAAAGACCTATCAACAGGACTACGCTGATTTTGCTCCTGGATGGAAACGAGTAATAATAACCGTAATCATTATGAATGTATGAATAAGGCAGTCGGTGAACCCAGAACTTACATAAAGAATAACTAGAGTAGCCACATGGCTGCTCATATGAGCTGTGGGTGTTTCCCTATCTTCCAGCCCATGAGGTTAATTGCAAAGAGCCCTGATAGAGCTGAGGGAAGTCGTTGAGGTTTTGAATATTAGCAAACAAAGATCGACATGTGTCAGAATATAACCAGCATCTCTCGGCAAAAACATGTAATTTTTTGTAGAACATTTGCCCTCGATTCATTACACACATTGCGCTAGTTGCCTAATTTGTTTCGCTACTCATCTTAGTGCCCCATACAAGATTAACCTTTTCCATGCCACATTTATTTTCAGAAGAGCGCCCAAATTTCCAAAATTTCTTTATGAGCTATTCGTTGTGAAGAGTTTTCATTACTGCTATATCAGCAGTTCGTTTACAATTTTTGAAGTCCTTTACTAGCTGTTCTTGACGTTATTAAGTTGCAAACAGACAAGGACGCGGAAACAGTCTACATGAAGCATATTTTTTGGAAAAAAGTCAAGCGTGCTCTTGTTATCCTCCATGAAATATGTTATTTCAGGTGCGGCCCGAAAAGTAAACCGCAGAGTAGTAAGCGGAAAAGGTTTTCTTCTAAACAGGTCGCCAGAGGCCCAAATATTCGTCTCAATTATTGGTATTGTAATGAAGAAAGGAAGATAATGACATCCCGATCATCATCAAGAGCGGAGGGCACGAGATCGGCGCTCGAACACCACCATCTTGTTCTCCCGACCTACTGTTCAGAGCTACCGCCTGTTTCTTGGAGTCGTCCAATAAACCTCCTTACATTTGGTGGAAGAGCTGGATACGCACGTCGCCGGCACCCTGGAACTCCGATCCCGTACGTTCCACTCGACCATGCAAGCTGACGCTGCCCAACCACCGCCATCTCTCCCGGCCGCCGTTTGCCCTGGCCCGGTTCACCAGCGAGACCCCCGGTATTTTCGGGTACGGAAGACCAGGACGTCGAGGACTGGCTGTCGGCCTACGAAAAAGTTAGTGGACCCAACAAGTGGGATGACGCTGCTAAGCTGAGTACCGCGAACTTTTACCTTGCTGGCGTGGCGAAGCTGTGCTACACGAACCACGAATCGGAATTTGAGAACTGGCCCGATTTTAAGGATGCAATATCTGTCGTTTTCAGTCGCCCGGCCGTGCGGAAGTTAAGCGCCGAGCAACGGCTGCGCACACGGGCACAGGAACCAAACTAAACTTTTACCACCTATATTGAGGACATAATCGATCTCTGCAGGCGCGCCGATTCTTCAATGAGCGAAAGTGCTAAAATTCAGCATATTATGAAGGGTGTCGACGACGATGTATTTCAAATGCTTCTAGCGAAGTCTCCTGGCAGAGTGCCTGAAGTGCTAACTCTGTGCCACAGCTATGACGAATTAAGAAGGCAGCGGGCTCTCACCCGACGTTCATCTCACACGTACAGTCAACCACACGCTGCACTGGACATCGTGCCTGACCAGTCATACCTTCTCGCACAAATTAAAGTATTTGTGCGTGAGGAGGTGGCCCGTCAGTTGTCTCTCCTGCCGTTTGCTCAGAGTCAGGAGCTCCCACAGCAGCAGCAACTGCAGCGACCAATCCCGTTGGCTCCCGTGCTTCGACACGCCCTCCAAGAACAGATTTCCGAGGCCATGCCGGTGCCCATTCATCAGCAACCTGTCGCCGCGCCTCTTAGTTACGCAGAGGTAGTAAAGCGGCAGCAGCTTCAACAGCCCTCACCGTCCCATGGTGTGTCGTATGCTGCAGC
Organism: Dermacentor variabilis; assembly: GCF_050947875.1. Lineage (NCBI taxonomy): Eukaryota > Metazoa > Arthropoda > Arachnida > Ixodida > Ixodidae > Dermacentor > Dermacentor variabilis. The sequence goes on along the minus strand of NC_134572.1, from coordinate 195,997,685 downwards.
CCCGATTCAGCCGTCCGTGACATGGGCTGCTCCCAACACTGCAAATCCCTGGTGAACGCGCGACAAACAGCCGATCTGTTTCGCATGCGGTGGCCCTGGTCATATCGCCCGATTCTGCCGCCGTCGCGCGCCAGGATACTCAGACGCCCGTTCGCAGAACTACATGGATCGTCCCCGCTCTTGTTATGAAGGTCCGGGTCCCCAAACAAGCACGTTTTCACGTGACTATCCGCAACCGACGTCTCGTCGCTCACCTTCACCCCGTCGCCGATCCTTGTCGCCCATGCGTCGTCGACCAGCCTCTGAAAATGAGGGAAACTAGCCCCCGCAGTTCGTGAGGCAAGAGCTGCGCTGTCGAAATGCTCAAGTCCTCGAACTTTGCCGTCGAATATTCTCGAAGTTTTTGTAGAAGGCACCGGTGCATATGCTCTTGTCGATGCCGGTGCTGCCGTTTTTGTTATAGACGCCACACCTTGCCGCAAGCTTCGGAAGGTGACCACGCCTCTTGAGATGATGCCCTAATGTACAGCGAATGGAGACCCTGTTCGGCCTATAGCGGCCTGCACTGCTCGACTTATCGCTAAAGAGCACTACATTGTTGAGTTTATCGTCCTTTCATCCTGCTCGCACGACATCATAGTTGGCTGGGACTTTTTATCGTATAATCACACCGTTATTGATTGTGCCAGATCTGAACTTGAGCTCTTCCCGTTGTGTGACCAGTCCTACAACCCCGCTCATCAAGCCGCACACAAACTAGTCGTAACAGAAGATACAGAAATTCCGCCGACAGCAGCTGTTTTGATCCCCGTGTTCTGCAACAGCATATGTGATGAAGCTGCATTCTTTGAACCCTCACGCCTCCTTCTAAGTCGGAAGCCACTTCTGCCTTATTCGACCCTCTCTATTTAGAACGGAACAAGTGCTCTCTGCCTCACAAATACTCTTCCTTTTCCCATCAAACTGCTTAAAGGTGAATCCCTTGGATGCGTGCAACCCATTGATATCGGCCAAATTTTTTCCGTGCAGCAAGATTCAGCTCGACGCGACCTCGACGTCATCAGTGCTCTTAATCCGTCTGATGTACCAGCTGCCGACCTATTCGATTCGTCGATCGCAGACGGACTGTCGCCATTTGAACGATCTGCTCGTCTCCAGCTGCTCTAGCAGTTCCGCGACTCGTTCGATGTTGGCCGACGTGCCCTTGGCCGAACTTCTACCATTGTTCACTACATCGACACCGGCTACAACTCGCCAGTGCGACAACGCCCTTACCGTGCCTCTACCGCGGAACGTCAAGTTATTACCGACCAGGTTGACGATATGCTGAATCGCGACGTTATTTGCCCTTCAAAAAGTCCTGTGGTTCTCGTTAAAAAAAAGGATGGATCAATTCGCTTCTGCGTGGATTACCGGCGCCTAAACAAGGTCACTCGAAAAGACGTGTATCCGTTACCCAGAATTGACGATGCCCTTGATTGCCTACAAGGTGCCGAGCTTTTTTCATCGTTAGATTTGCGTTCCGAGTATTGGCAGGTGCCTTTAGCAGAGGCCGACCGTTCAAAGACAGCCTTCCTCACGCCTGACGGTCTATATGAATTCAATGTCATGCCCTTTGGCCTCTGCAATGCGCCTGCCACCTTCGAGCGCATGATGGACTGAGTTCTGCGGGGTTCGAAGTCGCACATGTGTCTCTGCTACCTCAACGACATTGTAGTCCTTGCGCCAGATTTCGCAACCCATCTGGAACGCCTCAACCATGTCGTGACGTGTGTGAAGACCGCTGAGCTGCAGCTAAACCTCAAGAAGTGCCGCATGGCTGCGCGAAAACTTACAATTCTCGGTCACGTCGTGTCAAAGGACGGCGTGCTTCCGGACCCGGCTAAACTACGTGCCGTGACCGACTTCCCCAAACCGACAACTCTAAAGCAGTTACGAAGCTTCATAAGGTTATGCTCCTACTTTCGTCGGTTTGTGCGCAACTTCGCCTCTATAATTGCGCCTTTGACCCAACTTTTAAGCAGCGCCTTCAATCTTTCGTCATGGTCTTCTGAGTGTGACCAAGCCTTCTCCACCCTTCGCCGTCTCCTGACGTCACCACCTATACTGCGCCACTACGATCCGACGGCCGCAACTGAGGTGCACGCAGACGCCAGTGGTGTCGGCCTCGGTGCTGTTCTCGCACAACGAAAGCCTGGGTTCGCAGAGTATGTCGTCGCATACGCCAGCAGAACGCTCAACAAGGCTGAGTCCAACTATAGCGTCACCGAGAAAGAATGCTTGGCAATAGTCTGGGCGCTTGCCAAGTTCCACCCTTACTTATATGGCCGCATATTTGATGTAGTTACGGACCATCATGCATTATGTTGGTTGTTTTCGTTGAAGGATCCGTCAGGTCACCTTGCCCGCTGGGCTCTTCGACTTCAAGAGTTTGACATCCGCGTTATATATCGTTCCGGACGCAAGCATGCCGATGCTGATGCGCTGTCACGGTCCCCACTATCCACCGAAACTGCGTCTATACCCATTATACACCACCCATTGTCAGCTCTTGACGTCGTCACCATCTCCTTTGCACAGCGCCACGATCATTGGATCGCTTCGCTTCTTGACATTTTATCCGAGGCACCCACCCTTTCGGCTAAAACCCATCCGACGCACCCACCCAATAAACCTCCTTACAGTATTAAGTTGAAGCTCCAAGCATGAGTTCTTAGTTTTCCAGCTTCAGTTCTTTACTTCAGATGAAGAAATCCATGACATATTTTGATATGATATGATGTGATTCTTGCACTGAACAGGCCACCTTTGTGACTGCAGCCTCCTTACTTCGCACTGCCTTTCTTAAAATCCAGGGAAGCCAACTTCTGCATAATTTCTGCTCACTGCGCCCTCAAAGATCAGTTTGCTCAGAAACTGACATCCCTCACACCAACTTATGAAAACATTGCCGCTTGTGATGGCACTCAGTAAGTAAAATGAAATAACTGGACGAGTCAGACACATCACTAGCCCAAAAGGAGTGAATGTCGTTATAATTTCACTACTCCCTCCAAGAGTAAACTGGGGTGCTACTTCGTGCCAGCGCTGTCAATGTGTTTCTTTGTGTGCCTGTTTCTTCGTGCTATATACGTCTGCTAGTATGTCTGACTGAGTAGCTTAAGCAGAAGCTCTGCTACAATATATGTTATCCACTGTAATTTATTAACACAAACAATGCTGCTAATACAATGCGAGCTATATAGCGGGGATATAAAAGTTCGTTGTATCTTTTATATATTTTATTTCTTTCACATATAGCGCAATTCTACTGGTTCAGGTGGATTACTAGAGGAGAAGGAAATAGCTTAGCTGAAAACATGTGTTCTTTGCTTCAAAACAGCAATACTATAACTGATGAATGCCTGTGTAACTTGGCTTTTACCGTTCTGAAGACCAAAGCAAAGAATTGTGCACAGGGTTACTCAGCAGTATTTACACCATGTCTTGATTTTCTTTCATGTGCAACTCTTTCAATCCCCTGAGGGAAGTTTTTACCACACGAAGTGTATCCTTGTTGGCTTTTGGCGTTTAGTAGTTAGCAGAATGCACATGAAGAACTGACAAATGACCAGCCATGACATACCCACTGTGGCGGCATGGTGACTATGGGGCTGCATTACTAAGGAAAAGGGCTTGAATCTCAGCCACAGCCACCACATTTTAATGGGGGTGAAATGCAAAAATACCTGTGTACCGTGCATAGGTGCATGTGAAAGAACCCCCACACGGTCTAAATTAATCTGAAGTCCCTCACAACGGCATGTATTATAGTCAAATCGTAGTTATGGCACGCTAAACCCCCGAATTTAATTTTTATTTTTAAACCATGACGTGAGTAGCTAGGAATTGGCATTCTTTATTTTGTGAGGTTGACTTCGGGAGTTTTCAATCAGAGCTTCTACAAGATGATGACATCATTTCGAGAAGTTGGCTGCCAGTGCAGAAACATACTGCCCGGTGGTGTCGGCTACCATGCATTAAAAAAGCGTGTAGTGAAGCCAAACTTATGGACGGTGAAGCAGAATTTTGTGGTTTTACTTCTGATGGACGTTGCTCATCCTCAGTAGGGAAAGAGTACGTGCATTTGGCTTCCTAGTTTCAAGTTCTGCAACTACAATATACAATTATGTTCACCTTCTTCTTTTAGGACGAGGAGCAAGAACTTAATACATAATTAACTAATCACTGATCTATCATGCAAGTGATGTTTGCCTTTCTCACTAGTCTACCTGAAAACCAAAAACTAGGCTCGGGTGTTTTATGTCTAAAAGAAAAGACAAAATTTTATACGGGAACCTATCAAATTGAAGCCGACAGTAGTAGTTCAGCTTGTATGCCATCTAGCTGTTGAGCACGAGTCCAACAAAAATTAATGCAAAGCATTAGCGTTCCATGCTTTTATTGCACATTAAAGGGACACTAAAGGAAAATAACGAGTTCAATTATATTAAAGGTTAGCCTTTTGTAATAAAAATTCATTATTTTTAGCAACAGAGTTTTTGTATGCAAGAAAATTGGAGAGCTGGAAAATCAAAATGCACCAACTGATAAATTGAACCAAATCCTGTAATTTTATGTGCGAAAATTACAATATGATTATGAGGCATGAAGTACGAGGGAACCTCGATTAATTTTGACCCCCTGGGTGTCTCTACTGTGCGTGCTATGCACAGTACGCACAGTACGCACAGTACGCACGTACGTTTTTGCATTTCACACCAATGAAAATTCAGCTGCCACGCCTATGATTTGATCACCCAACCTCAGGCTTGGCAGGGAAACATCAAACAGCCCAAGTCACAGCCGATGCTTGTCAGCATCCTTCTGCAGTGAGTGTGATACTTGGTGATCATGAGGAAGTACTTTCAGCTGCTTCAGCTGCTTTAAACTGCGTGCACTGCTAGCTTTTGCTAAGTCAGGGCTGCTGAAAAAAATTACTCAGACAGTTAAAATAAACAACATCATTCTAGCATTCTTGATACCGAAACTTAAACGAATGCCACAATTACCAGTAACTGGCAGTAAGGCATGACTCATTATGCAAAATAGAAGTGAGGCGTGCAGACAGGACAAAGAGTAGAGAAGTGAACAACACGAACGCCGCGTTCCTGTTGTCCACTTCTCTACTCTTGTGTCCTGTCTGCACGCCTCACTTCTATTTTGCATAATGAATCCTTACCAACTAGCCCAGCTTTCTGTCGTTCTAAGCATGACTCAGATTGCAGGACTCCTTAGTGTGGCCTACGAGATAAGGGACCACCTGCGGCTGCCTGCAGTGTGATAAAAAACCTGGAGGCGATGTGGACTCTCGTCATAGCCACTGACCACCAGGTGTGTGCTTCGTCTGCTAATACACTATTAAAAGAATGCCAAAAAGAAAATTAGACAGTTAGCAGATCCGCGGCATCGCCAAGATCACTACAGTAGTGTTTACTACTCATTTATTACCAATTTAGGCAAAGGGAAATTTTGTTGCATTTGGAATTTAAGCTTTTGCACTAGGGATTTTGAGATGTGATTATGAAAAAGATCATGCGCTTTGTGACATTACATCACTAGATATTTGGCAAGGCTGTTGTTTTTTCTAATTGTTTTAGATACATAGATATCTGAATTGTTTTACAACCAAACTGTAATATGACACATAACAATACAGTAGATTACATTTGAAATATTTTAAGGGGAACAGAAAAGGACTAACCTCTACACATGAGACGCATGGCGAAAGCATTGTAAGCAAGGCTCATATGTGTTTTTAAATATTTTCCCCTTGGTCGCTGTCAGTTGTGTTTTTTCCCTTGACTCTTCCCAACCGGACAAGACTTCGTCAGACTCAACTTCATTAACCCATTGACAATATGCCGCATATCTTAGGTAAACATTTTATGTTCACCCTAAAGCATGTTTGCCGAAGTTACCAACCAAGAGCAAAGAAAGGTTAGCTACTGTATGAACCAGCCTACACCCATGTTAAACCCATTATTGCCCCAATGTGCTTTTAATAGGCTCTAAAAATGTTGTGTATTCTCACAATGCACAATAGCCTTTGCGCTCAGGTTGGCACGTTCATAGCAGCTGGCCTTCCTCACTCTCATCAAAATCTGAGAATCCCTACTGTGAAAACTTCAAGAGTTGCAAGCAGCAAAAGGCAACAGTGTGCAGTTTGAAGCAGCCAGAGGCACTGCCTCATGAGCTCAGCAGTTGCACTCACTGAAGAAGGTTGATGACAAATATGGTGCCCCCTTTAGGCTGTTGGTTCTGAAGAAGCCATCTAAGCTTCGTTGTCACGCTTGAGTGTAAAAATACAGCTGCTTTCGGCCAAAGGCAGGCACCACCGCTCATGAATTGTGCCATTGAAATGGTTTACCAAATAGCGATTTACTTGTGGTAAGCTCTATACAAGCCGAATTGGAAGCTGCACCGATGAAAGGTAAAGAGTATGTTTGCAGAATATAAATACAAAGGAAGACTAATGCAGGTGAGCATTGTAACACATGCACTTGTCATCCCCAACTTTAAATATATTCTTGGCAGAAGTCGAAGCACGGATGCACAACTGATACCAGAAGCTTCTTTAATATCAAAGAGTGGGAGTGACTGTGTAATTATTCATATTTTTATTTTTTTCTATTTCTCACAAGTATGTGCATGAATGTTTCTTGCTTTCGGTTTACACAGATTGCTACACCTCAATTTGTTTGACCTTGTTTTCTTCTTTGCAATACTTCCTCCCTCCACCTCTTTTCTTTTATGAATTTTCATAGAGATTATATGGATAGTTCCTGCTTTCTTAGAAAAGCTGGCACACTGGATTGGCAGTGCCTACCACTGCACGTAAATTCTTTTGTGTTTCTGGTTTTTATCTCAACTCCTGAAGTAACCAACGCGAGTAGTCCCTTTCTTCTCCCCTTCCACCAAAAATCAAAACCTCCCTTATCAATCTCCCTTCCACTTACAGTCTGTCCTTTTTTTCATTAATTGACATCCACCACTCTACACAACATACTGGCAAAAAGAGCGGGGGCATGGTGAATTACACAGATATGATCGCTGGCAAGGAAAGCAGTTGCAGCCCCGACAAAGGCTGCCAAATTTTTCTTATAGTTTACGAATTTCGGATAATTTTATGTTACATCAATTTTTTTACAAATATTTTCTGTTCCCACACGTGGCACTGACATGTCCAGAAATATTTGACAATGCACCTTCCACTATTTGTCTATCTTCACTGCTATGTGTCGTGATCGAGTGAAGAGCATTGAACACGTCTGATGAGATGTAAGTGTTAACTCACAACTGTATAATACATTACATATGCAACACATGCATTGCTACACGCCGGCTTGGCTCTCGTGGTCTGGTCCACTCTCCCAGAGGTGTCGTTCTGCATCTCACATGATGGTATACGTAGCGCCATCTCATTGCGGTGGCCCAAACACCTGCCTTTCTTTAACTTGGCCCCAGTCATAAGTCAAGCCCACTTGGAGTTCCTACTTCTTATGTCCTCTTCGAACTCTTATGTCCACTTCTTGTGATTGCTGCAGGTTTCAACGGTTGTAGATGCCTAATTGGGCATCGAGTGAGACCACTAGCTGTGCTCACCCCGGATGAACGTGGCGTGTGAGCTGGCTCAACTACTGCCCCTGTTGCAGCACCGGACGGGATACGGACGGCAGTCTGCGGCTGAAAAGGGTCTCTCTCCAAAGTCCTGTGTCGCCAGTAGTATTATCAGCGCTGCTTTACTGTGTATGCTTCATTTCTTTTCTGGAATGTCCCGGTGTTCCACAGCGGCTCCACCATTTTTGGTGCCACCGGCACGTCGGTTCTGAGGCGTCTCCCTATGAATTCAGAAGGTGTGAACCCTTATTTGGCTGGAGATCGCGATAGGCAAGTAGAGCCTTGTGAATGTTGGATGACTTCTTGAGCAGCTGCTTAGCCATTTGTACAGTTCTTGTACAGTTCCATTTGAACAGTGCCATTGCTCTAGGGGAAGTAGGTGCTACTGGTTACATTGCTCGAAAAAAAACATGCTGAATTGTGCCAAAGTGAACTGAGGACCGTTGTCCTATCATATAACAGCTGGTGTCTCAAAGCGAGTAAAGCTCTGGCTCAGTGCTTGAGTTATGTTCTGTGTGGTAGTACGCCTCAACTTCACGAGTTCAAAGAAGCAAGAGTAATATTCCACCACTACAAGGTAATTCTCTCCATTCGCACAGAAGAGACCAATTCCAGTTACTTCCCATGGGTGTTCTGGAAGTGGGGTGTGTATAATGGGCTCAGTGTCTGGTTTACAGTGCTATTGACAAAGATTACATTTTTACACATAATATCTGGATGTATTGCCTTATACCTGGCCACCAGACTGACTGAGTTGCTCGAGCCCTACATCTTCCGACACCCTGATTACCAGTATGCAAGCGCTACGGCACATCACTTTGCATATTCGATGGGATGACAATGTGACTGCCTTTGAGTAAAATGCCATTCACCATTTCAGTTCGTGGGCAAATTCTTCTTACTTCTGCACGTCTGGGGAAAGTGACTCGTTTGGGCCACGACGTTGCATAGTCCCTGACCCTTTCTAACACGGGATCATTCATTAGCGTGGGCTTTATCCCCTCTAGCAGGTCTAGGGAGGCAGGCGGATGTTCCATCGTAAGAATTTCTTGCTTGCTTTATGATGGCCTCGCTGAGGCTCCTTGGGCTGCCTATTGTCTGTTTTTTTGTGCACTTTCTTTGAGAGCACGTCAGTGGGGTATATTTCCTTGCCGGAGTGTGGAGAAATGGGATAATCAAACTCCAGCAGTCTTATTTGGAACCGTTGCAGATGTACACCGAGTTCACTCAGGCAGGTTGAGGATAGCAGCAGCACTAGCGGCTTGTGGTCTCTTTCAACATGGAACTGCAGACCTACCAGGTAGCAGCGGAAACGCTTGGAGGCCCATGTAACTGGCAATGCTTCTTTCTCTGTATGAGCATATTATGTCTCCACGTCAGAGAGGGACCTTGAAGCATACTCAACCCCTAGCTTACGACCTTCTGTCTCTTGCAGGACTGCACCAAGACCGTACGATGATACAAACGCAAACACAGTAAGGAGACTGTCACGGTTGTACTGGTTGAGCACAGGTGTCGTCGCCAATGGTTTTTTGATGCATTCAGCATCACTGTGGAGCAGATGATGTAATTGTTTTGCGAGCTACGAGATCCCTGGGAGAAATTGACCAGGTATATCGCCATTCCCAAGAAGGACCTCACTTTTACATCCAACGTCTGTTGGCTCTGCTAGCTGACACAGCGCATTCACCTTTTCAGGGTCAGCACTGATACCGTTTGCCAATACAATGTGTCCAAGGAATTCCACTGACTGCTGGTGAATGAGAAGTGGGTTAACCGGGGAGCCGGATTTTTGTTAATCACATCATATAAAGCCAATAAAGACACCCAGGACAACACAGGGTAAATTACTTGTATTTACTAATTGAAATGAGTTATACATTATTGGAATTGAAATTGGATGAAAAATAGCTTGCTGCAGGTGGGGAAACATCTCGCGTCTTCGAATTACGCGTGCGATGCTCTACCAATTGAACTACGACAGCGCCGTCTTCTCATGCACTTTCTAGGGTATATATGTGTTGTTACTGGAACTAAAGGCATATTTAACGCCAGCAAACAAGGACGGAAGGGAGGCGACAACACAATGCGCTAAGTTCCACAACTTGATTTTCAGGGAATACACCTATATAACCCATGCACAGTGGCACCACCTTATCCAAATCTTACCCATTCAAAATAAAAGCCGTCTCCTTATCTGACAAGTCGATTGAAGGGGCACTAACACACGTGTCTCTATTCCGCCAGGTAGCCTGAGCATCAATAATCTCTCGCACGTCTTTATCTTTGTGCTTCGCAAGAGCCCGGCACGATCTATACCCCGGCACACAGCCGCATTCTTGACAGTGGGTTGACAGATGACCGTATTGCTTATTTTTAACAGTTTGGCAATGTTCCCGTAATCGGTAATTAAGACATCTCCCTGTCTGTCCGATGTATTTTTCCCACAGGACAGCGGAAGCTGATATAGAACACCTTCTACGCTTCCCACTGGCGTTTTTCGATGATTCGTAGAGCATCCGGCAGCTGGCTTACGGTACGGGTCCGTTAATCGACATATTTCTGCCAGCTTTTCTGGAGCGGAAAAGATCACTTTTGTGTCCATCCGGCTAGGCATTTTCTTAAGTTTATGTGCCGTTCTATGCAGGTAGGGCACTACCGCTACCTTCCTTCTGCGTTCCGTCCCTTGATTTGCCGTGTCCCGAACTGTGCTATCTGACCTGCACCTTTTTAGCAGCCCCTCGACGACCGAAACTTGCACTGATTCTGAAAACCCTGCTGCTGATAACCTTCCCGATTGATCCATAAGACTCTCTGAAGTCACTGCAGATTTGAAGCTCGCCACCTTTATTTATTTCAACTACCATATGTACATGCCACTCTGTGGTCTCTTCGACCTTTCTGATGAAAACCAGGCTCTCCATTCTGTCCAACTTCCATTGGACACTCGGAAACATGGGCAGAGGTACTCACATCGATTACATAATAGCATACCACTTGGCCTCAGGGAATAGTGTTATTTTGGAATAGGTCTTGAGAAGGCCCAGGCCTGTAGCCAGGTAGAGGTACCGGCATAAAACGTTGGCTGAGTCGATGACCTTGCCGGCTGACTCTGCTACTTCTAGGAGATTTGGTAGGACATTGAAGCATTTGGTTGCGGGACATCAAAAAGTGCATCACGCAGCTTGCTTATTACATAAATTTCTTCTTGACATAACCAGCCATTCCAGCACAAGGTCACAGTGAAGAGTCCAACCCTCGCTATTTTCGCCCTGCCAGGCCCAAGCAGCTGTTCCTTTGCTTGCTTCAGGTTGCCGATGACTTCGTCGTAGAGGCTTGTTGGCATGGCAGTTACATCTGCGCCAGTGTCTACCTTGTACTTCATCATTGGCAAGCCATTGACAGTCACATGAACCCGGTACTTCATTGGCAAGCCATTGACAGTCACATCGATTTCCCATGGCCCAGGATCCTGTTGGTTAGTTAATTATCCCAAGTAAACCTCTTCCAAAAGAGTTTGGTACGTGCTTTTTGTTCGGCTTTTTGGAAGCGGAAAAACATATGGCAGCAGCGTTCCTTTTTACTGCAGGCACTGCATGTTTTGCCATTTCCTGGGCACTACCTATATGCCCAGCGAGTGGCAAAACACCTATGGTGAAGCATAGGTGTTTTGTTGAACTGTACCACTTGCATGTCGGCGCTGTTTGGTCGCGCTGGTTCTTTCGAGAATTTTTATTTGATTCATTTGCTCTTCTAGAAGCCGCGCATGGTGTCTACAGCTGCAAGTGACTGCAGCTGCGGCCGTAGGTATTTTGCTGCTGTTTGATTGTTTCCGTGTTGCGAGCAGTGGTGACAGCGGCTTCCAGAGTAAGCTTGCCATTAAGTTGCAGCTTCTCACTTACCTGCGTGTTTGTGGCACCGGCCACGGGTCTATCACAGATCAGTTCATATTTCAGGGCGCTGTACTCAGAGACTTCAGCTAGTCTGAACAGTTCGGTGATGAGCGTATCGACTGTCTCGTGCGCGTCTTCCTTCCGGCTGTTGAACTTTGCACACTCGTATATCACGTTCCTCCGTGGCACGATATTTTTTGTGAACACTTGAATTATTGTGCTGTAGTCGAGTTTCTCAGCATCACAGAGCCTGAGCAAGGCTAGGACATCTTCGGCTTCACGACCCATGGCATAACTGAGTGTGTTCACCTGCTTCTCGTCATCTTACATCCTTAGTCTGGAGATAACTCTGTAGCGCTCCCATATTGTGAACTACCATTTCCACTCCTCGGGTCGCTTAAAATCAAGTTTTTCCGGCTGTTCCTCGACGAACGGGTTGAGCGGCGCTGCGTGCTGGGCTGTGGACGCTGTAAGCGAAGCTATGGGTAGCAAAGTTTCGCATTCACTGTACTGCACTGCAGGCATAGACTTCTACTACATGGTGCATTTCTCGCAGAGTTATCGATTATACCACTACTACCTCTATGTCGTGGTCGGGTGACGAGCATACGTGATTGACAAAACATAACCGGTAACTGAGAAGTGTTTACTAGGTTACGTATGCAAAACACGCACGGCTACATGCCGGCTCAGCTTACGCGGTCTGGCCCGCTCTTCCACAGGCATTGTTCCGCATCTCACATGACCGTGTACGTAGCGCCATCTCGCTGTGGTGGCTCACACGACACAGTGCACCAGCGTAACTCAATGGGCAGCAACTTCAAAAAATTGTCGTTTGGAAGGCTGCCGGAATTTAAACAACATTCAGTTAACAACGTAAAGAGTATTTGCCCTCTTATTAACATGTACATTTATTCCACTAGACCACAACCTCTTTGCTGCATTATAGCACGGTTCTGGTCCGAGTTAAAACACTCATATAACAGAGCAGAAAAGTTATGAATAAGTGCCATAAGTACGCAGAATATTAGAAGGGTTTGCGCTCTCATTGTTGCTAACTGAACATTGTTGAAATTCAGAGAGTCTTGTGCATTATAATTTTTAAACATGCTGCTCCTTGAGTTAAGATAATGCATTGCGGTGAAATTTGATGGATGGCCGCAGAGGTAATTCAACATTTCAGTTTCAACCACAGCTAGTTACCGCAATGCTTTTCCTGGCTTCATTGCCTGCTGGCTTTATACGGTCGTCATTAACAAAAAATCAAGCCCCTGTTTACCTTTTCCTCATTCATTCATGCGAGGGTTTCAAGCCTCATAGCCTTGATGCCGTTAGGTAGCACACGTTGGTTTATTTATTAGCCGCATGCCTGCTCTCTGCAGTTCATGTGTTACGCGACACCATCGTACAAGGAAAGATGTTCCACATCTGCCCTCCATGGCTCTAAGTGCCACTGGCTAACACTCTCAGGGCTAAGTATGCCACACATAAATACCCAAGATAGCACAATTGGTAGTGTAACGCGTGTGTACTGCAAAGGTTGTGGGTTCAGTCACAACCATAGACAAGGTCTTTTCATCTGATTTCATTACTTTTTTTCAATATTTTCTACATTTCAATTTTAGCCACAGCTAATTACGCCAATGCTTTTCTTGGCTTAATTGCCTGCGACCTTTATACAGTCAGCAAAAATAAGGTAACCAGAAAATGAAAAGAAATAAGTGCAGGACAGGGTCATCGGTGTTCAAAGAAGCACCTTTCTTTTTGTGTGTTTAACCAACATGTGCACCCAAGAGGTAACTCCTCTATCTGCACATCAAATGACAATGCAACAGATGCAGCTGGAACCCACAGTGAGATATACGTACAGCATACCAATGCATCTCCTCCGAAGGTAGTGAAGAGCACAAGTGCCTGAAGAGTTGCATGCCACGGTTCCTCTTGCCAACCTATGGAAAGGAACATAAGTGCTGATGTAGAGCTTGCCACTTCCAGCAGTGTTAAAGTAGTCATTCATGATCCTGCACGTGGTATCCAATGTATTGTAGATATGAAGGCAGCTTCAGTGCTGCAACAAATGAAGTGATCAGTCCTAACCAATATGTTGAAATGTAGGCACTTTGGCAGATGGATGTTAACAGGTTCAAGTTTCTGGGATGGCAGTGATAGTTTCGTTAAACATTATATAGGCCATTCATACAGGCATGAGCAGTGAAAGAAGTTTTGGAGCAGCTCTGGGAGCAGCAAATTAGACACACTGGAGCATGAATTGTCAGTTTTGGAGCAGTAAGTACATGTTTAGGAGCAGCTTGGTAAAGGTCATTGAGTGAAATACAGGCATATAAAGAAAAGGTGTTCCTTATTTTACTTTGTAGAGCACTATTTGATTGTGGCACTCAAAGCACAACAACAAAGCGGCGAGCATGGTATGTCAAGCGCGTCACATGACTCGTCAAAGGTCGTAATGTAATCGTTGATGCTATTCGCTGAGTACAACACTATTTGCATCTCGCGTAGACTGATATCTTTCATTTGTTAGTAGGTGAAATGCAATCCACAGAAAAAGGATAGACAAGGATGCATATGTGCCAGTATAATCACGTAGTATCAGACTAGGAATCAGCCAAACAGTTTGTTAATATCTGCAACTGTTTGTATACATGGTATTTTAACAAGCAGCCTAAAAGAATGCAGATTCTTCTTCTCTATGCATAGTTGGTATATAATTGTGAATTAGCAACACACTAAAAAACGTTTTCTTCTGGCATAACACTGAAGCGTACAAAGCTGAAAATTTACTGTGCCTACCTGGGCGTCATATCACATGTTTAAGAGGTGAATCATTTTCCTTTACGCATATGTGCATTGGGCTAGCTCCCACATCAGATATGTCATCAATCTGCACAGTTGGCACAGTAAGAATCCACAAGACAAATTTTAGCACACTGCCTTGTTTACACTTTTCTACATTTCTGTATGCAAGATATAACACAACTTCCGCTGAAGGTACTGTGCTTGTTGCGCAGGCCCTGTTTTAATGCTAATGGATGGCACATGCAAAATCATGTCTGACTTTTGTGAATATATTGGCACAGCAGCACCTTCTGTTATTTTCTGTGTATATTTCTGACCAGCAACGCATCCAAGCAGAGGTATTTTGTGCTGTAGGCGAACCAGGTGGCCACTTAGGTTTGGCAGCTATATGCTATATGGGCACATCGCACCCTATTCGTTCCTCACCCCACTTTAACATTTATATTTATGCAATGAGCAAAGGACAATGTTGGATTCCGTAAAATATCCAATTTCAAATGCACTATGGATGACTGACTTTGGAAGAACAATGAAGTGATGCATGGAAACCTGTGCACCAACTTTCTTCCCATATTAGTTATTAACGTATAACAATGTGTCTTAATTTCGGCATCTGGTGCACCTAAATTTGGTGCCAGAGTGGAGAGGAGTGCAGTAGTTTGACTTTACCTGGGGTGGCAAAATGCCTAACAACACTGCTACATTAAAGTCAACGTCTTTGTGTCCAGCAAAAACATTCTAAAATATATGTCTACAAAGGCATCGAATGAAAATCAGGGGTTCAGATGGGCTACCGCACGGCTTGCTCTCCAACACATGTCATGAGCACTTAAACAATATTCTTTGCATCATATCTGACCAGGCAGCTCAGCAGCAGGAAGGTGACCTCTTTTCCAGCCCTTTTCCTCCCATCAATGCAGATCATTCGAAAGCTCCTGGTTGCCTTTATAATAAATGTTAGCATTTGGTAATGTAATGTGCTGTGTTGTATATCCTTCATTCTGGAGCCAAAGTCCCCCTCCCCAGCGGCGCCGGACATTTGATACCCCTCAAACTACGTGCCTTACTGGCGGGCGCGATCTACGAACAGCCTCCGGCGGTGCGCTGGTGGCTTCCAAGTGTGGAGCGGGTTCTTGTACGTGCGTGGTGCAAGAATGCCTGTTTGGCACGGTGTATTATGACTTTCTCCTTCTCTCTACTCTCTCCCATTTCCCATACCTTCTAGTGAAAAATAATGTAGTCTTTTTGATGCGCTCGAAGCGAAATGACGTCTTTCGTTTTTCCATAAGTTCAACGTTCTCCATCTCTTATTCCACAACATACTGTTTCGTACAGACATATTTATTTTATCTTCAAGTTGCATAATTGCTATGCCTACATACCAACCTTGTCATAAGCATTATTAAAATATATGTACTGAAGCGCATTGAGTGCTTCCATTAGTGGACACCCCCTGCACAAAAGGAAAGAAAGGAAGTCATTGATAAAGCATATGTCTTTTTCTCTAAGCACAGCAGATGTCGTGCAAGGTGCCTGGGTATGCTGCAAAACAACCCTACATCTTTAAGAAATTGAAGATTTCATTACTATCATTCATGTTAACTTGACCTATCCCTCATAAAAGCTTAATACATGCAAAATTTAACAACATAGAAAGAGATAAAAGGTACACAATTGATGCTTTCTTCTGCAGTGCCACCCTTTGTTTCGTACTATAATGGTGTTGGCATTGCAACTAGTGAGAGTATGTGATATTATAACCTAAGATATGCCATCTTGTAATAAAACTTCAAAGCTTGCTCCTTGAAACATGGCTGATTGCTTGCCCTAAACATAATTAAGCTGTATACCTTGTGCTGGAGAAAACATACAAATTACCTGACGCATGTATTACAGCATACCTCACCTATTTAATTCCCTTGCTGGTACGTTATTTTATAAGAGACTTATGTCAAGTGCTCTTTAATTAAAAAGCTACAGTTATTAGTGCAAAATTCATGTTTCATTCGTGCTTCTCAAGCGGGAACCGTAATTTGTCAAGAAAGCATCAAGTTTTTATGTGACACTTTTAAATCTTGCTGCCGGGCTCTCTTTAAGAAAGTTCGATGGCGAAACTAAAATAGATGCGGTTTGTATTTATCAGTGGCACAAATACATATTAAAAAACCTTTCTTGAGTTTTTTCCTATGTTGACTGAGGACTTCCGTGTGTAAATAAAGGCATAAATTTAGGCATGAGAGTTACTAAAGTTAATCCTGAAGGTTTTTGTAACTTGCAAAGGAACAAATAACACATGATGTGGTGTTGTGCTTGGGCCATTCAACACAAAGTTAATCTCTTGTAAAAATCTTAAGTTGACTCAAGATGGCCGCTAGAGCTGCCCTACTCGAACTACAGTTGATAATGGATGTAAATATTCACTAAATAAATATGCATGTTCATTCAAACGAATTTAAATCTTTTTGGTCTGCTGCTTTCAGTGCACATTCAAACTCGGTAAATAAAAGAAGGATTTATATCCGGTTGATATGTTTAACCTTCTATGGAAAAGCTAAATAAAACCCAAACAGCAGCTGAACAGATGACCACGATATACACGTGACAGCCTTTTCATTACAAGCTAAATTAATGTTTGATATCTAGTTTCCGTGCATTCTTGTAGTCCTGACATTCATGGCTCTCATATTACTGATGTGTATGCTCATGGACATGCCTCTCCTGTCTCCACCATGGCACCATGGTCGTGGCTGTATGCATTTACTCTCATGTATTATTGTTTGTTTAGCTTTTCTTGCAGTAAAACACAGGCAGAAAGCAGCCATGTTATTTTGCTTAGTGTATATAGTTATGTTTACATAGCTCACAATTTCATTCTGTACAACATCATATATTACAATTGCACACTTATAATCAAAAAGTATTTGAGTTTTCTTTGAAAGAACTTCATAGCCATGTTGGTAGGTTTTACTATACAGTGTTTTCACGTGCTAGATGATACATGTCGTTCCCTATATTCTGTCATTATCTACTTTCTCCCTTCATCATGTCCTACCCTCCCCATTGTATGTCTCTTCTAGCACCCAAAGCTAATGGGGGTTATGGTTTTGTTGTTGATACGCGATGCCCTTAAAGGCATTCAGTTCAGCGCATTACATAACAGGGGAGGAGGGAGTACAAACATAGAAAAGATTACGAAGTAATACTTACAATAAATAATAGGACAAAGTACAGAAAAAAAGTATGCTAACATTGTTTACCTATTAAGAAACAGAATCTAAGAAATCATAAAAATTGCAAAACGAAAATTATGCACGCTGCACAATCAAATGTTGAAGATAGGCATGCCTGCATAGACTACGGTATTAATACAGGTATTTATTAGTAACTGACAAAAACAACTAAACAAAAATGTAATGAAAAAGGCAACTAATTAACAGTGCGTAGCACATTGTAAAGTTTTGCAGTCTCAAATTCTGTGGCAATATCAGAGGGAAAGCAGTTCTATTCAGTAATGGTGCAGGGTATAAAAGAGCGTACGTATTGTAACGTGTGACATGGTATGCACTTGAATTTGAGATGGTGATCCCAGCATGAAAAGACGGAAGGCGATGACTGCAAGAAATCATTGTGAAGAGAAGTATGACTATAAAGTTATAAAGACTATAAAGTAAAGACACAGTGGTGTGTGGCGAAGGGATAGTGCTTGTAAATCAGTACGTGCTTTTAATGATGACACGCTAGTGTAAGATGAATAGTCGTAAAATATGAAGTGAGCACCCCAGTTTTGAACAAATACAATCTCGTCGACAATGTATGCCTGTCAGAGTGCTATATTAACGATGCGTATTCGAGCTTTGTGTGGATTAGCGCAGTGTAAGCAAGCTTATCTATGTTGACAAGAGCATGCTTTAGGTTTCGTTTGATGATTCCAAGAGAGCGACGAACTGCTGCAAAGATGGAGTAAACGGGGTGCTTTCATGTTAAGTCGTAATGTAAATGAAAACCTGTACTGGTAGTGGAATGTTAAACTGGGATCATCGAAAAAGTAGATGACTTGTGAAATAATAATGTGTTCCATAAATTTGCAAATTGTACTGGTTAATGATGTTCATTAGAAGTTAAGGGGTGAGAAACACTCGCCGGATTTAGAGAAGGCGATGACTTTAGCCATTCGCAACTCTTAAGAATGGGCCCAGGAGGGTATGTCACAGAGACATTGTGACACATTCTTGAATAACTTGTTAATAAATTACCTGTGATCTGATGTACATGAAGTTTTTAATCTGTTTCATGAGGTAAAAATGCCCGACTCATTAATAACAACTTCAGACATGTCAGATTACGTGGGGAAGTCAGGGCATGCAGTGATGTCTTCGCAGGTGGACACTCAACGAAACATCTTATTGAGTAACTGTACACACTATAACTCGGGAACAACGTCACTGCCTGAGCTAGGACTATTTCAGGCTGAGAATAAAGGTTTATTACGTTCTATAATCACTGGTATTCATGATAAATCATAGCCGTGAATCTGCTGACGTGTGGATTTTAATAGCGTCTGGTATTATTTGTCACATAATATGTATATTTGTCATGTCTTGAAATTATTGTTTCTTGTATTCGCCATTCTAAGAGCACTAATGATCTCATTTGTGAGGTGCTACAGGCGTTTATTGAATGTTTTGTTGCATCTAATGCTGAGAAAAAGGACGAACATTTTGATAAGATT
The DNA here is from genome assembly GCF_050947875.1 of Dermacentor variabilis. Lineage (NCBI taxonomy): Eukaryota > Metazoa > Arthropoda > Arachnida > Ixodida > Ixodidae > Dermacentor > Dermacentor variabilis. The sequence continues at coordinate 195,978,590 of NC_134572.1, read as the reverse complement.
TGGAAAGGTGGCCGTAAATATAACCTAATTGTCTTCAATAGCTCGAGTGTGTCTGCAAAGGTGATTAATTCAAGATTATGCCAAGTAAAGTGGGCCCTATTGTAGCACCTAATGTATTTAGTAGTGTTTTCTTTCTTGTTAACGAGAAGTAAAGCAGACCTACTATAACTGCATGATCAGACAGCCCATACATGTGAGTAATGCTGGAACAGATTAGAGGATCGCTCGTTGAGATGAGGAGGAGGAGAAATAAACGTTTATTTGAAACAGTATCCCGGGTTATGCCCCGGTTCTACTCTAGGTGGAAGGTCTCCTCATACCAGGAACCCTCTGGCCTTCGCTCCCTCCTTGGCCCTGGCGACGAGGCATCGTTGTTGTTCCAGGTCCTCGGAGACTGGCTTGGCCTCCCACATTTGAATGAGGGCTTCGCTTCCTTGTCTGGAGTTATATTCTTGCGGTGAAGGCGATGCGTCTCCATCGAGATGCCACGGACACTCGAGGATCAGGTGCACTAAGGTGTCCGTTAAACCACAAATTGGCCAGTGGTATCCTTCTAGCATCCTTGTAGTATCTTTGTGCACGAGCATTCCGTGGATGTAAGTATTACTCTGTAGTCTTTTGAGTGTGGTACTTTCTTCTTTAGTGAGCTTTAGGTGAGGTGGTGGGTACACCCTGCGTTTCAGCCTGTGATGTTGAAGGATCGCTTAGTAGGTGACGCGTGCGGTCTCTGGCCCCGCTGACGCAGACCGCGCATTTCGAGAGTAGGAAGCATTGGCTCGGCAGGTGTGGCCTCGGGCTGTGGCGTGTGCCACTCCGTTCCCTTCGAGCCCCTCATGCCCAGGAACCCAGGTCACACAGTGTAGGGGATCGGAGTGCTTAGGTGCGTCAATATATTTACAGCTTCTGTCGACACGTGACCCTTAGCGAAGTTCCTGACAGCTACTTCAGAATCGCAAAAAACTACAGCTGCGTCCATGCACGTGTTAGTTGCTAGGCCGATCGCCGTCTCTTCTGCAGTCTCAGCGTTCTGTGCACAGACTGCGGCGGACGCTAGCTCTCTGCCCTGAGAATCTACGACGTTCAGGGTGTAAGCGTTTCTTTGCGGGTATTCAACTGCCTCGGTGTAGCTGGCGTCCAGATAATGCCTGTGTCTTCGCCGTAGGCCATCCACTCAGGCTTCTCTTCTTTTCTTGTGGTGCATGGGGTGCATGTTGCATAGAATTGGTGCTATATGCACAGGGATTCGCGGATGTTCGGAGGAATTCTGCGTTTTCGGTCCGTGGTGGCAATGAAGGTTTCACCGAAGCTCAGCTGTTGCAGCACTGATCTTCCGGTGGGCATGAGCTTCAGTTGTTCTAACTGGCTTTATGAGCTTCAGCTAATTGTTGCCAAGTGTTCTGTACGCCTATCTTGGGAAATCACGTACTCGAAGCCGTAGATGGCAGGCCCAGGGCGATTTTGATGGCTTCGCATATTTTAATGTTAATTTGTTTCTACCTCTGATGAGATCTAGAATATTGGCCAATGTACATGATGAACAGGTTGAGAGAGAAATGAGTTGAGGTAACGTGAATTGTAGACAGGAATGAAGGAAAATTAGCTATTGAGCGTGAGCAGCTGCGAAAAATCTGTTGTCCAGTTAATAACCGAGAAATTAAAGTTGCCATAAATGATCAAAGTATAATGCCGAAATGGCATATGCACTAGAATAGAAATGTTTTGAAACTCGCTTGAAAATGCTTAATTTACATCTGGAGGACAGTAGTATGCACCTATGATAACATTCTGCTTGACCATTGAAGTGAAATGAAAATGCGCTCTAGGAATGAACGAATGCCAGTTGGAACTGCAAGAAATTATATTTTTAAAGCTATGACCATGCCACCTTCTCTGCAGTTGCATCATTCACAACAAAAAGTGTTGTATGCACATGTGGAAAGAAAATATTTTATTGCTAGCGGCGGCGAGGCAACACCTCGACGTCCCCACGTGGGAGACCTAAGGCTCCGTCGGCGAAAGCTCTGCATGACTATAAATAAAGCTGTTACTAACCAAAAATAGCATCAATTAGCCACGTCTTCGTTAGTACAAGAAGAGATATCACTCATGAATTAATTAGTGATGAAAGTGACATATATTCTGGCAACACACTTCAACCGTTTGTGCTTAAGAATGACAGGTTTGTAGAAGTGTTATGGCTGTGTGGTTGCCTAAGCTGTCAATTTCCACACTTGCAGAAGATGATTTGGCTTGTCATTCCAATGCCATGCTGAGAGAGACACGCTGCACAGTTTACTTCAGCATCCCAAACTTACGTGTCGTCGTTGACCAAGAGCTTGTTAAAAACCAATCGAACGAAATGTGAGCTGTCTAATACTGAATACAAACATTAAAAATTTATAAGAAAATAAATATATCTGCCATTCTGTTTGCTGATTTGCTGTTCCTAAGTGATGGAGTAGGGCAAAATTTACATATATTTTATTTGTACTTATTGTTCTCAACCCACCGCAACAGTAAAAAAAGAAAAGGAATACTATGTACAGTACCGTGCATATTCCTCTGAAGAGGAACATTACAAATGTGCACATGGTATTCACCTTTGTTAATTTAATTATGATATATGTGGGCTGTATGGACCTTTATCGTGCAGTATAATATGCAATGTACGAATGAAGTATTAGGTATACCAGAAACAAATTTCTTATCAAATTACCAAGTAAGTGAAATCTGCTTTTCAAATGAACAAACATGCGCCACCGGAATGTCACTTGCAGCTTTTACAACTGAGCTACCACATTTTTGAGCCACACACAGCTAAGGTATGCAAGCCAATTTTTTAACATGGCTTAATTAGCAAAACGTTTGCGTAATCTTGAGTACAGCGACAGTGCATTAGAGGCGCAGTCTTAGTTACTGTACACATTGCACATTGCATAATCTGCACACTGCAGATCATGTTGCATAATCTGTTTGTACTCTCTGCATGAATGTATCGGCAAGCCTTTGTTTTCAAGACACCTAAGGAAAGTGTTTGTATTCTGTTTGGATGATGCACTTCGGTGGCGAAGAGTAGAAACATGCAAATTAATTTTTTTTATTAGGATAGCTACGTTATACCAGCATGACCTACCTTTCATACCATGATTAAGGCAAGGCAGATTGCACCTGACAAAACCCAGAGAATGTATGATCCACTCTAAGTAATTGGTGAGCAAGCTTCAATACCATGAGGGGCCAATGTGCCTTGGCTTTGGTATGACAGGAACAGTATTGACAATACCAAAACATTTGTGCATAAGGGACACGAGTTGGCTCTGTCTGAAAACCACTGGCGTCTGCTATATAAATATAAGCAGCAGTGCTCGTGTCTTGCCCTGCTGCTTAATTTCAGAGAGACTAAGCGATGAATGAAAGGCATAGATAGAAACATTGAGACATGGCACAAGCATTATTTCTGTTCTTTTGCAATATCATGCAGCACTTACCGCAAATTAAGCAATGCATTAAACACTGCATTAGTTGTCTGTATAGCTTGCTCGCTTTAATAATGGTTCCATTCAGAGTCTCAACTGAACAGCGTTACACAACATAACTTATTGCACTAAAGTCAGAAAGCGTGTTGATTAGGCACGCATTTACATATACTAGATGAGCGAGAGGCATAACAACACACTCAGTGCTGCTTTCCAACTGAGACTATTCAATCCATTGAGCAACCCGACTTTATACCTTCGCAGGTGACTGTTCAAGTCAATGCACATACGTTTGCCCACATCTACTGTTTGTTCTGTATAGATTTCTCTTTTACGAGTAATCACGTTCGATTATATGGGATATTAAAAGTCATGTTAAGCATTGAAGGCCATATTAATGAAAATAATATGGCCTTTGAAAACAAAAAGCACAGACAGGCCATCGAAATGACAGCAAAAATAAAGAATAATTTATTTGATTGTTTAAAAAAGCCTAATAAACTCGTAACCCAGCATGGAGGAGTTACTACCTGTGGTGTGCACGATTTAGCTAGTGGGGAGACCTGAATGGTCGGCTCAACAAAGAATGCCACTGGTCAGGCATTTTGTAGGCTATACCACATAAACCTCCACCTTTTCACAGCTGTACTGATGATCAAATGTTTGTATCCAGTGTTAACTTGACAATTCGATCTGTGTGAGAAAATTCATTATTAAATCACCCATGACATGTCTCTTGGCACTTGAAAGTTACGCTCCAAGACTGGTATGCTGTGTATATCGCCGACAATAAGCAGCAGACTAGCAATACCACAGTAGAAGGGGAATCACCCATTGAAATCCCCTCTGATAATTTAGTAAGTGGGGTTAGAGAGCTCTTCTGAATCACCTTTATAACAGCGGAGTAACACTGTACCATATTTGGAACAATACTTTTGTGTTTCTCTGACTGACCCAAATACCTCGAATGGATCCCGGCCCATATGGGAGACGCATCCACGAATGGCCCTCCCAACCTCAATGAGAAGGCCCACCGAGCCGCGCGAGAACTAACCTACAGCGGCTCGGAATGTCACGGCCCAACACCCCGCAATCCTCCAGAAAGGGGAAGGACTGCGGGGAAGTGACAACGACGAAGCAGCGATACAAGACGACAGGGACAGACTGGTCCCTTACCATGACATAATGACACACTATACGAAACAAAGAGAAACGTACCCCCAACCCCACAAACAACTCTACAGGTCTCAATAAACAGATTGGAGAAGGTTGCAAACAAGAAAGTTCCGAAACACAGTACATTTAAACAGGGTAAATTTAACACAATACCCAGACGGGCGAGCTGCAAGCTGTGCAAGCACGAACACGCAAACATGGCACACATCTTACGGGGGTGCACACAGATCAGATCAATATATGTAGAGGATAAGATAGAACAAGACCTTCTCGAGGAGCGATGGCTAAGCGCTCTGACTAGCTCAGAACTACGCGACCAACTATGGGCTATCCAGCGTACCCAGGCGGCGGTGGAAACGCATTGCCTCACCGCACATAATGCCCGGTGGCCTAAGCCTGGGGTGGCAACCTCATAGGCCATTTTCTCAATAAAGTTTTTTCCGTCCGTCTGTCTGTCCCTGGTTTCCAAAAATTTATCTCCTAAACGCCATGGGCAACTTTAGAGGCATGACTTACAGATATACATTGGCATTTAATCTCTCCACCATGGATGCTAGAAATTCACAAAAGGCAAAATGATACTCGCTGATAGATGCTTGATTTAAAAAAAAGCATTTCCCCTTTTTACAAACAATGCTTTGTTGAAGGTCATATTCAGAGCAAGTGAAAAGCACAATTAGGCGTATAGTTCCCTGCCTCTGATGATCCTTTGTACAAACTTGCTGTGAAACAGTATTGCATGAAGCTACACTGACTCTACAACTACAGAAGATTACTCTCTTCATTCAGGCAACAGTGACATTTCTTTCCACTCATAATAAGTGAATCAAAACGCCTGTGCTCACATTATGAAAAATAAATATTCGCTGATGATGAATTGCATTTAAGAATGCTGCGTCCTTGACAGTGCTGGCAAAATTGATGCAGCAAAGGCTGCCAAATTTGACCGTAAAAGCATGTGTCGCATCGGAGCAATTTTTTTTTTGTGTAGAAAGACAGTAAGTGAGCCTCGCACAAGAGGTGCGGGTAAATACACGTTCTTCATGTCGTTGTGTGCTTTCTTATCTGCCATGGCATCGAAAAGGCCCCAGATGTGTCCCTGTGCCTAGTGTAAGCGAACGTGAGCTGCTTCGAAATGGATGTGTCCGCTCACCATGCGCTGCATTTGAAGCTACAGCCTGTGCCCGCGTATGATGGTCTGCGTTCGAACTGCCCTGTCACCTCCCCGTGTGACAGCTTTGGCAAGCGCGATAGTAGTCCTATCGTCGCGCCATACGGTTCCAATTTACATGTGACGTCATCGGATGGCCCAATAGGAGCATGCTCTTTGTCAGTAACGTCATCGACACAACGCTTAAAAGTCCTGGACCCGGCTTTTCTTGTCAGTGGGCAAGAGTGCAGCAGCACCGACAGGATGCTTAATCGCGTCTTGTTTTTCGTGCAGGTACGTTACATTAAAACGCTCATTGTTTGAGATCAGATGATCGTTGTTTGTTGCTGCTCTCTTGCGCACAGAGCTTTTTGTCTTGTTTTATGCATGCACTGTTCTGCGCAAATCGGCTTGTCCTCATCGCTGATGTATAATTAAATCCCGGTCCCACGAAAAAGACGATTCGTAACACCAGTAATTCAGACGAAGCTTCGTGCTCATCTGAACCTGATAATGACTTGAACAATATTTCCGGAATGCTGACCGAACTATTGGCTGGGCAGAAAGTGATGGCTCGTGACATCGCTGACATCAAGGTTTTTCAGCAAACTGTTAACAAGCGTTTTGACGCTCTTGAATTCCGTGTGGCCGCTCTCGAAAAAACTAGCGCTGATCCTAGTCTCGTTTGGCCGTTCTGGTTCTGACAAACGCTATTTATCTCAGGCCGTTTTGGAACTAATAGAAAGAATGATGACCTTGAAATTCGCTCGATACACAACAATATAATTTTGCATCGACTTGGTGAACACAATGCTGAAAACACACATACGCTTTTGTTTAATGTACATAAATTTTTTACAGAGAAACTTCAAATTGGATGTCCGCCCATCGAACGTTGTCACAGAATTGGCACCAAACGTGAAGGCAGATCGCGCTCAGTTATACTAGGAGTACTAGACTTTAGGAACAAAGTAGAAATAATGAAAATAGTCTCAAAGCTTAAAGAAACATAAGAAACATAAGAAACATAACTGAAGATTACTCGACTAATGTACGTGCCATTCGCAAAAAGCTATGGGCAGCAACCTCTTCTTTTCGTGACCATGGCTCTGTGGTGAGGTTGCGTTATGACCATGTCTTTATAAATGGTGTCCGCTACAGGTGGAATGATGCAGCTAATGCCCTAGTTGACGATTCAGGTCTCGCTGCAAACACCGTAGTGAATAATTCGAGCCTTTCTGATAACTCTCCCGGCTACGCCACCTTCACCTTGACATGTTCGCGACTCTTACAAGCTTACTTTCTTGAATTTGAATGCAAAAAAGACTAGTAAATAAGTTCCCGCTGTTTCTTTCCCTGGTAGCCTCCTATTCCCCTCATTTCATTGGTGTCACTGAAACATGGCTTCACGATCACATAAATGACTCTGAAATCACTCCACCCGGCTATGTAGCTGCCCGATCAGACCGCAAAACTGGCAGGGGAGGCGGTGTCGCCCTTTTTTTAAAAATCGGACTTAAAGTTTTCAGTTATCTGTCCTCCAGCAGATCGTGAGTCTGTTTGGTGTAAATTGTACCTAGGCAAAAAAAAAAAAAAGCATAGGCTCTGTTTTCTCCATCCACCTGCCTCCTCATATGATAAATTTTTCTTCTCGCTGATTACATCAACACGCACAGTTTTCATGCATCTAGCTTAATCCTATTGAAAGACTTTAACACACCAGATATTCACTGGCCGTCATTATCGCATCACAGTTGTTTAGGTAGCGAACTAATTAACTTTTCTTTATCTTTTGGGCTTACACAAGTAGTCGATGGCGCAACAAGACAAAACACACTTCTTGAACTGGTGTTCATTAGTTCAGACCCTTTTGATAAGCTGTCTGAATGTGAAATTATTCACGAAATTTCAGATCACAAGGCAGTGTTTATAATGCTACACTGCACAGTTTGTAGACCGCGTGCCGAAATTCTAACATTTTTCGAATTTGATCACTCTGACGACACGTCTATTCTTGATGTCTTATCAGAACGTTTTTAATCGTTTTGCACACTCAGTAAAGATTGTGACGTGAATACATTAGTTCGCCAATTTGAAAACATTACAAAGCTGTGTATTCAATGCTTTGTTCCATTAAAAAGTAAGAAAGAAATCGTGCCCTCCCTCGGATGACTAGAGAAATTTTGCAATTATCACGCCGCGTTAGAAGACTGAGACGCTCAAGACGCAGTAATGACCCTGATGCAATTGATAGGTTCACCTCTGCCAAAGAGGAACTAAATTTGAAAATGAATATGGCCAAAGATTTTTTCTTTCATGTGTAGCTGCCAGGATTACAAAGAAATAATCCTCGGAAGTTCTGGCGTTCTGTCATGCCTACTACTGATTCTTCATCTTCATTGACTATCAATGATGAAACTATAAATAATCCTGCACGCATCTGCAATGCATTCAATGAATATTTCCATTCGGTGTACGCAAACAATTCTCATCTCTACTCTTCTTTTGAGAATGATTCAGATTTTCTATTTCCGACATTTCAGTTGATGTTAATGGCGTTCTTAACTCGATTTTGAATTTAGACACAAAAAGTCTTGTCGCTCCGACGGTATTCCGAATTCGTTTTTACTTCGCTATTCACAATAGATATCACACTATCTTGAAGTTATATTCAACAAGTCTCTAGATAAAGGAATCGTTACTTTATCACGGAAACATGCGAGAGTAATACCCTTGTATAAAACAGGTAGGAAGACAGACGTAACGAATTGCAGACCAATTTTTTTAATTCCCAATCGTGCAAAATGCTGGAACATATTATTTACAAACACATAATATATTTTATTGAGTGGAACAACATTCTAACTAATATTCAGCACGACTTTAGACGTGGTTTCAGTACCATCACGCAGTTAACCGACTTCACCAACAACATTGCTTATTCATTATTTCTCGGTAAGCAGATTAACGCTATCTTCGTTGATTTTTCTAAAGCTTTCGATTCATTACTTCATTTTCATTTCTTAAAAAAATTAAAACAATACTAAAACATTCCCGCCTGGTCGATTAGATTGCTAGTATCCTTTCTAACCGGTCCCAATACGCCGACTATAGTTATGCAAGGTCATCCATACTTGAAGTAGGCTCCGGGGTTCCTCAAGGATCCGTCCTGGGTCCTTTATTGTTTTTAATTTATGTCAATGACCTCCCAAAACATGTTTCCTCCAATATTCGTCTTTATGCTGACGATTGCGTCCTATAGGGCGTGATTGACTCCGCGAATAGTTTTAAGCAATTAAGCGATTCATATGTCTCTTTCGGCGCTTGGTGTGAAAAGTGCAAAATGAAAATTAATTTTAAATATAACGGTTGTTTTGTCCTGCACGAAAAGAGCAGCACCTGTAGTTCCCACATATTCTTTGAATGGGTCACCTGTAACCAGAGTTCGACAATACAAATACCTTGGCGTGACATTTATTCACAATCTCTCATGGACTACACACATTGACCAAACATGTTGAAAGGCCCTAAAACAACTTCGATACCTACATCGTACTATGCAAAAGGCTCCGAAGGCAACTAAACTTTTAATGTATAAAACTCTTGTTCGCTCAGTTATTTATTATGCCGCAAAGTCTGGTCACCACGTAACCAAAACAACTTAATCAAACTAGAAGCAGTTCAGAAAAAAGCCGTCCGTTTCATTTTACACCGGTATGACCGCTATTTTCACCCTCATCTGCCCTCCCTACGCTGAAACTAACATTGCTTTCAGTACGTCGAGATGTGGAATCATTAAATTTCTTGCACAACATAATTAACAAGTCCTATCACACTTCAAACACAGCTTGCATATCTTTCACCAAGCCTCCTTGCACGCGTAATTTCCACGAGCTTAATCTTAACCCTCTTTATGCCGGTAAAAATACTTTCAAGTACAGCTTTCTTCTCCGCACAATAAAAGTATGGAATTCCTTGCCTGGCTGCCTTCGTTCTCTCCCGATAAGCGAATTCGACAGTGCTCTCTATGAAAACTTGTATGTGTAACTACTTAAATCAGGTTTGGTTTATACTTTATGTGTGCGTATTGCTGTGTCATTGCTTTTTATGAATCGATGAAAACAATTTGTAAGATGTTGCAAACGATTGTAACGATGTTCTAAGAGTCATTGTTGATTTCACTTTATTTTTGTTCAACGCTGTTTTTGCCCACTCCTGCAATAGCCCTCCTATGGGGCTGCAGGATGTACCAATATATAAATAAATAAATAAATAATTAAAAACGAGTAGTTGTGACGCTTGTGTGTCTTCTGACAAAGCAATGTGGCTTTACTGTTTTTGCTTCAGCGGTTAAATAGGACTCAAGGAATTGGTGTGTGTCTGTACTTGGGCGATGTTTGATAAAAATGAGGCTGCCTCATTGGTGTCATGTATGACTTTACCGCGTACCAGTGTCCCCGTTACAAAGTGCCAAGAAAAGTGCTCGTGACCGCGCTCGAAAAACTGGACAATCGCCCCTTTACAGAGGAAAAAGCTCTAGGACACTGGTCCAGACGGGCTTCGGCACTCAAGGCCGTAAGGGCTTTGCTGAAGTTTTTAAGGACATGCGAATTGTGCGACCACCTTTGAATGTTGTAGCGCGTAGTTTCGCGTGTTAGTGTTTGATTTTCCTGGTTTCCATTTTTTCCTCTTCTTCTTTCTCCTTTTATTCCCTTTACCCCTTTCCCCAGCACAGGGTAGCCAGCCGGTACTTACACTGGCTAACCTCCCTGTCTTTCCTCCCCTTTGTCTCCTCCTTCTCCTCCTTGCCGTGTACCAGACCTTTTCTGCAGACTCTTGTCATGTATGGTATGAAGCTCAAGTAGAGTTACAGACATCCATTGTATAGTGCTTATTTTTATCAAGAGTGAAGTACTTAAGGTTAACCCATATTATGCTTCCATCTCCTGTAATAGCAGCATCTGTACAAAATACATTGCTCCAAAGGAACATCAGTGTACGGCCATACCATGGCCTCAAGTCTGTTCTTGCACCCAAGCATTCAGAAGTAACTGCAGCATGCAACCTCTTTAATTCACATGCTCATTCACGTTGGATTGGCAATGTAGCCATGATGTTCACCTGGGCATGTTCTTGAGCGAATAGAAGGAGAGCAGCTATTGCCCTCAACACATTCTGAATAATGATCTCAATCTGGTCCCTCTGCTGCAGCGAGAGCCAGTAAAACTGAGCCTGATAAATAATATGTCGCTGGAGTACAGACCACACAACATTGCCGGCTACTTCGGTACGCGCTCCTCCCCATTTAGAAGCAATCCTTCATATCAGGTCGAAGGTTGACATTGGTGTTTTCTTTATTTTGCCTAGCCGATTTGATCTTGTTCCGGATTGGCGAATATCGAGAACATGTATCTGTACTTCTAGTTCTTATAACAAGAACGTACGTGTGTGTGTGTGTGTGTGTGTGTGTGTGTGTGTGTGTGTGTGTGTGTGTGTGTGTGTTGTTGTGTGTGTGTGTGTGTTTGTGTGTGTGCGTGTGCGTGTGCGTGTGCGTGTGCGTGTGTGTGTGTGTGTGTGTGTGTGTGTGTGTGTGTGTGTGTGTGTGTGTGTGAGTGTGTGTGTGTGTGTGTGTGTGTGTGTGTGTGTGTGTGTGTGTGTGTGTGTGTGTGTGTGTGTGTGTGTGTGTGTGTGTTCGGGGCCAAGGGGTTACGCTCCCGGTGTCGAGCATGTTGCAAGGCAATGCTGGTCTAGTCTGGTGTGGTTGGAAACGCCTCTCAAACTAATTGCCAAGAATTCTTAGCTATATTGTGGCTCCTTTTCCTTGCAGCAAGGTGTGTATGGTCCAAAATCAGTGATGCACAAATGATGGATGTCGCTGCACCTATTGCTGCCTGCAAATGTGAGCAACCATTCAGGAACACAGCAGTACTGGGCGGTAGTGCTAGTAAATTCACATAATTAACAAGGCTTCATTATGCATACAGTGGAGTTAAATGTCATTTTTTTACTCCAATCCCCGGCTTTGCGTCTCTGGCTATTTAAGTACTTCGGAATGCAGACTTGTATGATGTTAACATATCTGAAAAGGAGCAGTATACACACTGAATACTATTATTATAGAAAGCCGCTGCTGTAAAATTAATGGTCAATCTCGGAAAGGGTCACGTCAATTAAACATAATGAATAATTTACTGAAACTATAAAAGCTGCTTTTCTGAATAAATCTTCCCAGAGAAATAAAGTAATGTGTGTGCCTTCTTTTACAAGAATTGCCAATTATCTTGAACATATTTGCTTTGAGGATTTGTCTCACGTGCCACAAGCACACTTAATGTAAAAGCTTGAAAGCAATACAATGACAGCCACACAACTCTACCACGTGAAATAAAAGAATCCCAGATGGTAGCACACTGCTTACCGAGTTAAAAAAACCGTCATTTATTGAAATTCCTCTTTATTTTTCAAAGTCAAATTCAGAAGAAGTTACTACAGAGTGCATTAATGTTTACGTCGGTTTCCATATTACTCGCCCCTCTGCGGCAACAAAATGTTGCACATACGCAATTAATCATGCATGCCCTCCAACAAAAAGTGCACTTTCTGGGTTGACACTGAGTGAATCGAATGACATGCGGCTCATTTCAAGTTGTAGGTAAACTTGATGGCTGATAGCACTAAGGGCAAGTTGTAGTAGTATAAATTTAATTTTACAGTGGTTTGCGCGGTCAGTGCGTCCCTCAGTCAAGGGCTCCACTGGTCTCTGTGGTTCGCTGGGGTTGATCGAGAAGAGCTCGCTGGCTCCCTACATCTTCGCTAGCAAGCCAAACATCCCACTGCCTCTTACTAAGCACTTGCGCTGTAAGGGGCGAATTGGAATTTGGAGGCTGTAGTTTACACGTTCGTGTTACGTGGGCAAGAGTTGGCAGCTCCCCGCACCAAGAACACGTACCTTCATAAAATACAGGGTGTATCTTACTCAGTATTTGTAGGTGTAGATATGTGTTAGTCTGTACAAAGCGCGAATCCCTGGCCTGTTCACTAATAAGGTTGGGGTGCTGGTGGCTGTATTTTTGTCTCTCTTTTTCCTGGTTTTCGAAGGTATCGTGTGGATCAAGGGGGGCTCCTTGAAAGGATCGACTAGTGCTCGGATGCTTATTGCTCGAGCAGTTCGGTCCGCCCTCTCATTTACCTCGAGTCCAGAATGCACCGGGCACCAAATTACAGCGTGGTGTAATCATGGTCAATGCAGACAACTTCTTTTGCTTCTGCATCTCGAATGGCGAGTGCTATGGCTGTTGCCTCCACGGTGCAGGTTGAAGGTTTTCTAATGGAGGTCGCTATTGTTGTGGACCGATTGAAGGCCACTATTGTGCATTTTTCTGTTGCCGCTCTACACGCATCTGTGTAGTATATGTCTGAATTTCTTTTATACTTCTTTTGAAAAGCCTTTGATTGCGCTTTTCTTCTGCTTTGCTGGTGTTCCGTACTCATATTCTTTGGGATTGGTGAAACTATAATTTTCTCTCTTGTTAGTCTGGGTAGCAAAACGGTTTTTTTCCAGCCATACTGCGCTCTCAGTGGATATCTCACTTTTTGCAACAGGGTCTTTCCTTGTTCTGTCGAATTCAGACGTTCTCTCTGTCGCGTGACCACTGCCGTGGCACGTTTTTCATATGTGTTGTGAATACCAAGAGCCTCGAACTTCTTGGCTCATGTGTTTTTGGGAGCCCTAACTGCCCTGATGATGAAGCTCAATTTAGACATTTCAGCCTTATTTAGTTTATGATAGGGGAGGATATAGGTCAACCTGCTAATAACGAAGGCTTGCAGAAGTCTGACCGCCTCCGCTTCTTTAAAGCCCTTTTGTTGTTTTGTGACTCTGTGGACCACTTGTGCCACATTCCCTGTGCTTTGTTTTAATGTTTCTAGCATGCCTGATGCCCTGCCGTTGTCTTGGTACAAAATCTAAGAATGCATTCAGGTACGTGGACACCAAGTGTAAGAAACAAGAAATAGACTTAAGATTGGCTAGGTGCTTTCGTTTAATGCAATGAAACGTAACTAAAGTCCCAGTGTGCATTCACACAGCATCTGCACATGAACACGTTACTAAAATACATCAAAGCCTCACCAAGCAGACAAATTCGCAGCTGTCTTTGAATTTATTCCATTTATCCTTTTCAGCACTGGTCCAACGTGAAATACAGGACTATGAAAAAGCAGTTAGTGTCTACATACAGAAAAAAAATTGTATGCCGTAACTGCCTCAAACTGTGATTTCTAATGCACACATTTTTGTGCACAGAAAATTTAGTTGAAGAGAGTGCTCGTAGATATTTCCTAGTGAAAATATATGCAGTTTGAAGCTTATATTTCACAAAACTGATAAAATCAAAATATTTGTGTGCACACACTCTGTGCCTCCGTTTAACAAAGAACTAGGCTGGCTATTCGCATTGTTCACGCTGCATAACAGTAATTTGTCGCCTTCAATATAATGTTGCTGTGACAGAAATCGCTGTCACAACCTTTATCGACACTTAGGGTGAAATGGTTATCACACCTGATGACAAAAATCCAACACTCTTTGACTCGCCGTAGTTGCTATAAGTGTCCTTGGCATTGTGGTCAGCATTAAGCACGAGGTCCTGGCCACGGCGGCCGCACTTCCGTACGGGCAAGTACGCCCGCGTGCCGTGCATTAAAGAACGGTGCACGGTAAGGAACCGCAGGTGGTCAATATTAATCCCAAGTCCCCAGCTGTGGCGTGGCTCATAATCATATCGTGGTTGTCGCACGTAAAACACGAGAAATTTAAAAATAAAGAAATGTCTCTTTTTCGTGCGGCACTGGCTCCTTGAGTTTTCTTGAGTGCACTGATAGGTTTCAACACCGCGACATAAAAGGTGTGAGCATTAAGCGCATAGCGCATTGGGTCCGCGCCGTACTTACCTCTGCAGCTGATGAAAGCCGCGTGAAACATGAGGAAACTGGGCAAGTAGTAATCCGAAACGCGCCGTTTCCAAAGCCGTCGACCCCGTACGCACTCCGATTTTGCGAGGACTGCGCGTGAGGTTTCACTAGCCGCTTTCATATCGCGGCGCAGTAGAGAATCCCTGAGCATGGCTGCGCGAACCACAATAGCGTATTGTAGTACACAGGTCACGACAAGGCGATGGCTACCCGGTGGCCGATCACCGCCGTGCTGCGCAGTGGGGCAGGTAGTTTTCTTGTGAGGTTCCACAGTGCACGAAACACTCTCCGACGGCCGCCAAAATTCTCTCGTAAGCACGCATATAGACACGCAGAACTACGAAGAGCAAAACAGGTTCCGTCACCGGCGCCGACGGCAGTGGCGCTTTGCGGCCTTTGCCTTCAGTTTCAGTTTTAGTTGCTGGGAAAACGAACAGAAGCGAGGACATTCTACGGCCGAAGCCGCCGCAGTTTTGCACGGTCCCGCTTCCGAATTCAGTTCGCCAGGTGCCGACATGGGGTTCTGGCAGCGCGACAGGACATTGTGGTCGATGAGGCGAACAAGTCGTCTATTATATCGCTCTAAATAAGTTGGCTTGCACTCTGGTAATGTATAATTTTGCAGAAATATAAAAATAAAAAGAATCACTTGGAAAATATATCTCTCCTTTCTCGTTTCCTTCTCACAGATGTGTAATATAAAATAATAGAACGCATAAAGTAAGAAATACAACTCTTTTTCACTAAAGGGTGTCCTCTATCTTTTAAACTCCCTCTTAAAAAGAATGTAGAATTGAGGTTCCTCCTCCTTCTTTCATCCCCATTCTGCGAGCAAGCGAAATGGAGGACGCTGAACATTTCTACACCACTGTAAGGGAGCGCGGTTTTCAGGTACGTAGTCTCAAGGGAGGTCACATCCCTTAAAATGCCCTGTTCGGCACATTTCCGTTTACACTATAGATTTTCTGCTCTTGTTCAAGTATTGACATCGCCTCGTATTGACACCCTGCATCCGCCGCCATGCTTATTAAGCAAGCGACTATTAAATGAAACCACACATGCTATCTGAATGCTTCAATTTATTAACCAGTTGCCTTAACCCGAAAATATCACGTGCACGTGACGCCTGCGTCGAGAATGGTGCTCCACGCCCGCCGCACGAGTCGTTAATGATGAAGCTGGCCAACACTTCCACGTTTAGTTCCAGCAGATAAGCATAATGACCCCGTAAAGGTGAAGGGATAACGGCGCCGAGGTAGCTCAATTGGTAAGAGCATCGCACGCGTAGTCGGAAGACGTGGGTTCGTATTCGACCTGAGGCCAGTTTTTTTTTAATTGACGTTCGTTTCTTTTAATCCATTGTTTCTTTTATTCAATTATTAAGTACGAGTGATATCGTCCCCTATATTGTCTTTGGTGTCTTTCTTTGTTCGCTTCTTATCGTACGACAGCAGCTCAGTGGTTCAGCAACCTTTGTTTACTGCGCCACAATACTGTACGCAGTGCTTTAGAAGGAACACCATCTGATTTCAAGGTGGACATCAATGGCACTTCCAGCTTCTTGCAGGAAATCATGCAGAAGTTGCTGCGCATGTGTTTTGCTCCGAAATAGTTTTACACGTGGAGTACGACAACCATCTTACGAAGCTGAACGATTGCGTGAAACTTCTTAGTTGTAAGCGATTACCAATCTGAAGTAGAATATCCGTTGTTTTCCACGAAACACGGCACAAATAAATTCCCTATCGTTCTTACAATTTCATGAAGATTATGGCTCTCATAATTTAAAAAGAAAACTGTTTTCTGCACTACAAAAGGTGAACGCTTGCTGTATTTGTGATGAACGTGAAGCGTGCTGTCACATTTACAAGCTACATTGCAATAGCTCTTCGCTTCAGAAAAATAGGTTGATAAAAAGTGGGTTGAAAAGCCGGCCAGAATGAAGGACGCCGGTTTTCCCAGAACTGCTTTCCCCGGTATATGTAATTATACCATATTCCGCTTTTTTTTTTTTGCTCACAAGGAAAGCAACCTTGATCCATCAGAATTTTTTTCGAACAGTAAGAACGTCCAGTTTGTTTGTGTTTCTGTTTAGCATTGTATTGTTTTAGACAGTCTCGCTATGTATATATTAGTCTTTTTGCGTGTGTGACAACGAGACTTGAATTGCAGTTCTATTACAATGCAATGCTGCCAGTATGTAAGGAGACTTTTCCGTTTCAAGACTTCTAGTGACAAAGCGCCGTTACTTGTTAAGATGCAATATTAGCAAAATTACAAAAGGTGATATAATTTCTATTCTGCGGCGCGGGGAACATTTCTCATGGACATCTGATATCATTTAACAAATATTCATGGACGGAACATTGTATGTCGAAGAAATTTATTAGTACTTCGTGGAACGCATCTACCAAAGTATCCCTCAAAGCGCTGCAACTTAAGGTCAATTTTTATTCATTTCATTGTAGACCTCATACTTAGGTTGCGGCTCATTCCACTGGATAGTTTCTTAGAATAACTGACGTGACTGCGCAACGCAAATGGGGCGTGCGATTCACTGCTGAATTGATGAGGTTTCACGAAATCGCAGTGATTGTACCACGTAAAATTCTGCAATACTTGAAAACAGAACTTACCTTCGACATTTCAACTCCATTTCATAGAACTTTATTCCTTTACGCTAGACACTTATTATTTCAATAAAGGTTTTTCTGTGGTGAATACTGAAAACAAACGGTGCTGTGTAGTGCAATGTTAGTCGTCGTATATTTCTGGTTGAATGACTGCGAAAGGTTAGAAGCGTCAATGAATCTGGCTGGACAACGCACTACATAATCTAATTAGAGTGATCTTTCGGACACATTTGCAGTAAGTTTCTAGGATTTTTAACTTTCTTGCATACTCTGTTTCCTTAACACTTAAGAAATCTAAATATTAAAACAAATTAAGGCTTCCCTCCTCATTACGTCAGCAACAGCTCGAGAAGTCCTGGGTTGGTGCTCAGAGGCACTTTTCCAATGTGGCGTGCTGTCGGACTAAGGGCAACTTTAGCTGTCAGCATTGTCTTTCTCTTGATGTGAGACCGAGGCGACAGGGGAATTTGCACATAGAATGATTTGCCTACCATCGCCATGGAAACGCCCCTCTTCGACGATTTCTGATTGTTCCCTACGAGCTATCGCCATGGTAACACTCGCGGAGGAAAAACATCCCGTGCTCTCTTTTTTGTTTCTTGCTGACTCCTCTCCCGTGCGCTCAATGGAGACCGCCCATTGGACAGCGGCACCGGCGCGCAGCCAATGCGGGACAAAAGCGCGCACTCTCTCCGAAGAGGAGAAAAAGGCGGCCGTTCGCTGGAGCGCGACACGCCGGCTCCGCCCCGTTCTCTTGATCACGGGTCCTAACGAACGCTTTCCCACTCCGCTCCATCCCCCGGCGGGCAAAAAGGCCCCGCCCTGGCAGCTTTCCTCTTTCCCCGCGTCGCAGTGAAGCACAAGATCTCCCCCTCCTCGACTGCTCCCGTGAATCCTGATTAGGTTTCCCCAAATGGAAGTTTCTCCGTCCTCTTCTTTCATCCCGGGTCATTCTGGCGACGGTGCTTGTGCTTGTTTAATGGCGCTGCCCTCTGAAGAGCGCGTTCATCGTACAACGCGCGCTGCGCAAAAAGCTGTCCCCGCAGGGGGAGTCCGCCGTTTGTTTGCGAGCACGCAAACATCGCTTCGTTCAAGCGCAGAGAGAAAAATGATGTACGGGTAGAGCGCCGACACCGCGCTCTCCGTCGGCAGTTTATCTCGCTGCCTGCTTGAACGGCAGAGGAGCCCAGAGAAGTTGTTGGCGCTTGCTTGTTTGTGCTGCACGTGATCAGAATTCCTGCAGCGCGTATCGAGCGACGCATCTTGGGCCTTAGCACTCCATGCGCGCTCTTTGCGAGTGTACTTGTTTTGTGCCCCGTCGTATCTCTCGCACGCCTCGCGGATAAGTGGGAAGTTTCACATGTTCGCCAGAACACTTTCGTTGGTGGAGGCACTTTTCTGCTTACAATAGGGAGAGGTTGCTTGCCTGCCCTTTCATTCGCCGCTTTCGCTGACGCACTATGCATGGTCGGATACATCGGCGCAAGGCTCGCCTATTGGAAGCACGGTGCACACACTTCCAAGAGCAGCGGCTTCGGTGCCGCTTCCAGTTCGGCTCAGCGCATCGCAGCGCTGAGAAAACTAGTCATTTCTCAAGGGTATCTATATGGAGAAAGCAAATTCAACGGTCAGCTTCGCAATGCAAAAGGCCTGCGGAGTGCCTGCTGCAATGCCTGACAGTTTCGTTGTGACCACAGACTAAAGGTCGGCTGGAAAAGAGGGGCGTGTGGGCAAGCTGGACTCCGAAAACATAAGCAATCATCTCCTCCTAAGATACCTAACGTTAGAAAGTCTCAATTTTCTATTTTCTGTTCCCATTGAAGCCTTCAGTGTTCAAGAACATTCTGGTACGGCAGTAAGTCGGAGCCAATATAACAAAGACTCGTGTGGATAAGTATAGCACAACAGTAGAAGAGAATATATACGTATATGAGCTAGACTGACGACCTGAAATAGATCAGCCGTGAGATATAACAACTCGCATTCAGCCTTGTTTAGTGATTATCATACCAAATTTCGATACAATTTAAAATCAAGAAGGTTATGTTCACTTGCCTTAACACTCGAAGGAACAATTCATATTGCCGACGTTGACAGAGGTAGCAAAATTACGGTGTACCTTGTACCGGGATTGTATTTCTTGCGTCTTCTCCTATCCATTTGCGTCGAGAATAAGCAATACAACCGAGCTGCTTCGGCTAACGCAAGTCTGGTGACATGAATGAATGTTTATATTTACAGAAAAATTGGTCTCTGTAAAAGAGGCTGACAAAAAAGACAAGAATGCCTAAGTGTCAGTCCCCTTCCCCGACCCGTTCCCAGTGCACAACATACTCAAGCACAAAGGGTAACCAATGTACACAAAGTGGACACATGCACAAAAAATGGAAAGCACATGCAATACGAAACAGGAATATTGAATGCGATTTGTATACAAAATAATGAACAGTCCCACCTGAAACTACAACAAATACCTGTTCACTTTCTTTTTAAAATGATTAGGGACGGTGATTAATTTATCATAGCGAGTAAGCCAAGGTGATGATTCAAAAAGTCGGTGACTATAAATGCTTGCTTTTGCATGCCATATTTTGCCCGAATCTTGCACTTGTTGTAAGCTATGTGCCTTGTGTTGTATTTATGTTCATTCGGAAGGTGCGCTCTGAAAAAGGTGCTTTTATTGAGTCTTAAAATGTGTTCAAGAAAAAAAAGAAACGACGTTTCATTCAAGGCAAAATTGAAATTCAAAAAATGTAATCTACAGTTTGTTTACACATACGCTTCTCTCTATCTATCTTTGGTATGGACAAGTACTGTAGTCGAATTTTTCGTCTCCTAATTCCCCACTCATGTATGCATTGTATTTGTACGTGTATGACTTCGAGTGCTTGCGTATTACCTCGCACATGTTCGTTTTTTTTTTAAATAAGTTTTCCTGTGCGCATTGTAGCGTTGTTTTGACATATTTGTCGCACCTTCTACGTACATTTTTTGTCGTTATATTATTACTGCCAACTGTATGGGTACCGGGGCCTCGTCAGGCCTTACCGCCTTTTGTCCTGGTCCACTCTTTTCCTTGAAAAAAAGAATAAACTTCACTTCACGTCACAAATATTACAATGGCTGTTGTTTTTGTTATTAAGGTTTTCTATTGTTAAAATACAATTCTTCTTGAAAGGCGGAGCGTAGTGGCTTCTAAAGTGCGCATTCTCAATTACACGAATCATGCGTTTCTGCAAGGTTAGTTAACTACGGTGATGGTTTTCGTCGCGGTACACCAGTAAGATAAACAATATTGGATGTGCGAATGCACTAGGCTTTAGTATAATTGTTTTTTTTAATCTAGAAGGTAATATATGCTTTAGTATAATAATAACACCAGTCGATATTGCAATGCTGGTTTTAATACTGCCAACATGACTAGATAGTTTAAATTTTCTTCACACGTAACGCCATGGAGTCTGTGGGACGTAGGACATATAATGATTTTATCACGGAATTTTAATACTGAGCTATCATAAATACCTTTGTTTTGAGCCCGAAATATAAAGTATTTTGTCCTTTTAGTGTATAATTCCAACTTATTTGCTCTAAGCCAGTCTGACAAATTACTGAGCCAAATATTTGTTTCCTGCTCGAGAGTAATCAGGTCTCGGCCAGAAAAAAAGGTGTCATCAGCATATACGATTACGGCAGATGTTAGAGGCACGTTTGTGATGTCATTGATGTATAACGAAAAAGAAGTAGACTTAGGATTGACCCCTGCGGTACACCGTATTTGATTTCACCCATTGTTGATTTGGAATGAAAAATTTCTGTATATTTTAGTCAGTGAAATAATTTTTTATTCGGTTAAAAGCAGTTCCCCTAATTCCATAGTCTTTTAACTTTTGTAACAAGATATCGTGTTTAATCGAATCGAATGCCTTTTTAATATCAAGAAATATTCGTACTGTGTGGAGCTTATCCTCAAAGTTACTTATTATTTTATCTTTAGTGTGTAACAACGCCATTTCAGTGTATCGGTGTTTTCGGAAACCATATTGCTTTATTATTATAACATTATTTTGGGCACGGATATTTGAAATTCTTTCATTAATGACCTGCTCTACTATTTTTGAAAATATTGGGAGAACTGAAATCGGTCTGTAGTTGTTCACGTCATTCCTGTCTCTCCCTTTAAAAACTACCGATACCCGTGCCATCTTTAATTCATCGAGGAATGCGCCAGTACACAAAGTTAAATTGCATATATTGGACATTGTTTTACAAATATGAAACGCCACAGCGTTTGTTGGCTCTGCCTTTATGCCACCCGCACCACACGCGGTGGAATTCTTTGACTCCAGAAATAAGCCCCTTATTGTAACAAATCCTAACTAACCATACCCGCCAGTGCAGCCCCTGTGAAAGATACGCCTTTACGCTTAACCTCAAAAACAGAATATTGTTCACTGTTCGGAAGTAATCATAAAATATTTTCTAAACATATTTTGGATAATAAAGAATATGAGTGAACATATTCTCATACTACCTCTCCCTCGTCAGCTTTATATCCCGGCCTAGTTTATTCCTGACCTTTCCGTATTTCATTAAGTGCTCTGGCTGCATTGTTTTTCTAAAGGTAGCGAAAAGTCTATCTCGTTCCTTTATTCGTTTTAGAAGCGCATTGTCAACCCACGGTTTCCTGCATTTCTTGATTCTTCTAACTTGTCTTAGAGGGAAAGCTTTGTAATAAAGATCTTTGATTATGCCAAGAGAGCGACTGAATGCCTTCACAGGATCCGTCAATACGTATATTTCGTAGCGATGCTGTCGCTTCAAAATCATCAATCGTGTTCTTGTTTATCAATATGTACTGCAAGCGCGTGTCACTTTAGCGCTGTCGGCATACTTTCGTCTCACGTGCAAAGAACAGGAAAATACGCATGGTATTGCCTACGTCAGATATGAGGAGACCCGTCTCTAATGCGGTTAATCGCTTTGTAATGCACAAATCTAGTAGGCTTTCAGAATCATTCGTCACCCTGGTTGCAAGAATATTAACATTTTCGTAGCCAAAGGAAAAGAAAACGTCCAGTAACACTTGTTTGGACCGGTCTATGGAAAGCAGGTTAATGCTACAATCGCCCTTAACAATGAGGGGACTGCCAAGCTGTGTACAAAATTCCAACATGTATTGAAGGAAATCTAATCACATGGACGCAACTCAAGATAGAGGCCTGGAAATATTTACAAATTTAGTATTCGCACACTTGATCATGAGGGATTCATAGTGCTCGTGCGATACAGAAAACTCAGAAATGACATCAAAGCATAGATCTTGTTTTACATAAAAAAGCTACACCACTCCATCTTTCATTTTTTCGCGACAGTGGACAACTCTTCTAAGCTGGAAAGTGTACAGCATCGTACTCGTCGCGGAACCAAGTCTCAGAGAACGCTAAAATATCAAATTCAGGCTGTAATTCGTGTAGAAGCATGCAGACAGATTTGTGCTTGCTTTTTAAACTGTGTGCATTCAAATTAAACAAGGACACCTTATTTTTACCACATAACGCACTGCTCTGCTTGAAGGAAAGCTTGTCGCAGTACTTGCACTCCTGAAGAACGAGCATACAAAACAACACTGGCTGACTATCTTATTCTGTCAAGCTCTTCCATTGTGATAACCCTGATGACTCGATCACGAGGACCACGACGCACTAAGAATTTTCCATTCTTGTTCGAGGCGAACTTGCACTCTTTTTCAGCCACTCGCGCCTTCATATACCAGAAAGGTTTTTTTGTTCAGTGGTGTGAGATTATTATTCAGGTAATTTTTTTACTTTGATCCTTCCAGTTGCGTTTTTTTCCCCGGCCAAGTATGTCTCATCCCGCGAGAAGTGAAGTGAACCAAGATAGGTGAGACTTTTTGTGCTTTTTCTGTGCTGATTGTTTCATTTTCAACGTCCACTGAGTCAACCTTGACCTTCAACGGAATGCGATGGACCGCTTCAATGTCCTGTTATGAAAGTTATGGGAGCTCGAGATTATCGACTAGTTTAGCTTTTCCAACAACTTTTCATTGACATGATGCGGCAGACCATGCACTTCTAAATTCAGGCGTCTGGCGCACTGATGGAGATTATTCAAGTCTTGCCTAAGTTTGTCGATTTCATGCTCTTTCACCTTAATTTCAGGTTTTTCAACACGCTTTCGAAGGCTTGCAGTGTCCGCATTTTGATGCTTCATCTCAAGGATGACCTCATCATGTTTTATAACGATTTCCTGCATTTCCTGTTTAACGCTTGTCACCGTTTCCTTTTTCTTTTGTTCCAAAGCATCTATCTAGACTTTCATTTCAGGCAGCCCCGCAAGTTTGCAGTGTATTTCTGAAATTTCGCTGTTTTGGTTCAGTTCTGGTCGTTCGTCGCCATTTTCTGAGCTCTGACCGCTTCGGGCCCTGCCTGTTTTGCACGTGGTGCACTTCCAAGATTTCAAGGCGGTCTCAGATTTCTTTCATTACGTACTTACTGTTACTCCCGAGCAAGTGCCCGCATAATAACTAAAATCGCATTCACAGCATGATAGGTATGGCTCATCGTCGTGAAGCAGCTTGTGCTAAACAAGACAGTCCGACATGATTTAGTTGATAATTCGGGAGCAGTGGTAGCACTAGACCATAAGAGCACAAGTTGAAAAACAACCAACCTGTGAAAAAAGATGATACTTGCTTAGACTCAGAGCAGCAGCATCAAGTGAAGCCACTGCTGCCGAGTGTGTGCGCGTGTCTGCAGGATGGTAGCGTCCTTTTATAGAAGCTTGCGCTAACGTAAGGAGCTCGTTCTTTCGTGGAGCCAATGGCAGTCTTCTAGGTCACTGTATGTGCCGGGCTCTTGTCTGGAATGTGACGCGTCGGTTCCTGTGAAGAGAGATTATGCTTCTTAGAATCAGAGCAGCAAGACCTAGCGAAGCCGCTGCTGCCAAGTGTGTGCTACCAATAAGCTACCGCAGATAGCTTAGTGACTATAGCGCGGTGCTGCTATAGGCTCCAGGTTGCGGCTTTGAACCGGCCTGGCGATCGCATTTCGATGGCGAAGAAATACAAAGCGCCTAATGATTGAGGCGCACGCTAAGAAACCACAAGTGGTCACAATTATTCCTGAGTCCCTCGCAACGACGTACCTTATATTGAGATCGGTATGTTGTCAACTACATATAAAAACATTTTTTTACATCTAAGTATTTTGCCCATGGTTAGCAAATACCTTTCAAATGTAACTCCGCAGGAATATCAGCGAACATCTGTCGCAACATTCAATTTCAACGAACTCGTCGTTTTAATGTGAAAGCATTATGTGCCCCATTACGCGAAAATCTGGCGCTGTAGCCGGTGGCATGACCGAATGATGGTACCAGAAATGACCGACGTCAAAGCGTAAAAACACACATTTCTCCTGGAGGTTTCAGTAGACAAAGTAATTTAATGCTATGAGAAGATTAGTAGGTAAACTCCGGTCAGTGTGGGAATCGAGCCTCCGGGGTCCGAGAAGCTTCACCGATGCCATGGCGGCTCCACGGTTCTCGATGGCCAAATGTGTGCCGAGTGCGTGCGTAATGGCGCACGTCACGTCGAAGCCACCTGGTTCACCAAACGTGTGGCCTGGTTCGTGCGTCGTTGGGCACGTGGCCGCGCAGCCGATGGGTAGGAGCTGGCACCACGTCAGAAGTGCATCAAATGACTGTATAAAAAAAGCATTGATGTCGAATCAAATGCCGCTGAGCAGTCCTTCAAATTATGAACTATGCAAAAGCCATAAAAAAAAACAAAAAGCCATGAAAAGCCATAAGAAGGCTTTTTGTTCGTGGTCCTCAACATTGTGGTGTTGAAATAAATTGAATTGAATTGAATTGAAGTGAATGAACTACTCGCGGGCAAGCGAGTGCGTTGATACGCGTGGCGCGTTTTCATTTGGCCTTACCAAGGTGCAGTTGAAACACAGGCGAGACCTTGCGCGGACAAGGAACGCGCAGAAAAAAAAAGATTTGACCTAAAGGACTATATTGCTTTCCCACACGCAAGCAGTCATAGGTGTCTCTGCCGAAGGTTTTTGGCATAGGGGCACTGTGTCTTGCAATTGTATACTGTGGCATGCAGAGAACATACTTTACTCACCCCTTTGTATACACATCAGGCAGAAATGGCAGCTGTAGTGTATAAGATCAGCGGTTGGTCCATTGGGGCAATAATTTTGGCCATTCCTAAACGAGGCCACGCCAGTAGTATATTCCCTACTCCTAATATCTCGGTCGACTTGTTTCAATTCGTTGTCATTTACCGGTGACAAGGTCAAAATGCATTCCTTATAGATGTTTCACCACCACTGCGTGACACCGCTTTAAATATAGTGGTTCTGACGATGAGAAACGCCCTCACATATGGTTTGGTAATAAAAATATAGCCTTCGTAAATATTTCGAGCTCGCCTCTCGAGTATGCAAAGCGACATTTGGAAAGAAGGGAGTGCGAGGTGTCTCTTCGAATCGCCTACGCCTGTGTTCGTTTGCTAGGGCAAGATAATATTTCTACACGGCCATTTAATGTAGTGGCGTTTTGGATCACTGACCATTATATTTACGCATGAACGCGCATACAAGCATCCAAGTTTATGTCAGTGGTATAACAGCGTGCATAACCCTGTTTTTTCCTGCTTCCGAAATGAACATACAGGCACTTGTTTATATGGATTATGAGCCAAAAAATCTTTGATAATGTATGGAAATTACAGAAGGACCTCTCTAAAGGACACCTTAAAGCAGCGGATAAAGGCGTTCCCTAGAACATTCCATATGATACTCTCTCTTAACGCTGTTGTCACAATCGTTAAGCATCACAATGTGAGTGTAGCTGCACGGTCCTAGAAAAACACAGAAAAAGGATCAAGCACTTTACCACAGCGTCCACAACATTTATTTTGCAGCTAGAGACTTTTCAGGCAGCCGTCTACCGATAATTGATATTAGAAAGCTCCGCAAGGAACTTGGAATAACTGGAAATCCCAAATAGCCAATTCGTGTCAGAAAATAAGTCACCTTATTTTTCAAGTAGGGACAAATAAAGAGAAACATGACGGACTCGTGACAGAGACTGGATTTACTATTTATGACAGCAGTTTGCACTTCGAACAACGGCACGCTCTCCTCACTACAAGTAGAAGAGTAGACCGTATACATGTGCCAAATGTCCACCAATTGTCAATTTAAGAGAGTTTAGCCGCGCTATTATAGCCGTGTGATAGCGGGATTCCATGCGGCACTAATTTTCTCGCACTTCCTTCATGTCACTGCTGTCCACTTGGCGCGCGCGGATATCGATGGAGAAGTTGGGGCTATTTCAAGCTGCTTGGTGATTCTGAGCGACAATAATTTGTAAGAGCAGCCAAGGAAGTCGCCAGAGAACGTGTCGCAATTAAACGTGCTAAAAACGAACCTGTTATGCTACCCGCGAACGGCATACACGACGAAGCCTAAACGTTACAATATAGCTGCTTGACTTAGCTTGTCCAAGTCTTGGCTTTGACTTGGCTAGGTTTCCCCACTTTCAGTTTCGAGGGTGCGCCGGTTATCTATCGGAACAAGAAATTACCCTTTCTGTTAGATACAGTGGCCAATTAGAACGCGGTCATTCAGTCACAGTCCAAGTTATAGGACGGTGTTTTATTGACGCAGTGCGATAGGACTAGGACAAGAAAACAACTACAATAGGACTGGCGCTGACTGTCAGCTGAACATTGTTGAAGGAAGCGTTAAACATTTGCAATCCTGAGAAAAAAAGAAGAAAGAGACGTGTCGACTAACAGGCATGCCGAAGGTGGCACTACAGTGGCCGCAGTTGCTTATTACGGGAGAACATCTCATCCTTTGATAGGCAAAGTTACGTCGCGCTGACAAACTTATCTTTCGATTTTTCCACAGTCAGCGGCTACACAAGTTTTCTTCATTTTTTCCTTGTTTTCTCGCGTTGCAGAAATCTGGTACTATATACTGAACAGTGGAGTGCATGCGAATTTGTTAGAACGAGCGTCTGGATGTTGGCTGTAGCAATTTTTACGTTGTTCTTACGCTGCCTGGGTACATCTTAAAACATTGCCCAATTTATAAAATGTATATATTTCCGCAGGGTAATTAAGGTAATTCATAGACATCAGGAGTGCACTTGGTGAATTTGGTTGTTTAGTAGAATATTTCGGGCGTTTACAATTTTTCATTAGAATAAACAGTTTTCGAAGTTTTCAAGGAGTGGAGAACTCTCAGTTGACATGATGTCCGCTGTCGGCTGTCTTAAGAATATGGAAATACCTGTGAGCATACGGTATGAAGTTACGAGAACAAAGAAAAACTGCGCAAAAAGGGACAAGACAGAGAAAGAACTACACGACACAGGCGCAGACTAACTGGTTTAATGCTCCAACGCCACCTTCCTACAAACAACAGAACGCTTGCGCACCAACCGCAAAGACCAATGCCGCTATCATGTAGTCAAGCCTAGGAACGCCAACTCCTTGCGGTACAAATGTATGGAAGCCTCGCTAACACATTTATCCGGCCCTAATCTCGCGATTTCTAAAGCTTCGATTACTTCACGCTCTTTCTTATCACTTGCGCGTCCGACAATCTTAGTCCTGCCGAAAAGTGGAGAACAATCATTGCCGTCATGCCTGCAGGTCTTGCAATACTTAGGAAGATGCTGTCCTCTAGAATCATCTAGTGAATTGGCATGTTCTAATAATCTAATATTAATGCAGCGGCCTGTTTGTCCAACGTACACGTTGCCACAACTCAGCGGAATCTCATAGATGACATTCGCTCTGCAAGGCACAAACTTGTTCCTGTGGTTAGTGCTGCACTCGATTTTCTTTTTCCTATTAGGTCTAGCTAAATTGCACAGACTGGACAGCTTACAAGGTGCCGAAAAGAGAACCTGCATGCCGAATTTACCCGCAACCCTCTTCAGGCCGTGCGAGACCCTGTGGACATAGGGCGTAACTTCATACTTCCTCCTCTCCTGTGGATCCGCCCCACGAGGCTTTGAACTTGGTCGTAAGGACTTCAACAGGGACTCGGCAACAGCCCGAAGAAGGGCCAACGGAAAACCGGCCGACCGAAGGCGATCAGCCTGGGCATCAAAACTAGACTGAACCATGTGTGGACAGGACTTCACTAACGAAGCCCTGAGGCACGTTGACGCAATCCCCCTCTTGACCGGCTTCGAATGGCTCAAGTTGAAGGGCAGAAGTGCTTTTTTCGACCTAGGCATGTACGCCCATCAGAGGTGGTCGGGATCGTTAAAAAATAATTTTAAGTCTAAGAATTGCAAGCAAGAGTTTTCAGGAAGTTCAATAGTAAAATTAAAACTGGCAAAAGCAGACTTAAAGGATGCTAAAACCTCCGATGCCACCTGTGTCAAGTTATCGTTGTAGTCTAAATTTAAAAGAATTAAAAAATCATCAACGTATCGGAACACACGAACGATGCGGTCGTCAGAAAGTACCCGCGCTAGCTGGCGGTCAAGTTCGGCTAAAAGGATCTCAGACAAAACGGGGGCTACGTACGACCCGATGCAGATACCGCAGTTTTCCTTTGTTCTCATAATGTCATACCAACTAGCCCCTCACCGTACGCTTCTAGGTATGAAGTGCACTTGTTTTTGTCTATGTTATAATTGCTCAGACGGATATATAGCAGCTTTCATTCACTGTGGATATCTAGCAGCTTTTATGGACTATATGTCATTAAACAGGCAATTTTTCTTTTAGTGTTCACATGACTTATTAATTGCTGCTTGAATGCAAGTGGGCACAGTGTCCATTTCCACCAATTCGGAATGGTCACAGGTCTAAGGAATGATGCGCTTCTTTGACTAAGCAAAGATGTTGACTCGATTAAAATGACAGATTGATATCTATAAAATACACGTTAAACTTATTAGGCAATTCAAACGTGAAAATAAATCCGCCTGGCATGGCTAGTATGAATTCTTTGAAAATTCACGTCTTTGTTGTGGAAAGAACAACCTTACCGACTTTTTAGATGAACAAGCTAATCATGTACTCAATAATGAGAGTAGGAGGTGAGTCATATTGCGCCACTGTTGCCGTAAATTGCCGCCAGATAAAAACATATTAAAAATAGGCGCCACGGACGACCAATTACAAATTCCGTGCGTTGGAACTAAAAGTGGCATTGTATTTGCTGGCTGTCAAACGAGAATAAAATTGTAAAAGTGTGATAAAATTGTCTGTATTATTCCAATTTGATCTTGAAATCCACAGGCACTTGATGAAGCATTCAATTAGAACAAACCTATAATATGGACACGCGTACTATTTAATATCCCGATCCCGAGCCCCTTTGCCGACACCAGGCTGCTACCTGTCGTCCCCGCGCCGACCATATACACTGCCCTATCCGCGGCCGACGTCTCAGCCCATATCCGGAAAACGGAAAGCCGCAACCGAAGCAGGTGCGGTGGCTGTTCGTCGAAACGACGAAGGTCCACCGCTGCCGATGTAGGTGAACGGCGTGATCTGTGTTGTTTCTTGCACTGCGTTGTTATAAGCGAAGATTACGTACGGCAGGATGGCATTCCAAGTCTTGTGTTCGACGTCGACGTACATGACTAGCAAGTCGGCGAGGGTCTTATTCAGCCGCTCAGTAACACAATTCGTCTGAGGGTGGTAGGCAGTTGTCCTCCTGTGCCTTGTGTGACAGTACTGCAGAATGGCTTGGGTGAGCTCCGCTGTAAAGCCGTTCTTCTGTAGGTGATGAAGACTTCTGAGGCGCCATGTCGCAGCACGATGTTCTCGACGAAGAATTTCGCCGCTTTGACTGCGCTACCTTTCGTCAGAGCTTTCGTTTGAGGTAGTCCGTCGCCCCGACGATGCACTTATTTCCAGTTGTTGATGTCGAAAAGGGTCCCAACAAGTTCCTCCCGATCTGCTGAAATGGTCCGCAAGGAGGTTCCATCAGCTGTAGTAATCCAGCTGGCCTTGTCGGTGGTGTCTTGCGTCGCTGACAGTCTCGGCATGTCTCGACGTAATGGGCAACGTCGGCGATCAGGCGCGGCCAGTAATACCTTTCCTGTATCATCGATAGCGTCCGGGAGAATCCGAGGTGTCCAGCGGTCGGATCGTCATGCAGGGCGTCCAGTACTTCTGGACACCGAGCTGAGGGCAGAGCACACCATGGAACGTACCACAAGAAGGTAGTTGGCGCGGACTGGTGAGAAGTTCTTCTTCACTGGTAGGCTGTTTTGAAGCGAGAATGAAGACAATCCTCGCTTAAATGCCGTAGGGACAACGTCGGTATGCCCTTCCAAATACTCGACGAGGCCTTTTTAGCTCCGGGTCGGCTCGTTGCTGATCACTGAAGTCTTCCGCGCTTATTCCAAGGAAGGCGTCGTCATCCTCGTAATATTGCGGCGCCGGGTCAATGGGGGCGCGTGATAGGCAATCGGAATCAGAGTCTTTTCGTCCGGACTTGTACGTTACAGTGATGTATTCTTGTAGTCTGACCCTCCACCGCGCCAGTCGTCCTGAAGGATCCTTTAAATTCACTACCCAACACAATCGTGGTGGTCGCTGACGACTTTTAATGGCCTGCCATATAGATAAGGGTGACATTTTGCTGTAGCCCAAACGATGGCGAGGCATTCCTTTTCGGTTGTAGAATAATTGCCTTCAGCTTTTGACAGCGACCGGCTAGCGTAAGCTATCACCTGTTCAACTCCGTTTTTCCTCTGGACTAAAACGGCACCGAGGCCTAGGCTACTGGTGTCAGTATGGATTTCAGTATCGGCGTACTCGCCGAAGTGCAAAAGTACCGGTGGCGACTACATGCGTCGTTTGAGTTATTCAAGGGCGTCGGCCTCCGGCGTTTCCCACTTGAACTCGGCATCACATTTAGGTGTGTCAAGGGCTCAGCGACGCGTGAAAGGTCCTTGACAATGCGCCTGTAGTAGGCACACACGCAAAGGAATCTACGCACTGCCTTCTTTACGATGGGCTGCTGGAACTTTGTGATGGCGGCTGCCTTCCGTGGGTCGGGCGGACTACAGATTTGCTGATTACGTGGCCCAGGAACATAAGCTCATTGTAAGCGAAGCGGCACTTTCTCGGCTTCAGAGTGAGCCCTGATGACTTGATGGCCTCTAGTACTTTCGCAAGCCGCCTAAGGTGATCGCCGAAATTTCCGGCGAAGATGACTACGTGATCCAAGTAAACTATACAGGTCTGCACGTTCAACCCTGCTATACACCGTGTCCATGACGTGCTAGAACGTTGCAGGAGCCGAGCACAGTCCGAATGGCATGACCTTGAACTCGTAGAGGCCGTCTGGAGTGACGAAAGCGGTCTTTTCTCGATCTTTCTCATCGACTTCAATTTGCCGCTAGCTAGACTTGAGATCCATCGACGAGAAATATTTAGCGTTGCAGAGCCCATTCAATGCGTAGTCAATCAGGTGGTAGAGAAATATGCGGAATATCTGCGTTCATTACTAATATTCGAATCATCAAGAATAAGCACACTTCCTTAGCATCTGCTTTAGAGACTTGAAATGCCGGCATTGTTGTGCTTATCGAAACGTGCCTACATTCACAGATTCAAGATAACGAAATTCTTCAAACTGCACACCATTTTTCTCTCTATCGTTGTGACCGTACAATGCGTCAGGGAGGCTGCGTGCTCTCAGCCATTTCTAAAGATTTCCCATCTCAGTCTATTCATGTCAATACTGACCTCAAAGCGGTTTCGGCCATCATTGAAATAAATCGTCAGAAGATAATCATTGGCGTTTGTTACCGCCCCCTCCCCACTTATTCAACTAATTTCGTAACTGAGATGCATGGTATCAATAACAGTGTTAAATCACGTCATCATACATTACCGTTATTTTTGCTTGGCGATTTTAATCTACTGAACAGAATATGGAACACTGAACCTCCAACTTTACAGCCTTTTTCGTCATTAGCCAATGAGTTCTTAACATGTGCTCTGTCTTTTCACTTTCACAACTTGTTACGCAACCCACACGAACTGCCGAATCCATTGAGAACACACTTGACCGTGTATTAACATCGCGGCCTGACCTAGTTTCCGACATCACGTATTTACCCGGCTGGAGCGACCATTTGGCATTTCCGTTTGACATAAATATATTGCGACCAAAACCGGTAAAAATTCAGAACTTCTCGAGACTGCGCGAAAGGAACTTTTGAAGCCATCAACGCCGAATTATCTGCTTTTCTAGACGTGCTTTTAAACAACTTCGGCAGCCGTAGCATTCAGACCAACTGGAATATCTTTGCTGCAGAAATTGCTGAACTAACAAACAAATACATCCCACTGCGCACCCTGGCATGTAATCTAAACACCCCGTGGTATAACATCCGTCTCAAGCGCCTGTCTAATAAAGAAAACGTCTTCACAAGTTAGCCAAACGTTCCCCTAGCGTAAACCGATCAACCAAATACAAACTGGCGGCAGATGAGTATGTAGCCGCACTTAAACAAGCCAAGGATCACTTTCTTGGCAATACCTTGCCATCAATGCTTAAAACTGACACCAAGAAATTCTGGCGCGTCATTAACCCCAAGGCGGATGACGTGATAACCTTAATTGACAACTCTGGAAACGTTATTCCAACTAATGAATGTGCGTCCGCACATAATGATGTTTTCCTGCACAACTTTTCATCAACTACAGATATTACTCTCCCATCCACGCACGACTACGATCACCAAGCAATGTTTCCCATAAGCATTGAACCAAAAGGCGTCGTATCAATTATCTCATTTATATAACTGTTTTCCGCTCCAGGACAGAATTTAATAAACGCGAAATTTTTGAAAAGCACTAGCTGTTACTCTTCCATTTTTCTAGCATTGATATTCCAACAGTCGATAGATAAGGGTTTTTTGCCTGCTGAATGGAAGATCAGGAAGGTGATCCGCCCCCCCCCCCAACTTCATAATTCTTCACTATAATTCAAGCATCTCAGCACTAAAAGCCCAAATAAACCTACCCTCTCTAGCCTCACGCCGTAGAATAGCACGTCTTAACCTTTTTCATAATTTTTTTCATTCTTTGCCTTTTGAGAACCCGTACATAAACAGAGCACATCGCATTGCGCGCCAGTCACTCTAATACAGTATATCCCCCACAAGCCCATACCGTTACTTTTCAGCAATCATTTTTTCTGCGCACAACACGAGACTGGAATGGCCTGCATGCCGAAGTTGCCACTATTATTGACCCACTTGCATTCAAGCGACTCATGGGAAATATCCCTTTGTAATTTGTAGTATCTGTCTTTGTCACTAACTCCCCACTCCCTCAGGTAATGTGTCAACAGAGAACTTTGACGAAATAAATTGTGATGTGTGTGGTGCGCGAGATGGTGCTGGGGTCGGGACGGGCAGAAGCAGGCGATAAGGAGTGCGCGCGCCGAGGCGAACTCCGTGCTGGAAGGAGAAAACGACAACGCCGAAGAGCGTCCGGCACGTGAACGCGCGGCGCAAGAAAAGGAACTAACAGAAGAAAAGCCAACCAATTAGGAAAGACCACGGGGCGTCAGGCAGCCAATCGGAAAATGACTAATCGGCCAGAGCAGAAGAAAAAGCGTGGTGCGCTGGCAGAAGGGGGAGACGCAGGGGGGAGACGCCGGGAGAATTCCAGGAAGCGACGCCACGAGAAGGTCAACCACCGGACCAGCAGTTGAAGACGGGCCGTCGGGTTGCGGACCCGAGCCACCAGGACTTCACCCGACTGGGGCCTCCTGCCAACCTGTTCCAGTGCGTCGCCCGTCTACCCGAGCGTACCGCAAGCTGCTCAAGGCCGGCGAGCTTCTGCGCCTGTGGGCAGGACGAGACCAGTCGGGCTACGGGCCCGAGTTCTAGGCCAGCTGCCCGGCCAGAACGCCGTCTCCGTCTGTCGTGCCGCCTGCTGCCCAAGGCCGGCGTTCGAGCTTCTGTGCCAGTGGGCAGGACGAGAGCAGTCGGGCTACGGGCCCGAGCTCTACGCCCAGCTGCCCGGCCAGGACGCCGCCGCCTTCTGCTCTTGCCGCCAAGCCGCCTGTCTTACCTCTCCAAGCCAGAGCTGGCGCGCTCCGGTCGCCCGGTCAACCATCCCACACCCCGACCTTTGGTGAGACCGGCGCAACTCCTTTCGTCAACTTACCGCCGCGTCTCCCCGTCGAGACTGTTATGCGTCCCTGCGGTCGTGGCAAGCCCGGACTCGCGAACTAGTTAACTTCATAGTAGCCCCAAGTGTGTTTGTTACTGCCGTGATGCCTATTTGAGTGTTTCTTTTATGTTTTCTATTTTCTTCTATTTATTTTAAGCCTCTTTTTAGTTCCACTAAAAGTTTGTGTGTGTTTTCGAAACCAACAGCTTTGCCCTCAATTGGGTTCGCGGAGGCTCCACCTAAGAGAGCCGTCGGAACCTTTGAGTACACGAACCTTTGTCCCCAAATGGGCATCACATAAATAAATAAATAAATAAGTCGGGTGACAAGCATTCTCCGCATAAATACCGCCCTATCTCGCTCACTTCCATTCTATGTAAGATGTTAGAACATATACTTGCCTCTAATGTTGCTAGCTTTCTTGAAACTAATTATTTTCACCATCGCAACATGGCTTCCGCAAGACATATTCAGGTGAAACACAACTAGTTTTATTTGCGCATAAGCTAAGCGTCATTCTTGACCACTTTTCAACTGCCGACTGTATATTTTTAAACTTTTCGAAAGCGTTTGACAAAGTGTGCCATAACCTTCTTATCTTTAAGCTGCATCGAATTGACATCAATCCCAGACTGCTTGCATGGCTTGAGTGCTTTTTTCTGAACGTTCAGAGTTTGTCTTTGCTAATGACTCAAACTCACAACCAAGGTGCAGTGCGGCGTACCTCAGGAGTCGGTACTTGGTCCCCTCATTTTCTTAATTTACATAAGTGATCTACCTTCTTGTGTTTCCTCTAACATTCATTTCTTCGCCGACGATTGCGTAATGTTCAGGGAAATAATATGCGACACTGCTATATCTTCTCTTCAATCGGACCTTAACGCTATATCTACTTGGTGTTAATCATGGTCAATGGAATTAAATATAAAAAAAATAAAATTTATGCGCTTGTAGAGAACACCTAACCAGCTTCCTTCTTACTGCTTTAATAATCTCCCCTTATACCCTGTTTCATCCTACAAATATCTTAGTATCCATATTACTAGCAACCTCTCGTGGTCCATGCACGCTTCTTAAGTAATTAAAAACGCTAACTGCTTGCTGGGATACTTTAACGCAGTTTCACTCTAGTCTTCCCTAAAATTAATGCTATACAAGTCACAAGTCCGCTGAAGCTTAAGTACGCCGTAGCAGTTTGGGATCCCTTTGAGAAAAGCCTAATTCACTCATTAGAAATGGTACAAAATAACTTTGCTCGTTTCGTTTTTTCCAATTATAACCGAACTGCCAGCACTTCCGTAATGAAATTAAACTTTGATTTGCCATCTTTAGCCTCTCGCCATAAAGGCCTTAGACTCACGTTTCCTAAGGTATTTCATCATGCTTCCCTTCGCGATGAACTTATCTCCCCTCGTCAATACATTTCATCGAGGTTAGATCACAGCAACAAAGTTAGAATTTCATTATGCCAAACCAATGGCATGTCTCATTCATTCCTTTCGCGTACATCTGCTGAGTGGAATCGCCTGCCCGCCTCAACCGCTACTATTGTTGAGCATCAGTATTAGATAACATTTTATAAACAGGAGCATTTCATTCACGTTTCTCTACCACAAATTCTATCACAAGGATCATTGTATTACTGCACTCTATGCACCGTATTTAATTTTATTAACCAGCACTCCAAGAACACTCAGATATCATTGTACAACCGAGAGCCATCTATTTCTGTACTACTAACCATTTTTCTGCACTGTACTTTTTTTCAGTATTTGATATATTTTTCAAATTTGAACTAACTACTATCCTCTTTAATGCCCCTGGCGCTGATGGTAAACAATATAAATAAATAAATAAATAAATAAATAAATAACCAACCCTTATATATAGCTTTCATTGAATAGAAAAAAGTGTTTGATTCAGTCGAAACCTCAGCAGGCATGCAGGCATTACGGAATCAACGTGTAGACGAGCCGTATGTAAAAATACTGAAAGATGTCTATAGTGGCCCCACAGCCAACGTAGTCCGCCATAAAGAAATCAACAAAATCACAATAAAGAAGGGCGTCAGGCCGGCATATCCAAACTTTCCCATGCTATTCACAGCGTGTTTACAGGAGGTATTCAGAGACCTGGATTGGGAAGAGTTGGGGATAAGAGTTTGAAGTTTGAAGTTTATTTTCTTTCTTCATTACAGAAAGAGGAAACGAGAGCTAAAGGCCATTTGGCCTGACAGGGGCTCTTGCTCCTAAGCGCGTTCGGCTAGTATGATGATACAATGTACGAAAAAAACAAATATAACAAGAAACAAGCAAGTACGATGTAGAAAATACAAATAAACAAGATTTGGGCAATACAAACATACAACAAATTATTTGGGGATAATCTTAGTAACATGCGATTCCCTGATGATATTGCCTTGCTTAGTAACTCATGGGACCAATTGCAATGCATGGTCACTGACCTGGACAGGCAGACTAGAAGGAGGGGTTTAAATTAATCAGCCGAACTCTAAAGTAACGTTTACCAGTCTCGTAAGAGGACCGCAGTTTACGATAGATACCGAGTCACTGGAAGTGATAAGGGAATACACCTACTAAGGGCAAGTAGTCACCGCTGATCCGGATCATGAGAGTGAAATAATCAGAAGAATAAGACTGGGCTGGGGTGCATTTGGCAGGCATTCTCATATTATGAACAGCAGGTTGCCATTATCCCTCAAGAGAAAAGGGTATAACAGCTGTGTCTTACCGGTATTCGCCTACGGGGCAGAAACCTGGAGGCTTACGAAAAGGCTTCTACTTAAATTGAGGATGAGGCAACGAGCTATGGAAATTAGAATGGTGGGTATAACATTAAGGGATAAGAAGAGAGAAGATTTGCTGAGGGAACAAACGCGAGTTGATGACATCTTAGTTAAAATCATCATCATCATCAGCCTGGTTACGCCCACTGCAGGGCAAAAGCCTCTCCCATACTTCTCCAACTACCCCGGTCATGTACTAATTGCGGCCATGTTGTCCCTGCAAACTTCTCAATCTCATCCGATCACCTAACTTTCTGCCGTCCCTTGCTACGCTTCCCTTCCCTTGGAATGCAGTCCGTAACCCTCAATGACCGTCGGTTATCTTCCCTCATCACATGCCCTGCCCATGGCCAATTCTTTTGCTTGATTTCAACTAAGATGTCAGTAACTCGCGTTTGTACTCTAACCCCAATTCGCTCTCATCTTATCCTCTTAACGTTACACCCATCATTCTTCTTTCCATAGCTCGTTGCGTCGTCCTCAATTTAAGTAGAACCCTTTACGTAAGCCTCAAGGTTTCTGCCCCGTACGTGAGTACTGGTAAGACACAGCTGTTATATACTTTTCTCTTGAGGGATAATGGCAACATGCTTTTCATGATCTGAGAATGCCTGCGAAACGCACCCCAGCCCATTCTTATTCTTCTGATTATTTCAGTCTCATGATCCGCATTCGTAGTCACTACCTCTCCTAAGTAGAAATATTCCCTTACAACTTCCAGTGCCTGGTTACCTATCGTAAACTGCTGTTCTCTTCCGAGACTGTAAAACATTACTTTAATTTTCTGCAGATTTATTTTTAGACCCACCCTTCGGCTTTGCCTCTCCAGGTCAGTGAGCGTACATTGCAGTTGTTCATCTGAGTTACTAAGCAAGGCAATACCATCAGCGAATCTCAATTAACTAAGGTGTTCTCTATCAACTCTTATCCCCAATTCCTCCCCATCTAGGTCTCTGAATACCTCCTGTAAACACGCTGTGAATAGTATTGCAGAGATCGTATCTCTCCGCCTGACGCCTTTCTTTATTGGGATTTTGTTGCTTTCTTTATGGAGGACTACGGTGGCTGTAGAGCCGCTATAGATATCTTTCAGTATATTTACATACGGCTCATCTACACCCTGATTCCGCAATGCATCCATGACTGCTGAGGTTTCGACTGAATCAAACGCATTCTCGTAATTAATGAAAGCTATATATAAGGGTTGGTTATATTCCGCACATTTCTCTATCACCTCATTGATAGTGTGAATATGGTCTATTGTTGAGTAGCCTTTACGGAATCCTGCCTGGTTCTTTGGTTGACGGAAGTCTAAGGTGTTCCTGATTCTATTTGCAATTACCTTAGTAAATACTTTGTAGGCAACGGACAGTAAGCTGATCGGTCAATAATTTTTCAAGTCTTTCGCGTTCCCTTTCCTATGGATTAGGATTATATTAGCGTTTTTACAAGACTCCGCTACGCTCCAAGTCATGAGGCCTTGCGTATACAGGGTGGCCAGCTTTTCTAGAACAATCTGCCCACCATCCTTCAACAAATCTGCTGTTACCTGATCCTCCCCAGCTGCCTTCCCCCTTTGCATAGCTCCCAAGTCTTTCTTTACTTCTTCCGGCGTTATTTGTGGGATTTCAAATTCCTCTGGACTATGCTCTCTTCCATTATCTTCGTGGGTGCCACTGGTACTGTTTAAATTTCTATAGAACTCCTCAGCCACTTGAACGATCTCATCCATATTGGTAATGATATTGTCGGCTTTGTCTCTTAGCGCATACATCTGATTCTTGCCTATTCCTAGTTTCTTCTTCACTCCTTTTACGTTTCCTCCGTTCCTGAGAGCATGTTCAATTCTATCCATACTATAATTCCTTATTTCAGCTGTTTTGTGCTCGTTGATTAACTTAGAAAGTTCTGCCAGTTCTATTCTAGCGGTAGGGTTAGAGGCTTTAATAGATTGGCGTTTCTTGATCAGGTCTTCCGTCTCCTGCGATAGCTTACTGGTATCCTGTCTAACGGAGTTGCCACCGACTTCTATTGCAGACTCCTTAATGATGCCCATAAAATTGTCGTTCATTGCTTCAGCACTAAGGTCCTCTTCTTGTGTTAAAGCCGAATGCAGTATGCTTCACGCACTGGCTGATTACATGCGACGTTATCTTCAGGATACTCATAAAATTATACTCACGGGTTACTAAACCTACCCTCAATAGACTGGGCAACGCTTGACGGCGGAACTGCTGATGCGTCCTGCACAGAAGCTCTGCTGGAAATTGCCTTTAACTTTAGCCTTAAGCAGATCATACATGCACCAACACGTGTAACCACGAAAATCAGCAATATATTAGATCTCACCTTCTTGAGCAACAATATTCCCGATAACACAATCTCTTGTGAAACAGTCAATGACATTGCAGATCACAAAGCAACCATATGTTCATTAACATTACACAACCCGCCGCGAGCGCGAAACAAAGACTCGAATATACGACTGGACAAATGCCGATAACGTTAGGGTTCTTGACTTCATAGAAGAATCTTACCCAGAATTCCTTCGGTGTTTCCACGATGGAAGCATGCCAACTGATATCCTATGGGTGCTTTTCAGGGCCAATGTTGAGCAGTGTCTCAGGAAATTCATTCCTAAGAAAATAAAAACCGTACACAGAACGAGGCCATGGATATCAAGAGAGATTATACATTTAAAACGCAGAATTGCAAGGCTCAGAAAACATAGAAACAAAAGAGCTTTTTTCTTCAAGTGTACAAGAAAAATTTGCGAACTTTCTCACGCGTTGAAGATAGCAGCGAAAACGGCTAAACAGAAGTACTTGGACTAAACCTTAAATACCTTTATTAAAAAATCCCCTCATAAATTTTGGCACTATCTCATATCTAGGGTTCCGAAGGAGAGCAACTTATTGCCAACAGACGCTTTAACCAAGGCTACTCAATTTAATCACTTTTTCCACTCAGTTATCACAGTGGACCATAACACTATCCCAGACAAGGTCGCACAGGCAAGTGACATAGGTGAAGTGCCATGTGAGCTAAATATAACGGGAGCGGGAATTCTTTCTTTATTACTCAATCTTGATAGAAAAACATCCAGCGGCCCAGATAACATTCCAAATACTTTTCTCAGAAGGTAAGCTGAATGGGTTTCCAAATACTTATTGCTAATTTTTACAACATCGTTGCAAACTTCTGAGGTTCCTCAAGAATGGAAAATTGCAAGTTATTCCGATACATAAATCGGGTGATGCTACAAATCCTTCAAACTTCCGTCCTATTTCACTCACTTGTACAGCGGGGAAAAATTTTGAGCATTTAATATTGAAACACATCGTAACCTTTGCTGAAAGTCATTCTCTGATTAACCCTAACCACCATGGATACAGGAGTGGTTTGTCTACAACAACTCAATTAATAGAGACTGTTCATGACCTAGCATTAACAATCGATAAGCGAGGACAGGTAGGCATAATTTTTCTAGACCTATCGAGAGCTTTTGATCGGGTATCGCATCCAAAACTAATTCATAAGCTGCAAGGATTTCTGGGACACGGTATTCTTACAAAATGCTTAAAAGTATATATTTCAGGACGTCAACAATTCGTTCATCTCGAAGGGCAATCGTCCGACTACGTTGAAGTTTTATCCGGTGTGCCTCAGGGCACAGTTTTCGCTCCCATTCTCTTCCTTCTTTTTATCAACGACATAGCAAATGGCATGACACAACGGTACGCATGTTCGCAGATGACTGTATTATTTATAAACCAATACAGACCAAGGATGATCAGGTTGTTTTGAATGACGCACTTAAATATATAGCAAAATGGTGTCAGGACTGGCAGGCGACGCTAAATGCAGAAAAAAAATGTCTGCATGACAGTCACGAGAAAGAAAGCACCACTAACCTTTCCACACCAAATTCAGCAAACAGAACTACAAAGGATAGAATAATACAAGCATTTAGGTATCATTATTTCTTCCGATATAAAATGGAACAAACACGTGTCATACGTGGCAACAAAATCACTCTCAGCGCTTTTTTCCCTCAGATACATTTCACCCAATACCAAACTACTCGCGTACACGTCACTAATTCGCTCCGTTATAGAATACGGCGCCATATGGTGGTTTCCATACACTAAATGTGCCATAGCGAAGTTACAGGACGTACAAAGAAAAGTGGCCAGATTCATTTATAATAAATACCGTCGTCATGATTCCCCAGCTGAACTTCTACCCTTAGCCGGACTCCCAACTATTAGTGATCGTGCTAGATATATCCGACTAAAATTCCTCTTTATTCTCCAGAACAATGCCCTAAAAATAGACAAAAAGAAGTTTTGGTACACTCTAACGCTAGAATTTCAAGAACGACAAACAATAAACAATTATCTGAGTATAGGTTTCACAATGACACCTTGAGATATTCATACTTCCCACAAGCTATCAAAGAATGGCATGTTACCACAAAAAGTTGTCGATTGTACAACCCTCGATCCTTTTTTGTCTTTGCTGTCCAACCATATCTTTGTTGCTACATGATGAAATGTGGTTTTTACATTATGTTCTATTGTCACCAAGAATGTGCATTGTCTACATCGCTGTACGTGTGTATGAATAAGCTTGTTTTTAAACCAAAGGCCTCTTGTAAACGATTATCGTTGAACCCTGTGTGAATGATGTATTTTCCCTTTTATGAATTTACCCTTTCCTGCCAAAGCCTTCGTTAAGGCTAGCAGTATGTACCAAATAAATAAATAATAAATAAATACCTGTTCCGTAGCTTTATCCGGAATTCCTCTATTTTCCTTCTTACCGCTAACTCATTGATCGGCTTATGTGCCAGTTTTTTTTCGTTCCCTTCTCAAGTATAAGCTAATTCGATTCCTTACCATCCTATGGTCACTGCAGCGCACTTTGCCGAGCACGTTCACATCTTGTATGATGCCAGAGTTGGCGCAGAGTATGAGGTCTATTTCATTTCTAGTCCCGCCATTCGGGCTCCTCCACGTCCACTTTCGGCTATCCCGCTTGCGGAAAAAGGTATTCATTATCCGAATATTATTCCGTTCTGCAAACACTACTGATAACTCTCCCCTGCTATTTCGAGACCCTACGCCATATTCCACCCACTGACTTGGCTCCAGCCTGCTTCTTGCCTACCCTGGCATTGAAGTCGCCCATATATATAGCGTATTTTGCTTTGACTTTACCCATCGCCGATCCCTCGTCTTCATAGAAGCTTTCGACTTCCTCGTCATCATGGCTGGATGTAGGGGCGTACACCTGTACGACCTTCAATTGGTACCTCTCATTAAGGTTGACAACAAGACCTGCCACCCTCTCGTTAATGCTATAGAGTTCCTGTACATTATCAGCTACATTCTTATTAATCAGGAATCCGACTCCTGGTTCTCGCCTTTCCGCTAAGCTCCGGTAGCACAGGACGTGCCCGCTTTTTAGCACTGCATATGCTTCATTTGTCCTCCTAACTTCATTGAGCCTTATTATATCCCATTTACTGCCCTCTAATTCCTCCAATAGCACTGCTAGACTCGCCTCACTCGATAACGTTCTAGCGTTAAGCGTTGCCAGGTTCAGATTATAATGGCGGCCTGTCCGGATCCAGGGAATCTCAGCACCCTCTGCTGCGCTGCAGGTCTGACCGCCGCGTGGTCAGTTGCTTCGCAGCTGCTGGGGACTGAGGGCCGGGGTTTGATTGTTGTGTTCATATGGGAGGTTGTAGCCAAGTACTGCACCAAGGTGGCCAATCCTGCTCTGGTGAGGGAGTGCGTTACCGGTTTTGGTCACCGGGATCAGGCCGCACTCCAGACCTGTTTGTGCAAGTTTATCAACACGCGGATATTTTTTATATCCGGTGGAAAATTGCGCGGTGCCGGGATTCGAACCACGGTCCTCTTGCACGCGAGGCGGATGCTCTACCTCTACGCCACCGCTGGAGACCTTCAGTTGAAATCTAGAGAAACAAATGGGGGGGGGGGGGGGGGGCATGGGCAGGGCATGTAATGAGCAGGGAAGATAACAGATGGTCATTAAGGGTTACGGACTGGATTCTAAAAAAAGGGAAGAGTAGCAGGGGCAGCAGAAAGTTAGGTGGGCGGATGAGATTAAGAAGTTTGCAGGGCCAACATGGCCACAATCAGCACATGACCGGGGTAGTTGGAGAAGTATGGGAGAGGCATTTGCCCTGCAGTGGGTGTAGCCAGGCTGAAAGTGGCACATAGTGAGCACAATGGTGCTCACTATGTGCCACTTTTTAATGAACGACTTACAGGTTTAGCTAACAGCGCCATGAATGACAAGGAAATGTGCCGATTTTCGATGAACATCATGCCACCTTGTGTCACTGATTGCGTCCCATTGGGCGCGCCGTGAGCGAAGGAACAATTCTCAGCATTCAAATGCACCGGCACGCCACACTTCTTGTATAGGAGGCGTTCTCGGTAGCCCGCCACAAGAGGGCACAGCTTTTCCAGAGAGAACCACGGGAGGGGAGTC
Source organism: Dermacentor variabilis (assembly GCF_050947875.1). Lineage (NCBI taxonomy): Eukaryota > Metazoa > Arthropoda > Arachnida > Ixodida > Ixodidae > Dermacentor > Dermacentor variabilis. The sequence goes on along the minus strand of NC_134572.1, from coordinate 195,934,624 downwards.
TGGTTGCCACACCACGCGTTTCTCAGCGTTCGCATGCGCCGGTGCGCCAGGCATTTCGGAGGCCAGGCGCCAGGTTCGTGGCGGCTCCGCTACCAGGCCCGGGGTGTTCTTCCCGAAGCATACAAACGAAACCGGTTGCATTACAGGCACCATAGATGCTTGTTCCGACCGTGGCAATGCGTCGCTGTCGCTATATTGATTCAACGCTAAACGCCTCCCCATCGACAGTCATCGTGAGATGAGTTCTGTGGTGTTTTTTTTTCTTTTTTTACCTCAGCGTTCAGTGCACGTTCCGTTTAAGCCTTTGTGGCTGCAATGGTCGCTTAGTGGCTATAGGGTCCTACTCTTGGGCCCAAGGTTGCGGTTTCGATTCCCGGCAGCCGCGGCGGCATTTCCACGTGGTCGGTATGATACAAATACTATGAATTATTCAGGCACGTTAAAGGCGCTCCAGCTGGCCGAATTATTACCATTCCAGTGCACTGCCTCTCGTAGCCTCTGACTTGCTCTTGATGGCAAACGGCATAATTTTTAATTCCTACGCCTGTGCAGTTTAACAAGTGACACGCAACCCTTTGGCTGGGACGGTATGATGCGCGTTCCTTTATTATAGCGCGCATATTGACACGTGTACTTGTCTTTATCGGGCGACACGTTTTGCCGCCTAAGGACGCGCCGGACAGCGTGGGACGCGCCTGCATGTATCCGAAGTTTCTGGAAAGTTATCGACGCTTCTATCCGCTGTCTGTTGTCGCCGAACGTTGTGTTATCTGATTTCATCGCTTGACACGAATGGTGTAGAACTTTGTAGAAGGCATGCGGGTCCCAACGATTAGTCTGGAACATTCGATGACTGCTTTATAAAAGCCGACGCGCTTGACCTACTGATCAGATTTTCGACGATCGCCGAGCGTGCTCGCCGCTATCGTTGTGCTATAAGTGTAGCCTGTTTTGTGGGCACAGGTTCGCCCAATAAAAGTTAGTTTTGTCGTTCACAGTATTGCTACTGTGTTATTCAACGTAACCACCACGTGACAATATACAAGTGTTGTACTTTCATTTTCGGGTACTTCGTCTTTTTAAGAGCGAGGTGTTAGCTGGGGGGGTATTCAGCTCACAATATTGAGTTTCGATAACTCCGTCACAAAAACTGCTGCGTCAAAAAACGATTTGAATGCAACAGTTCAGGAGAATTTCTGGGAAACACATTATTCTTCAAAGCACAAGATCGGCGTAATACATTTGCTCTTGCTCGGGCCTAGCATTAGATAACTTACAGGAAAACAGCTGTCATTCCTGCGCCCCCGAGCGTATAGACACCACCTCTGTGTGAGGCATGCTAAGACCGCACGTGTGTGACAACAGCGAACTGGGTGTTTGGACATTTCGGCCTTGTTAGGAGCCACTGTGCGTTCCGGTGACTGTCCCGGGGGAGCAAACAACATAGTTGGCCGAGTTGCGCCGCCCGCCGACAGTTACATAACTCAATTTTCTGCTTCTGTACGCAAATGAATTGGAGTAACGGCACGTGCCAGTGCCGTGCAGCGCTTGCAGAGCAGCACGCCATTGAAACATGGACCGTTCACATGATTGCTTTTACCGGGGTTGTCTCAGGGCCACATCCTCCTAAGTACTGCATTGTAATTACCTACACGCGCGGACGTGTTCGTGCATCTACATGGAATAGCCAGTAAGAAAAAAAGATACGCAAGTGCTCGCTGAAACGCAGCTCGTGTGTGAGCCGAGGCTGTAACCCTTGCGCACTTATCTCCATCGACCCGGTGCGAAGGCAAGCACACAAATGGGGGCCCGCAATCAGCTAGCTTGCTCTAACGAGGAAGCAAAGAGGGGCTTTTGGTTGAAGACAGCGACTAATTGTCACCGGCTCGAGAGAAATCAGGCGACAAAGCATTCATTGTTCCCTACAGGGAAAGAATTGTGCCTGACCGAAGGTCGAACAACCCTGTTTTCTACTGAAGTTGTACATGTAGCTGTTAGAACGCGTATGGCTATCTGTACCACACACTAGCTATTGTGTACACTTCTATACAATAGCTTCACCGATCTTGTTCTCACTCTCATTTCAACATTCTTCTTAATTACTACCTCTATACACTACCTTTCTCGTTCTTTCCTTCGTTCGTTTTGCTTTCGCTCGTATTCAGGTGTTCAGACCAACTATTGTAGTAGTCTCGTGTGCCGGTTCACTCTTATACCTCCTCTTCTGAAATTTTGTTATGTCTAAGCGAAACATGAACATACCTACTGGTTTTTTGCTCACCTATTACTACACACACACACACACACACAGATTATATATATACCAGAGAAAGAAGCAGTTCTGGGTCCGGGTAAATATCCACAGTGAAGTAGACGCGCGTATGAAAGAGGGTTCATCCTTGTTTCATAGGACTCGGAAGAACACGAAACTGAAACGCGTGTGTAGCATGTCTATTGCACGCAAACACTTAAGTTGCAAGTAAGCAGCAGCGGTACCGCACCACTGCACAGGGATTCTCGACAATTCTGAGACAAGCGAAAGTTGTCGAACGACTCGCGACCTGGAAATATCCCCCGGAGACCCTCCTGCATTGCACACGCCGGAGCACTGCGCAAATCCGCCATAAACCACAGTCGTTTAAACCATAAGCCACAAGCGAAACCGAACGGGTCGTTGCTAAATCGATTCGTGAACGCACGGTCTGCTGCAGCGAACGGCACAATATTTGCGGGTAGGCAACCCGTCTTGCAGGTTTTTGTGGCGCACGTCCTCCTGCTGCGGAGTCGCTTCGCCGAAGGTACGAGCATTTTGGTCCGGCACCGTAGTGTCTTGGCTACACCACCTAGATAGCACAATGCCTGATCACTCTGATCCATGACGGCATGCAACCTGAACAGTTTGCCATAGAATCTAATGATGATGCGGCCGAGTAAGTCGTGGTGATTTTGACGTCACTACTTTCGACAGGCCAGCCTTGGCAATGGAAATTTCGGGCCAGTTAGCTTCACACCAAGGATCGGAGTGAACATGCCGTGCGCTATCTAGGTGGTGTTGGTCTTGCGCAGCCTCTTTAGTAGAGACACGCTCAGCTCCAGGAATGCAAGTGCCAGAGTTCGCAGCGTGCGCCGCAAACGTGTGAAGGCGTTCCGTTTCGCGCTGATTTGTATCTCGCCGGACCAAAGCGGCATTTGCCCGTCGACGTCATTGCCTTTCTGCGCATCCTAGCGAAGCAGTTTTCTTAGTTGCTGCCATGTCAAGTGAAGCAGTAGGCGGCGTGCAAGCACTGCTGGTGCCGTAGGCGACGAGGCGTCGCAGGCTAAGCCGACGCGAAAGACAAACCATGTGTGGTAACTGCGTCGTCACCTCAGCAGAATGCCTACGCGGCCTGTACCAGGCTACGCTAGACCGCATTGGAGTCTCCGCTGCGCTGTGACTACGGAAGCGTTCACTGTCGGCGCTCCTTAGTGTCATGATACGGCGCTTTGCTTCAATGCACCAAGATGATGGCGCCATCCCTGTCAAGTGAGCACATTTTACGCGTTCGCGTCAACGTCACATCCTTTAGAGGAAGTTCATTGTGCCTCCCTGCATAAAAAAAAACACTTTCGTGTTAAAAAGTTACAGTGGCGTCTCACTTTGTGAACGCGGGTTACGCGCAAGCGTATGGGTGCTATTCTATTTTACTGTATTGCGCGTAGAATCTTTTAAAATTGTTCGATTGTGTCTAAGCGTGGCGCTTTTTCGAGCCCTTACTTTACTGTGTATGTATTACGTACGTCTTTTTTCGATATTTATAAAACGTGAAGTGTCATTTGGAAAGATGGTAACGCACTGCAAGGAAATGCAGTCTTTATTAGTTTAAGCAATTTGGTAATGTCCTATTGACATTATTTCTTTCCCCCTTCTTACTTTTCTGGAGTCTCCTGGGCACGCTAAGCTCGTGCCTTTTGCCGGACTTGTTCAGCTTGTGCCAGGCGCTTGGAGACGACTTGGAGGTCAGCCAACTCGCTCTCGGCCTGCAGCCGCTTGTGTCGCTGCTCCGTCCTACCCGCCTGGCGCGCGGTCTCGATCACGAGACGAACCGGGTACGTTCATAGCACACACAAAACCCGTAGCACTGTCAGAGAAGAAGGATCAACGGAGCGCGCATGCGCCTACCCTCCTCCTCCTCCGCGACGCTTCGCCACCTTTCTCCTTCCCCGCTTCGCTCAAAGCCACATAGACTTTCCTCTCGGTGGCATTACTTTGACGCGATTCTTCTTCTCCACCTCCAGCCACCTTCTGCCCGTGGCACTGGTTTCCCTCCTGGCGGCACACATAATCTCGCCGATTTCACAGACCCGGCATGTATGCTTGTGCGTAAAAAATATAATTAAGAATTCTTGCGGAAACTACAAACTGGTGTGGGTGTTCAATGAAGAACGTCTTGGGCATTCATCCATGTGATAGCGCCTCTGGCGTTCCATTAGCGTATCGCTGGAGCATACAGAAAAAGTGGATAATATATATCCGTATACAAGCAGATACCGTTAAAGAAGTTGAGAGTCCAAAAGAAACAAACCATACCGTTCTGCTACTGAAATCGTTCAGCTGTCCAAAAAGAAGTACTGCACAGCCGCCGCTTGCTCGTCGCGCGGGAGTGAGACTCCCGGCTCGCACAGGCAGCGTGCCAAACTACTCCAAAGCTGGTACCCGCTCCCCTCTCCCCCGACCGGTGCGCGCTGCCGCACGTATTCTGCGGCCTGGAAATTTTGTTGCGCGACGCCGATCAGCAAAGCACCTTTGTACAGCTAGTAAATAAACAGTTGTATCATTACGAAGATATCTTAAATTGGGGACGAGGAATTAGTGAACCTACAAGATCGACCGTGGAAGCTTGGGCCGCAAACCGGAGTTCTCCCAGCGATGATACTTTAGCACATGATACGATCGCTTTGAATTTCTGTTCGAGGCTCACGACCTCACCTACCCCAAGAAGTGCGCTCTTTTTCTCACATCCTTTGGTGAGTCTACGTTTTACGTCAGGCAAGCCCTACCCGCACCACAGCGACCTTCGGAGGTCGAGTTTGAAGCCATACTAAAACGCCTCAACAAATACATTAGCCGAAGTCCAATTAGCTGCCGAGTCGCTTCAGTTTCAATCAAGGAAGCCAGACACAACAAAATCGATTGCCGAATATGTTGAAGTGCTACGCAACATCGCACGCGACTGCAACTTCGGAACAAGCCCGACATGGATGTTGACAGCTTCCACGCCATCAGCAGCAGGGGCTACTGTCACTGCCCTCGACATGGCCACGTCAGCGACACCAGCTATAGCTAGTCCATGGGAGGTGCTCTACATTGCCTCTGACTATTATATACCGAGACACTTCATATGCCGAATGCGAGACAGTCGCCTGAAAGAATGCCTGCTGACTGAATGTGACATCACTTTCGATCGCATTTACACCCTCACCTTCTCAGCGAAATCAGTGGCACAACAGACTCATCTATAAGCCGGCAAGCTTAAAGGAACAATAGAAATCACCAGATTTTCAATACCACGCAAGCCAAATGTGAGCAAGAAACCGCGCTTCCAATGCACCGGAATGCATTCGCCGGGCGATTGCAAGAGAAAAGCGTCGAAGTACGCTTAATGTTCCAAAAAAGGCCACATCGCCGTAGATTGCTTCCGCAGGAAGAATGAATTCCACAGCTCAAGAACAACAAATGCACCCATCCACAGCACCTCGGTGACACGAGAATCGACAACTGATGTCCCAGCCCGACTCAGTGGGAGATCTCTTCGTCACGAACAGTGCGACTGTTCTGCTGCACAGAACAAGCTTACATAGATGCTGCCTCTGCCCGCATGGTCGGCAGAAAAACGAAGCTTTTCGGACACTGTCCATAAAGTTTCATTTCGTGTGAAATGCTCGTGTGAAGTGCAGCTGAATGACAAAACCACACAGCTGCACGTCGGACAAGTCAAAGTAGCTAGCCTTCTTAGAAAAGATTCGTTTAAGGATCTGTACATACGAATTACCGGTGCCAAAGCCTTGACCCTTCAAAGCTGAATAGAATTTTGCCACGAGACGACTACGTGTTCGACGGACAGATGGAAAGACATGTCGGTGAGTTATTCAACCTCCCCCATGCAAACTAAGGCTACGCAAAGCTTCTGGAGTGTCAGGTGCTGCAAGCTTTTCGTATGGTCATGCATAAGGAACTCCCGCCACCCATTGACGCAGAGGGAATTCTAGACCCTGTGAAATAATCAGCCGCTACACACAAAATGCCATACGAACTCATGTTTGGAAGGAGAATGACAACGCCACTTAGCCTCATGACTCCATCGGCGACCTGCCATGAGGTGGAACCCACAAATGATCACATCATGCAGCGTCATCTGGGGCAAACAGTCTAGACGCGAAACTTCCGTGCAACTCCTGCTTGAATCCGAGGAAAGACAAAGCAGCAGAGGGGAGCGCATTCTTTCCTGGCGAAAACGACGGACGGACAGCTATATAGGCGTTATTGTGATAATATTCAAAAGCGCAAATGCTTGCTAGGCGAAAATCATGGATGAAAGTGCATCCACCGTGGAGATTCCCAATCCCGGACAGCGAACATGCGTACACAATGCAGCTGCTGCCGCAGGCTTCCGAGGGGAGGGAGGCACAAGTCACGAGAGATGCAATGAGCCCTGATGTACTGGCAACAGAACGGCAAGTGATATTGTGGCATCACAGCCACACACGAATAGCAGTAGTCGCAAAATCAAGCCACCGCCCTATTACGGACAACCAGCCTTCACGTAGAAAGGGAAAGGTGCTATATATCGATGGATATATATACATGCCGTTAAAGATGTTGAGCGTTAAAAAAAAACTCGTACAACATCGTTCTACCGACGTCGTTAAGCTGTCCAAGAAGAAGCACATCATAGCCGGTGACTTATTGTGACCCGAGAGAGGCCGGCGCGGCCGGCACCGAACAACTCACTGTAAAGCTCGGAGTGAATCCCCGCCGGTCGAAGCACAACGTCGCGTGTATTCTGGAGTCTGCATATTCCGTTGGCCGTTGCCGATCGCCAACCGCCACGTTTATTACAGATATCCAAAGAGCAGTTCTTTTGTTATAAGAGGTGTTGGCGACTGGCGGCATCATTAACCAGCGCGAAAAAGACATCGGATGACCAAGAGAAGAACAAGCGAGAGAGCGGCAGACTTCTTCAAAATTTTTACTACAAAGAATCATACAGATTCATGGTATGCGCCGAACTTTGATGCAAGGAAGCAACAATCACTTTTCCTTTCTCCCCTCTAACACATGAGCTATCGGAACCAATCGATGAACAGGTTGTTCCCAGATACGGACAACCTTAAGAGCGAGAGACGGGGCGCTTACAAACCTACCACCCATTTGTTTGATGCAAAATGCTTCGAACATTTATCTATCAACCTGCCTCTGGAGCCACCTGTGTTCACGAGTGCTTGAAAGTGCGCGTTGAACGAGCACCAATAGCAATGGTCAATCGGATGGCAACCAACCGCTAAAGCACCGACAGCCGCCGTATGGTGGATGAGACGTAGCAACGGGGCGCTTAGGCTAATATCACCCCCCTTTTTCCTACAAATCGCTCCAATCATTTCTCCGTCAACCTGCCTCTGGAGCCGCCTGTTCTCACGAGTGCTCGGAAAAGTGCGTTGCACAAACACCAACAACCAGCCGCTAAGGCACTGACAGCTGCCCTATGGTTGGTGAGAGCTAGGAAAGGGGCGCTTCCACTACTATTACCCACTTTTTTTTATACAAAACGCTCCTAACATTCCTTTGTCGACCTGCCTGTGGAGCCACGTGTGCACCAGAGTGATTTCAAACTGCGCGGTGGAAAAGAACTTACGGCAGTGATCAGCCAGATGGCCATGAGCTGCTAAGGCATTGACAGCTGCCTTATGATTGGTGAGAGCCAAGAACGGGGAGCTTCCGCTACTATTACCAACTGTTTTCATACAAAACGCTCTGAACCTTTCTCTGTCGACCTGCATATGAAGCCAGCTGTGCAGCCAAGTGCTTTGAAACTGCGCATTGCACGACAACCAAGAGGAATGGTCAGCCAGATGGTAACGAGCCGCTAAGGCACTGACAGCTGTCCCGTGGTTGGTGAGACCTAAGAACGGGGCGCTTCCGCTACTATTACCCACTTTTTTCATACAAAACGCTCCAAACATTCCTCTGTCAACCTGTCGCTGGTGCCAGCAACACACACGAGTACTTTTAAACTGCGCGTTGCACGACCACCAAGAGCAATGGTCAGCTAGATGACGACCAGCCGACAAGGCACTGACAGCTGCCGTATGGCTGGTGAGAGCTAGGAACGGGGCGCTTACTCTATCACCCACATTTTTCATGCAAAACGCTCCGAACCGGAGTGATGTGGGCACAACGAGAAGGTTGTTTGCGCAAGCTGGCGAGAATTTCTTCTTCCCTAGGACGTCGATTCGTAAGAAAAACGAACCCAATACGCGCTTAAATACCCTCGGGACATCGTCGGATTTGCATTGCAAGTACTCAAGGTTCTGAGCTCTGTGTCCGCTCGCTGCTGTTCGGCAATGTCTTGTCTTGCCTTGTCTTGTCTTGTGTACCAGACAGTGGCGCATACCCACTATGGGGGATTGGCCAAGAAGCAGGCGGGTTTTCCGTAGGCTTAGAAATGAAGCCAAAGTAGATTTAAATAGTGGAGCGTGGGACTAGAACTGTAATTCAGACGTGTGATAAAAATATTGTTAATACTTTTGATAAAATACGTTAGCGTAAATGAATGAAATAACAGAAAATATTATTAACTTTAGAAATTCAGCAAGGTATTCTTTTTGTCTAATAAAATTATAAATTGCAAGAAAAGCATACTTCTGGCTGAATCCCAGTGAGGTCGCACCAAAGGAACGAATGATTGGTGAGGTTAGAGATAGCCCAAGTTTGGTGAATGAGTATACTAATATGTCTTAGAAAGCGGTGCACTGCACAAAGGTGCACTTCAAAAAGAACATAAAGGGGACACAGCGATACCAGACCTGTGTAAGTAAAAATTTAGAGGAGGCAAAGTCGTCTGCATTTATTGTACCTAAAAAGGCGTCTTCATCTTCGCCATCTTGGGGCGTCGGGTCAACAGGAGCGCGAGACAGGCGGTCGGCATCAGATTGTTTTCGTCCAGACTTGTAGATTCAAATGGTGTTATGTTCTTGCAGTATGAGGCTTCACTGCGGCGGACGTCCTGAAGGCACTTAAAGTTCGCTAGCCAACACAACGCGTGATGGTCGCTGACGACTTTGAACGGCTTGCCATGTAGGTAAGGGCAGAATCTTACTGTATCCCAAATGATCGCGAGGCATTCCTTTTTGGTTTTAGAACAATTGCCTTCAACTTTTAACAGTGAGCCGCTTGCGTAAAATATTGCTACGGTATTTGCGATCACGAATAGGCGAGCAGTGTGAAGACGACGACGACGATTAGAGGCTAGCGCGGGCTGTTGCCTCTTGGCCAAGTGCGGCGTATCTTCTTGCAAATATACTTGTATATAGTTTTTCGCCTGCGTCTTCCTACGTAACACATATGGTGGAGGTGGACGTTCCCTGTACCTCGTCACGGAGCTTCGCAGTGGACGGTACGTCGAACCTTCCTTCATGGCTCCCGGCGACAACTCGACTCCGCCGGCTCCGACACCTGCTGCCACTTCGACAACCTACATCACTCTCCCCGCTCACCGTGATCCTGGCGTATTCTCGAGCAAAGATGTGGAAGACGTCGATGACTGGATCAGCCTATACGAACACGTCAGCCGCAATAACCGGTGGTACCTTACTATCATTCTCGCCAATGTAGTCTTTTACCTTGGTGGCACACCTCGAGTTTGGTTTCGGACGCACGAAGATGAGCTCACCAGTTGGGATTCACTTAAAGCAAAAGCTTCGAGACTTGTTCGGCAATCCCTACGGTTGCCATCTTGCCGCGCAGAAGGCGCTTTCCGGCCATGTGCGGACGTCAACAGAGCCCTATGTCATGTACATTTAGGACGTCTTGGCTCTGTGCCGCACAGTTGACGCACACATGACTGAGTCAGACAAGGTTTCCCACATCGTCAAAGGCATTCCCGATGACGCCTTCTACTTGCTCGTTTGCAACAACGTAGCGACGGTGCATGCAGTTATAAAAGAGTGCCGCCGCCTGGAACTCGCTAAAAGCCGACGTATTCGCCAGCAGTTTGCCCGTCTGCCCAACACCCCAGCGACATCTTCCTGTGCCGGCGCTCCTCGTCCCACCAACACTGCCGATGTTACCAGGATCGTCCGGCGTGACATCGAGGCCGCCTATCCGGCTTCCTTCGACTCCAGCCCCACCAACGCATCTGCAGTCACGGTTTCCCTGATCCAGGCAGTTGTCCGCCAGGAGTTCGAAAACATAGGCCTTTACACCATCTGCTGGGCCCATCGCCCTGATACCCGCCCGACTTCTTCGATTCCGCCCCGTCCCGCATCTTCTTATCCACCACGTTGCCGCAACCCATCTGAATGGCGCACTGCTGACAAGCCCATTTGTTTTCACTGCCATCGAATCAGGCGCATTTCTGTCGCAGTCGCCGGAGTTCCCCGATCCCATCTACTCATACTGCCTACTCTCGCCCCCCAGGTGGCCCTTCTCGTCCCTATGCCGCACGCTCCGATAATGCCGCCACTGATTCTCCTGCACTGAACCGCCCCTCGCCTTAGCCCCAATGACGACAATCTCGCTCTCCTCAGCCTCGTCGCTCCTATTCGCCGACTCCCTTTGGACGCCGCTCCCAGCCGGAAAACTAGACGGCGCAGCACCTTCAGGTGAAGCTGCATTGCTTTCTACACCGCCAAATCCTCTACTAACGTTGCCCACTCATCTGAACCTTCTTGACGTGCAATTCGACAATGTTTCTGTGTCTCCTCTTATAGACGCTGGGGCGCATTTACCGGTAATAAGCGCTGACCTTCGTAACCGACTCAAGAAAATAATCACGCCCGCCACGACAACTGTTGTCCTTGTCGCCCATGGCGGAACAGCCCCCGTAATTGGTATGCCTACCGACCGCGTCTCCTTCGCCGATCGCTCCATTATCGTGCTATTCACAGTCATCGCCTACTGTCTCCACGACATCATCCTCGGCTTAGACCTCCCCTCCGCACATTCTGCTCTCATCGATTCTTCCGCCAGTACTCTCCGCCTTGACCTGCCTATTCTGGATCCCGCTGAACCATACCCGAGTCGCTTCAGTTCGGTCAACTTCGTTCACTTGCTACGTTCGGCACTGACTTACGTTGACTTAGTGTCATCCCACCAGTCCGCGACGGTCACTACATCGCGGCTCCTACGCAAGACGTCGTCCTTACACACGGGATCACAGTACCTCATACACTTTTATCTATTACGGCGAATTGCGTCTACCTGCCAGTGGTCAATTTTGGTTTGACGACACAAATGCTGCAACGCGGGACGTCTCTGGCCCAGCTTTGCTCATTCGAGGATCACTCAGTAGCATCTATTGCAGTGGATGACAATTCATCCGATCCTCCTCTACCATCGCTGTCGGCAACTTGTACCATCGCCGACTTACAGAAAATGATTGCGCCTGACTTGCCATCCGAGCACGCTCGTGAGCTCTACCACGTTCTGTTTTCCTACCACGATATTTTTTTTTACTTTAACGATCATCCTTTGGCCCAAGCTACAGCTGTTAAACATCGCATTAATACCGGCAATGCCCCTCCTATTCATAGCCGCCCGTATCAAGTGTCACCGGCTGAGCGTCAAGTTATTCACGCAGAAGTTTTCAAAATGCTTGCCAAGAACATTATTGAACCGTCATGTAGTCCATGGGCGTTATCTGTTGTACTGGTCAAAAAGAAGGATGGCTCATGACGCTTTTGCGTGAATTATCGGCACCTTAACCGGGTTACCAAAAAGGACGTGTATCCCCTACCTCGGATTGATGACGCCCTTGACCGCCTCCACGGTGCTCACTATTTCTCTTCTATTGACCTTCACTCCGGCTACTGGCAGATTGCCGTGGACGATCTCGACCGCGAGAAGACTGCTTTTGTAACACCCGGCGGTCTTTACCAATTCAAAGTGATGCCGTTCGGTCTATGTAACGCCTCTGCCATTTTTGAATGCATGATGGACCACCTTCTTCACGGTTTCAAATGGTCCACGTGCCTGTGCTACTTCGACGACGTTATCGTATTCTCCCCAACGTTCGCTACGCACCTCGAGCGCATCTCAATAGTCCTGGACGTTTTTCGTCGAGCCGGTCTGCAACTCTACGCATCGAAGTGCCAATTCGGCCGTCGTCAGATGACCGCCCTTGGACATCTCGTTGACGCGAATGGAGTGGAACCGGACCCAGGCAAAATCCATGCTGTCACGCACTTCCCTGTTCCTAAGTGTGTCAAGGATTTGCGCAGCTTCATAGGCTTTTGTTCGTACTTCCGCCGTTTCGTGAAAAATTTTACCGCCATAGCCCAACCACTAACCGAGCTTTTGTAAAAAGACGCCCCTTTCTAGTGGGGCGATAACGCGGCCTCTGCATTCTCGCTTCTAATCTACCTTCTCACAATGCCTCCCATTCTGGCCCATTTCGATCCTTCTGCGCCTACCGAAGTCCGTACTGATCCCAGCGGTCACGGAATTGGGGCAGTACTGGCGCAACGCCAGCGCGGCCACGACCGTGTTATCGCTTACGCCAGCAGGCTCCTCTCGCCCGCAGAGCGCAACTATTCCCTCACTGAGCGTGAGTGTCTGGCCCTAGTTTGGGCGGTTACGAAATTCCGCCCATACATATATGGCCGACCCTTTTCCGTTGTCACAGACTGTCACGCGCTTTGCTGGTTATGCTCACTGAAAGATCCTACAGGAAGACTTCGTAGCTGGACCTTACGCCTCAAAGAATATTCGCATAGTGTCACCTATAAATCTGGCCGACTACAAAAGGACGCTGACTGCCTGTCTCTCTACCCGGTAGATGAGCCTGACGGCGCCGACAATAGTAGCGCCAACGGCATTTTCTCTGTGTATGCCTTCGCTAACATCGCCGATGAGCAGTACCGTGACCTATCGCTGCGAGCACTCATAGAGCGTCTGCGCTCTACACCTACCGACGCGTCCGTTCGCCGATATGTCCTCCAGGGCGGCATTTTGTATCGACGGAACTTCCTCGCTGACGGCTCTGATCTTCTTCTTGTCGTGGCAAAACATCTACGACATACTGTGCTCTTTGAGATGCATGACGCACCCACTGCAGGACAGCTTGGGGTAACCCACACGTACGACCGCGTCCGCCGCCTCTTGTATTAACCTGGTCTCGCTCCCTCCGTCCGACGCTATATTGCTGCCTGTGATCCTTGCCAGCGTCGGAAAATACCTCAAGTGCTACCTGCCGGTCATCACCAGTTGATCACCGTCCCTCTGGAACCGTTCTCTCGTGTCGGATTAGACCTCGGTCCCTTTCCCACGTCATTCTCTGGGAGCAAATGGGTAGCTGTCGCAACTGATTACGCCACCCGATACGCAATCACGCGGGCTCTCCCTACCTGTTGCGCTACTGACGTCGTAGACTTTCTCTTGCGTGACATTATCTTACTTCATGGCGCCGCGCGACAGCTGCTTACTGACCGTGTTCGAAACTTCCTCTCGAAAGTTATCGCCGACATGTGCGTTCCTGCTCCATTCAACACAAGCTGACTACTTCATACCATCCCTAAACCAATGGCCTCACAGAGCGGTTAAACAGTACTCTTACCGATATGCTGTCCAAGTACGTTTCCAAGGACCACGACGACTGGAGCATTGCCCTTCCTTACGTTACATTTACGTACAATTCTTCCCGACACAATACTGCCCGATTTTCTCCATTTTATATATATATACTGTACCGTCGCGAACCTACCTTGCCCCTAGACACGGAACTTCCTCCTGCTGCGATCTCAACAAGCGAGTATGCGCGTGACGCCATCGCCCTCGCCGACCATGCGCGCCAGCTTGCCCGTGCTCGGCTGACGGCCTCACAAACGACTCAGCAATGTCAGTACAACGCCCGCCATCGTGACGTACAGTTTTCGCCTGGTGCACTCGTGCTCCTGTGGTCGGCCTCTCGTCGCGTCGGACTTTCAAAGAAGCTCCTTTCGCGATACAAAGAGCCCTACCGAGTGCTGCGCCAGGTGACGCCTGTGATGTACGAAATTGCTCCTGTGGGTTCAGCCTCATCCTCTCCTCTGGCATCTAGAGATGTCGTGCATGTCAGTACGCTGAAGGCCTACTACACTGTTTCCGAGTCCGGCCTTTAGTCGCTCCGGGACGGCGCTTTTGCCGCTATGGGTAGTGCTACAGAACAGTATTTGTAATCACAAAGAGGCGAGCAGTGTGAAGACGACAACGACGATTAGAGGCTAGTGCGGGCTGTTGCCTCTTGGCCAAGTGCGGCGTATTTTCTTGTAAATATATTTGAATATAGCTTTTCGTCTGCGTCTTCCTACGTAACAATATCACCCGCTTAAATCGGTCTTTCCTCTGTACTACGAAGGCACCGAGGCCTAGGCTACTGCGTCCGTGCGGGTTTTTGTATCGACGTCCTCGTCGAAGTGCGCAAGTACCAGTGGCGACTGCATGCGTCGTTTGAGCTCTTGAAATGCGTTGCCCTGTGGTGTTTTCCACTTGAACTAGACCACACATTTAGTTAGATGTGTTAGCGGCTAAGCAATGCGTGAAAAGCCCTTGACGAATCGCCTGTAGTAGGCACACATGCCAAGGAATCTAGGCGCTGCCTTCTTGTCAATGGGCTGATGGACCATTGGCATGGCCGCTGTCTTTCAACGGGTCGGAGCGGATTCCGGATATGCTGATGACGTGGCCGAGGAACAGAAGCTCATCCTAAGCGAAGCGACACTTTGCCGGCTTCAGAGTGAGCCCTAATGTCTTGATGGCCTCTAACTGCCGCATGCCGCCTTAGGTGATCGTCCCAATTCCGGCGAAGACGACGACGTCATCCAAGTAAACTAGAGAGGTGTGCCACTTCACTCCTGCTAAGACCATGTTCATCACGCGCTGGAACATTGCAGACGCCGAGCACAGTCCGAATGGCATAACCTTGAACTCATAGAGGCCGACCGGCGTGATGAAGGCGGCCTTTTCGCGATCTCTCTCACCGACATCTATTTGCCAGTCGACAGTGTTGAGATCCATCGAAAAATATATTTAGCGTTGCATAGCCGATCTAATACGTCATCTATCCGTACGAGGGGGTATACGTCCTTCGCGATTTTGTTCAGTCGACGATAATCGACACAGAAACGCAAGGTTCTATCGTTTTTCTTCACCAAGACTACGGGAGATGCCCACGGAGTTTCCGACCGCTGGATGATGTCGTCGCGCAGCATTTCGTCGACTCGTTGCCTTAAAGCTTCACGTTATCGGGTCGAAACAAGGTACGGACTCTGGCGCAGTGGACGAGCG
Source organism: Dermacentor variabilis (assembly GCF_050947875.1). Taxonomy (NCBI): domain Eukaryota; kingdom Metazoa; phylum Arthropoda; class Arachnida; order Ixodida; family Ixodidae; genus Dermacentor; species Dermacentor variabilis. Next base: position 195,919,107 of record NC_134572.1, on the reverse strand, counting down.
CACTCTTCGGTTATAATGCGTTGGTTTGCAACTGGTGTTTGGTGAATCCTCGATGACTTCGAAAAGCACTCTTTGTATCGTCGAAGAAGACTTTTGAGCCCTTTTTGCTTATACAAGGGGGGGGGGGGGGGCTTGGATTTACGTGGAAGGTCGGTTTGGGAACTATGGCCGTCGAGGTAGATTCGACAGAATCCGAGAAGTGAAACAAATTGCTGGTTTCCACAATTTACTCGAGTTACGCTAGCGTTCTGCCCTTGTAGAAGTGCTTGTACTCCTGGCTGTAGTTGGTTAGCATCATTTTCACTTCTGCTCTGTGCAGTCGAGTGATCCCTTTCGCGAAGCAAATTTCCCGATCGAACAGTGGACGTTGATCGCATTCGATAGCACCTTCTACGTTTGCAGGTGTTTCGGTGCCGCCTGAAGTGACAATGCTGGAGTAAGGCGGGATGCTCACTTGATCTTTGAGTACACTTAACGCGTGGTGACTTCAGGAACTCTCTGTCGGTATCGGTTGATCTTCGGACACCGTTATCGACTTTGATCTCAGATCGATTATTGCGCCATGTAAGTTCAGGAAGACCATGCCGAGAATTACGTCTCGCGAGGACTGTTGGAGGACGACGAACGTCGCCCGGTAGGTCCTGTCATGAACTGTGATTCTTGCTGTGGACATTCAAGTCGGCTTTATGAGGTGTCCTTCGGCTGTCCGAATTTGAGGGCCGTCCAATGCAGTGTTACTGTTTTCAGCTTGTCGGCAATAATCCACTGAGGACAGACAAGTCGGCTCCAGTGTCTACAGCGCGGTGACATTGTGGCCGTCCAGAAGCACGTCCAGATCTGTGGTTCTTTGTCTTGCGTTGCATTTCGGTCTTGGCCTCGGGTCATGGCTGCATCGCGTACACGTGTGGCTGGTACGTGGCGTTGAGTCGGTGCATTCTTTGCTTCCAGGCTTCGTCTGGATGGCGGCGTCTCGTTGATATATCGTTGAGTTACACTTTTCAGCGTCTTCGTCGGCGGCGGAGGATCTCCGTCACTTCGACGAACAGCAACCGCGCCTTCATCGGTTCCTGCTTGTAGTTTCCCGGATATGGGCTCGCAGACAGGTCTCGGGCTGGCCCAGTGTGCTGTCGGCGTTATGGCGACAGGATGCAGCCTCTTGAAGGCGAACGGGACAGTTGTAGAGAACTCCACTGGGTGGCATCCAGGTAATCGGCGATGTCACGAGGGCGCTCCCCAAGCTGTGGATGCGGCGCATTGGCGGCGAAGCCTCTCAGTACCAAGTCGCGGTATGGGCATAGGCGGTCCACATGGCTGGCTTCTCTGCAGTGATTCAGAGCGGGCGGTGGTCGGAGGCGTGCCAAATGTCCATCTTCTTCGCGTAGCTGTGCTGGGCAACGCGTGGGCATGCTGGCGGCAGCGGTGGTTCCCGACGGAACTGCGGCGTTACAGGGCCCTGGCGTGGTCGTGGAGGGGGACTCGGACGGCGTGCGATGGCAGCGTAAGTCATCGCTTCCGGCTGTGTCTGCGGTGATTGTGATTGCACCTCAGCAACTCCAAGCGACCGCTGTACCTCTTTGACAATGTTGGCGATTGAGGCCACTTGAGGCTCCGACCTCGGAAAAAGCTTCTGAAGTCATCGGAAACGACCACTCTGATGGTGTCCCGCATGTCGTCGCTGCCGTTTGTTTGAAGGTCGGTGTAGTTTGCAGCCAGCACTCTGTGGTTGTATGCCTTGCCCGCATATCGAGCGTCTTCTCAGTAGTTGTGACCTCGGTAGTAAATTCGGCGGGTTCCGTGTCAATCCGGCGAAAAGCTCCTGCTTCAGGCCACGCATCAGGAAGCGAACATTTTTCTCTTCCGACACGTCTGGGACGGCGTGTCGGAAGAGGCGAGTCATCTCCTCCGTAAAGATCACAACGGTCTTATTGGGCAGCTGCACTCGGGCTTCCAGTAAAGCTTGGGCTCACTCTTTGCGCAAGACGCTCGTGAACGTCTGCGTGACGCCGTAGCGGAAGAAGTCCCATGTAGTCAGGGTGGATTCCCGGTTCTCAAACCACGCCCTCGCGGCGTCTTCTAAGGCGAAGTGCGTACACGTGCCGGAGCTTGTTGCGGGAGTTTTATTTGTTGAATGCAGCAGCCTTTTCATATGTTTCCAGTCAGTTATCCGGGCCTTCATATGTTTGTCCACTCTGTTGGTGGCCTCCTGGGCTGTTGCAGCACGATGGGGGACGCTGGGGCTACCATTGTCGTTGACTTGTCGATGATCTTCTTGGTCGTCTCAGGCAAAAGTCTGTCCTCCGGGGGCAGTCATTGCAGCCTGCGGCTACGTCGCTACTTCTTGGCGACGTTGGTGTCGTCTTCCGCGTTTGCACTTGGGTCGCGGCTTTGTGGGGGCCTCCGGTACATGAACCCATGAACCAGATTTCAGGTAGTAGTGACGGCAAAAAAAGAAACAGTAGCAATACTGATAATGACGAAACCAACATTTATTGGGTGAACCTGTGCCACAAAAACAGGCTACACTTAAAGCACAACGATAGCGGTGAACACAGTCGGCGATCGTCGAAATCTGATCTGTCGGTGCAGCTTTTCTACATGAGTCATCGAACGCTCCAGAGTAATCGGTGGAGCCGATTAGAAAGTTCTACACAATTCGCGTCGCACACGCAATCAGATTACGCAAGCTTCGGTGACAGCAGACAGCAGATAGAACCGTCAGTAACGTTCGAGAAACTTCTGATACATACGGCCGCGCGCCGAGCTGGGCGGTAACAATTGTTAGTCGGTGAAAAGCGGACCCCCGAAAAAGGTGAACAAGTACATGTGAGGATATATTACAAAGTGGACACAGCTAGACCATAGAGAAAGAAATTCAACAAGAAGTGACCCTCGGCGAAAATTGGCAGCAGGAAGCACGCAACGCCTATAGTGTCAACCCCACCCGTTAGTTGACGCGAGCATCAGAAAAAAAGAATGTGAAATGTACTTACAGGAGTTTTATTTTTTTATTCTTTCTGGCTAAAACTAAAAAAGCTTTTCGTGTAAATTAGCTTATAATTGCGACTTATTTTTCTTGCGTCGTTTAGCAACAAGCTAGAGGCACGCCAGACGCGCGTGCATATGTCATGCGCCCGACATGCCACTCAAGCTAGCGCGGCCGGCGGTGTATGTGAAGCTCGCGTGCTCGGTGACCCGCCTCTTTTGGATGTAGCCCGTTTTTGGGCTCCCGGCATCCTCTTGCGTTCCTTCATTTCGACAAGTCACCCCTGCACTACTGGACTGCGGCAAGGTGACGAATTGTGTTTGACAGTGTGCGACGCATTTCAAGAACATTTAGGCTTAGCGCAGAAAACCGAACCTGTAAAGTGGCGCAATTAGCGAAAAACAGCTCCGCCGCCCTGGCGCAGTTAACTTGAGTTAAATGCCTCATGTTTGCGACGCTTTCTATGAGCCCAAGCACCATTATAACTTATGTCGGTAGTTTTTGGGCACGCTCGCCGCACCTGGCTTTGTGATGAAAAGCCCCTTGGCCATGTGACGCAGTTTCACTTGTGCTTAATCTTACCGGGACAAGTTTTGGCGATTTCTCTGACCCCAACATTATTGTAACTAAAGTCGTTACATTTTGGCGTACTTTTCAAGCACAGTGGCCGCGATCGGCGTAGTGACGCAGTTAGCGAAAAGCAGCTCGGTTGTGGGCCGCAGTTAGTTTCGCGTGTACTGAATTTTGCTGGGGCAAGTTCGTGACGCATTCTCTGACCGCAAAAATTATTGTAATTCGTAAATTTTTGGGACAGTTTCGAGGCATGCTCGCCGCACCTGGGGTTGTAAAGCTGTTAGCATAAAAGCAAGCCGGCCTTGCTTAGAGTTAGTTTTGCGTGTTCTGAATTTTAGTGGGGCAAGGTTGTGACGTTTTTCATGGCCCTGCAACAATATATACCTTTTTTCGGTACTCACGCTCGTCGAAAGCGCGACGAGCGATTCCCAAGAGTGGTTACACGGAGTGTGTTGCTTGCGCCGGCAGGATGCGTAAAAGATAACGCCGAGGAGCTCAAAAACCAAGAACTTGACATTTCTGTCTTCTGAGCGACTGAAAATAGGCTTTGCAACGACGAATTTGTCGTAAGTGCGACTACAAGGCATTCTGCGAGCGTGTAATATGGTGTGGCCGAGAGCCTGTGTTGTGGCCACCTCTGTGTACTTGGCGTACCATCGCGTCGACTTAGGCCAAGTTGTTTTGGAAAGGCGCAGTCACCGGTGTATTTGTGCTCATAAAGTGCAGGAAATAATGCCCGGGAAGGGAGGGATGCTTGAAGATAAGATGTTTTCTTCAGATTTGATGACATTGTTTGGGAGGAGTCTATTTGCTACGAAATTTATGTAAAACTGAATTTATCTGTAATGCCGCATATTCACCACTTACGCACCTTTCGCCACTACACGAAATATTCCTGTTAGGCCAATATACCAAAATGATACATGCTTGTAATTTACTTTTTTTTTTCAGCTGATGGCATCCGGTGGAGCTCCGTACGGCAACTGCTGCTGCTTACCTGGTGCTACAATTTTGTATTAATGCACAACAAGCCCGGAACGAGCATTTTAGAGCAAAATATTTCGGAAGACGTCTTGCGATTTCATTATGCAATTGCCCGTGACACAGATTCGGTGGAGGCTTGTAAAGATCGTTCGCAATCATTTTTATGAAATAATAAAACGATTCTGTGCCAAGGCCGCACGTGGTTCAGCAGCAGGAGCGAAAAGAAAGAAAAATGCGCCGATCAGCGGAGCTGGCGTGGCGTGTGCCAACTGGCGTTCAAAACGCGCGCGCCGAAAACAGAAACAGGAAGGTGTCAATACTATCCGCTTGGTGCACTACAGTCAATTCGGCCGCTGGGCTCTATGGGAGCGTCCGCTCTTTGTGTCTCTTTCTCTATGGCTAGACAGTCAAAACTCGAGCAAACGCACACACGCGTCTAATAAATGCATCCAGTCTGGCGGAAGTTCCTGCGCAGAGTATCCACTTCTCACATGAGCAGCACTTTCGCGAAAGAAAGATTTTCTAGTTTGCTGGCTTTCGGCAAGGAAATCACGCTGTTTACTACTCGATAGGTTGTATAAAGCTTGTGCCATGAACATGTCATACTAAGGACCTAATTGGACTAAGGATACTAAGGATACCTAATTGGACTAATTGGATACTAAGGACCTAATTGAGTACGCATTGATATCAACCTTTTTTCTAAGCGTCCGCTTGACAGTGTCTGTAAAAACGCAGCATCGCTACAGTCTATGAATCAGTTCTATAGTCTCGGCACCTGGAAGGAGTCGACAGTTCGTTGACCACGGCACAAAGCAGCCCCTCGTATTTAGCCAAGTTTTAACACTGAGTGTTTCCGAATGCAATTTAAAGAAAAATGTTTTTACTCCAGGAGGTATACAGGTTTTACGGACCCTCTTATATATCCTCTCTTACGGACCCTTTTAAGTATATCCTGATAAGGCTGACTAAAATAAGGTGCGCGATACGAAGGATCTGGGAAAATCGGGTCCACCAGTGCCGCAGAAGTTGCTTTTCGACTCGACGTGAACACCCGAAGAAATTTAGAAGGTACCGACCAAGAAGGAAAGATGGAATGACGTTTCGGCTCCGCCAAGGGAGCCTTGTTCACTATGACCACGGCGGCTCCACGGTTCTGGCTTACTAAAGGTTTGCCTATAGCGTGCCTATTGCGTGCCTGATTGCACACGTCACGTTGTAGCCATGTTGCCGACTAGTGCGCGCGTCATTGGGCGGTGTACTTGACGTTGCGGAGAAGGTGGCACCACGTCATCAGTATAGAAAATGAACGCGTTGATGACATTCCGACGTTTACAAACGGAATAATGCTTCCGCGTTCCAACACGTAAGCAGTCTTAAGTGTCTGCCGAATTTTAAGTTCAGTCATTGCTGTCCAGCCAGGTGTTGTAGTGCCGAAAACCGGGCGGGCGGGCGTGTTCTGCACAATGACGTCGGAGAGGCGTCGGCTGTCGGCGGCGAGCGATGGAGAAACGTGCGCTCTCTTGCGGCTCGCTCGGGCGGTGGCCCAGGTACGCCACTGCGGAAGCAGGGCGTGCGCCTGGGTGAGGAGGTCGCCCTGGGGCCGCCATGTGTGTACTTCCCATGGCGGCTCGTTGTGTCTTGCCCCGGTTGTGTAACTGCATGTATAACCAAATATGCGGCAGGCTTTCGCCTTGTTTTGTTACAAGGGTGTAACACGTGCCGAATGTTTTTTTATAGGTTTCATTGTACATTCTGGGGCTCTTTAAGACAGAGATCTACATTTTGCCACCTCTTGTCTGACTAGGATGCGCATATGCTCATTGATCACACCCCATTTTCCCCGCGTGGGCCGAAATGGCTTAGCCTGCGTTCTACGCGGCTATGACGTCCAGGTAACTCACGTGTCATCCCAAAAATTACGCCATCGGCTGGTAAACGTGAAAGACAAGCTTCCGAAGACAAAATTTCCTGGCATCGTCTACGGGATTCCATGTGAAGACTGCGACTCCGTATATATCGGCGAGACAGGCAATTTCGAACAGCAGTTGAAGCAGCATGTCAACGATGTGAAAAAGAAAAAAGTCGCATCAACGCCTTCGCAGAACATGCAGGTGACTTGGGCCACAGGATTGATTGGTATAACTCCAAGATGTTAGAAGAAGAAAGAAATTTGACTTCAAGGCTCCACTTGGAATCCCTCCTAATCCAAATGACAGATAGCACTCTCAACCGGAATGACGGAACCCGAAGCTCTTATATAAAACGCAACAATTCAGATCGCCTTGCACATCCGCTGTTGCTGCAACTCCCCTGGATGTGGTCGAGACAATTTAGCTTGATTCATCAAGGCATAATGGCCCCCTCTGGTGCCGTGGCTTGCGCACACAAGATAGCAGTTGTCCACCGTAAACCAGCGGGCAAATCGATTGTTATTTTATGACCGACCAAACTTTCTCAAACATTGTGCCAGCGGAACTTTCGCTTTTGCAATAGCTAAGGTTCCCGATTGTATAATTAACAGTAAAGATTAATTTTACAACAAAGCTGTCTATGGCTGCACTCCAGAAACATTGTGGCCGCGAACACAGAACGCCTTGCGGCAAAGCCAACTTTCTCACGAATGTTTTGTAGCTCTTAATCTAAGGTAGGTATCTTGGAAAAAGATATACTAAAATTGGGCACTACAACAACTCTATCATCACGCTGAATTTCATTTGCTTGTCATGCTTAGTTAGTTCATAGTGACGTTGTAAACGTTACAGAGTTACTGTCTGCTGTCAATACATTTGCATCTGCGGAGATAGTATGGTTACAGAAAATGGCCGTAACTCTTGTTCTATTGAAACTATCCAGAAACGAAGTGTATGACAATTAGCCGCTAAGTCGTCTGTAACATTACGCCGAGTTTCATTTAGTTTTCTTTATTACGTAGCTCACAGTAAAGTTGTAAATATACCCGGTTTACTAAATATTACATAGTCACAAAGTTTAGAGAGTCTCCTGGATCGTCCTTCTTTTGAATACGTCATTTCCAGGTTCGGGCAAGTTTACTATTACGCATTCTTCTGGATCGGTCCGGTTTTTAATACAATAGGACGGGAGCAGTAAAGTTCGCAAAATATTACACAGTTTCTCGGATGAGGCACATTTTTGAGTACATCAGTTCTGGGATCACTCGAGTTCCCTAAATAGAACACATTCTCTTCGATCAGACCCCTCTTGAATACATCAGTTCCGGTATCAACCAAGTTTACTAAACATGACACAGTCTCCTGAATGGGTACACTTTTGAGTACATCAGTTCCAGGATCGGACAAGTTTACTATTATGCAGTCTCTGGGATAGGCACGCTTTTGCATCCATCAGTTGCGCGCTCGCCGCAGTTTACTAAATATTCCAGTCTCCTGGATGAGGCACATTTTTGAATACATCAGTTCTCAGATCGCCCAAGTTTACTAAATATTACAGAGTCTCCAGCATCAACCCATATTTGAATACATCAATTCCTGAATCGGACAAGAGTACTATTACGCACTCGTCCAGCGGCCAACTTCTGAGCACATCAGTTGCGAAATGGGCCATGTTCACTATTGCGCAGTCTTTGGGATCGACCCACTTTGGCATACACCATGTTGTGGATTGGTCAAACTTACTATGAAACGTAGGAACAGGCGCGGTTTCGCTCGCACTATCTCCGCTATTGGCTCATTTTACTATTACGCTTTCTTTGAGGTGACCCCACATTATACGGCGATAAACAGAGTAAAACACGTTGTGGGGCTAGTTGGTGCATAGCTTTCAAAAAATGAAGCGCCAATGGTAACGGCACAAAAAGAAGGAACAAAAGACAGGACAAGCGCCTTGTCCTGTCTTTTGTTCCTTCTTTGTGTGCCGTTGCCGTTGGCGCTTCATTTTTTTAAAGAAAAACAGATAGATAAAAATGTATAACCAAATTGCTCGTATTGCACAGTCTCGAACTTTCGCGACTGTCGGTGATTGCTCTAAGACATACAGTGAAAGGAGTATAAACAGTAGACAGACTTGACCAGCGAAATTAGATTCGATGATAGACAACCGTGTTTGCTGCTATCCTTGTCATTTACAAGTTGCTTTCATTTCTTGGGCATCAATCCTAGGAATGCAAAGTGAACTTCCGCATTCACTCGTGCAATATTTTCCCTTCGTCACAGGCACTACACAGAAATTATATAATCAATACTTTGTGCGAGCTCTTTCATTGAGCTATTATTTCAATTGCAACGCACTTCCGAAGAATCTAGCAACCCCAACACCAGCCCTGAAATGAAGAAATACGAGAGTGTGAGAACTAAACACAAGAAGACGGCAGCTTATTATTACAGCAAGCATGCACAGGTACGCTTGTAAATATTTATTTCAAGTGAAGCGCACTCAGGCAGATATGTGGTCTATAGGATGGCATTTTAAATAGGTTGGTGCGTTGCAATGAGAGAGTCGGTACCAAGGTATGAAAAACGCTATGGAACGCGATGGAGTCTTGTGATGCCCTGATGTAATCACTAAGATCACTGTGAGAAGTTGAGAAGAGCGTGGAGTCCGCTTAGGCGAGCCAGAGGAGCGTTTAACCTGCATAATTTTGCGGATGTACATGGATTCTATGAGAGTCAATATTCAGACGACTTGGAAAGCTTGAATAAAAAAAATAATGTGACTATTTTTTTTAATGTGGAAACGTGAGTCACGCTAAACCTTAGTCAACACGTAAACCGAGAACAGCGCAAACCTGAGCAATGTGAGAGGCGACCTAACGCCGGTGAAGAGGAAACGCGCACCCATAGTAGCCCTGTTATTTCTTTCCGTTCTGTCCGCATTTCTTCCTACACTTTGCTCAGGCTTCCGGTGGTCTTGCTTTAAGTGTTGACCAATTGGTACTCCTACGCGCGTTGCGCAATACATACAATCAGATTAACAAATTTTTTAACATCTGATGCTTTCAATTAGGGACAGCATATGTCACTGCTCGTAGCCACGGAATGACGCTATAAAGAAGTATTCATGATGATGCGGCACTGCTTTGCATTTGGTGGCGCTGGTGCTACAAACTTTCCTAAGCACACTATTCGCCGTCGCGTGCCAACTCCATGCATTCGTGCCTAGCCGTGTTACAAGGCAACCGCTTTTATGTTTTACTCGCGTGCACTATGGCTGCTCACTTCGGCTGCCGGGAGAGTTGATGAATGCAGCAAGCGCGGCGCCGGCCAATAAAACCGTCCACGATGCAGGCCCTCCATCAGCGCCAACGAATGAGCCTGCCCAGGGCGCCAATAAATGGTTGCCGGGCCGTGATCCAATATATTCGCTCACCGACAAATGGCCTCCTCCTAAGCCGCCTTTCTGCGTCTGAGAACACTTGTGTACGCTCTTCAAGCTCCCTCATCGCTGTGGTGAAGGCTAAACATTATGACTACGTGTTGTTTATAGAAACCATGTGATGTCACTCAATGTGCCGTGATAGCAATACTGGCAAGTCATAAATCTAAGTGAGAAGAAGCGCGGAAACATAAAAAAAACTGCCTGGTAGTTATGGTGCGTGAGTACGGCCACTTTTAACCATATCTGAAAGCATTTGATCTCCTCGAGAGCCTCGCATTGAGAGAGCTTCTGTTTAGCAAACTGGATATCTGACGAGCCACGCTGCGCCGCACTTGACACTGAGGTAAAGCAGATTCAGTATGCCGTGATCTGTGAGCATTGTTAAAAAAAAAATTGCACAAACAGCAGAAGACAAGAAATAACTCGCAGTATGAGTACTGCATAAGGGAATATTTTTTTGAAATCATGAAGTTCAAAGGCACGATTTCACGGTTACATACAAACTAGCCCTAAAAAGCAACCTACAACGGGAAGCTCCAAAACATAAGAAAAAGAAAGCTGAAGAAGAAAATTGCAGTGTGAACTACTCTTCATTAAGTAAAAATGCTTTTTAAAGAAGAGCGCAATAATCATTAGTGGCACGAGCATCGAGCGACACTCGTTTGTCGCGCAGCACTTCTGGTTCCCCTCCTGAGACGACTGGGGAGGAAATTGAAAATAAATCAGAAGATGTAAAAGAATTGTCGAGTGCAAAATTTATGGGTTTCGTTAGAGATATAGTATCCAGATAAGATTAGTTAAAACTTGAGTTACTGAAGTGTCTAGAATAATTAGAAATAATTCGAAATTACTCAGACCACCAGGGACGAAATTCAAAATAAATAAGAAAATATAGAAAAGAATAACACAGTACATATTTCACGAGATTCATTATAAATACGAGACCAAAGCATAAGTTTAGCTATAAGTTGAGTTACTGAAGTATCTGGGACCGATAAAAATTACTGAGACCATGGGGGACGAAATTCAAGACAAATCAGAAAACTTTGGAAAAGGAGAGTAAAATTTCATTATAGATATTGTATCGGAGCATATGTTACAGGTTAAGTTACTGAAGTGTCTAGAATAATTAGAATTACTTAGAATTCACTGATCACCTCACACGAAAGCACCGAATCGTTCGCTTCGGAGACCCGCCACGTGAGCACGACTTAGGCGATATTCCTGGAAACCCGGAAGTAGAAAGTGTAAGTAATGACGTCGATAATGACGTCACACACGAGAAGGTGGGATGATATGTAACCCGCTAATAAATGGAAAAGATTTACCTCCGAGATCGGTTCGCGCATTGCGTTCGCCTAAGCTTGACCTAAAGAACACCGATGCCGAAGTGTGAGTGCCATTCAGAGACACGTAAGTCCAAAATTAGGGTCGCCAACCATTCTTGTTTAACTGCGTAAGACATTTTGTTTTAAAGCGAAGCTATTTGCAAACCCTCTCGTATTTTGCTGAACGTATCTGGTGCCGCTGTCTTGCCGAATAGCACACATATAATGCAGCGTGGAAGTGCTGTAGCTCAAGAGAAAGCGATGGGTAAAAATTCTCACTGTAACATATACAAGCCTTCAAGCACGTAATTCTTCTAACAAATCGAAGCCAAGGTCGATGCAAATGGGTCACGAAGCTTCGGACGTGAAGCGGTCCAGAAACAATTGTCACCGACATCAGCAAGAGCGGTTAGGGAAGCAGCGATAGACACGCGACTATGCGAGGAGGGAACAAACATTCTGAAAAAAAAACCATTTTTTTACTAAAGAGACACACACTTGTATGTCATTCCACAACCATAAAATTCTGGGTCCATGTCGTATACGCGTGGTGGGGAAAGAAAGGACAACTCTCGGTTACTACCATGAGCAAAACGGGAACAAGGAGGCAAGGTTTCGACAAGTGTGCTTGCCTTCTTCAAGGCCTTGAAGAAGACAAGTCCATTTGTCGAAACATTGCCTCCTGCTTTCACCTTGTTCTCGTTTCGTTCATCGCCTTGAATTTCCATCTCCCACCTTCCCCGTGTTTTCCCTGGAACTCTCGTTTACTGTATTATTAACATAAATGCCTCTTTTTTTAGTGGCTGCTAAAAAAGGAGGTTCACGCCGTTATCAAATGTAATGCAATGCAGCTTTTAAATGCGCGGACGTAAAGTTCACGTCCCCTGACTCCTTGTGTTGCTTTGTTTGTCAACGTTTATTAGATTTCTGGTGGCGCGGTATTTTCAAGGTCTGTTTCATCGATCCTCTGTATGCTCAGAATACGTGAGTTTAAACCGCCAGCTAATTGTTTACTTAAGCTTCCGTCGTGCCATAGCACTGGCCAAAGAGCGATGGGGCGACCAGCGCTCAACACACAAAGCTTTCTTCGGCATGCGAAGAAAGCATATTCTGTGAAAGTGCGATTTGGACAGCCGTACATCTGACTATTTTTTGCATCAATTCCCGCGCTAAAAGCTCCAAACGAGTAGAGAGTTGAATTGCCGGTGATTCAAAAATACAGCTCCAATGGCCTGCCGTTGGAGCTGTGTTCCCTGGTCACATTGGTGGCGCTAAGCCCCATGAACCGCGATGCGCCGTCATGCTTTCAACGTATGGTCTTCTATGGAAGCTTCGGTACCAGACGTATTTACCTTGGCGAATCTCTCGATACCTTCCTTCCCAAGGCTTGGGTCATATCCTCTGTCGAAGCTTACGGCCAAGTAAGGTGCGACGGTACTAGAGACAGTGCAATAATGAACTCCGCTATCCCAAGGCTCATGCGTCTAATACTGGAGCGATCTTGGAGACGCTGTGAACTACGATCGCGTGTCAAGCATGGCTGATTTCCGGGGCTAGCACGTTACCGTTATTCTGCAAAGCGCTTCGCAAAAGTTGAGCTTAGTTTCCTACGTCATCCACAATGTGTGTGGTATTCGGAAATTTTTTATGTAGTATAGGCATGCGCTCTTTATAGCGTAATACCTTGCTTGTCGGGGTGGAGTGGTTACAGTATCGGTATGTTTAGCGTGGTGCCAAGCTTGTTGAATTGTTTCGCATAAGAGAGCGGGGTGACAATTGCATTAGTCAAGCAACAGTCACATCGCATAAAAAATCACTGCCAAAGCACTCTGTACAGATGGTTAACCAGTGAAACTGAAACGTGCAGCCCCGGTGTTTATCAATCCGTTAATCCCGTCGGTTCATTAAACGACGGCTTGGTAGGCTGCCGCACACTCGGTGCGCAGTTGCTGCTTGCGCTCGGCTGCACGAGCCTGTTCTTGTGCCCGGGCTGCAGCATGGGCACGGAGTAGACGAGCTCATTCGCGGTTTTGCTGGCGGCGTTGCTGATCGAAAGCTGCCTGCTCGTCAGGAGTACGTATGGCACGCGGCCTATCCATTTAGGAGCCAGAGAGAAACTGCTGCGGGCGTGCTCAGCTTCGATGGAGAGCAACGACGTCGCTACTGGCACAGCCAATCGCGCGCCTGTCTTTCTCTTCTTTCTTTTCGTGCATGCACATGGAGTTGCGCCGTAGGACTATTCAGCTTACAACCAACACATGGACGGACGAATCGGCTAGCCATATATAGCTTCGCTGTAAAACAAGCTCATTTTTATTGCGACAGCAATTATGCAGTCACTCCAGGCGTATCATCGCCGTTGGCGTCGCCGTGAAATTCCGTATGAAGTCGAAGCTCGATAACATCGCGGCTGCGCGCCGTGCGCTGTGGGTACGAGTAGAAACGTGCGAGCGTAAACAAAGGACGGTGGCTTGATCTCCGCGGGGCAAGGGAGGAAGGCGGGGTGGAAACGCGCCGTCTTCTGTCACGTACAAGGCACCGGTGGGCGCGGGAGCAGGAAAGGGTTCTACTCCGGTGACAGCGTATGACGAGGCTGAGCGCGGCCCCGCGGGCACGATATTGAAAGCAATCTGCGGTGGGGACAAAGTCTAGGTCTGCGAGCTGATAGCTTCGAGTGCGATATGTTCTCGACGCTTAGTTTGCCTTCAAGCCAGAGGCAGCACGAACATCCACTCGCTCGCTGCTGCTTGCGCGCATTCTGAAGCCAGCGTTTTGACAGCGAGCATCCGCGATCATCGAGTGAAATGTGTTCAGGTTTGCCTGTGCGAGCGTGACACCATGCTTGTTAATTTACTTAGTAAGCGAATGTGTACAAGTGTATACAGCAGTTAAAACTAGCATCCTTACTTCCTTTAGCTCTGGTCTCGCAATCTATGCTTTGTCTTTCGGGCAAAACTGCGACTTTCTATTTAACAGTTAGCAGTGCCATAATTTGTGCTGCTCGAGATTTGCTTTCCGTTTTTCTTCTCACGTTGGCTTTAAACTGTTTAAGGTGTGACAATTATGCATGGATCTTGTGATAAAAGGTTTCATAGAAGGAATGGCTGTCTTTACCTGTGCATTGCCAAGCACGTGCAAATTTGTAGCCTTCGTTATGGGCGTGAGTTTGCTTCAAAACATTTTCAGTCCAGAGTAAATGTTGTGTCGGTTTCCCTTTCTTTACCAGTATTTGAATTAGCTGCTGCACTTCACAAGAATACATCGTGATGGACATCGAGCAACAAGGCCGTGTCCTCATTTTGCCACGGAGGCATTAGTATGTTCTCTTGGCATCTTAGTGCGTTTGTTATGGCGCCCCTGAAGTATTCTCGCTGAATTATATATATATATATATATATATATTCACATACTCTCAATCCCTCATGGGATTATAACAGGAAGGGCAAGTACATATGGTAGTATTTGCGAACAAAGAATATAAATAGATTATATAATCATAAGTGTGTTATTGCAAAGGTTTTGGTTTCACTAAACAAAAGAATTAAGTAGTTCATCACAAATGCAATATTTGGGTACAACATACTATAACAAGGAAGAATCTGAGAAAACAAGAAACCAAACAAGAAAAAAGAAAAATAAACACCTGAAAGCACATGTGATATACAATACCTAATGAACATGACAAACAGGATGCAGTCGTGCGTATGATGCATCATACAAAAGGAACACTCATAGATTAAAGTGTTAGGCTATGAAGATCGGTAACAAACCTGACTATGTGAGTCAGAGCTGTAAGGCAAGGCGGTGTTCTTCTACTGAATTAGCAAATGTATCTAATGAGGAGCTGTTACGAATGGATTCACTCAGTTTATTCCACTCTCTTATCGCTAAAGGAAAGAATGAATTCTTAAAGCAATCGGTATGAAAAGAATGCTCATTGAGTGTTTGTGTGTTTTTATGCCGTGTTGGCCGTGTTTCATTTCTGGAGATGTATCTAGGGGTATCAATATTAAGCTTGTTGTGTAAGAGCTGGTACATAATTTAGAACGGGCTAGTACAGCTCGGTTTTGTACTGTTAGGATTCCGGCTTTGTTAAGTAGTTCGGTGGCCGAGTCTGTTAATTTATGTTTATTGTATATATACCGTAGAGCTTTCCTTTGTACACCTTCTAGTTTTTTAATTAGTTCTTTTGTGTGTGGAAACCAGATAACATTTGCGTACTCAAGGACTGACCTGACGAAAGTTTTGTAAGCCAGAAGTTTTTAATCGGGTGGTGCTAGTCGGAGGTGTTTTCCAAGAAAGGAAAGGCGTTTCATTGCAGTTGCTGTAACATTATTTATATGGGAGTTCCATCTCAAGTCATGTGTTAACGTTAATCCAAGGGTCTTGTGTTCATGAACTCGTATTAGTGGCACGTCGTTAACGGTATACATAAAGCTCGAGTTATTTTTTTTTCTGGTGATTGAAAGAACAGCACATTTCTTAGTATTGATGGTCATCTGCCAGTGGGCACACCAGTTAGACACAGCTTTCAAGTCGTTGTTTAATGTTATATGGTCATCATACGTGTTAATATTTCGATAAAGGATGCAGTCGTCTGCAAATAGCCTAATGTTTCCTGTGATTTTTGTGGGTAGGTCATTAATAAAAATTAGAAATAAAAGGGGAGCCAGAACGCTTGCCTGGGGGACTCCCGATGTTACCCGGGCTGTCTGGGAAATCTGTCCATTCACTTCCACAAACTGGGTACGGTTAGTGTGATAGTCGCAAATCCAGGCAAATATGGGGCCTGTACCTAATATAGCCTCAAGTTTCCTTATGAGCTTTTCGTGTCATAACCGATCAAATGCCTTCGAGAAATCGAGTAGGATGAGGTCTGTTTGTCTGTGTTGGTCGATATTAAATGATATGTCGTGGGTTAGTTCCAGTAGTTGAGTGATTATAGAAAGGCATTTGCGAAAGCCATGTTGATATGGTGATATGATACTCTCCTTGTCTAAGAAAACGGTTATATGTTTTAGTATGATGTGTTCTAGAAGTTTGCACACAGTACTCGTAAGCGAATTCGGCCGAAAGTTGGACGGGTCGTCTTTGCAGCCTGACTAATGTATTGGGACAACTTTTGCGGATTTCCAATCCTGTGGAAGAGCAGATGATGATAATGGTTTGTTAAATATTATAAAAAGGTACTTCGTCATCCATTCTGCGTATCGTTTCAAGAAAGCGTTGGGTATTTTATCCGGGCCTGGCCCTTTTTTTGTGTCCAGGTTTAGGAGAAGGTTCAGTACTCCGGCCTCCGTGACTGTGAGGGGGCTTAGTGTACTGTTAACGGTGATGTCAATTTGGGGTAGTTTCCAATCGTCAGATGTGAAGATAGAAGAAAAGTAGTCATTTAGTGAATTAGCGCTTTGTTTGCTACTTTCGGGCGACACTTGGGGATCACTTGATGCCTTAGGATTAAGGTAGTTCCAGAATTTGCTCGGTGAATTTCTTAGAAATCCTTGAAGTGTGTTTGTGTAAAAGTTTGACTTCGCTGTCTTTATTTTAGATTTCATGTCTTGAATAGCCAGAGTAACATTACTTCGAGATGAAGGTTTAGGTGCTATTTTTATTGATTTTTTCAGACGTTGGACTTTACGTTTGGCATGAATGATGTCACGTGAGATCCAGGGATTGTGCTTTCTCGTTTTTTTAACTTTAGGAGGTACATACTAAGAAATACAATGAAACATAATTTTTTTGAAACCATGCCACAATGTTTCGATGTTTGTAGTGGAACGTACTGAAAGTTCTTCAAAGGCGGTAAATTCGTTAGATAAGTAGTCAATAATACTTGTATCGTCTGCTCTACTGAAGTCCGGGTAAGTGATGCGTAGTTGGGAAGAAAATGTATTCTGAGCAGGTACAACACATAAAGTAATCTTATGATCAGACATGCCATTAATGAGTTCAAGGTGCGTTTGCTCCTACGGAAAATGATGGCTCAAAAAAACAAATCAAGTGTGTTGGAAGTAGTTCCTTGAACACGTGTGGGCTCTGTTACGATTTGGCTAAGATTCAGTGAAAGCATGAGTTCGAAAAGCATATCCGCACTTGGTGAGTGGTGTTCAAATGTTTGCCAGTTCACATCAGGCAAGTTAAAATCTCCTAGAAGTATTTGTCTGGCCCCCAAAACATTATTTTGCGCATACAAACACAGTCTTTCCATCACTTCAACCTCGCATGAGGGACTACGATAAATACAGCCGACGACAATATTGCATGTAGAAAATATTAGTTTACGAAAAATTCCTTCCACTCCTGTGACACCAGGTAATACGAAATAAGAGATGTCCTTTTTAATCAATAAGGCAACGCCGCCACCACGTGTTAATCGGTCTTTCCGTACGATTACGTAGTTTGGTGGTGTGATTTCAGCATCCCTGATATCAATTGTTAGCCAAATCTCAGTTAAAGCAACAAAATCTGGTTCGATACCAAGAAGTAATGCCTCAAGGAAGTCAGTTTTCTTTAGTATGCTACGCGCATTAATATTGCAGAAAGTTATTTCTGACGTGGCGCGTTGCGCCGAGTGCGCGTTGTTTGCCTTTCTGCTTCCTGGTTTTTTTTTTTGCTCGAGGTAGCTGAATGCGGTTGGATTAGGGCCACATCATTTGTTTCGTAATCCCATCGGTAGAGGTCATCATTGATACGCAGTTTGTCGTAGGACAGCGATACCTTGTCCCCAGATTCTTTTCTAGCTTTCGCGTAGTTCCACAGTTTCTTCCGGATGTTTCTTACACGCCATGAAATATCTTCGCCGATTGAAAAACTGCTCCCCTTCAGCTTATAACAGATGCTTAGGATTTGTGTTTTGTCGCGGTAGTCCAGCAGCTTCAAGATAACCGGTCTGGTTTTTTTAGCTGCTGGCCTGCCCAAGCTGTGAATCCTTTCAATCGTTACATCTTCGACTTCGAGGACACTTTTAAGAGTTTTTTCGTGCACTTCGTGTTGAAGTGAACCTTCGTTTTCCTTAGCTTCCTCGGTAAGACCGTAAACAATTAGATTTGATCTTCTTGAGCGATTGTCAAGATCGTCCACTTTTAGTTCAAGCGATATTAGTACTTTCTGGAGGCTATTACTTTGTTCCATGCATGTAGAAACCTTGGTATCGAGATTGCTTAGGCTGTCAAGTTTTAAGTCGATGGATATTAGACGTTCTTCCTTAATAACATGAAGGTCGTCTGCAATTTGTTTTAGCTGCTTGGAAAATTGATCATAATCAGGCCCAGGGTTACTTTCCACATTCCCTGCTATAAGCCGCAATTTAGAAACATGCACGCAAAAGTCACATAACAAATTTGAAAGCAGCCTTGGGCATGGCAGCACAATTAGGCACAATTAATTGGATTTTAGGCATTTCCCAAAACGTTTGCTCACCTGTATGGCAAAAACAAACGGGTTTGAGCTCATCGTACCAGCAGAGCTACCATGCCCAGTGGTCCGTCGCAGTCTGTCGCCTCCTTTTCTGGTCGGTGGTGCCTATAGCCTCGCTGTGGTGGCGCTGAAGTCCGTTACGTCATCCAGCGTTGTTGTTGCACTGTAATGGTGCTGTAGATCGGGCTTATCCAGATACAATGGCGCGGTAGGCACTTGGGATCCAAGATACCCTGGAAGATAGGTCGAGTTTGTTTTCAAATCCTGGCCTTTCCCTTCGTACCCGGCTGGTGTGAGCAGTAGGGCGGCGATCTGTAAGGCAAAAACAAACGGGTTTGAGCTCATCGTGCCAGCAGAGCTACCATGCCCCTATATATATATATATATATATATATATATATATTTATTTATTTATTTATTTATTTATTTACAATACCCCTAGAGGCCCTCGAAGGAGGGTATTACATAGGGGGGGGGGGGGGATACAAGAAAATCAAGTGTACATTCAGGTACAGCATACATGAAAAGAAAAACATTTAAAAGACATGTGTTTTTTTATTTTCGTTCAACAAGGCAGTGTAGTCATCGTAAGGAACAAAAAAAAACGTTACATAAAAACGTCAGAAGCAAGCAACAAATCACAAAGCATAAACATTATCAGGGAAACACACTTAATAAGGAAACATTTTAACAGCTTCTCACAGTTGTACAAATTGTTTCCTTAAATTTGGCTATGTCGGTTTCCATGGCTATGTATGAGGGTAAATCGTTCCAATCGATGATAGTGCGTGGTACGAAGGATTGAGCGAAAGTTAATGACCGGCACAAAATGCGTTTCAGTTTGTTAGTGTGATCGCGGCGAGGAAAGATAATCGGCGGTGACTGAAAGAAATCATCACGAAGTGAGGAATGGTGGAAAATTTTATGAAATAGTGATAGGCGGGAATGTTTTCGACGAAGACTCAAGGATTGCAAATCGGCACGATTTTTTAAATATGTAACGCTGGTGAATGTAGAATAATCTGAAAAAATAAATCGCGCAGCACGGTTCTGCAGGGCTTCAAGGTTAGAGGCTAGATATACCTGATGGGGATCCCAAATTGCCGCAGCATATTCAATTTTCGGGCGAATGATTGTGGTATATGCCTGTTTTCGTACGAGTGGTGGCGCTTGCTTGAGGGTTCGTCTAAGTATTCCAATAGTACGGTTAGCAGCTGCCAGGGTTAAATTTATATGGTGATGCCACGTTAGGTAAGACTGGAAATGAAGGCCAAGATATTTGTAGGAAGTGGAAGACTCAATCGTGCTGTTATTAATGAAGTAAGTGTTTCCAATTCGAAACTTTCGGCCGTTAAATGTCATGAACTTGGTTTTAGAGATATTAAGCGACATTAGCCATTTGGAGCACCATAAGGCATTTGCATGAAGGTCAGATTGCAAGCATTGGCGATCGATATCAGAGGAAATTGTGCGGTAAATTACGACATCATCGGCAAAGAGACGAACCCGGGACGTTACACAAGAAGGAAGATCGTTAATATATATTAAGAAAAGTAAAGGACCTAGCACGCTGCCCTGGGGGACACCGGAAGTAACCTGGGCAAAAGAAGAATTGTAGTTGTTAGCGGAAGTGAACTGGAGCCTGGAGGAAAGAAAATCTTTAACCCATGCGAGGACGTTAGAGTGAAGGTTTAGGCATGCAAGTTTGAGAAGTAATCTGTGGTGCGGAACGCAATCAAAAGCTTTGGATAAATCAAGGAAAACTGCATCTACTTGTAAACCAGCGTCAATGGATGAGTGTAAGTAATGAACAAACCCTGCAAGTTGTGTTTCACAAGAGTAGCCCTTGCGGAAACTGTGCTGATACTGGTATATTATGTTATGGCTTTCTAAGTATTTGGCAGTTTGGGAGTGAATGACGTGTTCCATGACCTTGCATATGGTACTTGTTAGCGAAATAGGTCTGTAGTTGCATGGTGAAGAACGGTCGCCTGACTTGAAAAAGGGTGCTACCTTGGCTATTCGCCAATCATCGGGGATAGTGCCTGTGGCGAGAGATTGTGAAAAAAGGGCCGTCAGAATACTACAGATGCCATGGTGTGTATTTTTCAGTATAGTGTTATTGATACCATTATGATCACATGTAGAATAAATTTTCAGTTTACTTAAAAGGGAAAATATACCCGCTTCGGTTACATCAATTTCTGGCATGTCGATGTCAGATATACAATCCTTCATAGGTGCGGTAGTAATGTCCTCGCAGGTAAAAACAGCCGTGAATGTCTCATTTAGAAGTTCTGCGCATTGTGATTCCGGAAGTGAAATGTTGTTGCTATCATGAAGAGTGATACCAGGATGTTGTTTGGGATTCACGATGCGCCAGAATCTTCGAGGGTTATTTTTAAGCATAGATGTTAGGTTATGGCAAAAGAAATGACGGCATGTGGTTTTAAGTAATGTTTGGTATTCTTTATCGCAGGCTTTGTAGCGCAGCCAAGAAACCGACGTAACGTTTTTATCGGCCTGTCTGTAGAGTCGCTTTTTTTTTATTGTTTAAACGCCGAAGCTGCTGCGTGAACCAGGGAGCAGTACGGTTGCTTTTTATTGTAATGGTAGGTATGAATTTTTCTATTAGTTCTTTGAGGAAGTTTTTAAGCAGAAGCCAATTTTCTTCTACCGTGAATGATAGGTGCCTGTCAATAAAGTGCTCTGAAAAATTCAATAATTCGGAATTCATATTAGCAAAGTTGGCTCTGTTGTAGCATCTGATTTTTTTGTTGGTGGCTTGTCGTGTGTTAAACGGGCGTGTGAGGTTGCCGGTGATAATGGCGTGGTCAGAAAGGCCATCTAAGTGGGTGATATCAGAGCAAAGGTCAGGATTGTTTGTAAGGATGAGGTCGAGAATATTTGCAGAGGTTGCCGAGTGCCGCGTAGGTTGATCTACTACTTGTGTTAGCGAGTGGTCAAGGCAAGTGGTAAGAAATTCGGTAGCTTCGGTATCTTTGCACACAACTGTGAGCGTTGACCAGTCGTTGACCAGTCTATATATATATATATATATATATATATATATATATATATATATATATATATATATATATGGTTCCGCGCCAGACCCGCTGGCATAACTTTCACAAAAGAAAAAAAAAAAAAGACGAACGTTAGGGCGTATATCTTCTTTACGGGTTCAGGTCGCACCTTGAACATCTCGCAGATTATATACTCATCTCAGCTTCACGCCCATCTATGGGAACACTCATGCACTCGATTGGTCGGCGCTTCCTCGTGCCATTCGGTTGTGGAACGCTCTTCCTGATTTCATCGTCTCCGAAACAAATCCCGATAAATTTCACCAGCTCAACAGTTCATATTCGACTGGCTAACTTCAATAAAATGCATGATGCATTTTCTTTTGTTTTCAATTGACGTGCTCTCTTGTTTGTGAGCTCATTATTTCAATCATTATTCTTGTATTTTATTTTCCTATGACATTAGAGTGCTTATATTGTTTTTACAACGTTTAACGAAAGAACTGCATCTTTTGTCTTTTCCCTAATGTGTAGACTACTGGTCCTATTATTCTTGTGCAATACTTTAATGTTTGTGTAAGATGTTGTGTATACATGTAGATTATGTTTTCATATATGCGCGCTATATATACTCGTGTAGTCCTCCTGTGACGCGCCCCCCTTACCCAATGCCTCAACGAGGCCTGTGAGGTGTATGGACGTTGTTAATAAACAGAGGTTAATATTTATACTATTTTATCTTTTTTTGGTACCTATATGTGCCATATCATTCGTCTTATATATATATATATATGTATATATATATATATATATATATATATATATATATATTGTGCGTGCGTGTGTGTATGAGAGAGAGAGCACTACGACATAGCCCGGTTTCTATGCAATTACAAATGCCACCGAGCGCATCTATACGTATTCATAAATACTCATTTGTTGGTTCGGTTTGACAACACCTAGGACATTAGGAGAGAACTGTTAGTGCAACTTAAATCGGCACATAGGTTTTCTGCAAGTGCGCGTTGGTGGGAACTGAGTCATCGGCTCGACGGAAACACTCGCCGGCGTGATTCATGAGCGCGCGGTACACGATCGTTGGTTGTATGCAGATTTTCTTCATTTAAAGTCGCAAAGCGCCGGCAGGTCCAGCGAACACCTGACGGTGTGGGCCAACCTAGGTGAGCATGGAAGCCATCAATTGGTGGGCCCCGAAACTTCCGTAATTAATGGCGGTGGCCCGGCGCTTGTTTGCTCCCACCGTATACCTGCCGCAGCAAGCCACGCTGGTCACGTCGCCAAACAAGACAAGAGGCGCCCCGAATTAATTAAGGCTGGCCGAAAAGAAAGATCCCCCACTCGCCAAGGGACCCAATCACCGCGCAGGCATGCGCGGCTCATTTGAGCGAAAAAGCCGGCGGTCCAGCCACGCAGAAGCTTGTTTCACGGGCACTGATGAGAGCCGATAAAACTTGCAAGGCAGAACCCGATTATAATGAGCGCGCTTCATCCTCGCCCGCCCGCGGCGCTCGCCTCTGGGCGCCTTTTATGAAAAAATTCCGCCTACCCGACTTGCCTTCAGGAAGAACACTTCATGCTTCTCCTCAGCGCGTCCTTACAATGTGGCTGAAATGGTGATGCGCGATAATATTTCGTAAGGCTTGCAATGTGTATATGTCTTATCGCTCATTGAATATTTGCCTATGTTTTGTTCGGGTATTCCTAACCATTTTCTTTAAAATAGAGTATTGAATAACCACTGCACGCATTGCATTCGCCCTATTTATTGCCCTCCTGGCCGTCAGGGAACTGTAAATAATTGTCAAGTAGTGCAGTTGTCGCTAGTTATAGCTGTGAAGAATATTCAGCCGGCACATTCCTTGGTTACATTCCTGCGTACCACCTATTGTGTTCGGGATTTTACTTTCATTTCCT
The DNA here is from genome assembly GCF_050947875.1 of Dermacentor variabilis. Lineage (NCBI taxonomy): Eukaryota > Metazoa > Arthropoda > Arachnida > Ixodida > Ixodidae > Dermacentor > Dermacentor variabilis. The sequence goes on along the minus strand of NC_134572.1, from coordinate 195,895,504 downwards.
CAGCCGATATGCGCGAGAATCTTTCCTCATGGACAAACATAGAATCTCAGGGCTCCTTGACTCTCGTGTTATTTCGCGCTAATCGTTAACTAATCGTAGACTAACTACTGCGAAGTTAAGGCTCTGTTCATAAGTTCCCATAAACATTCGAACCAGTGTTAATATATATATTTATTTATATATTCTTTTGTTTTCTCGCTAATTTCGGCAGTCAACGAAAAATTTACAAAAATTGTGCATTCGCCCTAAAAAATTCAGTGACATTCCACTCTATGAAGGTGCATGACCAGTGAAGCTGTGTATGTGGGCCCTTTAATGGCCCCTTAATTGCCGTGTGCCACACATCGTATGCACATAAATGGCAGGCTAGCCGCGACTAGTCGATCCTCCCCGATGTTGAGCCTCCGAAGATGACGAGGCACCGGAGATGCACATACCCATGTACTGTTGCGAAACGCGGCGCGCCACATTTTGCTAGCGAATCCAGGTACGTAGAACAAACACGCACAGCACTCCGAGGGCACACATTGCTTCACCGCAGCCAAGGCGGTCGCCCGTTGGTCCAAGTCTCGCAGTGCAGTAATGGTTCTGAGGTCACTCGAGAAGCACAAGCGGGCACACACAACAAAGGGGACGCAAAATTGTTTCCCCACAAACTCCCTCAGAAGCCTGGAGGTCACTCCGGTAAAACATTCTAAGTTTGCGGGATTGGAGGCACATGGACTGTTCCCATTTTTTTCCGCCTCGTGGTGATGGTGGGCTACAGCACGCTTACGGAACCGCCACTACGGGAGAGCGGCAGGAAAGGAGATACGCAAGCGCTTGGAACGCCGACAAAGAGAGGGCGGTGCGAACGTGGACATGGCCGACGCGGGTCAAAGTGTAGTACCTGTTCTTGCCAGCTGAATATCTGAGACGGGTTGTAGTTGGACCTTAGATAATAAACTTATTTTTGCAAGTTGGCGGAGTGCTTAAAGCCTGCTTCAACTCCGCAGCGGGTTGGCCCGGTATTGCTCTATATTCGGGATCAGCACAAGTATGGAGAGAAATTCTCGATATTCACGGCTCAATAGACGCACCCAATTTCACCCAGAACCTAGCCATATAAAGCTTCGCTGTGAAAACAGGCAAGCATAATTATTTTTTCTCAGGAAGAATATATTAAAGGGATACTGAACAAAAATATGACAAAATGAGGACAGCGTTGAAATTCGACTCGGAAAACGTTACTGTTCCGAGAGAGAGAGAGAGAGAGAAAACATCTTTAATGAGCCTAAATGTGGCTTCAGTAGTTCCCTATTCACGAGAATCCGTGCGCTGTCTTGGCTGCGACTATACGCAGTGTCCATTTATGTTAATGTTATCGATGGTTCTATCCGCTGTCTGTTGTCACCAAACCTTGAGTAATCTGATTTCATGTATGCGCGAGCGAATGGTGTAGAGCTCTCTGGAAGACACGCGGGCGCCAGCAATTACTCTAAACACCTTCAATGACTGATGTATAAAAGCCAACGCTCTTGATCCGCTGAACAGATTTTCAACGATCGCCGACTGTGTTCGTCGCTGCGGTTGTCCTTTGAGTGTAGCTTGCTTTTGAGGGTATATGTTCGCCCAATAAAACGCTAGTTTCGTCAATGACAGTTTTGCTAGCTTCTTCACCGTCGCTACTACGCGACAATATTCACATGCGGATAGAGGCAGTCGAACCTTGCGCAATAACGTGCGCACGCACAGAAGCCTGTGGCGTCCGTTCGGCGTCTGCTCCAGTCCATTTTCTTCTTTCGCTGTGGTGAGTCCACTACGAACGCTATACGAAGCTCTCCCATATTGTTAAGCGAAGTTTCACAGCCAGATTATTGAAGGACCCTGCCGTTGGGATGCGAACGCCGCTCAGGAGAGCCGCAGTACGAAGATGGCACGATGCCTTTGCTGGTCGGCCGCCAAATTCGTCTTCGTTTTTCCGCTGTGCAGTAAAGAACACGAAGCATTACTTTTTTCGCCTTCTCGAATGCACCTCCGCTTGCTCCGCTCCTTTCTTCTTACTGCTTTCTGGAGAAATAGGAAGGGACAGCACCAGGATTTAGGTGCTGCTCTTTCGCTGACATGCTGCAGTTCTGAAGCAAAGCAGGTCTCGCCTGATAGTCACTGTCCTCGTAATGTTCGGAGCACAGAAAGTCACGCTTTGACGGTACCCATGATGGCTACGATGACTGCGCTTCGCGATTGCATATTCTTCGAAGCTTCGGCTCTGCCGGCAGTGTATGACACGGCTTGTCTCGCCCGACGATACTTTTGCCACACCCTTGCGCGCAGCAGCGTAGAGGCATTCTCCTGCGTTGGATCAGGCGCTTCGCTGACCACATTACGAAGCAGCAGACAACCCAAACGGCGATTTTGAAGACTTGGGCCCAAGCTCAGCTTGCGAAAACATGTCTGCGGCCAAGAGCAACTGTGCCGCCTAGACGGGGCTCGCTGCCGTCCGCATGAAGGAAGGAAAAAATTTGAGGGCGAGCGTTACGTCGTGCAGCCAGCCTTGGCAAGCGAACGCTCCATGAAGCCAGCCCTTTGCACAGTGGTAGCCCAACACGTGACCTCTTGCGGCGACATCAGGGATCAAGAATCAATATTTGCTGAGACGTTTGGTTCCCAGTAGCTATGCCAGTAGCTTTACTGCGATAGAAATTATATGGACTCTCCAGGCGCATTCATTCCGTCGGTGTCGCCGTCACCGTGAGGTTCCGTATGAGTGAAAGTGTGTGAGGGTGATCCGGCGAATGCGGTTCAATCTGGTGTCCGCGAGGACGAACGCGGCCCGGATGCGTGCCCTATCCTGTGGCGCGCGAGGCTCGAGAGTGAGGCGAGGGAGGAGGGAACGTTCTTCTCCGGCGGCTGCAACGGTGCCTCGATGTCCTCCTCGCCCGCCGCTCGGTACAGAGCGGAGACAACCGCGGCATCTTCTTCGGCATTGGCCACGCGAATAGTGGACGCCGTAGTAGACACTTTGGCGGACGCCGTGGAAACACGTTGCCGGCGCTCGTGTGCATGGAAAGCGATCTGAGACGTGGCTAGAATTCGCGCTCGCGCGCGCCTCATCTTCAAAGCGATCTGCGATGCTTGCAGAGTGCTCGTAGTGCCGGTCACTTCGTATGCGCTGTGCTTGCGACGTTTCGTTCGTGCTAAACCGAGACATGCATGAAGGTCAATTCACTTCCTGCTGCCGCGATTCCTCACTACAGAATTTTCACAGCGAGTTTCCGCGCTCATCGAGCTAGACGTGTTCATGTTCACCTGTGCGCGCGTGACACCGTGCTGGTTAATTTAGTTAAAACTCGTTGACGGGCTAGTTGATTTGAATCTATAATAGAATGTGTAAGCGCGACTGAGCAAGGACGTGAAAGGAAGCAGACGCACAAAGACAGCGCTGTCTCGGTGTGTCTGTTTATTTGTATGTCCTCGTTGAGTCACCGCTTACACTTTGTATCATTGTTAATTTAGTTAGTAAGCGAATAGTTACCAGTTTATACGAGCGATATAGCTACTTTCCTTACTTCGTACAGCTATCTACTAATTTGCTATCGCAATTGGTGCTTCGCCTGTCGGTTGGAAGTGCGAATTTTTCATTCGGTGCGCACTTGTCCGGCTGCCCTGCCGAACACTAAAACCAACCGCACACTTTGGCGTGCGATCATGTGCTGGGCCACCACGCTCTGCTTTAATTGCGCTGCGCAGTGCTCCCTCCTTCCTAACTCTTCCTCCATGGTCATCCGGCGCCGTCCATGCAGGTGGAGAGCCACAGGCGATGACTGTCACGCTGGTATCCGGCAAAGACAACGTGACAGAAACGTCACTTTCTCTTGTTCACGGCGCGGCCGCCTGACGCGATATTTTGCGAAGAATACACAAAATTCATCATTTTCTACTAGTTTCTGCCTGAAAACAAAGCTGTGTCAACCAATTTCAGCACCCAAGCTTTCATTCGAACTAAAAACTTAGGAGACAAAATTTTTCTTGAGTATCGCTTTAAGCAATGAAGGACATATAATGCTAATTATGGCAAAACGTTAGGAAACAAGAAAGACGAAAGGACAACGCTATCAGGACAGAGCCGTATGTATTTAAGCACTATATATAAGGACATGCTACGTATCTAAGCATGAGGAAGATGCTTTAGCTCTGGGGTTGAGATCTACGTGCATGGGAACGGATGCTCATTTTCACAGCAGTCAGTGTACCAAATCTGATGACGTTTGTTATATTTAAAATAAATATTTCGAGTTAGTCACTTCTAGTAAAAGATAGTTAAGGTCAAGTAAACAGCGTTATGCTGTGTGTGTTTCGCTTTCGTGTGCCCCGTGAAAATGCTGCAAGATCCAACTTCTGCAATATGTAGTGACTGTACCAAGCATATTTTTATTTAGGCTGGAAATAATTTGATAAAATTTGTTAAAAAGTACAAATTAAAACAGAAGAGACTGTAATGTTTACACTTGCGTAACTCATGTATCATCCAAGCGATTTGCAAGTAGCACTCCTGCATTACCCTCGTAAACATTGTAACACGTATGCATTAAATTCATTCCTCAGAAGTTTCCGCTTTAGATGGTACAATGGATGCAGTATAAAGTGAGATATCTGGTTTTAATGCTGGGTCAGCAATTATGATCTACGTGCTGCCATTCTTTTTTTCTTTTTTCAAACTCGCTAACTGTGATGAAATATCTGTTTAAATTTCCAGGCCATATATCTGTGTTTTTTTATTTTTGCTGCAGTCACCGTAACTTGAGTTCCTCTCTCAAATGAAAAACATGATTTTCAAGTCGGTCTATCGGTTATCTCACAAGTAAATTCCTGCATGTTACATGTACTTGAATAGGAAAATCGCCGTTGTCCCGTAGCTACAACTTCCTGTTAACTTCTGTGTGAGAATACGCCGAATTGCATGTGCATAAATAGAAAGCTGCAAATGCGAATACAAATAAATATAAGATATTGAAAGCTTTACACACAACTGCGAAATTCGTGTTTTAAATTGTTGAAAATGTATTCAAGCTGATAGCTAAGGACGAGGAAATACCATCCCCGTAAAGCGGCGCCGGTGCCAGTGTCTTAGAGTTGTTGAAACTTTGAAAAATATATTAATCAAATTGTTGCCACCCACAGTAGGTGCGTCCATCAGGGCGGGGCAAGGGAAAACGAGGAAGTTGATTAAAGTTGATTTGTTGATGAAGAAGTTGATAAGTTGATGAAGTTTACTTGGGGTGACGCAACGTCTATATTTGTGCCACTAATTTATGAAAACGCTGAAGAGAGAGAAAACCTTGTTTCACACCAAAGCGAAATTCTTTGCTCGAGTCAGAATAAAGCCCACAGCTGTTTTGAAGCCATAGTAAATTGGCTGCGAATACGCGACCAGCTAAACACATCGAAGAGCCTCCGTTGTTGTTTCTCGGGTTACCGTGACATATTGCAACACAGAAGACACAAAAATACCGATGTATCGTCAACTCGTGCCTCCCTTTCCCACGTTCCATAATATGAAGATATGCAGATCCAGCGCATATCTAGGAATTCTTGTGAAGCGAAGCTTATTTGGGCGTTTAATCAAATACTGTCCATTTCATTTCTGCCGCTCTTTAGCGTATAGCAAATTGCGCTGTCGCGCGCAAGCAATGCGACATTCGCGGCGATCATCTCAAAGAACTGGTTGGCAAGGCTGCTGAGCAATCTCACCATCGCGTACGGAATTCATGTTTTTTAAGGGCGAGACAGCTCCCAAGAGTTAGGAGAGTAGGAGACAGTCTATAAGGAAAGCATCGGTTTAAAAAACTTCCTAGAACTCACCAAACATGAGGCAGCATTTTCACGTATCGGTTTCACACGGATACTGTCGTCTGCGAAGCCTTGGCATCTACTGAGACTGCGCAGCGAGATGTTCTGAAGGCAGCAAACGTTTCGATAACAACCCTTTTTCGTAGTGTCATCGTTCTCGGATCTACACCACACGGACACTCACGAACAGAATTTCATAAACGCACAAGTCAGGATGATTTTGCTTCCCTTACAGATGACGTCAAGAATTTATTTATTCTGACAGCATTGAACATGCATTTAATCGTCAAGTGTTTGACTTCAACCAAGCCGGTTCGCGAAAAAGGCAGCCGATGGGTAGTTTTCTCGAGACATTAATAATTAACTGCTGTCTGCTTCGGAAAGACTTCACCCAGGAACTTCTCCATGGCGGTTTATTCGTTCGTCTCTCTGCGCGATGGAGGCCAGAAGGAATGTATGCTTCGAAGTATCCTTGGCAGGTGTAAATTCGAGCCACCCTGACGTTTCTCGCGAAGCACTCACATATGTTTTCCATCTTTATAGCTGAAGACATCGACGTAAACAGTAAACAACATTGCATATGCCAGCTCTAATAATAATTTTGATATACTAGTATTTCCCAAGCATTCCTAGTTCCACGAACGTGGGCAGAAATCTACGTAAATGCTATATCTATGCGGATGCCCAGGCGTCCCCTAGAAACCATGCTGCACCAACAATATTTAGGCACTCGAATAAAGTGTTCGAAACGTCTTTAAAATCAAAATACAACCGATACGTTCTCGTTCCCGAACCTTTCTAAAACTGGCTTTTTTCCGGATGTTTGATCATAGTATCGTCATGTATTACCACGTTAAATCATTTCTTGCCGTCTCTAAAACGAGGTTCGCACCACATAAATGCGGCGTAAGCAAACGCCGTTAGATACTCCGCACGACTGCACCATTCCGAATGGAGAGTTGTACGTCTAATTCCTACAGCGCGAACAAAGCCTGTGCTCGGAACGTCAGTGTGCAGTTGGCGTGTGACACATTTTACAACTGCAGTGAATAGCGGGGCGCGTTGCTCGCCTTCTGGTGGTGGCGCTCCCGCATTTGCCCCCGCACCCGATCGATGGCATCCTCGCGTTCTTGCTGCCCTTTCTGCGTGGCGGCGGCAGCAGCAACAAGAGAACCCGGCGCCGCTTCTCATTAGGCGGGGGTGGAGCCGCGCATGCGCATGCTGCACGGTCAAAATGGCAGCGGGGCGCACGGATTGTCTGAGTGGGGGGAGGGTGCATCAAAGTCACATTTTTATATTATTGCGATGCATTCTTTGCCTCAGTCTTGTGGCAGGTTGGTAGCTAGGTAGGTTCCCCTAGCTTTATTAAAAATAAGATAATGTACAGCCGACGGTGGAACCGAGCCTCCGCCGTCCAGCACAGCAGCCGGCGCTCTGACTAGCATTAGGCCACCGTCACTCGTACGCTTCTTCCATAGCTCTTTGAAACGTTGGGCGCGTGCGCCACTGGCAATTCCTCGTTATTCCTGACCGCTCGCACGTTCTGAGGCACCGCCTCCACTGTCTCCGGGACTGGCTCACCTCAGTACGTTCCTTGTAGCACATTACGTGAACATTCTGCGACGTTGTACTGACTTCGTCATCACCCAAGACTTGGCATGCTTTCGCTTGCTCCAACATATTTTTTTTCTCGCCAGAGTGCAAACACAATCGTCGTTTTTAAATACGCCACGTGACGTCGCCATAGCCGCTTTCGATTGCGCAAGACGTTGTCGCCGATGACGTCACAATCCATGTTTCTCTCGCTGAAGACACTCGTCTGCGACCTTGTATGAAAACTTGCCATGATGTAAGATCGCGTTGGCCTGGCAGTGGTTGCCAACAACACTTCAACGTGGTCGTGCTTCTGTCGTCGCTGCGATGCCCTCGCCACCCGCACACTCAGTAGTATGCTCAGGCCCGTTTGTGTACCTGGTAGGGTACCCGAAACCGTACAAGATGGCGAAATACCTGCAAAACGCATCGCAATACATTGATTGCCACAGTCCGTGGGATATCAGTAATTTTTAATTTATAGAAAGGTGCTGTCCTTCGACGGGCTTAGGCAAGATGGTTAATGCATATTGAATCATAAAATATCGACTCATTGTGAGCTTCTTAATTTTCAGCAGAAAAGGAAACGTAAGCCGTAGAGATTTCTACGCAGCTTCCACTATTTATTCCCTATGGCACTGGAAGTCAGCAGTACGGAATTTGGAAATTATTAATTGGGTAGCTTTCTGCTGAATGATTTCAAAAAGCTGAGTGAATCCTAAAAATTGCGGGCACAGTTTTGACATAACCAGAATAAATTATGTAAATTTTTTTATTGAGCAGGAGGCTCGCTTTTGTTTCTGTCGGCCTAGAAATGATCGCAGTTAACGCAATCATTTTTCAAAGGTTACGAAAAGAGAATGTGCACAAAATAGGGATGTGAGCGTTCCTGCTTATGTTAGTTATTGTGACGGCAAGGTTGCGCAGTTGCTTTATTAAGGATTGCGTAAAATTATTGTACTGATAGGAAAGGCTATAAGTTGATTAGTTATTTCCATGAAGACAGTTTTTATGTCGAGAATTAGTGTCTCAGTTACTACACCAGAAACAAATATTGTGGATTGAATTGAGTAGTAGCTGCCCGTGATGCTGCGTAATAATTGCCGCAAAGCACAATCACCGCTAAAATCTCGTTTGTATACAAGTTCTCGAATCACATACGAATGTCATTTATATAAAGAACAAATAGTTAGCGTCTATCGGTGGCTACTCTTCAGGATATCATCTTAGAGCATCCCTCAAAGTTAACCTCTACTGAGTTCTGTCAGCAAGTTACGCATTTATCCAGTTAATAATGAAGTTATAGACAGCGGTTTTCTTATCGGCGCAGTGCACAACTGAGACCAGCTAAAAGGGCCTTTGATTTTTGCGTACTCGTTCGTGACGCGCATGCCACTGTCACGCTGCTGGTTTACCATCATCCTCGTCGTGAAGTATATAGCTGTCACGTAATTGCATATGCCAGTAAAGGGTAGCACGTTTATTTTGTAACGTTGGCTGTTTCTCAGTTCAAAGAACCATGGACGCTTTCTTCTAATTGCATCAAGTGCACGATATATATATATATATATATATATATATATATATATATATATATATATATATATATATATATATATATATATATATATATATATATATATAGTGATGAGAATTGACCAAGCATCATCTGTTTCCGATTGTTCAAGTGAATTTTTATTTCAGACAGGGAGTGTTGAGGAGTCGGGGACTAAAGGCAGCACACCTGCCTGATGTGGTGCCGGGCACCTGTTGACACTCACGTGACACTGCGCAAGCAATTGTGAAATTGACATACATCCACACAACATGTATATTTTTTTTTTTTCTGAGAGAGCGCAGATACACAGGCAAAGATTGCGGTAACATGTACGAAAATAATAACAGTCAAAGTAACATACATCAGCAGCCATATCATAAGAAGCCAATAAACAAAGACACCAAGGACTGCATAGCGGAAACTACATGTAACATTCCACGACAAGCGTGCACAGAACCAAAGCAAGATCTCTTTATACTTCTTCGTCCCCCCGTTCCCACTAGATCTGTTCTTTGTCATCACGGCCCATTACACTCTCCCGGGCTTTGTTTCATCCATCCGCTGCCATTAAGGGATGACGTCGGCAATGGCTGCTATTTCCATCGCACCGTTTTCCGTCATGTAGCCGATGGTCTTGAGTACTCCTTCTTTTGCAGCCAAGTTTACCACTTTAAACGGCCTACAAGTTTTGTATTAGGACCGCCATATATCCCTTCCGCACCAGAACCATATGGCGTAATGCAATTGCGGGAATATTTGTGTTATGACGTTTCTCAAATGCTCTCTTCATCGCTTCCCTGTGCTTCCTTTGCTGTTCTGAACTCTTCTTCATTTCCTTCAAATTAAGCTTCTCTGTTGTGCCAAGTATATAGTCCGCAAGCAAACAGGCAGGCTCCTTAAAGGCGGCGTATTGAGGACTGCATTCCAGAGAGCTCGTATGAGATATACTGTGGTACGACACAACTAATTTTAGACAGCAATTCCACCGTCCTGGGAATCCTGGGTACATACTTATATATTGTTTTATATCTCGGATAACTCGCTCTGCTAGTTCATTAGCTCATTGACGGTATGGTGCTGTGAACTTCAGGGTAATGTTTCTGTCTTTGCCCACTTTACAAATGCCTGACTCTTGATGCAGGGCCATTATCGGATACGACTCATTTCAATCCACAAACATGTCTCTCTTCAAGAGAGATATGACAGCATCAGCATTTTCTTTTCGTGGCTTGGCAGCTAGCATCCTTGAGCATTCATCAATGCACACTATAAAGGACTACGTTTTCTTCACTCCTTCGCTTTCTTTATCTTCAGTTCAGCGAAATCAAAATGTACGCTTTCAAATGGCACATTTGAATGAGGTGGAAGAGTCATGCTGTCTGTCTTCTGCTTATATTTTGCTTTGTTCCGTTGACATTGTTGACAAGAGCCCATGTAATCGCTAATATATTTCTTCATACCGGGCCATGTAAATTTTCTCCTTATTTTGTAGTATGTTCGCCATAAGCCGTCATGCCCTCCTGACCATGAACTGTCGTGATAGAAATCGAGAACTTTTGTTTTCAGTGTATCCGGTACGTGAAACTTTCCGTCGAAGTACATCAGCTGTTCTGTGCCTTCCACATTTTAAGTGAGTTCACGCTTTCCTCGTTCCCACAGTTACTAACAATGGGAAGTCGAGAAAGTGCATCAGCATCTGACAAATCTTGTCCGCTCCTGTGTGCCACTTCAAAATCAACCTGTTGAATTTCACTGATCCAGCGAGCAATCCGCCCTTTCGGTTGACTACTATTCAGAGAATGAGTAAGCGTCTGATGGTCAGCGAACAGTTTGAATTTCATGCCTTCTAGGTACGATCGAAAGTACCTAATCGCTAGGACAACAGCAAATGCCTCCTTTTCAGTTGCGCTGTAGTTTTGTTACGATTTTGTGAAAGTATCAGAGTAATATCCAACCACTTGTCTTCCTTTTTCGCTGCCACTTGTGCTTCTTCGTTGGTACAGTACACCACCTGCTCCGTAGTTCGATGCATCCGTTGTAAGTTCAAATGGAACAGTGAAGTCCGGTATTGTGAGGACCGGGCCGGATGATATGGCTAATACCAAACCTCTCTACGCCTTGCCACATTCTTCAGTCCAAATGAAATCTGTGTTTTTACGGAGTAGGTTGTTCAATGGTTTAGCTCGTGCTGCAAAGTGCAATTTCTAAAATGCCCTGCGAGGCTAACAAATTCTCTGCGTGTATATTGTCTGGCTTCTTCATTTGTCGTACACGTTCCACGGACTCCTCTTTCGTGCTCTTTGTGAATCTGTCCAAAATCCGGCCGAGAAATGTAATATTGTGTTTAAAAAATTCCCTTTCCTGAAAATTCACTTTATTTCTGGCGGCACTTAATGACATAAAAGAGATGTCAAGTGTTCGGCGTGGGATGTTTCATCCTTTGAGCAGACTATGATTTCGTCTGCATACACATTACAGAATAATCCGAGAAATTGCATGAGAACCCTATTCGTCATCTTTTGGAACCATGCTGCACTGTTTTTCCATCCAAAAGACAAACGATTATATTTGTACACATCAAATGGAGTGACAAAGCCTGTATACATATTATACTCTTGTTCGAGCGGATTCTGCCAAAATCCTTTGTAAAGGTCTATACCGAACAATATTTTGCAGCCTCCGGTTTCTTCAGTTATCTTGTCGAGACTTCGCATTGGAAAAGGAAAAATGTCCGTTTGACTATTCAAGATCCGGTAATCAGTACACAGTCGCAGACATCGGTCTTCTTTCGGAGCAAGAGTAACAGGTGAGGTGAACGTCTACACCGATGGCCGTATTATTCCAGCATATAACATATTCTGGATCTCATTTTTCAACCAAAGTTTCTTTTTGCATGACTTACTGTAAGGCTTTTTTCTAACTGGCGTAACATCTCTCAGCTGGAAAGGAACAGTAAATTTTTTTGTAGCCGGTGGATAGTTGCCTAGACAGATAAGTTCAGGGAATTTTTCCCGAACGTCTTCTTTCGCACTTACCAAGGTGGTCCGCGGCGTTCAAAGACGCGCACGTCCCTTGCGCCACAGTTACCTTATCATTCCAATAAAGGTTTAGGCTCAGTGTCTTCATATCTGGTCTCGAAAGTAAGAATTTAAAGTCACATCCCTTCACGACAAGGGCGTCGATATTAGCCCTCCGGCCTTGATAAGACATTTGCTTTCGCCCATTTATTTATTTATTTATTTACTTTAAATACTTTCAAGGCCCGTAGGCGCTACAGAAAGGAGTGGTACATATACATAGAAAAAAATGCAGGTGAATGAATAAAACATTTGTTAGATGGCATGGAGAACAGCAGTCTTGAACCCCGATGAGTCTATAATAGTAGCGACCGATGCGGGGAGGTGGTTCCAGTCATTGCAGGTGCGAGGTAAAAAAGAGTAATAGTATGCGTTCGTGCGACAAGATGGCACGAAAACTTTATGAAGGTGATCGCTGCGAGATGAAAAGTAGGAAGGACGAGTACGAAGTTTTGCTTTTAATACCGGGTTCTGGTAAATCTTGTGGAAAAGGCAGAGGCGACTGTATGCACGACGTACTGAAAGTTCCGGTATGTTAAGGGTTTGCTTCATGAGTGTTACGCTAGCATGACGAGAGTAATTAGATAGAATAAAGCGGCACGCGCGGTTCTGAATGGCTTCGAGGGAGAGGGTTAGCGATACTTGAGGGGGATCCCAGATGGCCGGGGCATACTCTAATTTTGATCGAACGAGTGTTTTGTAAAGCGTCAGTTTTAAAGATGCAGGAACGGCGTAAAAGTTTCTGCGTAGGTAGCCTAGCGTGCGATTCATCACGTTCATCACGTTCATTCATCATATATTTGTCTCATCCCACCAAAGCTCTGTACCTGCACCGGTCTTCCTCTAATTATTTCGTCACTTTTAACAAGAGCCTAATTTATTACAGACTCAGATGCATCAACATCGTCTCCATTGATATTCAGTTTATTATAGACAAGGCTAAGGCGGTTATAAAAACAGTCTCAGTTTTAGTCGGCCGGTGGGCCTGGACACCCTCTTTTATTAGTTTTTTCGTTGCGCTTCATCTGAATTAGAGGCTACTGGTTCAGCGTCATTGCTCTTAGTGAACATTAAGTTGACGACTCGATTTCGGCCATGAAGATTTTCGAGATCGCGAGACCTCCATGCAGTCCTTTCGAAAGTTTGATCTGTCCGACGCACATCTTGTGGTGTAAAATCTGCGCAGATGTTTCTGAAACATCCCAACAGTTCTTCGATAGTTTTAGGCGACTTTACTTGCACCTGCCTCTGAAGTTCCATGGGTAAGCCATGAAAAATCAGTGGCACTACTGCTGACTCCGGTAGTTCTGCGTTTGCCATCTGAAGAACACGTCTTTTCTTCTAAAAATATTCTAGGGCTTTCTTGAGCAATATTTATAAAAAATAGCTCAGTCCCACCTTTGAACCTGGTTTTCGTCTAAAGCTGCCAAAAAGCTCGTTCTCCACTGCTTCCATGTATCCGTCATAGGGCCAGCCTAATGGATGTCATACAACTTTTTGGCAAGTCCACTGAGAAACTGACGCCTATTCCTGATGCAATCGCAGCGTTCCTCAGAGGAGTTCTCCTCACACGCTTGTTCATAGAACTGGATCCAAGTCTCCGGGCTTAAGCTCTCTCCATCGATGAAGTTGGGCTTTACCATCTGCTTGTTTTGTCGTTGTTCGGCTTGAATAACAGTCAGGAGATTTTCCATGAGCTGCTGCTGTCACTCAGCGTGTTGCTGCTGCAGGCGAAGCATTTCTGGCGGGCACGAGTCCATGGAGGAACTGGTCTTGTTCGGTGGAGTTCTTGTTGTCAGCTGCACCAGCGGTGTCATGATGTGTCCTTGAAATTCGGAGTGCTTCATTCTTATCTTCACTGAAGCTTGAACATCAGTCTCCTGCAGCGTCTTCTCAGCCTTTTGGGCGACGAACTGACAAAGCTTGGACGAAGCTTGAGAGTCGTGATGCTTCCGGGCGAATCATACTTGGTCTTCATCCACTTCACAGGTTGAAAAATACGACTGATGTTGCGCGTATCTGGCTACACTCAGCGTTATCCGCATAATAGACGATTCTATCCTATCAAAGACTACGCAATGCAACATTCCTCGACAAGCGTTCACAAATCCCAAAGCACGATCTCTTTATTCTTCTTCTTCTTCCCCCCCGTTCCCACCAGATCTGTCCTTTGTCATCATGGCCCGCTTCATTACACGTACTTTATAATTGAATTAAAGAAAATGATAAATTAACGAAAATTAAAGTCGATGAAAGAAAACTGGCCTCAGGAGGGGCACGTACATTACGCATTACGAGCGCGATGCTCTCACCAAATGAGCGGCTGCGGTGCCGTTTTCCCATCCACGTTCTGGGGTATTTATCTTAATCTACTAGAACTAACGCTGGAATTGTTAGCCAGCGCCACACCTCACGGTCTTGACGGTGGATGCGGAACATATCTTTTTGTGTCAGGCGTCAGATGCGCGTCAGCAGCGGGTACGTCAGGTGTACATTACAAGCGACATACACAGTAATGGCATTGGTATACAGGGAAGTAACGCGACCTGACGGTCCCGACAAGGACAGCAGAATTTATCAAAATAACAGTAGATAAGTTTTAAAATTTTTTTGACACTTGGGCAGTGTCATAGGCTGTGTCGTCTACCTCGCCGTAGACGCCAAAGTACATGGCTAAGCGGGCAGCAGCCATCTTAAGTCTCGTTCCTAATTCTCACGAAGACGTCAAAGTAGACAGCTTCGCCAAGACAGCATCAAAGTCAAAAACGATGCAGGCTACTTTCCTGACCAAACAAGATCTCGGCTTAGTGGCACGCTTGGAAACTCGACAGAAACGTCGTCCGCACCGCAAAAAAACGTAGACGCGCTTTCCTATGCTCTTAATCTAAGGCACGTCGTGTTTTATTGCTATAGCAATTGACACTGCAGGGGCATTCTGCCGCCGCCGTTGCCGTGATGTTCCGTATGAGTGAAAGGGTGTGAGGGTTAGGCGGCGAACGCGGTTCAATCTCGCGTGCACGAGCAAGGAACGCGGCCCGAATGTGTGCCCTTTCCTGCGGTGCGCGAGGCTGAGGGGCGAGGAGAGGGACGAGGGGCGTTCTTCTCCGGCGGCTGCTACGCTGGCTCGGTGTCCCCTTTGCCCGCCGCTAAGTACAGAGTGGACAAAACCGGGGCGTCTGCTACGGCGTTGACTCCGCGAATCACGGACGCCGTAGTAGCCGCTTTGGCGGATGTCGTAGTGACGCTTTGAAGGCGCTCATGTGCATTGAAAGCGATCTGCGACGTGGCTAAAGTGCGCGCCCGCGCGGGCCTTACCTTCAAAGCGATCTGCGAAGCTTGCAGAGTGCGCGTAGTGCCGGCAGCTTCGTTTGCACGGTCCTTTCGACGTTTCGTTGGCGCTGAAGCGACATATGCACGGAGGTCAATTGGCTCGCAGCTGCTGCCGCAATTCCTCCCTCCAGAATTTTCAAAGCGAGTTTCAGCGCTCATTGCGTGAGATGTGTTCATATTTAGCTGTGCGCGCGTGACACCGTGCTGGTTAATTAGTTGAAACACGCTGACGATCTAGTTCGTTTATATCCATGATAGAATGTGTAAGCACGACTGAACAATGACGTAGAAAGAAGCACACACACAAAGACAGCGCTGTCTCGGTGTAGGTGTTTCTTTCTAGGTCCTCGTTGAGTCAAGCTTACACATTCTACCATTGGTCCCAGAGGGGACCAAGTGCTTATAAGCAGCGGTTGCCGGCTGCTAGAGTGTGCTCGTCGTCGGGAGCTGAGTGCTCGTTGTAGTGCTAGAAATGTACTAGTGAGCTGCGTGCTCGTTGTCATGCTCGAAATGTACTCGTGAGCTTCGTGCTCGTAAGCTGTTTGCTGTATGTTAGTCTTACGGGCACCATATGGGAGTCACGCTAGACTGTCGATGTATGTCTAAGATGTAAATAATGTAAATAAATCCTGTTCACCAAGGTCTTCCCTACACCTACGACGGCTCCAACTCTAATAACTGAATGGCAGCGGTGAGATCGGCCTACGGCTCGTAAATCGGCCTACGACTCGGAGACAGCAACGGCAGCTGACCGACTTTGGCACATGGTGACCGACCGGCTTCCTAATCAAGTTTGAGGCGACTTGGGATTGACCACCTCTTGCAACTGACTGGATACGGCGGGGAAGGACTGGTGATATGGTGCTGCTTCAGTGGGAAAGCGTTTGGTTTAGGCTGCAAGATTTACCAGGCTTCAATTTGACTGTGTTTTTGGATTTGATTCGCTGGCATCTTTTACTTGTATTCTGATTTGCGTGGGTATCGCAACAAGTATTGTGTGACAGCAGAGCCAAAGCTTAAAGCAGCGACCATGGTCCTAATGTGTTTGACGGGGCTGACCTGTTGTGGTTGTGTGAAGAGCTCGAGGTAGACGTAGAGAAGGACTTGACGGAAGCAGAAATTCTGAAAACCATTCTCGCATGTAGCAATTATTTGAAACTAATCGAAAACCTAGGTACCCGAATTCTAAGAAAAAGACAGGAACAGGAATAAATTAAGCAAGAATGCCAAGAGCGCGAGCGAAAACGGATGAGCGTGAGCAAAAACGGCAGGAGGTTGAAAAGGAAATGGCAGCAGTGAACAAAAGAGATACAATATTTGCCCAAGTTAAACGAACTAAATCAACAACGGCTTGATAAATCTGTAGGCTGGACGCAGCGAAAGTGGGAAGCAGTAGACAGCAGATTTCAGTCGAAAGCCGAGAAAAGGAGTAGCACCTGCGAGATTAGCAGCACGTTCACAAGTAAACTCGAAGTGCTAGCAGCCAGCAAAGCCTTAGTGGCAGCAGAGACCGTTAAAGGCCGGAGTAAGAGCGACGAGCTGCTGTGCCAACAGAGGACTGTAGAGACAGCTAGGCCAGATACGAACAAATTGGCACAGTTACCGCGCGTGTGCGTCGCTTCTACCGTTAGCGGGGTTGCTAGCGAAGTAAAGAGTACGGCTGACGCGATAGACACGAGCACCCATGTCAGGTTAGATCTGCGTGCCGAAGAGAAGTGCGAGCTGAACGATGCAGTTGAGGGTAATTCTTAGGATTGCGAGCTGCGTAGCTCAAGAGAAGACCACTGCATTGTTCAGGGATCGGTGCCGCTCTCCGCCAGTCTAGGTAGCCAAGAGAGGGACGATTTAGTTAAAGATCATTCAGACTGTGCGGATAAGAGACCGATCCGCGCCGATGAGATGTGTAACGGCCAGCACGAGGCGCGAGATGACGGCATGAAAGACAGTTCGAGGAAAAAGCGCCGTAGAAAGAAGCGCGTTAAAGACCGAAAGGCGGTAAATAAGGTAGCGCAGCCAAAGTCGGCAACAGGCGCGAAAAGCCCGGGCACGAGGAAAAGAAAGGTGCGGTCGTCGTTGACGATGTTGACGCACCCAACACGTTCGAGCTACCGGTCAAAAGGAGACCGAGAAGCATGTTCTGCACGGACGCGGACAAAGGGCACGGGGCAGTTAAAATCCTCGTCGTTCCGGCGTTCTTTTCGAAGCTCAGCGTGTAGGGCGAGGAAGCGCAAGGTGGCAAGACGAGACCAAGTGGGGAGTAGCGACGCGGTCAATCGAGGTCGTGATGAAAACGGGGCGCCAGGAGGCAAATTGGCAGGAGACTGTAACGTCTTGGGGGAGCTGATAGTGAGTCAGCCCTTTTGTTGTTCCTAGGTAGCCAGAGTAGCTTTCGAACCGCGACCACCTCGGGTACGGCTAAAAGTATGAGTCAGACGTAAAGATTTCGCACGGGAGGCCAAGAGAGCTTCTGTAGAAGTGAAACTGTTTTCTTTTATTTTTTGAGCACTTGGAAATTTTCGCGATTTGAGACTAAGAATGTCTTTCAATATGTAAAGTATGAGCTTTGTTTATGTTTGGTTAGAGAAGCTCAAAATTTGAAAGACGCGTTTTTTTTTTGTAAACATGTAGTCTCGCGAGATGTTCATTAATGAGTACATAGGCTTTCTTTGTTTTGTGTGAGTAACCTGAAGGACAAGGTTATCGTTGAGAGACCTACGGTAACGCGCCTGTGTTTTGGTTAACCTTCTTTTTTATATAAGTGTTTTTTTATTTTCTAAGGTTAAGCGCGTAGATTTTCAGTTAGTGCATCATTTGCACTAAAAAGCGTTCTTAGTTCCATTAGCGCGTGTCCTGTGTGGACGGAAGGAAGCAGATTTATGACTGGGTTGCTCGTGTGTGTTGAGGGCAGCCGTATTCTGACTTCTCTAGTGAGCGTGCGTGGAACGAGTTTTTAGCAGACACATTTCTTCGAAGGTTCCTCTGTGTTGCGTAAGTTACGCAAGTTGTGTTGTTCGTCTAAGGAACGTGTCCTGTAGGGGCTAAAGGAACAAATGTGAGTCAGCGTGATGAAAACTTTGTATGATGCGAGCACGTGTTCGGAATAGGGACCACAAAGCTAGCGCGATTGTATTTACGTACCTATGGAGTTGGCCAGACTGTTCAGTGGCAACAGTACGTGAGATAAGTACGCCACTGCGATAGGATAAGGACAGGCTGTTCGTGAAGTTAGGCTGCTTAAGATATGTTCGGGTATTGGTGGTTGAGAAGCCTTCGGTTTAGTTCTACGTAAACCTTTGCTCTTATGCAGTGCGACGGCCAGGTTTGGTCAAACATAGGCGGAACGTGAACGCTCGCTTTGGCGGCACAAAATTTTGGGGCAGAATTTGGGATTCCCAGTTGAGTGACTTCCATTGAAATTGTGATAGGAGGCCTGGTGCATTAACAGCTGATTCCGGCCGTTTGAACGCTGAGTGGTATTGTGTTGCCGGGTCGACTCTTCTGTGCCAGTTGTTGTGAGATTGTTGAAGGCATTCCAAGTACGCAGCGGTTGCAGAGAGCAAAGCCATCATCTTGCTCGCCAGCCACTCTCTTCCTGCCCAGCGGTTGCCAGCACTGTCCAGGCGAGATTTTACGAGCCATGGAGGAGCTGTTAGGAATGGCCGTACGGGTTGACAACGTGCCAGCTATTTCAGTCCGCTGCACGTGTTCCAATCCAACCGGACGGGGCCCACTTGAGAGACCTGCGAATAACCGGCTGCCACGTGGCGCGGGGTCAGCTCAGGAATGTGCAACCCGGCGTGCCACCCGGGACGGAGCAGAGTTTTACGAAGCCCCTCTGACGTCGGCTCCGGATCTTTACACCTGTGTGTGTGTGCGGCACTCAAACCTGTGCGGCACTGAAACCTGTGCAACACGTGTGAGCCCTACTCCTCCTCCAGAAGGGCGGGTCATCTACGGTGACGTCGAACGGTGACGTCGAACGATGACTGGACAAACGTTTCCGTCCGCTTGGAATCAAGGGGGGACCAAGTGCTTATAAGCAGAGGTTGCCGGCTGCTAGAGTGTGCTCGTCGTCGGGAGCTGAGTGCTCGTTGTCGTGCTAGAAATGTGCTAGTGAGCTGCGTGCTCGTTGTCATGCTCGAAATGTACTCGTGAGCTGTGTGCTCGTAAGCTGTTTGCTGTATGTTAGTCTTGCGGGCTCCATATGGGAGTCACGCTAGACTGTCGATGTATGTCTAAGATGTGAATAATGTAAGTAAATCCTGTTCACCAAGGTCCTCCCTGCAACTACGACCTCTCCAACTCTAATAAGCCCAACACCACACCATCTTCGAGGTTTACATTAGGAGGAAGACATTGTGTTGTTAGCGAAAATGCAAAGTGATATGCAACGTCGGGCTAATATTTCTGGACAGGAAGTCGATAATTCAGGTCCGAAATTTAGCGTAAAAAAATAGGGCGTGATGACATTCAATGAAAGTAGAGAACAGACAGAGACAAAACAGGGCTAGGAAATACCTCGCGTAAAAGAATATAAATACCTTGGTATACAGATAAACGAAGAGGACGGGGGGGGGGGGGACACTAAAGGGGAAGAGAAATTCCGCCATAATGAAGCACAGAGCGCTATTGGGATACAATTGGTACAAGATGCTCCGAGGTATTTAAAAAGGTGTAATGGTTCCAGGAATCACTTTTGCACATGCGGGTCTTTGCTCGAAATCAGGCGTACAATCAGGACTCGATGGACACCAAAGGTCAGTGGGGCGCCTCGCATTGGGCGTTCACGGGAAGACTACAAACGAAGCTGTGCAGGGTTATATGAACTGGACAAGCTTGAAGTAAGGGAAGCTCAAAGTGAAAGTAATTATGAAAAACGACTGAGGAATATGGAAGAAAGTAAATGGGCTGGGAGTGTGTTCAGGTATTTGTGAAGGAATAACATTGATATAAAGTGGAGGAAAAGAACTAGGAAGCTTACCACCAAGTACGCAGCATGAATGGTGAGCAACACAGCAACAAAGAAGGTCAAGCGGATAGTCAGAGAGGCTAAGACAATCGCATGGGTGGGGGTAATGGAAAAAGAACCTGCCATGAGTAACTACATAAGAGGTAAAAACTAAATCAGGAAAGAAACGTTGTATGATAAATCAAAGGGAAGCTCATTACTTTTCGAAGCGCGATCAGGATGCCTTAGAACAGGCACTTATCAAGCGAGATATAAGAAGGAAGAAGAAGCATGTGCTGGCTGCATTAAATCTAGGAAAACGACGGAGCATGTTTTATTAGAATGTGAAAATATCTGCCCAGCGGTCGATTTAGGCATCTCTGGCCTCTTTGAAGCCCTTGGGTTCATTGAGAGCAAGGGGAAAGTAAACATGTGCGCAATACAGATTAGTAAGAGACGATGGGAGGATTGGTGGAATTAAACTATCGAAACGACGTACAAAAACGAAGTTCACAATAGGGGTTCAGAAGCTTTGGTTATGGGAAATAATCCTATTTTTTTGTAACGTAGGTAGTATATTATGCAGTGAAGTAACAAGAGCATGGTAGAGGAACCCACCATGGGTCGTTCCAAAGGGAATGCTCATAACATCCATCCATCCGTCCGTCTGTCCGTCAATCCGCCCATCCATCCATCCATCAATCCATCCATGCTGCCTCGGCTGTCTCCTTAGCTGTATACGTATATAGACTGTCTCTGATGCTGGCCGGAACTGAAACACACCCATAGTCTCGGTGGAAAATACCGGAAAGCTCGGGAGCATGTTACATTCCTGTAACACGTCAAAGCGAAAGCCTGCAGCACACTTGGTTATGTCTTGCAAGATCTGAGGGCTCAGACTGCTTGCAAGACACAATGAACTGCAGTGTGAAGTGCATTTGTCGCCCTTTAGGTCGACTTCCGACAGGACACGTGCGAGCACTTAATGCACTCTGTATAGGTACAGCCTGCTTGTCGCCAGTAAGTGTTACGAATGTGTAACACAACCCGAAGACGATTAAAGACTCATATGACAGTTGTACCTCAAGACTGTTTACTCGTGACAGTCCGTTTTTAGCACCATTTGGTGGTAAGAGAGCCTTTAACCACACACCTTCTTTGAGGCTCCGCGGCGACTTCGACGTTCAGAGACATAATCGTGGCCTTACGGTTCCTAAAGTAGCAAGAGATGTACTGCAACGCTTTGACAGCATCGTGGTTGTGGAACACCAAGTCTATGCATATTGCCCTGTTTGTAGTGACAGTCTTTTTGGGAGTGACCAAGTCCAATCCTAGCTATCGCTCCACTTTGGTTAGAAACGCCGCGTTAGTGTGACCGTTCTGATTGAAATCACCGATTAGGTGTATGGGGTCGCTGTCTAAGCGTAAGCCAAAAGTTGCATATCCGGAAGCGACTTGCTTTTGCTTCCGACACGTTCGGAACAGCGACGGAACACGATTGAGGGAGCGTGGCTTCTATTTCTTTCCCGACTAGACGCCGCGTTTCTGCACGCTGTATGCGTAATTGCAACGAATGTATGCACTGTACAGCCGTCAGCCCACTTAACACGAACGCTCCGTAGCGTGACCCGGACCGGCTAGGCTGAGGCCAGCGCCGCGAAGTGTTGTGCTCTGTTATCTCGGCATGTTTGCGGCGGCTTACGATAGCTGGAGCGCAGCTCGATTTGGCGGCTCGTGTTGTCTTTTGCTTGTGCCTGACCGGCGAAGAGAGTGCGCTCACTTGATATGTCTCGCCACGTTGCGCACGCGGCTAAGGTCTCGCGCGCGCCCAGAAAGCACGTTGCGGTTTGCTTATATCGGGAAAGCGAAATGGCGGGCGACAGCTCACGCGCCTTTCGGGTTTGGTCTCAAAGCTGGCGCTTTATGGAAATGATAAATAGGAAAAGGAGAGCAAATGCAGGTTTGTGGCGTTTGCAAAGGGTGGACAATAAGTAAATCTGCACATACGGTGGCATAGTTGTTCATGTTCCCCATTTCTTATATTCTCTGACAGCGCGCATCGGATTGCTTCCGCAGGTTAGTGTCTGCCTGTCTGTTTAGTCCGCAATTTACTGAAGATCCAGTGTCGGAACATGCAGCCATTTTAAATATTAACTGCAGTTCACCTTTTTGAAAACCAGCGAAAAAACCATATAGGAAACGCGCATTGCAAAGTGTCAAGCATGACACTGTGAATAAGTTCGGGGAACCCGCTGTTTAAGTCACCAAGATGCGACTTATAAGCTATAAAATGCTATCTTTCGATACACTGCATCTATCGCCATAGTCTTTCTAGTTACCTAAAAAGCCAGTTTCTTATGCGACAAGATGCCACTTAGTGCTTTTGGTCAATAACTAGACATGAAAAGCTTAGTTTGCACCGCATCTACGCGTCTTTCTTGCCCAGTACACGTGGAGCTCCTACGCCCCGACACTGGATCTCGAGTGCAGCGTGGACTAAGCAGGAAGCCAGACACTAACCTGCGAGAGCACTCCTATGCGCGCTGTCAGAGAATATACGAAATGAAGAACATGAACAACTGAGCCACCGGATTTGCAGATTTATTTATTGTTCAACCCATAAAGTTTCATATTATTATACCTAGAGGGAAATCTGGCGCTGCGATCGTTCAACTATCATGGTAATGATGGAAAGTACAGGCTTCGGATTGACATTCTGTTGACTGGCGAACTAGTCTACATGTTTTGGCAGTTTTGGTTTCGCTCCAAGCGCAATTGCTATAACCTGCAGTGGGACAGTGCAACGCAAAGCTGTCTGCCTTACTCTCAATTCGACACGCTAACACATTTTCCCTCGTTTCCGCATCCTTCCGCCTCACATCTTCTCCCCTTTAGAACAACCCCACCTATATATACTGTGGCGACGAAAGCATACGTCGCCTTGAAGAAGACAAGTCCACTTGTTGAAACGTTGGCTCCTGCATACACCGTGTTCACGTTTTGCTCATCGTCTTGAATTTTCATTTCCCGCATTCCCCGTCTTTTCTCTGCCTTTGTTGTCTTACTCGAAGTGGTGACAGCGCTCTGGGCCAGCGACTGGGACGATGTTTGTGTCGCGGTGTGGTGTTTGCAATGTTTACGGCATCGTAAACGTTGAAAGAACATGTTTTGAGCCTTAAGACCTTGGTTTGTTAAGTGTGTTAGGTTGGCGCTGTAGCGTAACATGCTTTATGAAACTTCAGAATGTTAAAAAGAAGGCACTACTGATACAAGACAGAGACAGTTGTACGTCTAGTGTCTTGACAATCAAATTTTATTGCGGGCGTCATTATGCATTGTTCGTTTAGTGCTCATAAAAATGCGTGTTTTAAGACTTTGAGAACACAAACTTACTTGTGGTAGGAGAGGTTTGTGCTTCCTGGCTGCAGTCTAGTGTCGCAAAATGGGTAAGTGCAAAGCCACGCCATAACGCTTCGGAAGCGGTAGGTCAATATAAAATATTATGAAGCATACTCGTAGGAGACCACTAGCGAGCTAACACTGCAGCAGATGTGCTCAAAAGTACTTGAAGACGTTCAGCAATCGTGACAGCCGACGCAGCCTTTCGAAAGAGCGAGAGAGTTCGCAAGTGCCTGTCGTATGCGAAAAAAGTCTCCCGTTAGCAGCGAGCAGGCGCCGCAGCAGACGACACTTGTAGCATTCCTCTCAAGGGCGCAACACTCTCTGGCAACATCATTACTGCTATAACTACTTGATGCGTATTTTTATATAAGTACATGCACGGATGCTATTGCTGTTGCAAAAATAAATAAATCATTAATCTTTGCGTTAAATGGGGAACAGAATCGCACAAGAATGCATACCCTGATTGTCCTGGTGATACACCATAGTAAACCATGCTTCCCTCTCAGTCATACAAAGTTTATGTAGCGTGTTGTACATTACATAACATACTGCAGAAATGAAATTAGCTTTTACGCGATAATATTTGAGTATAGCTTTGTTTACTGCACCGCAAGCAAACGCCACCAGTCTAAAGATCGAAGTCAATCCAATGCCTGTACTTCCCATCATTCCCATGTAGGTTGAGGCAACGCTCATGAGAGCCCCATTAGACACTAGCGCCACATGTCCATCTAGGGTATTTATTTAGAAACTCTATGGTTCAACCTTTACAAACGCCACTAACGGTTTGCGGTTTGCCGAGATAAGCAAACCGCAACGTGTTTCCTGGACGCGCGTGAGGCCGCACGCACGAGCGAAACGTGGCGAAACGGACATGCCAAATGAACGCAGTCTCCCCGCCGGTCAGCCACAAGCGAAAGACAAGACGATCAATCAAACCGAGCTGCGCTCCAGCTATCTTAAGCCGCCGCCAACATGCCGAGATAACAGGGCACAACACTTCGCGGCGCTGGCGTCTGTCCAAGCCGGTCAGGGCCACGCTGCGGGGTGTTCGTGTTAAGCGTGCTGACGGCTGTACGATTCACTTTGCTGAGGACTTGTAGCGTCTGCATTAGGAGAGGGATGAGCCTCACATTTTTTGCTTGCTAAGAGTCGTATGAACCATTGCTGATATGATCATTGTACAGCGAAGCTAAAACTATCGTCATCAGCAATGGCTCGAGCTTTGTCGTCTTATTTTACAGCTGGCTCCGTTGCCGCTCGTCATTCCAGCGTAGAATGGCACTTCTACCGTCGTAATGGCGAGGCCGTGCTAACGAGGATGTAATAATATTTGGGGTTTTACGTGCCAAAACCACTTTCTGATTATGAGGCACGCCGTAGTGGAGGACTCCGGAAATTTTGACCACCTGGGGTTCTTTAACGTGCACCTAAATCTAAGCACACGGGTGTTTTCGCATTTCGCCCCCATCGAAATGCGGCCGCTGTGGCCGGGATTCGATCCCGCGACCTCGTGCCTAACGAGGATGTGATCCATTGCTTTAGCCCTTCATTGTCTTACGTGACGGAAAGGAGGCTTTTTGAAAGGTAACTTAAGGTTCCAACAAGGTTTGCGTCTATATTCTGCTCAATCATACACGTTTTACCGACAAAATTGCGTCAACATATTAGTGAGAAATGTCTGAGTGGCAGAACATTTAAATGCCTAAAGATTTCTATGCTTACGCCACGAGGAAAAAACATCAGTCAGTCGGTCCCGAAAGACGAACGCTTTCAACATAGAGCTCGCAGCAGCGAGTGAATTCACCTTCGTGCTGCCTCTCGCTTCAACGCGAGGTTAGCGGCGAGAAGAGAGAGCACACGAAGCTGCCAGCACTCGCCGCACTGAGGGTACATAGCAGATCACTTTCAAGATTGGGGCCCGCGCGTTTCTCCTCAACGCCAACTCAGCGGGGAGAACGCAGAGCCCACGAGCCTGTCAGCAGCCTATCGTCATCGCAATTCGCCTTCAAGATAGGGCCATACGGCGCTATAGGCAGGTTGCAAACGCAGTTCCCGCGCCTACTAGGGCGCCCCTCGCGGCGGCGAGCGCGGAACCGGCAGGATACGACCGGCTCGCTTGCGTTCGGAAAGCCTGTTTGTGCACTGTTTCGCGCGTAGCTGTTGCCTTTTCTGAGCAATGCCGAAGTGCAACCCGAGCCGTTGAGTAGTGGGCTGCAACAGCACGTCCACCAACTCACGAGGAACAAAATTTTACAGGTTTCCAAGCCGACCGTATGAAGCAGAACGGCGTCAACACTGCATAGCGCTCGTCCGACGGCATAAGCTGTTTTATGTTCCGGCGTTATTCCAAGTGCGTTAACGCTGAATTCTTTGCATTTACAGCGATGATGGCAGCAACGGGACACCTGCAAGCTGCAATGCGTACCAGGATATGCAGCAAACAAAGTAGTTTGTTCCTACACTGTACCGGGGTAAAGCTGTGGAACACTTTCCCAATCCTCTCCCATTCAAACAGCGCTAGGGCTTCCTGAGAGATTTGAGGAGGGGTTGCAGCTGGCTCAGCTGGCATACACCCTTCTGCGCCCAGCTTATCAACTAAGGGGCAGTTGAGATCACCAAAATGTTTGTCAACGTGGTTTATTGGAACCTCCTTTGCACGCACTGAAAAATCGCAAGACAAAAGTATCGCACTTCCAGTAACTTCGGCGAAAATATTTTCCCAGCGTAGTCTAACACAACTGGTAAGTTCATCCGCTTTTTTTGTGTTTGGGAAGAGCAACGTTAGAATACCTCTGGTAGGTCTTACGAGTTGCTGGTACGCCCCACGTTCTTGGATGAGATGTTTTGGATTCGTATTTGCAGTCCTGTATGTACAGGGATGTCCTTGCACTACCCTGCGATGCCAGCACGGCAATCGCAGCTCCCCGCTAGGATTTGTCTGCTGTGGCCGATCTTCAAGAATCAATGTTGCCTATAATTTCATGCGTCCACATCATAGATAACGAAGTAACTTATGCTGAGCTTCACGCATCTCGCTGGAGCGTTATTTTTTGTTTGTGGAATACACCTAGCTGTCACATCCGATCAGTGCGAGTTCAACACTTCCCTCACGTCGTAGACGTGCCCCACTTCACATAGACGACATCCTTTCTCTAAATTCTTTTCACGAAAAAAGCTATGAAGATATTGTAATTCCCGAAACCCGGTTAAAATTATTATCGGCACGCTGTTTCGCGCCATCGCTACCGTTTGACAGTACGCCAAACACGCAGCGCGAGCTGCTCACGACGTGAGTAATCCTACACCATTCGCGCAACTATTCGTCAGATGGCGCTAGGGGTCGGAAAGACAGGGCGTCGCGTAGCACTCGCAACCTGCCTATTCTGGACATTCCGCCATTTTCTTCGGTGCGTGACGTAGGCACGACTCAAACAAAATGGCGCTGGTGGCCCCGTTTCGCTTACGTAACGTGACGCCAAGTTGACGTTTCGTCTAAGAAACTGAAATGAAGGCACTGAATGCAGCGTTATTGGTAAAGCAAAAGAGTTTTCCTCCGCAGTAAAAATAAAGCAGCATTCTCAAAACGTATGATTATACCGTCGAAAACGCTTCTCGCGTCCGTCGTCTGCTTCAATAGCTAGGATGCGTTTCCCCGGAAAATGAAATGAGTCATCGCATGTTGGCGCCAACGCGCTT
Organism: Dermacentor variabilis; assembly: GCF_050947875.1. NCBI lineage: Eukaryota > Metazoa > Arthropoda > Arachnida > Ixodida > Ixodidae > Dermacentor > Dermacentor variabilis. The sequence goes on along the minus strand of NC_134572.1, from coordinate 195,868,065 downwards.
GTTTTCTTGCTTGAGACAACATACGCGACTTGTCAGTGGTGATGCACGCACGTTCTAGGCCAACGTAATCGCTATCTCATGAAACGCAAGTGACTCGGCCTGTTTCGGCTGGCTGAGGAACGGCCGAATACCGAATATCACCGATAGCGTTGCGCGCGCGAAAGATATCCACTAGCGCGACGCAAGCGCCAGCGCTGCCATCTCTTGTTCATTTCGCTGTTTACTCGCACCGCGGGAGGAAACTTCAAGGCGCCGCCTTGCGTACATTTCTTGTTATAAAGAGGCCGTTGTCGTAACTTTTGATTGTGCGAAAGGGCATTCATCTTGATTACAATACAAATTCAGCAGTGAAACGTGGACATTGCCAAAAGTTTGCTATGCTTAACCAATATCATTTCGTATAAACGCGTTGTTTTAACAAATGATGGCCCCAAACAAATGCCAACACCACCCGAGAGCGATGCAAATACTATGAGCACGCGTTATGAACAAAATATTTTCGTGGCGCAAAACTACGGGGAAAATGTGGCGATACGCATTCCTCTCGGCTGCCATTGCATATGGCTTCTCATTAGCATAATTCGCGTGGCTCGTCGCAGCAAAAATTATGGCGGAAAATCTCAGCAATGGCGGCCCAGTGCAACGTCGCGCATCGTCAAAATGACGCTTACAAAACAGCCCTTCCTGTGACGCTCCTCACGAGATATTCTTTCAGCCAATCAGCAAGCTGGCATGGCGCATATCTTGGATCGCCACCACATATTCGCGCAATTGCAGATGCATTGCACTGGCTTCTGTACCGCTCACATTCTTTTTGAAGCACTAACATCACAATATATCTGCCAAGGACCAAAAAAATGTATTAGTCCATAAAATTTGCAGCTCCACGTCACGTTTCGTCATCTTGATGAAAACGCAAAATAACATTTCGCAAAACTTCCGTTTCCAGACACAAATTTCAAGGCACGTGAGCTCGTCACAGCCAACCAGAGAGTCAACATGGCGGATAATGGTGGTCGTGCAGCCGCCATGCGTGTCGAGAATAGCACTCATAGAGAAAGAAATTTCAACAACAGCGAACACTCACGTAGAGGCAAGCGGCCGAATTGACTGTTGCACACCAAGCAGATGGCATTAACTCCTTCCGGTTTCGGTTTTGGGCGCGCGCGTTTTGAACAGCAGTTGGTACACGCCGTGCCAAGTCCGCTGTCCGGCGCGGCATTTTTTTTTTTCGCTTCTACTGAACCCCGCGTGGCCTTGGCGTGAAATCGCTTCATTATTTAGTAAAAATGATTGCGAACGACCTTTACAAGACTCCGCCGTATCCGTCAGGTGCAATTTCATAAAGAAAACGCAAGACGTCTTCTGAAATGATGAAATGTTTATTTTGCTCTATATAAATACTCGTTCCGGGCTTCTAAATTCACCCAATGTTGGGGCACCAGGTAAGCAGCAGTCGTTGCCGTACGAAGTTCCACCGGATGCCATCAGCTGAAAGTAAATTAGAAGCATGCATCATTTTGGTATATTGACCTAACAGGAATATTGCGTGTAGAGGCGAAACGTGCGCAAGTGGCGAATGAGCGGCATTACAGATAAATTCACTTTTACGTACATTCTGCAACAAAGACTCCTCCCAAACAATACCATAAAATCTGAACAAAACCACCCATTTTCAAGCACCCCTCCCTTCTCGGTCATTATTTCCTGCACCTTAAGTGCACAAATACACGGTGACTGCGCGTTTTCAAAACAACTTGACTCAGTCGACGCGATGGTACACCAAGTACACAGAGGTAGCTACAACACAGGCTCAACCAGACCATGTTACACGCTCGCAGAATGCCTTCTAGTCGCACTCAAGACAGATTCGCGGGTGCAAAGCCTGTTTTCAGTCACGCAGAATACATGAATGTCATCTTCTTGAGCTCCTCCGTGTTATCTTCTACGCGTCCTGCCGGCGCATGCAACACTCCCGTGTTATCACTCTCGGCGATCGCTCGTCGGGTTTTTGACAAACGTGAGCACCGAAATAAGGTATATGTTGTTGCAGGGCTATAAAATGCGTCAAAAACTTGTCCCACTAAAATTCAGTACAAGCAAAACTAACTCACTATGGCCGGCTTGCTTTTTTTGCTAAGAGCTTCACGACCCCAGGCGCGGCGAGCATGCCTCAACATATCCCAAAATGTTACCAAATAAATTACAATACTTTTTCGGTTCATAGAATGCGTCACGAACTTCTACCAGTATGATTCAGTAAACGCGAAACTAACTGCGGCACACAGCCGAGCTGCTTTTTCGCTAACTGCGCCACTACGCCGAGCGCGGCCACTGTGCTTCAAAAGTGCCCCATAAAGCAGCGAAATTAGTTACAATAATGTGTAGGGAGAAAGCACAGAGAAAGCACCAAAACTTGTCCCGTTAAGATTCAGTACACGCGAAACTGTGTCGCACGGTGCTTTTCGTCAGAAAGCCAGGTGCGGCGAGCGTGCCCAAAAACTACCGAAATAAGTTATAATTATGCTTGGACCCATAGAAAGCGTCGCAAACATCTCCCAGTACGAGTAATTAACCCATATTAACTAGGCTTGGACTGCGGAACTGTTTTTCGATAACTGCGTCACTAGGTTCAGCTTTGTGTAGTAAGCCTAAACGTGCTTGAAGTGCGTCGCAGACTGTCAAACAAAATTCCTCACCTTGCTGTGGTCCAGTAATGCAGTGGTGCCGTGTCGAAATGCAGACGGAACACAAGAGAACGCCGGGAGCCCATAAAACGGGCTACATCCAAAAGAGACAGGTCGCCGAGCACGCGAGCTTGACATGCGCAGCCGGCCTCGCTCACTCCTGCGGCTTGTCTGGCGCATGACGTATGCACGCGCGTCTGGCGTGCCGCTAGCTTGTTGCTAGGCAACGCAACAAAAATAAGTTGCCAAGTGTAAGTTAATTTACACGCAAGACTTTTTCACTTTTAGTGGGAAGGAATAAAAAAAGGCGTTGTCTGGAAGTTTATTCCACATTCTTTTTTTCTGATGCTCGCGTGAACTAACGGATGGAGTTGAAACTAGGCGTGGCGTGTTTCCTGTTGCCAGTTTTTGAAGAGTGTCCCCTCTTGTTGAATTTCTTTCTCTATGATAGGGCCCTCACGACCGCGCCATACGCCGCCGCCGCCGGAGTACGGTTGATCACAGTTGATAATGATTCGACGCGGATGGATAAGGCGCTGAAGAGTGATGACGGCTTACAATGATCGGAACGTCACCAGCGCACCTGGCGCCGCCACCTGCAGTAGTTGCGTCATCAATTCACCCTGCGGCGCCATCGGCAGCATTTCTTGTTGTCCCAGCCCTGTCGTTTGTAGTGGTCGGGCCAAGTGCGATGACATTGATAATGACACCGGGCTGCGTGGAGACGACCAAGTGGCACAACGCTTACGCATACTTGGACAACTCCCAGAGGAGTTTCTGCGTATGTTTTTTATTAAAATTACCAATTTGCGTGACACAAATCATCACCTCTAGATGTCCCTGTTTTTGACTGCTTGACTTTGAATTTGAGCAGAAGGGCAGCGGATTGGGCGAGTTGGTGTTCCATGGTAAAAATAAAATTCAAACAGCGCTAGACGACAGCACCAGAAAGAGGAGGAGACAAACACGGCGCTGTAAGTTCGGCGTTGTAAGTTGTAAGTACAGCGTTGTAAGTACAGCGTTGTAAGTTCAGCGCCGTGTTTGTCTCCTCCTCTTTCTGGTCCTGTCGTCTAGCGCTGTTTGAATTTTATTGTTACTTTGAATTTGAGGCAATGACGCTAACGCAAGATTAATACATGAATGAACAGAATTCCTTTTCATTGCTGCGTTACAATGTCTATGCCGTAACTCATTCTTACAGTTAGGTAGTTACAGCTAGTTAGTTACAGTTATGTTTGCTTGCTTGTAAAACAAAGTGTTCACTGTGAACTGCTAACGAAATTCTGTGATAATCAATGCTAATCAACGGGGAACAACCAATCAACTTGCGGTTGGCAGGCGACATTGTAATGCTCAGCAAGGCGGTGATCGCTTGCAACAACTGATTAAGGACATTAGCCGACAAAGTCTAAGAGCACGTTCGAAAGGTATTATGCCTAAAGAAAAGTAGCGCTCAATATGGTGGTATGCAATGACAACTATGAGGCCCCCCTATTGTATGGAGCTAGCACAGTGAAAAAGCCACGCGTTATTTTCCTTCCCATATCGCAAGCAGAAAAATCGAATATGTGAACATAACCACAATGTAACCTTCGTTACACCATGCGAATATTCTCTATAGCGACAATTAGTGATTGGCTGCCAGGCTGTGAAGCTTATGCAGGAATACTTTATCTAGGTAAATTGGACGCACAGTACCCGCATCATGAGAATATTAAAAACACCGACGATTACGGCACTCCCTAATGCGAAATTCGAGGTAAGCTCTACATGTGTTTTGATTTCGCGATGTATTGGCTCGTGCGGACAATCTGTCTCGTGCGGTACGTTACAGAGTGAAGTGTGGCGCGACCGCCTCACTAATCGGGAGATCGCGAGAGGCAGCGCGTAGGTGACGCGTGAGCTTGATTCACAGCAGCCACCATAGACAGACCTCCGCTCATGCAGAGCTTTGTTTCTATATATTGTCACGTGGTAGCGACGGTGAAGAAAGCAAAATGGTGAATGGCGAAACTAGTACTTTATTGGGCGAACTTGTACCCACGAAAACAGGCTGCACTTAAAGAGCGGCGACAGCGGCGAACACAGTCGGCGATCGTCAAAATCTGATCAGCGGGTCAAGCGCGTCGGCTTTCATACATCAGTCGTCGAATGTTCGAGAGTAATCGCTCGGACCCGCATGTCTTCCGCACAGTTCCACCATAGAGAAAGGAATATAACAAGAGCGGACACTCGGCGATAAGTGGTAACAGTAAATACGTCACGCCGACCGTTTGGTGCCGCGAGCATCGAAAAAAAAAGAATGTGAAATGAGATTAACAGAAATTGTTTTATTTTTATTCTTTCCCGGGAAAACTTAAAATATCTGCGTATAAATTAAATTAAACTTTGCGGTTTACTTCCGTTGCCTAGCGACAAGCGAATCGGCGAATGACGAGACAGATGCTTGCGTCATTCGTCAGACACACCGCCAAAGCGAGGGAGGCTGGCCGCGTATTTGAGCGTTGGCCTGTTCCTTCACCCGTCTGCCTGTTTTTCTATTTTTGGATTTAGCCTGGTTTTGTGCGCTCCCTGGGAATTCTTGCGTTCCTTCTGAACTTCGACAGGACACCGCTGCACTATTGGACTATCGCAAGGTGAGAAATGTTCTTCGACAGCCTGCGACGCATTTCAAGCAATTAGGCTTACGGCACGGCACCGAGACTTGTGAGGCAGTTAACGAAAAGCAGCGCGGTCGTCGTGGCGCAGTTAATTTCAATTGGTGAATTGTATTGGGAGATATTTGCGACGCTTTCTGTGAGCCCGCATACTACTTTAACTTACTTTGGTATCTTTTTGGGCACGCTAGTCGCACAGGGTGCTGTGACGCAGTTTCGCGTGTACTGAATCTTAGCGCGACAAGTTTTGGCGCTTTCTCTGGCCCCCAACATTATTGTAATTAATTTCGTTAGTTTTTGGGGTACCTTTCAAGCGCAGTGGGCGCGCCTGGCGCTTTGACGCGGTTAGCGAAAAGCAGCTCGGCTGTGGTGCGCAGTTTCGCGCTTTAATGCACTAACACGTTCATGGCTCTTTCTCTGACGCCCAACATTGTTGAAAATTATTTTCGGTACTTTTTTGTTGCTTATGAAGCACGCTCCCCGTGCCTGTCGTGACGCAGCAAAATGTAGCTCGGCCATGCTGACAAAGTTAGTTTGGCGCGTACTTAATCTTACTGCGAGAAGTTTATGATAATTATGGCCCTGCAACAATTTAAGCCTTATTTCGGTACTCACTCTTGTCGAAAACGCGACGACCAACTGTCAAGAGTGATAACACGGGAGTGTGCTGCTTGCTCCGGCAGAACGCGCAAAAGATAGCGCTAAGGAGCTCGAACGCCAGGAACTATATATAGTACCTCGAAAATTGCGTCTTCTGAACGGCACCCACGCATTTGTCTTGAGTGCGAGTAGAAGGAATTCTGCTAGCGTCCAGCGTGGTCTCGCTGAGAGCCTGTGTTGTGGCCACCTCTGTGTATTCGTAGCCTACTATGTCGCGTCGGTTCTAGCCAAGTTCTGGAAATGCGCAGTACTCCATGTATTCATGCCATTGAACTGCAGGAAATAAGGCCCGGGAAGAGGGGAATGCTCGGGAATAGAATGTTTTCGTAGTATGTACGCTATTGTTTGGGTTGAGTCGGGTATATTTTGCGCCGTGTGTGTAAATATAAACTGCTTTTATTTGTAATACCGCCCATTCACCATTGTCGCACGCTTCATCTCTGCACGCATTATTCTTGCATGTTAATGCCAAACTAATACTTGCAATTTAATTTTTTCAGCCAGCGTCATTTGGTGGAGCTTCCTACGGAAACTACTGCTGCTTACCTGGTGCCACAACGTTGAATGAATGCACAAAACGCCCACAACGAGCATTTACAAAGAATAAAAAATTTCCTCATTTCACAAGGCGTCTTGCGTCTTTATGAAATTGCACGTGGCACATATTTAATGGCGGCTTGTGAAGATCGCTTGCAATCAATTTTACTTAATAATAAAACGATTTTTCACGAAGAGCGCGCGTGGTTGAGCTGTAGAAGCAAAAAAAAAAAAAAAGCAGCGGAGCCGGCGTGACGCGTACCAGCTAGTATTCAAAAGCCGTGCGCACAAAACCAAAACCGGAAGTGTGGTTGAGGTATTAACGCCGACGGCTTGGTGCGTTGCAATCAAATGGGCCGCTGGGCTGTAGGGCAGTGTCCGCTTTTGTTGCATTCCTTTCTCTATGGTTCTACACTATTCGCGTCGCGCATACACGCAATCAGATTACACAAGGTTCGGTGACAATGTATGGAAGCATCGATAACATACCAGAAACTTCCGATACATGCAGGCGCGTCCTGCACTGTGCGATAACATTTGTTAGGCGGTGAAACGTGGTCACCCGACAAAGATAAAGTCAATATGCTACCAGTGGACGCGCTGGCCACATCGATGGCTTCGTCCGTGACGAGACGGCGCGCGCTACTCTGGCGTTACCTCGTAACGATCTTCGCCGAAGAACACGTCATGCGCGGCGCTACCCTTTTCTTCTCCTGCTTTCCTCCTCGCGCTCTTATCTCCCTCGCCGCCTTTCATCCCCCGCTGCGCTCCGTGTTGAGAGCCAACACAATAGGCAATTGGAGATGGCTAGGACAGGCCTGCGTCCTGCAGTGACAAACAATAGGATCATAATGACGAAGTTGATGATAATGATGAAGAATCCATATATTTCCCAAATAGCCAATCAGTGCTGCACGCTTTAGTGGCGTGGTGGCTTTGGGATTGCGCTGCTAAGCACGAGGTCGCGGGATCAAATCCCACCATGGAAGCCCGTATTTCAATGGGTGCTAAATGCAAAAACGCCCGTGTACCATGCATTGTATGCACGTTAAAGAATCCCAGATAGATGAAATTAATCGGAAGTCCACCCCGACGGCATGCCTCGCAATCAGGCTACGGTTTGGCAGGTAGAACACCAAAATTTACTTATTCGGTGCATGAATGAGTGTGGTACAAGGATTAACGGTGAACAATTGACAACCTGTGGTTTGCAGATAACATTATTTCTTTCAATAAAGCTCGAGATGAATCGCAATGGATGAGCGAATAAGTTATCCGACATAGTGTCAGAATACGTTCTAGCATTATTATATTTTCGGCACAAAATAAAGGGCTTTTACTTATTGCACGTGAAGGCGCAGGACTAGGCGGGGCGAATGTTTTTCTGTGCTTCGACTACTAAATGCATGCTTCTTGTTCTGCAAGGTCTATACACACGTATTGTAACACTGGGAACCTCAATTGCGCTAAATAAGACGGGTAAAAATATAGAAACGACCACACATGGCGCCAACTTCCAAGTGTTCCTCCCGGAAAAGCACATGTAGGCAGAGCCGGACACTACGTGAGAAAACCGAAGCTGTCGTGTGCGTAGAGCTAGGGAACACGTGAGAAAATCAAGCTATTATCATCATCATCATCATCAGCCTCGTTACGCCTACTGCAAGGCAAAGGCCTCTCCCATAGTTCTCCAACTTCTTAATATTCTTAATCTTCCAACTTCTTGAACTCCTTAATCTCATCCGCCCGCTTAACTTTCTGCCGCCCCCTGCTACGCTTCCCTTCCCTGGGAATCCAGTCCGTAACCCTTAATGACCATCGGTTATCTTCCCTCCTTATTACATGTCCTGCCCATGCCCCCCCCCCCCCCCCCCCCCCGCATTTCTTTTTCTTGATTTCAACTATGATGTCACTAACTCGCGTTTGTTCTCTCACCCAATCTGCTCTTTTCTTATCCCTTAACGTTGCACCCATCATTCTTCTTTCCATAGCTCGTTGCGTCGTCCTCAATTTAAGTAGAACCCTTTTCGTAAGCCTCCAGGTTTCTGCGCCGCACGTGAGTGCTGGTAAGATAAAGCTGTTATACACTTTTCTCTTGAGGGATAATGGCAACATGCTGTTCATGATCTGGGAGTGCCTGTCAAACGCACCCCAGCCCATTCTTATTCTTCTGATTATTTCAGTCTCATGATCCAGACCCGCAGTCACTACCTGTCCTAAGTAGATGTATTCCCTTACCACTTCCAGTGCCTCACTACCTATCGTAAACTGCTGTTCTCTTCCGAGACTGTTAAACATTACTTCAGTTTTCTGCAGATTAATTTTTAGACCCACCCTTCTGCTTTGCCTCTGCATGTCAGTGAGCATGCATTGCAATTGGTCCCCTGAGGTACTAAGCAAGGCAATATCATCAGCGAATCGCAAGTTGCTAAGGTATTCTCCATTAACTCTCATCCCCAATTCTTCCCAATCCAGTTTCTGAATACCTCCTGTAAACACGCTGTGAATAGCATTGGAGAGATCGTATCTCCCTGCATGACGCCTTTCTTTATTGGGATTTTGTTGCTTTCTTTATGGAGGACTACGGTGGCTGTGGAGCCGCTATAGATATCTTTCAGTATTTTTACATACAGCTCGTATACACCGTGATTCCGTAAAGCCTCCATGACTGCTGAGGTTTCGAATAAATTAAACACTTACTCGCAATCAATGAAAGCTATATATAAGGATTGGTTATATTCCGCACATTTCTCTATCACCTGATTGATAGTGTGAATATGGTCTATTGTTGAGTAGCCTTTAAGGAATCCTACATGGTCCTTTGGTTGACAGAAGTCTAAGGTGTTCCTGATTCTATTTGCGATCACCTTGGTAAATACTTTGTAGGCAACGGACAGTAAGCTGATCGGTCTACAATTTATCAAGTTTCTGGCGTCCCCTTTCTTAGGGATTAGGATTGTGTTAGCGTTCTTCCAAGATTCCGGTACGCTCGAGGTCATGAGGCATTACGTATACAAGGAGGCCAGTTTTTCTAGAACAACCTGCCCACCATCCTTCAACAAATCTGCTGTTACCTGATCCTCCCCAGCTGCCTTCCCCCTTTGCATAGCTCTCAGGGCTTTCTTTACTTCTTCCGGTGTGACTTGTGGGATTTCAAGTACTTCTAGCCTCTTCTCTCTTCCATTATCGTCGTGGGTGCCACTGGTAATGTAATCTCTATAGAACTCTTCACCCACTTGGACTATCTCATCCATATTAGTAATGATATTGCCGGCTTTGTCTCTTAACGCATACATCTGATTCTTGCCAACTCCTAGTTTCTTCTTCACTGCTTTTAGGCTTCCTCCGTTCCTGAGAGCATGTTCAATTCTGTCCATATTATAGTTCCTTTTGTCAGCTGTCTTACGCTTGTTGATTAACTTCGAAAGTTCTACCAGTTCTATTCTAGCTGTAGGGTTAGAGGCTTTCATGCATTGGCGTTCCTTGATCAGATCTTTCGTCTCGTGCGATAGCTTATTGGTATCCTGTCTAACGGAGATACCACCGACTTCTATTGCACACTCCTTAATAATGTCCGAAGCTGTATATGATCATTACTTAGCAGACAAGTTCGTCAGCCCTGCATCGCTGTCACTATCCTAAAAGGGACTGGCTTACTTAAAAGACCATATACGCGTGCCGCCATTTACATGATGTCACACCTTTGTGGACATGCCTCGAAAGTCCATAAACATGCATGTGCTTTCCGGAATAAACATTTCGGAGTTAGCTCCGTGTGTTGTCCTTTCTATGTATGTTCCCGTCTTTTTAGCACTGTTGAGGGTCCGGTATGACAGACCAGCTAGCCTGAAATGATAACTTGGTATCGTAATAATTCTGTAAGGGCGCCGGTCAATTTGGTCAACTTCTCTTCAAGTGGGGCGCTCTCAGGCTCTCACTTTGGCCTTAGGATTAAGGTAGCGAACAAAATCTCCTTTGCATTGGTCTATTCATCAGTGAAAGAAACGCCGTTCCAGAGTCAATTGCTCCAATTCTTGTTACACGAAAAAGCATCGTCGCCGGCCAGTAAGGACACGTGCTTAAACGTACTGCATGCGCCACCTCATTCCCGGTGGACCGTCGTCCAGTTGCCGTACGGCGCGTTACTCGGTAGTGCACGTGATTTTGACGGTTAATAATAACGAGTGGCTTACTATGTTTGGCTAGCAGATTTTTGACACAGACCTCGTTTGCGCACATCACAGCCCCACTGACTGTAGTAGAATAGGTGACGTTCCGCGGGTGCCCGTCGTATCCGCACTTTTGAACGGATGCCAGCGTACGCATGAGGGTTGTTAGATACGGGACCGTTTCCTGAGCCTACTTCGAGTTCCCCAGACCACATCGAATCACACCACAGCTAATTAAGGAGTGCAGTAGCACGGATACCGCATTGCTGAGGAGCCGCACGTGCAAACAAGTTGGCGGCCCCCACTTCGTGTGCAAAGGTGGAGCTATTCACTGCTTGACTCTTCCCGAAAGTGAAGCGAGAGCCTGGCACTGTTCAACGTAACGTGGGTCCCAGGGCAAGACGGCTGTAATGCACCGTGAAGCCACAACCGCGTCGCCCCCATCCGGCTATTGTGACGGCGCATTGCAAGTCAGCAAGGCAAGACCGCAGGGAGAAGTAAGCCCTCCGACAATTGGGGACCCAGCGGCGACTCTCTTCGCCGGCGATGACACCATCGTACGGGCGCCTACCATTGGCCGAAAATGACGACACTTGAGCGGGCTCGCCGATTGGCCGAAAATGGCGTCATCTGAGCAGGCTCGCCCATTGGCCGAACGTGACGTGTCTTCGAGACACCGAAGGGCTTAAAAGACGCAGACCGGGAGCAGCAGGAGAGCATTCCTAGAGCATTCCTTGATTCATCTCTTTCGAGCTTCTTGCCGCGGGCCGCAGCGTCTGAGTTGCTGCCGGCCCGTAATGACTTTAAGACGGTTAATTGACTCTCACTGTAAATGATCTAAATAAACCTCCCAAGTGTTTCATCTCGAAGTCCTCCTCAACTCTTACAACTGGTGGCAGCGGTGGGATCGCCTCCAAATGCAACAGGGTCAAGCATCAAGTTTCTTAAGCAATACAGAGTCCCATAGCTTAATAGTCCTACAGTGCCCGCAAGAAAGGGGGCGTCGCTGCTAAAAAAATAAAGGAACATATTGCGTTCATTGAATAACGCTGCGGGCAAACATCGACGAGAAATAATTTCGCAGTTTCGGCCGAAAGCATTGATTGTGATAGCAAATTAGTAGACACCTATACAAAGTAATGTTAATAGACTTATCGGCCACATGAACTGCTGCAAAACTTCGCTTACTAACTAAATTACGAAACACGGTGTTAAGCGGGCACAGGCAAACATGAACGCATCTTACTCGATGACCATGGACGCTTGCTATCAGGCGTTATGAGGAGCGTAAGCAGTGGTGAGCGAATTCCCCGTACCTCTCGCTTCAACATGAACAAGGGACGCGAGATCATAGGGCACATGACACAATCAGCTATCACTGGTCGGCTGCCCTTTGAGCCCACGGCAGATTACCTCCAAGATAAACAGGGCGCGGCCGCAGTAGAAGCGGGGACACGTGCCTGCTCGACACGATCGGTGTAGATCGTTGTAAAAACCGCTAGGTCCAAGCGCCAAATAAAAACGCCCATTGTCGCAAAAGCTTCACTTAACAGAAACAGGTGTCGCCTTAAGTATTCCCGTCTGAAGCGGCGCCATTGTTCAAGGGCGACAAGTGCGAGGATAAGCTACTTCAGCAAAAGCAGCTATAAATCGACGGTATAACAGCAAATGCCTAAGACTATACGAAGCTCTTTCACAGGGATCCCTTGCTCCGTCACAAAGACATGCTCCATCATTATACACGCATTCATCGCACCGACGCCGCACCACCGCCGTCCCTCTCGCGAGAAGAAGCAGTGGCATTAGGCCGGTGACCAACCGCAACTTTTCCAAATCTTCTCTCTGTCAATAAATTCTACCCACACTATTATACACATCGTTGTCCTGGCTGTGGCAGCTCGCCCACAATCTTCCACGTCACGATTGAGTGCACTGCAAACCTCTCCCTTGCCCTACGCAGCAAAGAGCTGTGGGATGATGCCCTCCGCGGCGGACCTCCCGAGGTCCTCCGAGTTGTGATACAACGGGAACGTCGAAACATCGCCGGAATCATCTTAGGGGCCCTGGACTGAGGGTTCCTCCCACACTGCTCTCGCTGTTCAAATATTATTAATAAAGATGTTTTACTCTCCCAGATTGTGGAAGCTCAAGCTCTTCACCGGCCGCTGTATTTTGTAGGTTCCGCGGGACATCATTTTTTCACGCAGTGCAAGGCAACTTTCAGCCAAGATTTCTGCCGATCAGCTATGCTTCCGATGACCACAACATCATCGAGGTAGTTTAGAACTTGTTGTTGGGCGAGTTGGTGCATATTAGCAAACATTTCTTCACTGCGCGAAAAAGCGATCACAAAGGAAGCAAACAAGGACAGACGCAGGCTTGGAATTAATTTTTATTCTAAAAGGACCACATGTGAGTAATCCCCAGAAATGCACCACTGTGTGTGCACGGCAAAAAACAAAATCACCAAAAGAACTTCCTGTTCATGCAACACGAAGTTAACTACGCTCATCAATAAACCTAATCCCACTGTTGTGCAGATAACCTGAGGTGTCGCTGACGCAGTCATGTCCCTTCTTTCTTATATGCTGCGCCTCGCGTTACTCTCTAGCTCTGTTATCTCGGCACCGACGCAGAATCTTTGCACTTCTTTCACGATAGGCTTATACGTGCACGCCAACCATTGGGTACGAAGGTGACAACTCGCTTTGTTCCTATTAGATAATTCCTTCCCACGCAAGCATGCATTCACGTAGGTTCCTGTTTGGCCTACGCACAATTTGCCACATGATACAGGAATCTGATAGACTACCCCAAAACTGCAATCTAAGTAGGAATTGGTGTACCTATTTGTACTTAGCTGGTTCGGTTCGAGCTGACGTGCGTTTGTATATTTTTGCTTTATTTACAGATCACGCGGTGCCTTATCTCTATGTTTCTTTTTATTGTATTATTTTTATTGTTGATTTCAAGTGGTGTACATCGTAATATTGAGTAAACGAACAATTAATTTCTGCACTGTGTGCCACATTTGTGGTATCGCTATATTTGTGTTGTTTTTTCTCGTTGTTATTATTGCGCACAACTTTATTTGATGTATCGCGGGTTTATAATAAAGCCCAAAGACATGTGCATGTTAGTTTGACAAAGGCTGATCGAGCAGCCGAAACGTCGGTCAAATACACTGGGCTTTTTCCAACGTACGCCGTACTCTTTTTCTTCATTATATATATATATATATATATATATATATATATATGCACTACGACATGACGACGTAGCCCGGTTTCTATGCAATTACAAATGCGACCGAGCGCATAATGAAAATGAAAACGACGTTCGTGGCCACATGTTATTTGCTGCACGCCGTTTCCATTATTGAAATTACACCGAGGGAGCCAGCCTGCCTTTCTTTTTTGCTTCAGATGTATACGCATATGCATTTGCTGGCTTGTTGGCTTGAAATTTTGAGTGGTGCTCACAGTGACTTCATTTAAGGCAAATTAGCGAATTGGGCTCTTGACGTACATTGTGACAAACGGGGCCGGAAATATTTTTTTCACCGCAGAATGTGGACGAAAGCGCACTCACCAGTGCCGTAGATGGCGTCGTGGCATTCACAGTGGCGAAACTATCCGATTACTCAAGATGATCTACTGAGCACTTTCTCACACCCGGGCCCGTCATGACGAGATGACTGCTACTGGCACGCGACCACCTTATGACCACTGCCGAGGCCGTGAGGGTCCATGCGGATGTCTCACCGCAAAACCAACTTGAAATGTGGGCTGCAGCGCGTGAAACGCAAGTTGTGCTCTCCTCGACCGCTCGAGCCACACGGTTTCGCACAACACACGCGATGGCTCTGCGGGAAAATCAGTGATGCCTGCTTTGCACGTCACGAATCTCCAGTTTTTCGGGCGCCGTCCCGAGGCTGCTCTCGTTCATCGCCCAGCCGCTTTCGTCACAGAACTTCCGCTCAACCACTCGCGCACATGATTAAAAGAAAGTGTTTTCAAAAGAACAACGAACAATCAGGGCAGCAGCACCTCCCAAAAATATCCCGTGCAGCTACTTCCGGACTCGTATTCTGTAATGGGACGTGAACCTGTTTGAAGCTCCACCCATTCCCCTCTCCTTCCATCGCTCTCTTATGGGCAGCGAGGCCGCCTTTCATTGCAGTACTCGTATTCACCCGGTGCGACATAAACCGTGCCGTGAATTGTTCCTGATTTCCTTGAGGGTTGCGATTGTGCAAGCATAACCTCCCCTTCGGTGAACGTCAGCTTTACACTGAACGAAGCGCGCTTCCATCGTTTTAATAACGAGGTTCCAAAATGCGCGCCTCAAGGGCCAATTCAAGTGCCAAGCTTTACACTAACTAATTACACGCTGTGACATTGTAGTGACGGCAAATAACAACACAGTTTCAGAACTGTGAGTTCTGAATTGAACTCTTTATGAGATGACCTTGTGCCGAGAGAAACAAATAGCAGGCATGCAAAACGATAGCGCCGAGAAATGTCAGCAATCATCGAAAATCTGATGTGCAGGTCCAATGCGTCAGCTTTTACACACGACTCGAAGAAAGTTACAGCGTAATCACTGGTGCTCGCGTACTTTCCGGGAAGTACAACGCTATTCGCATCCCGCATGCATTCTCGTCACACAAGGTTCGGCGCGAACATAGACAACAGATACAATTGGCAATAATATTCAACCGTGTTCCAATTATTGCAGGCGAGTCTTCCACTGAGCGATAAATTTAAGCTATTAGTCGGTGAAATGTGGTCCTCAGAAAAATGATAAACAGGTGCACGTGTAAATGTGAAGTTCCATTCTGCCCTAATTGCTACTGTTATGCACCGTGAAGCAATGTGTCATTAGAGGCTCCAGTGAGCCTATGGCACGCTCGCTGTCACTGTCATGAGTGACAACTATTGCTAACTTATCAAATTGGTGTAAGGCTCTTTTTTTACAAAGCAGAGCGAGAAACCCAAAGGGAAAGACCAAGGTAGCAATTTTCAAGTAATATCCGACAACACACTTATGTCACTTGCTTTGTTCAGAGCTCCTGAAGCGTTGTCGTCCGCTATTAACACTTTTTTCCTTTTTTTTTCTCCATTTCTTCATGTATTTTGCCGCCTTCACATACTGTAATTCGGCGTGCCTGCGTAGACTGCTTCATGAGGCAAAGGCTAAGCACCAAACGTGTAGCAATTACGAATCCGCCACTAAAAAAATTTCCCTAAATAATAATGAGTCTCGGACCACTCACTGTTGGGCTAGTTGGCCTTGCATAATGCGATATATTTTTACGTGATATCGACAACGCAATGCGGCTTTCTGATAAAGGGATGTAGTTTTTAAAGGATTTTCTGCATGTTGATTTTTCACTTATTTTGACACGGCAGACTAACCTTATATCATCTGCTTCTATTTTAAATATCCTTAGTCAGCTCGTGCAAAGGCTGGTTTTCACGCACGAGATTCCTAAGGCGGAGGAGTTGCAATTTTTGAAGCCTAAATTGATGTTCAGGGCTAACCACGTATGTTGGCCGTACTTTCTCCGTGCCAAAGGCTTCTGCCTTTTAACTACGCCCACTCTAACATTGTAAGAAGAACTATTGCGTGCTAATGTAGGGATTCTGCGCTTCGCAAGTCGTGCCCACATATAATGTCGGATAGTATTGATTTCCAAGTAGGCCGCCTTTCCGCAGCGGGATTGCCTACAACGGTCGTTACTGGTGCGGCCGAGTCTCTTTCGTAAAGCGTGAAACCTGGAGCTATAAATGATAGGACACAGCCCCAACGCTTCAAGGTGAAGCCAGAGGTGATGCCGTTTACACCCAAGAATTCGCACAACCTCAAAAGGTTGCTAGCAGACATGATGGCCCTTCGGTTTCCTCAGCCCCTAATAAGCTGAAGAAACTCTTTCCTCGGATTTGCGGCCACTGTAAATCTGGATGCCAAACAACGCATGAGTGTCCCTTTGTTAAATGTCCCACTTGATTCATTTACTCCATTCCAATCTCACGCGAGAAAATTTACATCGTCCAGAAGGAAAGATATGTTAAAGACCGTTTAGAGAGCATGCTTAAAAAGTAAAAAAGAAACAGCGTAAGCAGGCACATATGGTCACACACGTTTCTGCATGCGGCTGCGGACCACGACTTCGAGAGACAAAGGTCTTAGGCAGCAGTAAAAATGGCACGTCTCGGTTGGCTTTGGAAACATTGTTTATCAAAAAGAATGCCTCTATTTGTATTAGGCAAGCATCGATACGCTTACATTCGTCTCAGTACGTATTCGCATAAGCCGCTCTTTCATACGGCCGAGCATTGCGTCTTTCCTCGTGAAGCGACGACGCGACGGCGTCATCCGCAACAAGTTGTACAAATACCGATGGGTGGCGTATGAATAACCAGTTGCTAGTGGCGCCCCTCCTTGTCGATTGTTCTTTGGTGTCCGCGAATTATTTTTTGTGCTAATGTGTCATAATAAAATTGAACTGCCCTATCTAGGCCACTGCTTTGGATTTGTAACTGCATGAGTGCGGTGGAAAGTCAGGCTTATTTAGCGGAGATGACGCTACTTTGGCGACATCGGTCGCTTAACTTTTGTAATTTTTAAGACGAAATTATCAAACGGCACCACTAAATGTTAAAGACCTTCTATATTTAACTTAAGTTCTGCCTATATTAGAATATGCTTTTGCTGTTTGAAGCCCGCGAACTTGATATTTACCTGACACGCTTGGACATGTACAAAACTGTGCCGCTTGATTTCTATAAAGCGATTATAACTTCCATAGTATTTTTACAAGAATTAACCTAAGTTGGGTAATGCTTTCATATA
Source organism: Dermacentor variabilis (assembly GCF_050947875.1). Classification (NCBI taxonomy): domain Eukaryota; kingdom Metazoa; phylum Arthropoda; class Arachnida; order Ixodida; family Ixodidae; genus Dermacentor; species Dermacentor variabilis. The sequence continues at coordinate 195,850,497 of NC_134572.1, read as the reverse complement.
TTCGCCGAAGGAACTTTCAGTTAAAGATGTTCTATACAATTCATCACGCTATTTATTTGCTCCTATCGCATTTCAGGTCGCATAACTTCATCGCAGATGAAAATAAGAGAAATTAAATTTAAAAGTAACACTTATCAAAGCAATTTTTTCTACTTAGAATTCCTGAACGGAAATGTATGCCCAAAGAAATTGGCGATTGCCGATCTGAATCAATGTTTCCGACATTGTTATCAGATGCATGAACGAGTGCATCATCATCATCATCATTATCATCATCAGCCTGGCTACGTCCACTGCAGGGCAAAGGTCTCTCCCATGCTTTTCCAACTACTCCGGCCATGTGCTATTTGTGGCCATGTTGTCCTTGCAAATCTAATATCATCCGCCCACCTAACTTTCTGCCACCCCTGCTACGTTTCCCTTCTCTTGGAATAACGTCCGTAACCCTTAATAATCATCGCTTATTATCCCTCCTCATTACATGCCCTGCCCGTGCCCCCATTTCTTTTTCTTGATTTCAACTAAGATGTCATTAACTCGCATTTGTTCCATCACCCAATATTATCTCGTCTTATACACCCCCCCCCCCCCCCCCCCGCCGACGTTACACCCATCATTGTTCTTTCCATAGCACATAGTGCAATGCCGGGCAAATGCGCGGCATTGCACTATCCTCGGTATCGGCCCACGTATAGGTAGCGTTTAATGCCTGCTTCACCTCCGTTCGGTTGAATCAGTGCAGTTGTCTTCATTTATTACTTGCTCGTCACGGCTGGTGGTTTCTTTCTTTTACTCGCCTTTTGCTTAGTTATGTATCGTCACCCCCCCCCCCCTCCTCGTTCTATATTGCCTTCGGGCACTGCAGGTATTTGAAATAAGTAAATAAAAATAGGTTTTTCAATGTATTTACGTCTCGACGCCGCGTCTTGCGCTCGGCGTTGCGGGCACGCTGTTTCTTCCCGGGTAGCTGGATCGGCTCAACGTCGACGGTTGCTGTCGGCAGGGCGGGCGCATTCTTGTTCTCTCACCGCCGGGTGGGCGGCGCGACGTCCACGGTCACCTTCCCGCCGCTGCTTTTGCCGCCGTTCCTCGTACCTTCCCTATTCCTCAGATGTATGAAAAACTCGCGGCCGTCCCATGGCAACGTAGCAGTGAAAATGAGCCTCTACTCGTTATCGGACAGGCGTAGTTCTACGTCACAGACACGTGGTTTCAGACACAGGTGACCGCTAAACGCGCGCTTCAATGCGAGAGCGTTCTCTGTCCCTTTGTCGTTCCAGTGTTCTACGTTGGAGCGAGCAACGTTGCAGACACATGTGGCCGCTAAAATCACGTTTCGATGCGAAAGAAACGGACATTCTCTTTCCCATTGTAGTTTTTTTCGCGCTCTTACTCTCGGTTTTTGCTAACTGGCTCGCCTTGTGGAAGAGATGATTTTGGTCGGTAACAAACGGTTTGTCCTAGCCATAGACTCGCTGTAAAAACAACTGATCGCAGGCAGGATAGCAACTCACGTCTTCCTAGTACGCGTGCGATTCTCTTACCAATTGAGCTACTGAGGCACCGTTTTGCCATCCACTTTCTGGCGTATTTATGTTGATCTACTAGAACTAACAATGAATGCATTGATGGATCTAATGAGCATCCGCTTTGGTGGGTAGCGCCACCAAGCTCTTGCTATTATATTGCCTAATGTCCTACCTAGGTTAGAAAAGAAAAAAAAGGAAGAAAAAGAAAAAAAAATCTGCGATGAATTCCCATAATCACACAATGGAAGAGTTATCCAGCGCCACCACTCACAAGCCTTCGCGGTGGATGTAGAACATGTTTTCTGCCCCAGGCGTAACGTGTACGTGAACTTTTTCTGTGAAGGCGACTGGTCTATAAACCCACACATGCTACCTGAAGGCATCGATGCTGCGGGATGTTCCACATCCACCGCCAAGGCTTGTAAGTGGTGGCGCTGGCTAACGCTCCCAGTGTTTTATTTTTTTATTCAGATACCCTAAAGACCCTTATGAGCATTACAAAGGGGGGGGGGGGGTAACAACAGGATATTTCAAACACAATTAGGGGGGGAAAGGCAATATAGAACACCGTGGTAAAGATCACCGAATACAACAAGAAAATATAAAAAGAAAAAAAAGGAAAGAGAATTGCATACATGATGAAAAAAAAGAACACTCCGTACAAAGCATGTAGATACACTTACAATTCGTCAAAGGCATAAAATTCTGCTTTTACCCAACATGCACAAAACTGCGCTTCAAATTACTTACAAATGAGTCATGATCACGTATGGAAACAATTTCTTTTGGCAGCTTGTTCCACTGATGAATAGCAAGAAAGAGCGGTGATTGTCGCAGGAGATTCGTACACGCAAACATGGGACGCACTTTGAAGGGATGGTCGAGGCGGGGAAAAATTTTTTGTGGGGGTTTGATATGGGATGCTGTAAAGAATGACGGGGTATGATACAATCTGTGGAAGTGGGAAAGCAGTGCTAACAGTCGTCGTGTTTCTAGAGACGGTAATTGGAGGGACTCTTTGATAGCCGTGATGCTGGATGCTCTAGAGTATGTTTTAGTGATGAAACGTGCTGCTTTATTTTGTAAAGATTCCAGCTTGTTTATTAGGTAAGTCTGATTTGGATTCCATATTAAGGAAGCGTATTCAATCTTTGAGCGAACTAGAGCTGTGTGCGCTAATAATTTAGTTGACTGATTTGCTAAATACAAATTTCGCCTATGAATGCAAGTGTTTTATTTGCTTTCGAAATTATTTCATCAATGTGATCATTCCATGTAAGGTTAGATGTTAAATGGACTCCCATATATTTTAATGTAGACACATTCTCTATTCATATGCTGTTCATAAAATATGAACTTAAGTGAACGCTACTGGCTCTGGTAAATGTCATTGTTTTTGTGTTAGAAACATTAATTTCCATTTGCCATTGCTCGCACCAAAGTGAAATTTTGTTTAGCTCGGCCTGTAAAATATTAGTGTCTTCAGAGGTGATAACTTGTCTGTAAAGAACGCAGTCATCTGCAAACAACTGAAACTGTTGAGGTCAGGTTGTTACTGATGTCGTTAATGTAAATTAAGAATGAGATTGGGCCAAGTACGGATCCCTGAGGAACGTCAGATTTAACTTGTGCTAAAGCGGAAAAGTGATGATTTACGGAAACAAATTGGTAGCGATTGGTTAAAAAACTTGAGATCAATTAACAATTTTACCATGTATGTTAATGCGGCTAAGTTTCATCATTAAGCGAGAATGGGGAACTTTATCGAATGCTTTCTTGAAGTCAATAAATATGGCATCGATTTTTATGGGATCGTGAACAGCTTGATGAAGATCAGTTATAAGTTCAAAAAGTTGTGTTTCACAAGAGCGTCCTTGCTGATATCCATGCTGATTGCTAGAAAAAAAGTCATGTTCAGATAAATATTTCATAACTGCGGAAGATATGATATGCTCAAGTAATTTACATGGAATACTGGTCAAGGATATAAGTCTATAGTTTGAGGGCACTGATCGGTCACCTGATTTATAAATGGGAGTGATACGACCGACCTTCCAGTCATCTGGTACAATTCCTGTATCTATTGATTGCTGGAAAAGGGAGGCTAATACGGGAGATATTATAGGTTTAGTCATTTTAAGCATCTTTGTGCAGATGCCGTCTGGACCTGGCGCTGAGTTATTTGAAAGTCGATCTATGGCGGATTCTATTCCCTCTGGTGTAATTATAAGATCATTCATAGATGAGTTAATCGAAGGAAACGTAAGGTCAGGTGGAATTGGATTTTGGTTTGTGAATACAGAGCTGAAAAACGAGTTTATTTCAGTCGCAGCTTCAGATGTTGAGAGTAGCACACCGTTATTAACGATTGGTATAGTGGATTGACAAGAGTGTTTAGGGTTGATTACTTTCCAAAACTTTTTCGGATTGTTCATTAACATGCTGAGGATGTCACTGTTAAAAAACTTGTCCTTAGATGCTTCAATTTCAGCTTTACATTTATTTGATTGTTCTCGGTATCGCTGCCAATCACCATCCGAGTGGGACAACTTAGCTTCAGAGTAAAGGCGTTTCTTTTTATTTATTGCTCTCTTCACTTGGGACGTGAACCATGTGCTCTGTGTTGATGATGTTATTCCAATTTTGGGAACGTGCTTTTGTTTCAGATCAATAAGCTTATTTCGGATAGCGAGCCAGTTATCATTTGTATTGCGATAAGCCATGGTTTCCAAGAACCACACAGAAAAATATGACAGCTCTGTAAGTATCGCGTCGATATTTGCACGGGAGTAATCGTAAATAGATTTCTTTGCTTTTGCTGGTTTACTACTTTGTAAAAGGTATTCACAGTGTACTACGTTGTGGTCGCTAATACATTCAAGGACGCGGACAAGCATATTTTCCGGTTCGGTTGTGAGGACTACATCTAGAATAGCGTTTCCACGTGTTGGCTTGCAAACTATTTGATGCAGATCAAATGAACAAAGAACAAAGTTCTAGGAGATCAACGTAAATACCCCAGCAACTTAATGGTAAAAAATTCGCCGCGGCAGTTCAGTTGGTCATTCATGTCGGGACATCGGCCGGGACAAAATTTATCCTAGCAGTTCCTGTATGCGAGCACCTTCCTGCTGAAATGATTCTGGGGACGGGTTTTTCACTGTCAGACGACATTCAAATCACCGTCGAGCACAAGAGTCCTGTTGAGCTCCGCCCTTCTAAAACCCTTTCCCAGGGCACCACGGGCACTTCCACACCAGTTCCAACAGCAACAGGTGAGCCTGGAAATTCGCCTACCTTGTCCTCGGTACTCGCTCGCCACGCTGCATTGTTCGCCCAAATTACGGCCGACCTCCCAGGGACTAATTTGCTGGGGCATCATACACCCACGGGTCACCACTCACCGATATGTGTGCCACTGAGGAGATACGCGATACGGGAGCGTACCGTGATCGCGGAACACGTGCGTGAAATGCTCGACGCGGGCATCATTCGGCCCTCTTTCAGCCCGTGGGCAGTGCCTGTTGTGCGCGTTCGGAAAAAGAATGGTTCTTTGAGATTTTGCGTCGACTATTCGCAGCTCACCAATTGTACAACGCCCGATGCGTACGCACTACCTCGAATTGACGACGCTATTAATAGGGTCCGCCATAACAAGTTCTTTTCATGGTTTTATTTACGCGCGGGATGCTGGCAGATCAACTTCGCTGGAAGAAGATGTGTGCAAGACAGCCTTTCGGAATCATTCACGCTTGCACGAATATAACCGCATGCCGTTTTGGTTGCGCACGGTACATCATCTATCGAACCTTTGAGCGTGTCATGAATTGCGTTCTAGGACTTCTGAAGAACCACTGTTCTGTCGTGTATTTCGACAACATCCTGGTGATTAGCGCCACGGAAAAACAATGGCGCTATTTGGACGAAGTACTACACAAGCTTTGTGAGGCTCGGTTTCGGTTGATCCACGAGAACGGCCGATTTATCCTCTCCAACATTTCACACTTAGGACATACTATTTATCCAAACGGCATGCTGCCGCTCCCGGAGCACATTGCTGCTGTGGCGGAATGTCCCACGCCTGAAACAAGCTCAGTCGTTTGTGGGTATGACTTCGTACTGACGCAGATTTATTCCCAACTTCGCATCGACCGCCGCTCCCCTCACTAATTTGCTTAAAAAGGGTAGTTTGTTTTGAATTGGGCGCCCCATAGTAAATCGCTTTTCAAACTTTAACGCAGCAGTTCACTCACTGCCCAGTACTAAGCCACTTCAATGCCGACTCTACTACCGAAGTGCACACTGATGCCAGAAAGATGGGCAGTGCTAGTGCAACGTAACCCTGATGACATTAAACGTACTATCACATATGCGAGTCGTAAGCTTTCAGATACTGAGCGCAACTCCGATGGGCTGGAATGTCTTGCGGCGGTATGCAGTGTGGATAACAAATTCCGTCACTATCTCTTTGAGCACAAGTCCACGGTCGTGACCGAAAATGGTGCATTAACATTGATGTTTTCCAAGCAGCAGCTGAAGCACAAGTTTGACCTATGGATTATCACGCTGCAAGAGTACGCTTTTGACGTGCGCCACCGTGTTGGGGATCTAAACAATATCACCGATGCTATATCACGGAACCCCTTTGACCGCGTGCGCGTGCGAATGCGAGGAGAGTGGCATTTTTCTTTCTCAACAAGACTTCTCCAAAGCGCAACAGCCGTTGCCACAGGAAAGAACCCGACATTAGTAATAGGCGATGACACACTGTATCGGCGTCAGTGGCACAAGCACCACTCAGAAGAACATCGCTTGCTAGTGATTCCTCATTGCTTTAGATCGGAAATATTGCGAGCCATTCATGACACTCCCGGAAGGAGGGTCCGCGAGCCACGTTCCACAAAATACGAAAACGCTTCTGGCGGCCGTAGATGGAGAGCAATGTCCGCTCCTAAGTCGCCAGTTGCGAAGTTTGTCATCAATATAAGCGACTGCCGGGAGGCCAGCCTGGATTACTCACGCCTGTTGCGCTGCCAGAGACTGTTTCGCACATTATCGTCATCGACTACATCGGACTTCTACCGATTACTACCGTAGGAAACCGCTACATCACTGTAGCCGTGGACTATTTGTCGAAGTACGTTGAAGTGGCCGTACTCCCATCTCTCGCGTCCGGTTACCTAATCGATTTCCGGAAGCTAACACTTGAATGGAGGCATGGTCTGCGAGAAAAACTAATGTCAGACAGTGCTGCAGCATTCCGCAGAGTCGAACTATCGAATTACCTTAGTATGGCGGAGGTGCAGCACCAATACACGTCCACATTTTTATCCCGAGGCAAGCGGCCTTACGGGAAGAACTAATCAAAGCATCCATGCTCGACTCGCTCCGTATACGAAAATAGGGAAAAAATGAGAAGCCAACTGTGTCGTTCCCCTGTAATCAGCTCCTTACGGCATTAACACGGCGCTGCAAACATGTGCAGACCGGAATAATGCTATTTGAAGCCGTCTACGGGACGGTGTGCCAGCTGAAAGCGGTCCTCAGTTGGGACACTCCCGTTACCATCTCCAGCTCCGCCGATCGAGCGTCCGTGTTTGAAAAGATCAGAACAGCAGCAATCAGAAGAGCTTCACAATCGCAGGAAACGCAGAAGCGCCACTGTTACCTCCGACGTCGGCCTTCCCTGGTGTATAACGTCGGCGATGAGCTGTGGGTAAAAAGGGATATCAGCTCACCAGGCTTCGGGCGCGTAGCTGCCGGCGCACGTACATTGGCACATACCCGGTGACTTAAGTTGTGTGAAATCAGAAAGAGAGCAACGGGGAGCGCTCGTGAAGTGGGGAGAAAATAGCGTGAAAGCTTCGCTTTAAATGTCGCAGTTTCGCCCATAACGCTAAGCAACGACGCGATAGCCGCCACAGTATTGCGAGCAGTGAGTCTTGCATCGGCTCGGAGGAAGATTGGCACTTGGAGAAAATACTAACACACGCGCACGAGCACTCTCTTAAAAGAAAGCTTTATGGATTGTCAGCTATTGTCTCCGTCGTCTTCGGTTGTGAAGGTTGCGGTTTGCGGTGGTAGAGGAATACGGCTTTTCCGTCCACCTCATTATTGTCAAGCATTTCGCTTGCTACCACTCACTTTATTTATTATTTTTTCATCGTGGTACTGGTTTATGCGTAGACTATAAAGCGTAGCTTCCGCCTATCGAAGCTGAGCCAGGCATAAATGGCTGGCCGACCGTGCGGTCCAGGAGCAGTATTATCGGGAGCAGCCTAGGTGCAGTTCCTTGGAGGTAAAACAAATTTGAGTTGTGTTTATTTATTAATCCCTTTTACCCGCAGCGCCTGGATGTCAGTAAAGGGGGGGGGGGGGGTTAAACGTATAAAAAAAATCACAAGACGCATGACAGCAGTGTATGTTAACTCGAAAATAATATACAAATATTAAGATAGCACTAAAGCTTTAAAAGCAAACAAACAAGCATGTACGTCCGACGTGCTCCAGCGGAGATATCATTATCAGCTATTTCTACGACTGCAGCGGACATCCTCGAGTCTTTTCGTGAATCGTTTCCGGGAAAAAAATTCAGGCGCTCTGTTCCCTACTCGTAATCCCGCACCTTGTTTTCAAGATCCCCTTAAGACCATAATAAATATAGGCCCTTCTCCAGGTCATTTCCGGAGTTAACATATTGTAGAAAAACATTAGCCGTAATTTCTCTCTTTCCCTTTGCTGCAGTCATGACAACTTGCCTGCGGTAGTTACCTAAAACGTGTCGGGCGCCTAGATTTTCTACTTTATATATCGTGCCGATGTTGCACGATCCCAAGCTGTGCATCCACACTGCCGACTTAGTAGGCCTTAGAGAAGGAGCTTCCACTCAGAAGAGCTTGGTATTCCGGCACAAGAATCTACAGGTTAAATGTGTCTCCAGGTCCGCACAAATTTTATGTTTTTTATGAAGTTTCCGCACAGTGCATTAGGATTCCTGAGACGCTCACCGACGAATCCAGCGGCCATCACAACTGGAAAAAAAGTGCATCAGGTAAATCTGCTCGTTAAACGCGTAATTTCCGCCGCCTCTTACAGTGACCGACAGTCGCTTAGAACGTGTCGTCACATGTTGGTGTAAATGAAAATTGCGTAATTTATAGTGATAGAATCGAAGGTGCTGTTGCAGAGCTAAGTAGAAATTATAACTCTTGTACTGTAAAATAGGGAGCAGTGGGGCTGTGGCTAAGAGAGAGACAACGACGACGAGAAAGAACAACCTTGTTTTGGTGCTCGGTCGGCTACACTACCTCTCGCTGCTCCAACGTTCTAGTCGCGAACGCTTACTGCTCAAAGTGTTTCGTGACATTTGGTGGAGGTGCTGGACTTATTGCCAACCTGGAACTCCGAAGCCGGACGATCCCTGTCACATCTCCCATGCCTGAGGAGACTAGCCCTACCGCGCCACCCATGGCACCGCCTCCAGTCGTCTGTCCTGGTGCGCCACGCCAACGGGATCCTCCCATATTCAATTGAACTGACGATCATGACGTAGAGGACTGGCTGTCGTCATACAACCGAGTGAGTGCCCACAACAAATGGTCTGAAGCTGACAAGCTTGGCTACGTCCCATTCTACCTTTCCGGGGTCGCCCATCTTTGGTTCCGCAACCATGAGGCTGACTTTTCCACCTGGTCAGCATTCCGAACGGCACTTCAAGAAGTATTCGGTCGCCCTGCTGTGCGCAAACTTCGGGCTGAACAACAGCTTCGCTGTCGTGCCCAACAAAAGGGCGAAACTTTTACGAGCTACATTGAAGATGTAGTTGACATCTGCCGGCGTATAGACCCATATATGACCGAAGATAACAAGGTCAAGAACATCTTGAAAGGCATAGAAGACGACGCCTTCCAGATGCTCTTGGCAAGGAATCCTCAGACGCTCAACGACATCATAACGCTTTGCCAGAGCTATGAGGAGCTGCGCAAACAGCGGCTTTCTACGCGCCGAGCTCTCGCTCCGGACGTCGCGCTTTCAGCTCTGAGTGATGGGGTCACTTCTACTCCTTGCAGTTCAGAAATTTTCGACAGAATCAAGCAATTTGTAGGAGAAGAAGTGGCGCGCCAACTCTCTCTTCTGCCAGTCGCTCCAGCCTCAGTGCCGCGCTTGTCTCCAGATCCCCGTCACCTGATACAAGAACAAGTCGCTAACGCAGTACCACTTGCTCATCAACCGCCTCCTACGCCTGTGCCACTTACGTACGCTGCCGTTGTCGCTAATCCAAGGCCTCCTTCTGCAGGTAATCAATCCAGACTTACCAGCGCCTTTCCCTCACCTCCGCTTCGCGACACTCTTCGCGACAAAGTGCTTCGCGACACTCTAAATAAGCACTGAAAGTGTCATTATTGTTATTATTATTATTATACTTATTAGGCAGTTGGCGGCGATACCTTCGGCCAAGGCTGATACCTCATCTTCTAACAGATTACAGATGTGCCGCGGGAACGTGTTGCGGCTGCACTGCAACTGGTTTGCCGATTCTTCAAGCCTCCGTCCCCGCTGCTACTCCTGAATTCCGGGACTCTCGTCAAGCATCGCCGTACCGGTGCATCATTGTGCTACACCAGTACTGGGTTGCTAGTTTCTGGACTCAGCGACAATCGTCTACTCATCCGGAAACTCTGGCTCAGGGGACGCTACATATTTTGGCCGAACGCCCACGATTCCTTGCAGTTGGCGGCGATACCCTCGGCGAAGGCTGATACCTCGTTTTTTAACAGGTAGTGTTGCGACTCTATCACCTTTTTTCATGGTTGTATTGCCGCCAACTGCAATTTTTGGTTGTTGATTGCAATTTTGTCGCTACCTTGTGAATTCAGCATATCGGGTGATGATGGAAATTGCATTGTGTGTCACAAACAGCTGCCCCCTGACGGAAAGCTAATGAAGCGTGCAAGCTGTAACCATTCCTGTCACTTAGGGCAATCTTGATCTGGTGTTGCCCAAAATACGTCCATCCCAATGGGTTTGTCTAAAGGAGATGCTTCGATTTGCAAAACCTGCAGACTTACAAAAAGCCGGGCTGGTTCCACTTTACAGTCTCATATTTCTCCTATACTGGATAAGGCGATCCAGAATGGATCACTGGCGGCTGAGCTCAAAGACATAAAAGAGAGTCTTCTCTGCTTACCATTCCTGACTCAAAGAGTGGACACACTTCTAGCCCTCAAGGAAGATTTTTCGAAATTAATCAGTCCATTGACCACCTGGAGGAAGCTGTGATATTTATGTCGAATAAGTACGACTCGGTTATCGCTCATCTAAACGAATTCAGCACTCAAAATGCAAAATATGAATCTGAGATTGCCACTCTATCTTCTACAGTGCAAATGCAGGCAGAGCAGCTTCAGCGTCTGCACGATGTTCAAAATGACTGTGAGCAATATAGCCGCAATGCTAATCTGGAATTTCATGGCCTTCCTCAGGAAGATTTGAAGCACAGGAAGCATTTGAAGACTTGAAGCAGACGTTGGGGCATCTCGCTGATAAAGTGGGATCGGCGGGTTTCGCTTTATCAGATGTGGTGGCTGTTCATCACTTACAAGGAAAACGCGACTCGATTCCCACAGTCCTGGTGCGCTTCACGTCTGTTACGGCTGAGGAAAGATGGCTCCAGGTTTGTGGCAAGTTGTGGGAGCTCTTTTAATCTCATAAGCTGCCAAAACGATTTTTCAATGAAAATCTTACCAAGCAAAATCGAGAATTGTTTTGGCGAGTAAGGACAGTAGCCAAAGAAAAGGGGTACAAGTTCACCTGGGCCAAAGAAGGAAAAGTTTTCGCAAAGATGAATCCTCGGCTGTGATTGGAATCAACATGTTAGCAGATGTTGAAAAGATTGTCTAACATAATAACAAGCACCTGCCAAGAGCGTCCTGATTTTCCGTCACTCTGTTACAGCTGCAGTCACAAGTTGAACGGTAATTTCATAATTATTAATGTTAACGTTATAAGCTTACGAAAATACTGGGACAAATTTAAAATGACTATCACTTCAACAGTTAGTTTTGTGGATTTCTTTATTACAGAAATTACCATCGCAGAAACAGCCCTGGATACGTTTGTTCTGCACGGTTATCGCACTTTGTGACACTACCACATCGGCGAGGAGGAGGGATTGCTATTTTCTTCAAAAACCTCCATGACGTGTCACAGATTGATGCTTCATTCACTTTTGCGGAATGTCTAGCTATCAAAGTGGCTCAGGGGCAGTTCCTGCTATCCGCATTCGCGTTTTATCGTCCTCCATGAAATAGTGTCAGTCGCGTTTTAATGAAATCGGAAGCCTTCCTGCAACGATTGAGTCCATTGGATGAAATATGCCTAGTTGGAGACTTCAACATACACCCTCTTTGACACACAAAGGGTGGGGTAGCGGACTACTTATGTATAGTATTCTCAATCCCTTGGGAAGCTAAAAGGAATAAGTAATTTCAACCAGAGAACCCCTGGTAAATGGGCATGTAGTCAGTTCATGCACAGATCATATAGTTTCGGGGATGTTGGGAGTATACAATGACTGTATTTACAATGTGTATACAAGATGAGTCAGAGTACTTAAGATGGCTGACCACCAACAACACGCAGCAGCTAGCATCTCGCAATCTTCTTCCTCTCTCTCCTCTTTCATCCTTACGTAACCGGACACCCGGGTGGTGTAGCGCCGCCTCGGCGCAAGGTAGGCGAAGAATTGCGAGCGAAGTATGGCTTCAGCCGTGAAACGTGCACGACGTCAACAGGCGTCGGACTTGAGGAAGCATCAAAATGTAGAGGCGGAATCTCGTAATTTGCGTCGTTAACTTGACGTGGGACTTCATAAGGCCCTGTGTAGCCAGAGATAAGCTTATGGGAGAGGCCAACCCGAGTACCTGGTGACCAAAGGAACACCCAAGCACCTGGCACGAACTTAATATTGCGATAGCACCGGTCGTTACGCTCTGTTTGTATATGCTGCGAGGCTAATAAACGAGAATAAACGAGATGTGAGCGCGATCGATGACTTCACGAGCGTACTCAGTTGCAACACGTGGCACAGAATGGAGGATGGTGTCAAACGGCAATGTGGGGTCGCGACCATACAAAATATACAAGGGAGAATATCCCGCGATGTCATGTTGGGACGAGTTATACGGGAACGTCACGTATACCAGCCTGGCGTCCCAGTCGCGGTGATCGTTGGCGACGTACATTGACAGCATCTCTGTGATTGTTAGGTTCAGACGCTCCGTAAGACCGTTCGTTTGTGGGTGGTGGGCGGAGGACAGCCTGTGCTCAGCAGCAAAAGAGCACAGGAGGTCATCGACAACTCGAGATAAGAACGCGCGGCTGCAGTGTGTAAGTATGTGTCGAGGAGCGCCGCGGTGCAAAAAGACGTCGTGGAGGAGTCGTGGTCCATTTCCTCAACTGAAATCTGCCAGTAGCCCGATCGAAGATCGATGGACGAGATGTATTTAGCTCCGTGCAAGCAGTCCGATGCATCATCGATGCGTGGTAGTGGGTCGACGTCTTTTAGCGTGATCTTGTTTAAGTGGCCATTATCGGCGCAACAACGCCAGGTACTATCTTTCTTTTTCACAAGGACGACCGGCGAAGCCCAAGGGCTGGCTGATGGCTCGATGACACCATTGCGGAGCATTTTGTCTACTGCTGATTGATTGACTCGACGTTCAGCTTGCGATATACGATAGGGATGCCGAAGAATAAGATTTGTGTCTCCAGTGTTTACACGGTGGGGAACAACAGATGTTTGGTCGAAAGGCCTGTCGCCGAAATCATAGCTGTCACGGTAGGATTCGACGAGGAGATGGCCGTGACATGTGCCGAATTGAGGTCAGGTGCAATTATCTTCGCGAAGTCATCTGTTAGTGAACCAGAGCTGTGAGCTGCAATTGGCGCTAAGAAACCACTCGGTATTCAGACTTTCAAAGTCAAATTCCGGAGTATTAGAAACGCTGATAATGAACATGCCGGCTGGAAGCACTTGAGCGTACAGGCTGAAATTCAGAAGCGGAAGAACGACGCAGTTATTAGTAATCGTCACGAGCGTATGCGGAAGAGCAACGTTCCGGTTCAAAAGCACGTCGATGATGGGCGAAGGACATATTCAACGTCAAGAATTTGTGGCTGGGCGGTCATAGTGACGTAAGTAGCTGCCTCGGGTGACAGACGCACATCTTGAAGCGACCACAAGTGCGGTGGGGCGGTGCTGGCCGCATCGGCGACTTGAGGCAGTTCCAATTGAAGAACGCCGGTTGCGCAGTCGATGAGAGCTGAATGATCGTATAAAAAGTCCAATCCAAGGATAACGGCGTCAAGGCAGTTGTCGATCACAGCAAAGACAACAGAAGTAGGGCGTCCGGCTATACTTAAACGTGCAGTACACATTTCAAGAACAACCAGCACGCCGCGATCAGCCTCACCAAGCAGTCAGGCAGATACTTGGGTGAGGACCTTTTTTAAACGTCTAATTAGGCTAGCACTCTTCACAGATACGTGGGCTCCAGTGTTGACGAGTGCTTGGACAAGTACGCCGTCTAATTTAACGTTAACTACACTTCTCTTTGTGGGCACAGATAGAGGATTTGCTGCAGTAGTAGGCAATGCAGCACCACTTCCGAGGACTGAATTACTCAGTTTCCCGAAAGGGTGCGGCCGAAAGGCACAGGGGACGAAAGGCGACTTGGCAGCGGCGAACGGAAAGATGGGCGTGTTTGCGGTGAACGAGACTGGTGTCCGCGCGGCGATGGTGAGCGGCTGCACCACGTGTTCCGAGCAGAGTTGGCGGCGATGTTAGACTCGGCGGTGGGCGAAAAAGTGGGGGTATTTCCATCAAAATGGCTCAAGTTGGTCGGCGTGCGACATGTTGAGGACCACGAATTGGGACAGTATCGGGCGACATGGCCCGATACTAAATTCATAGTAAAGTTCATAATAAAGTTCATAGCAAAAATACTTTGAGTTGCCGAAGAGGAGAGCGAACAGTACAAAGTTGGTTACATCCTTTGTAACCAAAGCATGACAGTTTTTTTACAGTTTTACACGATCCAGCTGGAACACTGTATAAACGTAGCCAATCATTTACAACAGATACGTTTCATGACTTGTCGTGTCCCCTCTTGGTGGCTCTACTAAAGGCATTTGTGTGCTGAAAGTGTCACCACAGCAGTCAATCTGCACAAATATTTTTCCCCTCTTTGCAATGTCCTGGGTCATCGGATGGTTCAAGATCGTTATTGTCGTCGTAGTCATCGTTGTTGCTTTTGTCGTTGTTGTTGCTGAAAATATAGGACCACAGGTCTCGCGTGACCGCGCCTACAGAGTTTGTGTATGCAACCGACCGCACTGCATAAGGAAGTTAGTTAGTCAAAAAATGCACACAGAGTACAATAATTCCCGTCTTCAAATTCTTGTCTGTTTCCGCGAACCATGGGAGAGAAGAAATGTCTTTCATCTCCGCAATACCGATGGCTGACGAAGCCGGCTACGGTCGAAAGACAAATCCTTGTGGAGCGGCTTTCAGCATTTGGCGGAACAGATAGACGGAAGCCGTCAATGCCGTCAATTGGTTGTTCGGCGGAACGACGAAGGCGTTTTTCGGAGTGACATACTACTCCGCAAACATGGCAGCGCCGTATGTTGACGACGGCTGTCGGGAGCCTGCTAATGCTCAAGCCCATGTTTTCGTGTTAATTACTGGTCGTTATCCTTTCTGCAGATATCAACTCTGTCAGTGCATAGTGTGCTACTGATGTTCTGATGTGAGCAGCGTCTACCAGTCGGTCGTCAGTGATCTCCGCGTTAAGGGGCAATGAGGAAACGATGCCTACTGCAGTAAAGCTGTAAAACAATGTTTTTCTCGTGGTAGCGACGAGTGCTGTGGTTAAATATCAACCACAGAATAGCCAGCAAGACAATGCATACGTATGAGCTTCGAAGCGATCACGTGTCAGTATGGTATCGTTCAGAACGCGCAGTCGTATGGCGGCGTCAGCTATGATCACAATAGAAGGTCAGTATCACAAACTGGAGTTCACTCATCTCTGAAGTCATTGATTGACACCTAATTCATTTCAAAGAGGCACTTTGTACTTGCGGTAAACTTATCTCAATACGTCCCGAGAAGTAATGTAGCAGCGAAGGTGGCCCTACCACTATACCTTAGGTGCTTATTAAACATCACGGTCCGCTACCACGCCGTTATTCCCAGCACCGAACGAGACATCAATACACGGGTCCTGGCACGAGCTGAAGACGCCATCGTGAAGCAGCAGAAGCTTGATGTGGGCGAGTTGGTTTTGCATACTTTAAGAAAAGAGCGCTACGAAGACGCGGACTAAAAGAGGAACATGTACGACGGACAAGCACCTTGTCCGTCGTAACGTGTTCCTCTTTTAGTCCGCGTCTTCGTAGCGCTCTTTTCTTCAAGACATCATGAAGCATAGCCTGGCAGCCTACGTAGCTTAGCCACCATAATCCCTTACCCCTCCTAATAATAAAGTTGACACTCACTCACTCACTCACTCACTCACTCACTCACTCGCTCACTCACTCACTCACTCACTCACTCACTCACTCACTCACTCACTCACTCACTCACTCACTCACTCACTCACTCACTCACTCACTCACTCACTCACTCCGAATTCGTCAATTTTGTAGCGGCGCGACTATCACCTCCAGAGCCGGTGAAGAAGAAGACGGCTCACGTGCTGGTTGCGCGAGAATAAGAACACGTCGGCGTGCTCAGCGTGAGTGCTAGCGGCTGCTCCAGAGATGCCGTGGCACTACGGCTGGCCGGCTTAAATAAACCGCGGCTATGGCAGCTTCCTCTTCGCACCACCTCCCACAAATTGATGACTCGAACGACCGAGCCCAGCCAGACCAGCGTCAGCGCACCGACTCTACCAAGGGGCGAGTGACATGGCTTCACGCGATACGGCAGGCGCCCCGTGGTTATAGGGTGTCCGCAAATTCTACATTGACTTGCCGGGCACCTGGTTCATAGAGCTGGACAGCCATTTCCGTCTCAAAAAGTCCCAGGCTCAGGCGATCACCCTTGGCCCCGACTTCTACGAGGACTTGCGGGCAGCCATCCTTGCTCACTACGTCACCTTGAGCGTTCAATCACAACAGCACTCCCCTTTTGAACTGTCGCGCCATACCGTGTCACGACGTCCCACGTTACCTGCGTCCACCCTTGCCGATCGTCAGCACGTGCTGGCCCCCCAGCATAAAGCTTCTACTCGATCCGTGAGCCTCCTCCCCTGCGCGAGCACCGCTGCGCGAGGGATCTTTCCAAGGAACTACTACTACAGCTACTCTATACGGCCCACTGCTCTTCATCCTTGGAGGTTCCCACCAGCTATCTGCTTTTTGTTCAGGTACACCTCACTCTACACCGATTCAGAAGCTCTAATGCCCACTCCTTTAGGCGTCACTTTCATTCTCGCAGGACCGGCGACGCCACAAGCACAACCTTCGCGATGCCTTCACGAACAACCGCAGCCCTGATACTATCAGCATTCGAGATTTCACCGCAAGCAGCAGCAGGCAAGCCTTCCGATGTTCTGTGCTCACACCTTCTGCGGATGCACGGCCTACCGAAGTTTTACAGGAGCGGCTCGGCCATCTGGTTTCTTCAGCTCGAGCATCAATTCTACGTCTAAATGGGGAGTGACCTACACTTGGGCTAACTTCACGCAAGTCCCGACCTGCCTGACGGTCTACTTTTAGAGCTCCGAATTCTACAGCCCCGGGCGTCTACAAGAACGTGCGGCAAGTTGTGATTTCTCCCTACGGCACTATGGTGGCTGCGTCTCGCTCACAACCTACGCTGTCGGTGCTGCTTGCTACGTGCATCTTTCCCGGATCGCGTGAACCCGACAGTGCCAACGACGCCACCATTTGCACGCTTTGCCTGGACTTTACCTTTCGACTTTGTCAATCGCGCTTCGCACTAGGAGGGAGGCCCTGTGGCGGCGCGACAATTGCCTCGAGAGACTGTGAAGACGGCTCACGTGTGAGTAGAGCGATGAAAAACAAACCGGCGCGCTCGACCTGAGCGATACCGGCCGCTCCAGAGTTCCTGCGGCACCATGACTGCCCAGCCTAAATAAACCGTCGCTACGGCGGCAAACACTTCGCGCCGCCCCCACAATTTCACCACCCACATTGATGAAATAACGGAGCATCATGCCCGCAGATGCGCAGCCACGTTGCGACCAGCATTCAGGGATCGCGAGGACACCGTGATCCTTCCTAATGATGTGAAGTTCCTTTCAGGGCACGGTTTTTCCAAGCGAGCGGTACTAGAGCGTTTAAAGCAAGGTTCTTTTTTTCGCGAACCATCGCAAAATTAAGTGACCGCCGCAGCTGCCGTTGTCTTGAAGCAACAGCAAGGGCCGCGAACCCTGTACAAAAACCTGGTTGCACGCGCCACATGATGACATAAGAATAAAATAGAAGAATTACGTTTCCGATGGTGCCCTACGTGTCCAAGTTCAAGTGGAAGTTTATTGTTTCATTGCATGTACATATATGCAGAAGATGTATTACACAAAGAGGTCCCACAGTTATAAACTGCAGTGGGACTTCTTGTCATTAGTTACATAATAATATATAACTAAAAAGACACGCGTTTAGAACGAACGAACTACACATTTTCTAGAACTTTTTGTTGGGCTAGTTGGTGCATGTTACTGAAGTACTAAAGCGTCAAACAGATGACACAAGAACAGACACGGACGAGCGCTTACTAACAACTAATGCTTTATTGACGGAAACACAATATATACACGCAAATCTGGCGGCGCAAGTCACACGTTGTCGAAAATCACATGTTAACAGGCAAAAGGCGATAAAACGATTGTAAAGGTGACGTTCGGGACAGTAACACGTGGTGTACAGGGCCAAATGATCATAAATGATAATGGTTACTCGATACACAAAACCCCGCCGTGAGGGAGTACCCCATTAAAAACTAAAAAGATTAAGATTTTTCACCGAGCGCAGGCGGCACAGCAACATGCTCAGTTCTAACTAAGGGCTCTTAAAAGGACATTTCACTTTTATACAAAATTTTTGATGCTTCGATGACGCATTCAAGGACCTTCCTTTTAATGTGGAAGGCTTCCTTCAGCTCACGGGCAACGCTGTCTCGACTTCTGTCCCGATTTGCGTATATATATTTTGTGTTACCGTCAATAAAGCACCAGTTGTTAGTAGGCGCTCGTCCGTGTCTCTTCTTGTGTCGTCTGTTTGGCGCTTTAGTACTTCAGTAGCAATTTCTAGTGTTAAAGCATTAAAACCTATGGCAACACGTCATAACGAAAAATGTACATAATAAGTAACATAAAAATATCAAGAACAGATCCAGTTTACAAGATAGTGTTATGCACTCTCAGTGAACGTTGGTATGATGATAATTTAGGCGAAGATTTCACATGAGCCGGCAGATTATTCCTAATTTTCACACTGGCAAAACCAACACTTAGTTCGCCATAGTTGCTGCATGATTTTGGAAGTAAAAGATACTTTTCTAAAGAGAACCTAGTAGAGTTAGCGTTAGTAAGCCTTATTCTGCCAATGACACGATGTAATCGTGGGCTTTTAAGTAGGCGGTAAATGACGATGCTGTGATTGTACCAGATCACTTTATTCATTGTGAAGAGATTTACCTCAGTGAAGATGGGGCTGATATGAACGTTATAAAGAGCTGATGCGATGATACGGACAGCGTTATTTTGGATGTGCTGTAACGGAGCTATATGACAGCGATATGTAAGTCCCCAGGAACTGATACAATAATTTAAATGGCGACAAATAACCGCGTAATGCAATGTCCCGAGAATGTGCTTTTGAATGTAGTGTCTGGCCCACAAAAGCACCCTAATACCATAAGCGGTTTTCTTTTTTACGAAGCTGACATGCAAATTAAATTTTAGAAAGGAGTGTAATTGACCACCTAAATATGAGCACTCATTACATGGCAATATTTTTAGACACGCTATGTACACTGGTGAAAGGTTAGGGCGAGGTTTAGTGCGTGAACTAAAAGCCATAAACGTTCTTTTTTGAGGGTTAATAAACAATTTTTTTGCACCAGCTACTGATATTATTTAGTTCATTATTTAAACGCTCAGTTAGTGTACAGATGTCGTTATAGGAGGTGTAAACAGTGTTGTCGTCCGCATGCAGAAGACATTCTGTAGAAGTTAGGCAGCTTGGGAAATCATAAATGAATATAAGAAAGATGGGACCGAGTATGGACCCCTGTAGAACGCCAGTGCTAATTATTTTTGTCATACAGTACTCCCGAAATGCTAACCTGCTGCTGCCGATCGTGCAAGTAAGCCCGCCGTAGCTGTGAAGATGAACCGGTTATGCCATATGCGTTGAGCTTAGTAAAGAAAATGTTGTGATTAAGGGAATCGGGTGCTTTTGAGTAGTCAATAAAGACAGTTCCTACGAACCTGCCCCCATCAATTTCTGATTTGATCTTGTCAGTGAGCGTGATTGAAGCTAGGCTAGTGGAATATCCAGGACGAAAACCAAACTTTCTTGGTGTTAATAGTTGCAACTTGTCCAAGTAGTTAGAGAGGCGCTGTTCTACTAGTTTTTCTACTACTTTACTAAAACACAGAAACATGGATATTGGCCTGTAATTTGCTAATAAGATGTCTCCTTACTTGTACACAGGAATTCTTTTTGATCTTTTCAAGTCACTAGGGAAAACGGAAGTTTTGAAGATAGGTTTACAACTTGGCTGAAAGCTTAACATATGTTGTCAACAATTTTCTTGATATGATACGAGCATGTGGAGTCTAATCCAGCACTACAATTTTTAAGATTCATAATGGTTGCGTGATTTTCACTGGGTCTCGTTGGGAAAATATAAAACGATGGTTGTGACAAGCGCGACATGTGAGTGTCATCGGCGCCAGGAACATCAGGCACAGTAGCTAAAATGTTGCTCAGTGCGCGTGCAATATCTTTAGGGTTTGTAAGCATCCAGGCTTTTTCTTCAACTTTACTTATTCTACTCCGAGTAGAATTCTTATACAGAAACGCATTTAGCACCTGCCATTGTGCAAATAGAAGTGAGGCGTGCAGACAGGACACAAGAGTAGAGAAGTGGACAACACGAACGCCGACGGATAGTCGGCGTTCGTGTTGTCCACTTCTCTACTCTTGTGTCCTGTCTGCACGCCTCACTTCTCTTTGCATAATGAGTCCTTACCAACTAGCTCAGCTTTCTGTCGTTCTAAACACCTGCCATTGCTTTCGGAAGTCTTTCCCTCTTTGATTTATTACATTTTCGTAGTAAGTTTTCTTCGCTTTTTTTAAGTAGGTATGTTAGTAAGTCGCAAAGCTTTTTGTACCGAAGCTTGAGATATTAGTTGAATGGTCGAGTTTTGCATTTCTGCTGCAGGTTTTCTTCCTTGCGCATGGTCTTCAACAATGCTGGTGTAGGCCAAGGGTTTGAAGGGGAGGCAGAATGTTTAAGGCACTTAACTACTGTTGTTGCTGAAGTTATACAATGTTCAATTATGCCAGACTACTCGTTGTAAGAAGGTTCAGCGTCATTTAATGATGTTAAGCGCGACCAATATGAACTGGTAACTAGCTCTTTGAAATGTTCCTTGTCAAATATGGATGTTGTGTACAGAGTTTCAAAGGCGTGATTAAGACGTGGAATATGGAGCACAATAAGAAAGTGATCAGTTATATTACTTTTTACGATAAAAGCCTCAGGGGAATAAAGCAAGTTTATTAATGCACGATTGATGAGAGTACTCGAGTTGGAGACGCATCTAGTGGGAAGTTGTAACAATGACTCAATACAGTCTTCATGACATATACTAATGTATTCTTTGCTGTAAGCACAGTCCTTATCCAGAAGATTAATATTTATGTTCTCCCGTGATGACTATGTTTTGTTTTCGTTCGAAACAGTACGCAATATTTTATTTAGAGCGCAGCAAAACGTGTTTACGCTAGAGATCGGTGATCGGTAGATGCAGCGAAATACAGTGTTTTTTTCGCTAGAATTGAAGCACGATTTATTGATTTCAATGCATACTGCTTCGCAATCAGGCATACTAAGGTGTAAATCTAGTAGGTGTTTCTAGTCTACATATTGTGAAATAAAGATTGCGGAACCGCCGTGGCTGGATGAGGCGCGACGACACTATTCAGAAGTGTACGATAGAAATGAATACAAATTCTTATCATTATCACGTAACCATATCTCTGTGACACAAACCAGTGAAAACGAAACTCATTTCAAGCTGCGATAGATCAGCAGCTTGAATTCAACAACAGTGACGATAGTTCGTTTGACTTAACGTAAGCGTGTTGGAAGAAGCGAAGACGTGCTTTTACGCATGGTTAGTGAAAATTCTCAGATCGGTCTCGTCTCGGATGCGAAAAACCCTGCTGTTAGTGTTCTTCCTTGGCTTGATTGGGAAGTCGTCTGTCCATAGGAACTGCCAGCGATTTTTTTTCTGAGACAGAGCTTTCGAAAATATATTTTTGTTTTCCTGTGTCAGATGGTCTTTGACATAGATGGGCTTTGATTCTGTTCCTTCAAATCCTATATGGCGAGTCTGAAATGCGTCTTACGTGCCTTGCTTATGAATTATGCTTTCTTTGTCCTCGATGGGAACCTTGCGATCAAGTTTTTCGTGCTTGAGGCAGATGGAACTCGATGGGCAATGTCGATGTCGTCCATCGATACCAGGCAGTCAATTTTACTTCCAACAGCCTGAAGAATTGCCACACAGTCTTCACCTTGAGTCCAGGGCACACACTTTAGCTCACCATTATTTTTGCGTGTGTATTGCTCTAGCTCAGTTATTTTCTTTTCCAAGACTGCCTTTCTGAGTGTTGAGTTCGCGATTTTCAACTTTCCGTCCTCAAACTCAAATTCTTCAATAGTTTAATTTAAGTAAGCCAGACTCCCCTGGAATTCCTCAAGGACTCTCTTAGAGACATCAATCATTGTTTCAGGTTCAGTAGACATCTTTGATTTAGCGCTCGCAAGGATTTGTTGGACCACAGTAGCCAGTTTTCTCTGCAGAACAGTTTGAAGCGCATCAAGACGCTTCGTGAGTTCAGCATTTGAGGGCATGATGCAAACGGAGGACAGAGAAGAAAACCCCAGTAGTGGCAGTAACTGCTATGTGCAAGAGTTCGTAAAAAAAAGAAAACCAAAGCCCAACTGTGCAGGAAATAGTTGGTGCTTATTAGCAGGATTCGCCGAGGCTCCCTCGTGCATGCTCGCTGCCACTAGTGCCGATGATCTGGGCGTGTCCGGTTATATATAAACTCGGAAGAAGATGGCGCTGCCGCTTACCTACGCAGAGGTCGGCGATCAGTCATGCGTCCGCTGGAACATGCGCCAAAGCAAACTTCAAGACGCAGCGTCACCGGCTCCGCGCGCCTTGGGAGATTTGTGCAGGGAACAGTAGATGCTTATTAGAAGGATTTTCAGTGGCTCGCTCGTGCACACTGGCAACTGCTCCACTAGTCGTTATTGTTCCAAAAAATCACCACAAATCATAAGCATTACCCTAGGCGTTTTTTACAATATGGGTATTCTAGGTGTGGTAAAAATAATGGCATAGAAACAGGGTCAACTCATGAAAAATCTACTAATGTAAGCACGAGACTACAAAATAGACCTGCACAATTTAACATTTGCTATGCAGGCTTTAGTCTGCAAACCCGGTTTCTTGAAAAGTAGAATTTTTATGCACTCACTCGGCCTTGCTTCTTCCAAGGAATCCCTCTCTGGAATAGGCAAAAGCCATGTGCAATGGAGATCACGGGAGCTCATCCTTATGGAGTGAAAAGACATTCAATCGCTTATTAAGGAAACCGACCCTGAAACCATAGGAAGAGTAGGGGAGATTGTATTTTTAACAGAAAGTTTGAATTATTGAGCAAAAGATAAAGAAGCGGAAGAAAGTTGTCGTTTCTTACACAAGTATGAACAGACAACTTGCCTCCAGTTTACTTGTCTGCTGCTAGTGAGGGTCCTGAAATGTGACGGCCTTGCTGCCTTGAAGCACCACACAAATGTCCATTTGTAAGCGACTAAAAGGAGCGCTGCACTGGGAGTCTTATTCGAGCCCGCTGCGTTTCCGAAACAAAATATCGGCACACAGAAACGCCCTCGGTCCGCTCTGTGGGAAGGGCGCCGGTTTTGGACAGACCAGGGTCTTCCGATTGTTCCTTATTTCGAAACAGGAATCGGCGAACCGGGCCGGATTAGAAAGATCAAGAAATGATGCGAAGAAAACAAAATTCGGGACAAAATAAGAGAAACACGGGAAAAAGCGTTATGTTAGATTCCCCAGTGGCTTCATCCCCACGTCCCTTCCCAGTCCATCGTTTCACACAATTCACACTTTTTCCGCGGCCAGCTGACCGAGCTTGGGGCCGACGAACCCTTTCCGAAAAACTGGCTGCACCGCGAGATGATGACCCCAGAATAATGGCAGTAATATTAGCAAAAAGGAAAAAGAAAAGTCGGCCCGTTGCGTGGCTTCGTTAGCCCATCCGCCCTTTCAGGAGGCGAAAGACGCGGAAAAAGGGGCCACGGCCTAATAAAAAAAAAGAAGGCAGGGGAGTAGTGCGGGCTCTACGGACAATGGGAAAAACCGGCCGGCGGTCGGGAAGCGGCCTAAGAAAGCTGGCCAAGAAAAACCGGACCGCAGCAGTCAGTGGCGCGGGTGTGGTCGGGGGTCCCACGGGGCGTCGTTTCCCGGAACACGTGGGAAGACACGCGTGACGACAGCCCCCGACCGGGCCTCACGGCTGACCACGCGAGCGGCCAACCGTCCGAAACGGCTACAGCTGCGGGCGCTGCAACACGTCGCGCGCCCCTGGTTCGGCTCTCGATGGGTGGCGCCAACCAAGGCATACGATAATTTGCGCTGCGCAAAGTGTCGTCCTCGATATAAACTTGGTTCAGTTTTTAATTTGACCCGGCGATATCCACATAAACGTTCCCCGGCATATCATCATTTCAACTCTTTGTGACAAAGATGAACATCTCCAATGGAAAACTAATCATTACGAGCTACGCAAAACACAGTCAATATTTAGCTCTCGTAGCTCCCACGCACGTCTTATAAAACCTACGATGGATATTACTCACAATAGCATTATATGAGCGACCGGGAATGTTCAGTACGTTTCTCCCATCTATGGCGCGATAGCAAAATACTGTTTGTAGCCGCTCCGTCGTCCACTTGTCTCGCATAGAGTTTCCTACAAAGAGGGAACTCTCTCTGCGATCGTTCAGCTCTCTCCTGGCACTCAGTGCAGGGGCCTCTTGCGTCTCGCTGCGGGCGTTTTTGATGCGCCGTTGCACATCAAAGCAACGACTCTCTGCGCCAAGGCCTAGTAATTGAGGGTTGTTGCACTCATAACACAGTGTATCGTTCAGAATGATCAAT
Source organism: Dermacentor variabilis (assembly GCF_050947875.1). NCBI lineage: Eukaryota > Metazoa > Arthropoda > Arachnida > Ixodida > Ixodidae > Dermacentor > Dermacentor variabilis. The sequence goes on along the minus strand of NC_134572.1, from coordinate 195,825,449 downwards.
TTGCTAAGCGACAAAACCACTTCACGCTAGAACTACCAAGCTTATGCAACTTTGTGCACTAAGTACCATGCTGGCACAACCGTCATCTTAGCAGCTCCCGTAGAAACTTAAGTTCAGTGTTACCACTAGCAATTCTTGTAGGATATGATGCAGAGACAAAGGAAAATGGCACCCTTAGGGTGTTTTCTTGGGCGTGTAATTCAACCTATTGCACCCATAGAAAAGGATGCTTGAGTGAATTATGACCTATGCTAAAGGCTATCTTGCTGGAATTGCACCCTTTTCCAGAATCGCGTATTGCCATAACTGCGCACTATTTTTCAGGCGACAGCTGCCATCCTCATTCAGCAGTCCTTTGCACGTTTTCCACTCGCGCCGGTGTCCCTAAGGAATCGCTGAGTCCTTTGCTGCGAAAACATGCCACAGAAATTCTGAGAATTGTCTACCGTTGCGTAGACTTCAAGGGGAGTACGGTAGCGGGATTAAAAGACGGGACAAAAGAACACACATAAAAAGTGAAAAAGTGATGCGTTTTAGAGGCATCGCTTTTTTCGGCGAAAAAGAAAGCTAACGCAACAGTAGACAAGTCTCAAAATGTGTGTATCATTTTTCGTTGCATATTATGTCTATGCTGTTTAGACCGAAGCATAACATTTCAAGCACAATTTCATTCCATACAATAATGTGGTTTATAATCTTCTTTTGCTGTTTTCCGTTTAATGTTTTATTCTGAATCAGACAACCTGCATTTATTCTCTGGATGTTGGGAACCTGTTTCATTTAAAATTATATTTTTACCCTTTTCTGTTTTTATTTCATCAAATGACTATGTTGAGGCGATGGCGACGGGACCCCGTCGAGCGTCGCTCGATATGACGTCGTTTTCGATCCGCTTCAGAACACCTCTTTTAGACTTCTTGCTGTCGTTTATTCCTGTCGCTGTTCCCACTGTTCCTTCTGCCAACTATCATTTTGGCGGGTATCATATTGTTATGCGCTTTTCCTCTTTGCCCACTCGGTGCCGCAAGCACGTTCACCGGTCTTCTTTTTCCTCTGCGCGTAACAATATTATACTTTTTACTGCATGAAATTCCTATGTCCAGGCGACGGTGACGTGGCCAGTTTTTCTTATTTATTGTAAAGCTACCAATCATCCACAGTTGCACTACTTTAACGATAAAATTGACCACTAACGTGACCAATTGCGCACTTATTTGTCGGTTAGAAGGCCTTACAGGACAGACGTGGTTTTTCTGGAGTACTCAGCAGAGAATGCTGACGCATTAAATGTCGTGTAATATCCCCAGCTTGGATTTCAACCACGGACATACAAATTCACAATGCAAGAAACCTAGCGCAGTAAGGGCGTGGGAGAAGTCCAGACCAGGACAAGAGCTAACTTTCAACTGAGATTTTATTGCGGATACTGAGCGTACATAAACACCCATCCGAATTCGCAGAGAAGACGAAGGTACATTGCCACAATATGTCAAGAATTCCACCTCTTTGTTTGATGAAGCCACTGACGGCCAACTGATGCAATCACCTGCCCGTGTGGTCTCGGTAGCTTCTACGATTTCCCTGGTTAAGCTATTGAAATGGCGATACACGACAACAGCCTGATCAAGAAGAGGATGGCAAGTGGCTGCGCGTCACATTTTTTTGCACAATGAGCAGCGAGTTGGCCGTCCGTAGCGATAATGCCGACTTTGTTGCGTTCTTGCAGACACACATTCAAGCACCTGGCGGTCTGACCAAAGCAGTCTTCCATAAGGGAGTGGAACTCCGTAAGCAACTCCCTTTTTTTTTGCAGATGACGTAAGCATGTTTGTGCTTGATTGTACAGCGTGGATTGCGCATTCTCGTAGGGCAGCTCAACTTGCACAAACTCAAAAGCTGATTCGGCACCGTGAATAACACTTTGACACCGAAACGCTGCCCTGCCTTTTTCAGATTGTGCGAAACTTTACGCAGATAAGGAATCACTGCTCAACAGTTGCGGAGTGCTGTTGGTCTTGGTGCTGACAATTTCTTCACTTTACTCGACCTTTACGTGAGTGGTACACTCATTTTTATTGGCAACCAGTGGTCCTTGTAAAAGAAGGGCATTTGTATCGGTCCGTGCATAGCACCATTATTCTGTGACCTCTTTCTTTCCGAAATGGATAGAATCGTCGATGACCTCCTTAAAGATTCACATGTGTTAAAACTTTTTAGATACGGAGCCGACTTTTTAATTACGATGAACCAATAGTATTGTTTACCTAGTCGTAACAAAATAGCTAATGCTTCCAATCTTTATAAACTCCATGACAATTACCTATCTTTCCCGCATGACATTTCAATTGATATTAAGTGGCAGTATTTAGATTGACACATATGGCTTTTTAAATGAACATGTCTGCTGGCGCTATTCACTGCGAGCGACAGAACAACTATTGTCCTAAACACTGCGCAATCAAAAATTGTTAAAAAAGGTATCGCGTCCACGCTCATGTGCGCACGAGCTAGAGACTAGTGTTGAGCGCAAGGTCCAGCGGCTATTAAATGCCGGGTTCCCTCGTTCGGGTATCACCTCGGTTGCAGAAACCTTGCTGCAGAAGCTCAAACGCAGTAATAATCCTATAGTGGTGAGGGAGGTGAGTGGTACTTCCGAAGAGAAGCACAGGCGGTACCTTATTTGCACAAGGTGAGCCACAGTCTCAAGAAGGTGGCGAACAGATATGAGGTACCTGTTGTGATTTCCGCCACGAACAGACTGGCTCGCATGTTATCAGGAATCACGGGATGCGCTGTACAAACGTGCAAAGTCAAGTAAGCAAAACGCTACGTGTAGTGTTCGAATGGAGTGGTCTACCAGGTGCCGCCAAGTTGCGGGAAAGCATACGTCGGGCAGGCCAGTCCTTCCGTGAACGACCGAATGAGGGAACAGGCCAACAATTTTAAACAGGCTATCAGTGCGCACCTTTCCGCGCACTTCGGATTGTGTTTTTCTGCCGTGAGGATTCTGGGTAGGAGTGAATGCAAAACCGCGCGGGAACTGCATATCATATTCATGTCAGCTGCCAAGCTTGTGTTTTGTTATATGAGGCAAAAATCAAATTGCTAGGTTTGCTGCATACACGATGACTTGTCGTTTGCTCTTTGCGGCCCTCTGTAGTACAGAGTGTGTGCAATAGATATGTAACAAGCTTTGTGCTTAATAAACAATTGCGAGTGTAGCGCCGTCTTTCTTTCTCTTCTTTCTGTAACGGTTAATCTTTCCAGTAGTTTTCCGCTACACTATCATCTATATATATGTTGGGATATATTTGTTTAGAGGTCAATATAGCAACAAAATTAAAACATAAGACCACTTAGCCTCTTGGTATCACCTTTATACAAAGACAACATATTTTGCAAGAAAATCCATAACAGTCGCACCCATTTGATACCTCGTGAGTGCATCAATACCCGTCACGACATCAGCGCTGTGTGCTGGCACGTCATCGTCATATGAGCGCAGTGGATCGGGCGCAGGTCAAACTAGTCCTTAGCGCAGCCGCGACGTTCCACATTGCTTCCCTGCTCGCCGTCCACGAGATGCGCCTGCGGACTTGCTCTACGCGTGGCTCAGCTTGATCAGAGTGAAAAGCACACCTGTCCCAGCGCGCCAGTTTGGTCAAGGCAGCAGGAACGGTCACTAAAGTTATCCGCTTTGTCGAGATGATTTGCACCAGCTAATATGTTTGGTTGGGCATGTAGATAAAGGCCATGAATCTGGCATCAGCTGCACGTCAACGCAAGCGTTACAGGATAGAATATGGTCAGACTATTAAAGCAGGCTTTGGCAAGAGTATTCATATTACCAAACAAAATAAATTCAAGGCGACAAACTTATTGAAAGGATGAAAACTGCACTAAAAAAGGAAAGAAAAACTGCGCGAATCGATTTGAATTCACAAGTTAACGACATCTGAACAGGTGTGAAGCATATGGCAGGTAAATGACGTATATGTGCATTCTCACTTTATTTATTATTTAGTTATTTATTTACAAATACTGCTGTCTCAAAATTGAAACATAGCAGGAGTGGGTAAGTACATCAAGATAACATACAATCAACATGCCAATATTTATATTTTCTTTAAAAATGAGAAGTACCTCGCCACGTTACCTGGTTCTGAGTTTTAAGAACATAAACCGGAATACGACTATTCACGCGACGCTGAGATAGCGCTGAAATTTTCAAATTTTCAAGCTAATTAGGTTTTTCGTAGTAACGATGAATTTGCGCACTTTAGAACTACAGCGCATTGTTCTAGCTTCACGAAGTGAAAGCGCTGGCTATCGGAATTTCTGATTAGCGTTAACCTGAAGCAACGCTGTAAAAAAATAAATCTTGCTCTCTTTCATCATTTGTGCTTCTTTGCTTGAAAATTAGAAGCAAAGGAAAGAAAAAAGACTTCTACCGAGCATGGTGGGAGTCTAAGACTCTACACGTTGACCGCAAGAAAAATACAGCGGTGCAGGAGCCCTCTTACATAAGTCCTTTACCACACGTAAAAAAAAAAAATCCATCTGAATCGGCTACGTTGTTGACAAGACCGCCATTGTCGCCGTAATGAAAAGAGGCGAGCACCTGTAGGCGACTGAAAGAGTCGCAACCTGCTCCTCGGCCCCCAAGAGGATCCTGCACAGCCATAGCACCCGGAGGAAACAAGAATAACGAAATAAACAGCATGAACCGCAGGCCAGGCGTAAAATATTGCAACAAGCAAACCGGATCCAAGAGTCGACGGAGTGTACTGCATTTGTTGCGGGCCGTCACACGCAAGCACAAACGCCGGCCGGCATACACGAGGTTACCACATAGTTGTGTGCAGCAAAGCGTGAATGGCGCAAATAGTTCTCTGCTCTTGTGTCCTGTCTGCACGCCTCACTTCTTTTTTAGCATAATGAATCCTTACCAACTAGCTCAGCTTTCTGTCATTCTAAGCAAATAGTGATTCGCGCGAGAGCCTAACATGGGCGACAAAGCAAGCGTGACACTATGACACATAGCGGGTGCTATGTCATTACGAACTTGCTTAATGTTAAAGGATCTTGCTGACCGAGCATTGTATGAGGCTGACCGAGCATTGTATAGGCTGGTGAGGCCAGCGCGTCCACTGACTCCGTCAGCAAGATAGCATTAACGATGGCTCTTGGCAAAACGGCTGCGCGTGTCCACGCAAGTAGCCTCTACTGTGAGCTGCACCAGTGCTTTGATTTCCTTACTGAAGGCAAGGAACCTATGGACCGTGCTGCAAAGGTGTAAGAAGTCCATGTGGTAAGGCAAATAATTTCAAAATTTGGCCAAAGTCCCTAAATCACAAGATTGAGCATAAGTCATTAAATTTCTTCGAATCCAAATACAGTGTTACTGTTGTGACTTTCTTCACGCTGAAAGTGGTCTACTTTCTTGCGTCGGGAAGGTGTTACTGCGCAGACAGAACTTCGTAAATATAAGCGCACTTTTGACGGGATACTGATTTTGCCTATTGTGTACAAGATACCGATTGAAATATAGACACTAACGCTAGCACAAGTGCACGGCTTTGGACGAGCTCTTGCAGGTGCCAACTGCACACGGAAATCATCTGCGTTATCAGCGCTGCGTAGAAGTAGCCACAAGACACGGGCCATCCAGGAACGTGTCTCGCTACTCGAAGCATTTGTTGTCAACAGGCGCAGCGCTTCATAATGCCGAGTGTAACCGGAGTTACAGCGGCGCGCAACAAGTTGCACACAGGCTGCGATTCTATTGTGCCCGAATAAACTCTCTCCGATTTCAGCCCCAACAATGACCCGCCTCGCGCTGGCTGCCACGCCTTGGCCAACAATGAGCCCCGCTCCCTGCGCCAGCATCGGCGAAAAAAAAAAAAAAAGAAGCTGGCAAGGGCAGCCATTGGGGCTCCACCAACCGCCGCGGGAGAGCGCCGCCCTGAGCAGCCCGCATCGGCAGTGCAGAAAAGAAGCCTCCGTGGAAGGAAGCGGCGCTGCAGCTTCTGCCTGAAAAGTTCCAAAATCTAACTTCCCGTTGGACATGTTCCGCTTACTGCAAAGATTATAACGGGTAATGAGTACTATTTGCCAGTCCATATTTAGACAACACTATACACGCCACTATTTCTGGATTCTGCCCCCATCCAAATGGGCGAAATGCGAAAAAAATTTTGGTGTACGTTAAAGAATCCCTAGGTGGTCAGTATTTTACCGTAGTCTTCCACTACGGTACGCCTCCAAGCAAAGTTGTAGGGCTTGGAAAGCACATCTAGCGCCATCAAACAAGGACAGAAGGGAGACGACACCACAATGAGCATTGTGGTATAGTCTCCCTTCTGCCCTTATTTGCTGGTGCTAAATATTCTTGCCAAGTCAGTTTACTAACACGCCCCACAAATGGCAAGTTGTAGTGTTGGATGTAATTCCGCAGAATTATATATGAATCAATATGTATGTTTATTTATTCAAACGATACCTCGAGTAACTCAAGTATCAATACGGATTGTGCGCTTTGTACTATCCAAGTCACTTAGCATGGTAAGCGTAGAGCTCAAACCAAGCCAATTCATCCGACTGTGGTCGCGAGCAGAGCGCCTTGTGTTTCTCGACGTGTTTCGGCAGGTTGTGTGTGAGCTCAGCAAGTGTGCGCGAATTTAATCATACGCAACGCCTAATTTTCTAAGCGTGCTTTAAGTATGACCTTTCTTTCGGGTACGTAATTTCTATATTTGTCATTTTGTTGTTCTTCGAGCTGCTGATACAAATCCAGAATCCTATTGAGGGCGTCGCAATAGTTTAGCCCTTATTGTGGACAAAGCGGCTGTTTCAAGAGCTCATTCACTGTCTTAACGAGCAAAACCACGGTTATTACAGCTAAAACAGAACTTTTCTTTTCGCATTACAAAAATTCGGCATACTCAAGTGTAGTAGTCATCTACGTAATGCGAAGCTTTCTACGTATTTTATAAGCGCAAAACAGATGTGCGTCGAGCTAGTGGGGCGCTAGCGGCCGCATACATAATCTGTGGTTATTCAACAAGCGTATTATCTGTTGCTTTAGGACGATCAACGAACGAGTGAACGAACGAACGAGTGAACGAACGAACGAATCAGTTCGTTGACCTACGAAAAAAGCAAAATACGGAGATAAACCAGACAAAATGGCCAGACTTCCGGAAGAATGCTTCTAGTTAAAATTAGGCTCTTTTACAGGGTTCAGCTGCTGTGCTAAGTTAGGGTTCACACTTTTAGTTCGTCGCTCGTTTTCGTCCGATCATATAGTTGCAATTAGCCGGCTAGTTGCACGTCACATAAATGCCTCTAGATAATGCAGGCCACACTTCCTACTTAGCGGGTTTTCAACAGTCTCGTTTAGGAAATAAACCTAAGTGGGCTTGGTGACTGTGCCAGTGCACCGACCACTAATCAGTTCACTCTCGCTATGCAGATGGTCTACTGCGTTGTGCGCCTGCTGCTGCCTGCACTTGCACATGCGGCATCGCCAACAACATCGGAATGCGGACTCACCGATCCTGGAAACTACGGACCCACTACCCGGCTCCTACCTATATCGGCAGGCTGCAGTTCCTGCAGTTCCCGCATGGGGCACGCTGGGCAGCGGAACTCTCCAAAGCTTGGGCTGCCGCATCATCGTCGACAGCAACGAGTACACCAGCCATAAAAGAACAAGCACCTTCGGCGCTGTCCTGTGGGCGTGGTGACTCTGCCAGTGCACGGACCACTAATCAGTTCACTCTCGCTATGCAGGTTGGTGAACCTTACGTTATGTTTGCAAAAAAAAAAAGAAAGACGAGCGATTATTGCCTGGTACAGCTACCGAGCCCACGGTAATGTTACTATTGTTACCGAATGTGTTAATGTAATGCGCTCGCTACTACTCTAAGCTGGAGATATTGAATCTAACCTTGGCCCTTCTACTGAAACCCTTCACGCTTAATTGCGTAACCTGACTAACGGCGAAGCGCAGGTAATTGCAGAAATACAAGACCTAAAAGCTCAACTTGGCAATACTGACAAAATAGGGAAATTGAACGAAAGACTAACAGAGCTCGAAAATCATTATCAGGTATTGGTAAAACTGCGGAAAGAAATTGAAATCATGCGCATTGGCACAGAGCGCACTGCCTCTCGAATTTTGGAGCTGGAAGCCCGTATGGATGACGCCGAGAAACGTTCGAGGCGGAACAACCTAATCTTCTACGGCATCCCCGACCGCTCCTCCTCGGAAACGTTCGCAGAAACAGAGCAGTTGGTCGCAAACCTTTGCCGGGATAATTTACAGTTAACCTTGGGACCAAGGGACATAGAACGTGCGCATCGCCTCGGCCGTCCCTCCGCTGGTCGCTGCCGGCCCCCCATAATAGTAAAGCTTGCATTACACAAGACCAAAACTGCAATATTGTCAAATGGCCGCATGCTTAAAGGGACAAGTTATGGCATCGGTGAGGATTTCTCGCGCCCAGTCCAAAACGCCCGTAAACAACTGATTGCTTTTGCGAAAAGCAAGAACAAGCCATTTTCCGTCCGTTTCCAAGCTCTGTATATGAATCAAAAGCGTTATGTATTTGAGGACAGTACAAACAGCATCAAATCATAGCAGACGAAGCACCAAAAAAAGAAAGAAAAGAACCGAGTATATGCTGTCTCTAGCGATGCTCTTTCACTTTCTGCAATTTACACTAACATCCGCAGTTTTCTTCAAGAACATGAACGTATATCTAGCACTGTATTGTCTTCTAGCAGTAATCTACTAATACTTACCGAGACGTGGCTCACTGACGACGTGAGCGATACTGAAGTGCTACCGGACCTACCGAACTTTCGTGTGTACCGCAATGACCGTGCATCTACGCGCGGTGGTGGTATACTGATTGCATTCCACGAGCGATTGTCTTGTGAAGTCATCAATATTCAGTCACAGCTGGAAATATTATGGGTGACTATCCAATCCTGCCCACACACCGTACTACTAGGCGTTTGTTACAGACCTTCCCACACTACTTCCGAATTTTGCAGCCAGCCTAACCAAACCATGTATCAGCTTATTGCTGCTCACCCAAATGAACACATACTACTATTTGGCGATTTTAACTTCCCGCAAATAGACTGGCGCACTGACAATTTGTGTTCTTCGACAGGACTAACCGAAGCCAGGAAATTTATCGATATCTGCCTCAATTTTAACATGACCCAGCTAGTTTCTGAAGCAACACGTGTTTCGCAGGATACATCCAATATCTTAGACCCAATATTAACCAACAACCACGAAAGCCTATCATACATTCGTTATCTCAATGAAATCAGCGACCACAAAGTAATTCATGTCGGCTTTTCTTTTCGACCAACAAAGTGCGAAATGTACAAGAAAACGATACAGCTGTATGACAAAGGTGATTATGAAGCGATCAATGAGGGCCTTAGCACATTTTTCCCCACATTTCAGACAACTTTCCACCACCGTAATGTTGACGCAAATTCGACACGTTTTAAAGAAACGCTGAAGGAATTAACCGATAAATTTGTACTTAAAGTAAGTTTCAGAGCCAGTCGTCACAAACCATAGTTTACGAAAGCATTAAAAAGGCTTGAACATAAGAAGAAACGCCTATTCCGGGTTGCAAAGGTTAGAGATCAACCGAAAGCATGGGACAAATATTATGAAGCAGATAAAAACTACCTTCTACTGTACATCAAGCAAAGCACTCTTTTTACCACTTAGAATTGCCCAAGTTACCAAAAACTAATCCCAAGCAGTTTTGGAAAACACTGAGATACGACGACCGCGAGAAATCGTACTCACCAGTGACCTGAATGAAAGGATTACGGGTGTGGACTGTGCGAACTTGTTAAACACCACGTTCGTTACTGTCTTTTCTGATGAAGGGACCGCACCCCCATGTTTACCTTTGCTTGACTTTCATTGTGACATGCCAGCGATAAATTTTTCTGAACATGGAATTTCATCCATAATGGAAAATATTAAATTTTCATCTTCAGCTGGAATGGACGAAATTAATACCAAAATCTTGAAAAACACCAAACACAACGTCTTACTTTATCTCACCCTAATTTTTTCAGTCTCTTTCTTCAGGAGTCATTTCAGACGACTGGAGGACAGGGAAGGTCGTTCCTGTTTTCAAGTCAGATAGCAGAAATTCCCCACTTAATTACCGCCCTATCTCTCTAACAAGCGTCCCCTGTAAAATCTTGGAGCATGTGATCTACCCCCACATAATAAGTTTCCTTGACAGTAATCACTTTTTCCATCCTTCACAACATGGCTTCCGCAAGGGGTTGTCATGTGAACCACAGCTTGCAGTTTTCTACATGACATCCACACTAACCTGGATAGTAACATACAGACTGATGCGATCTTTCTCGATTATGCTAAAGCGTTTGATAAAGTGCCTCACCAACGACTACTTGCGAAACTCTCCCAGCTAAATTTACATCCTACTGTCTTAACATCGATTGCAGAATTTCTTACTAATCGATCGCTGTTATACGTTGTTATAAGTAACCACCTATCCACGCCGGTTCCAGTAACGTCAGGCGTCCCCAGAGATCGGTTCTTGGCCCGCTCCTATTCTTAATCTATATCAACGACTTACCTTTGCATATATGCTGTAATATGCGCATGTTCGCGGATGACTGTGTCATCTACCGCACCGTACTTAACACTTCGGATCAGATAACCCTACAATGTGACCTTACTAATATTTCAGAATGGTGTACAACTTAGTTAATGACACTAAACGTTAACAAATGCAAAAGCATGTCATTCACCCGCAGCCATAACCCTCGGACGTTTGCGTACATAATTAATAATTTCGCTCTTGAATAAACTAACACTTACAAATACCTCGGTGTCACTGTATCAGACGACCTCAACTGCCGTACGCATGTGCATACCATCATATCAGCTTCAAACAAAACTTTGTGTTTCCTAAAACGTCATTTGCGGAAAGCCCCAAATCACGTAAAATTACTTGCCTACACATCACTTGTACGACCGAAACTAGAATACGCCTCAGCAATCTGGAATCCGCGTCAAGCATATCACATCGACGCTCTTGAAGCGGTACAAAACCGCGCCGCTCGATTCATCCATTCGTCGTACTCATATGACATAAGCGTCACGTCACTGAAATCACTATCTGGGCTTCCGGACCTCGTTTTACGTCGGCGCATCGCTTCCCTCTTTTTTACCACAAATTCTTTCACAGTCCTATTCTACATCAAGCACCCTATATCACGCCCGCAGCCCGCGTATCACACAGGACGAGCCACTCGCTGCAGGTTTCACGACCACGCTCACGAACATCAACATTTTTAGCCTCGTTGTTTCTTCGCATGACGGCAGACTGGAACGGCCTCCCCCCTGCCATTGTCGACATAATCTGCGCATCCGTATTTTAACAACAGGTTACTTACCATCTCCAACTACATTGTACATGATTTTTTATGTTGTTTATATTCGCATACGTGTATTTATGTCTACATATATAGGCTTTCATATGTGTGTACACATGTTTGAATATACTTGAATATGTATACTATGTAATGTACATATATGAGCGCTTGAACTAGAACGTTAGTTCAACGAGTGTAAATTCGAATCTTGTACCCGCCCCTTATGTAATACCCCTGAAATCAGGGGTCTTTAAGGAAAATAAAGTGAACTGAACTGTATGTAATATCTGCATGATTTCATCTTGAACGCTTAGTGTAAAGCCTATACCTTCTATGACAATCGGAGAAGTAAGGCTGCGAGATGGTTTTCTTCAGTTATTACTCGCGCAAGTGTACGAATATTGTAATTTATTGTTTGCATTCCGCTTCAATAAAACATCTGCTGGGGCTAGTCGGTACATGGTATATTGAAAGCGAAAAATTCAGCGTAAAGCCTAGCACAACCCACAAAGAAAAGACGACACAAGCACTGGCGCACCTGTCACAGACAAGCATTTGTCCGTCAGTGTAACTACACACTAAGAAAAAAAATGGCTGTGGCTTAGCTAAGGTTAAGCCCAGGATGCGATGCATACTAGCCTTTATTTTAGTTGTTGAACCACTGTTTAGCCTGGTGAACTGCTGTTGCTTGGCTATATTTGGTTCGGCTAGACGAAGAAACAACTCATGCAGGCGAGCGCACGAGCTGAGACCCGGCTATGTAGCTACGCGGCCGCAAGCGAGCGCACGAGTTGAGCCTCCGCTTTTGCAGCTGTTATGACGTCATATGGTAGCTACGCGGCCGCGCGCGGCGCAGCAAGGAAGAGCTTGGTTGTGCGGCTAGTATGCTTCGCATAAAAGAGTACCTCTTACTCTTTTCGAAGAGTCTGGACTCGCCACGTATAGGACACACTTTGTGGGAGACACCCGAACTCTCTTTCGGCAGAGAGTTCCGAGACTATCTGTGCTCGATACAAGGCGGTTACGTGACTCCACACACAATAGTCATGCAACTCTCTTGTAGTAGTCTCCTGACCCTCTTAAAAGAGTTACACGACTAGTGCTGAGGGAGTCCGTTAACTATTCTGCATGAGTCAGACGACTCAAGATAAAGGGTCACATGACCACTGCGGAAGGATTCGGGTAACTATTCTTGATGAGTCTGATGACTCCAGCAGTGTGTCAAGTTACCGTTAGTGCGTGGTGCAGGACTCTTGTAAACAGAGTAAAATAACTAATCCATGTAGGTCGGTTGACTCTCGGATGGCAGTGTCGAGCCGCTTTTAAAATGTGTCACCAACTTTTGCTGTAAGTACACACGACTACGGCTAGTTCTCAAGATGACGACTGTGAAAAGACAACATATTCGAAAGAACCCATAGCAAGCTTGCCAAAAAGGACATGGCAGGTTAGCAACAAAAAGTTAAAATTTCATCACCCTTTGTTGGCTTCTGGAAAATTCAAATGTATTAGTCAGCACAGAATCACCATGAAAGCAAGACACTTTTCATTACTATTAAACTGGAATCAATAGCCAACCAAGCAAAACAGTCTTAAATATATGTAGCCAGCCTGCAGGTGCATATGCATGACACTGCAATGCAAGTCAGAACCATAATGAGACCCCAAAATATTATGTAACTCATGTAGAAGTTCAATTCAGCGCTGTACAAGTCTCTAATGTCAAAACATTTATAAGTTAAAGCTATTTCACTGTTCTTCGAGACATGTATTTATTTAGAACTCACGATTTAAAATTTTAAGCAAGTAAGCTACACATAACAAATAAAAAAGGCTGCACTTTTGTACAAAGCAGACCCAGATAATCAAGTGCAATAAAAACAATATTCCAACTTGGATTACATAATCTATGCGTTATACTATGCTTGCTGAAAAGAACTGGTTGGCAATTGATAATCCAATCTAACAGTAAAAACAGCTGTCTTACCTTATGGTACTCTTGTTGGCACTTTTCGCCCACAACTTGCGCATGTTAGCGTCAGTTGAAAATTGATGTGAAAAATACCAGATTAAAAAGTTGTGCATCAATTTTATTCTGTCATACAACATGCAGCAGTGTATAAAAGCTTCACCAACAGATAATATTACAGAAATAAATACAGCAACATTTACACTAATTGTTTATTTATGTTGACAAACATACTTTTCCAAGACGAAGTATAATAGCTGACACAGACAATTTCACAGATTGCAATAACCACTAATACAAAACTTGCCTAAATGCAAACACGCTGACAAAATATGTAGCATAGGTAGCTGTATTTTGTTACGGCAAAGACAGCACATGAATAATGAGGACAAGGGAGGAAGCTGAACACATAAACTATACCCAGCTGCATGCATGCTGGTGTAACAATATACATGGTGCACTAAGATCCAAAAGAAACAAAGAGGAAGATGTGAGGAAAGTTTCTTTTACTCATCACAAGTTATCCTGTAAGAGCAGATTATGCACTGGCTGTAATCTACCGTCAGCACATGCGTACATAAGTTACCTTAGGTGCCACATTTACAAATCACTCATACAATGTTCTTGTGATTGTCCTTATCCCAATTTATAACTTGGAAAGCATGACTGATTTACGTAAAGCCTCCCTACCGCTTGGAACATATACAGAAAGAAGTGTCTATAAACACTGGAGGTCATGGAAGGATGACTGACACATACCTCTTTTAATTCTTTTGTCTTTGTCTTTATGATTATCTACCACAGTAGTCTTTCGTAGAGTGAAACACATCCAGATAATACACCGTGGGCAACAAAGTGTGTACACCTGTTCTTGATTTCTACCTTTCTCTGGTGTCCCGCTAAGGTAAGATTGGTGCAAAAAATTGTCTTCCCAATGTATGCGTTCCCACAAAACAAAACAGGAGCAGATGATAAGCCACATTAATGGAGCGTGAAATAAAACATCTGTTCTTAACTTACCACTGCCATTCCAATATGGTGCGATTTTCTGCTTTGTTGTGTACTCTAGCACAGGTGCTACGCAGTTCACTTGGTGCCAAAAGCAACTCTCACACCACAGCAGGATGTCAATTTTGTTTTTCAAATCCTAAGCGAAACTCTGGTTATGGGGGACAATTGCAAACTTATAGTTTTGCTTTGTATTTTCATTATGTTGTAGAGCAGGGTAGAAAGCTAGAACAGATATTTATAATTTGGGTTCCCACTCTGCATTGCATGGATATGTTTCAATGAATGATAAAACAATTTGGTTGATAAACATGAAAGAGAATTAAGCTCGAAGTCTACCATATCAGTAACTGGGAATTTTATGTGTAATTGAAATTTTGTGATTCCCAGTGATGAAGAAACAGTTTTGACAATATGTGCCAAGGCAACTAAGTCACTCATGCTCACAAAGGAAACAATAAAAAGCAAGATTACAAGAAGTTCGAACTTGCAACCTAAAGTGACACACCTCACATGACTGATTTATGTATATACTGAGCATAAATTACATCTGGCTCATAATCTGCTTGCACAAGATGACGAACAATAAGTTACTGTTGCTTTCTCTCTGGGGCATTTGGCTCTTCTGAACACATGCACATTGTGTGGCACAGCTGCGTGGATGTAGCTGGGCACAGCTGTTATTCAGCATCAATCTGTTTTTATGGTCCTGTACTATCATCGTTGTAATTTATAATTAGCAAAGAGCCCAACTATTAGGTTGATCAGCTCCATTTTAAACAAAACATACTGACAAATTTCCCTGTTTATCGCTAACAAAGAGATGGGTACATCATTTCAGATTTCAAGAAACAGCGGTGGAACAGAGCAAATGCTGAAGACAGAAAATTTACAATGACCAGTACCTTTTTTATTAAATGCCATGTACTAGCTCTTCCTGCAATGAATACCATTATTACCAAAAATTGTAGCCTGAAAAAATAATTGGGAAATATTTACAAAAGTGACAGAGATTAGAACTGCATGTTAATTTCAAATGTCTTCTTAAACAAGATCATGATAATTGAAGTTTCATTAATTTCAGAAAAATGCTGACATACCATTATTGAAGCTAGTCAGTGCTAAAGGTATTGTTAGTTTGCAGGAGTCCTCAGACTGGCAGCTCTGAAATATTTGTTACCATACTTGGTGGAACATGCTTTGCTCTTTCAGATATTACTTTGCCAAAAACCCTCCTGTAAGCGTAGTGGGACAATTCTGTGTGGAAGAGAAATCTATTTGATCATTAGTTTTTGGGCATGTGTATCTCAGAACTGGTGCTAGTCAGAGTTCTTACAAAGTAGACGTTATTGAGTACTGTAATTCTAATGCCTGCCACTGCTATAAATTTCTGTTAGTGAAAATTGTTGCACTGTCATGAAGCAGTTATTTTCAATAATTAGTGGCAGTCACCGCTCAAACACTCAGTACAAAACACAAAATAAATATATGGAGTCAAAATTTAAATGTACAACAAAGTTATAATCAAGTCTACATTTCACAGAACTGTCATTTTTTCTGTTAGTGTGCCAATACCAATTGCACATTCACAAATATTTTAGTATTGCACTTCTGGAAAATGCAGGAAAATTCGTCGTCTTTAACAGAAGCTCTTGGGAAGACAGCCGAGATTCGCTTCGACAAAAGGACTTGCCTTAAACTTTGCGTCGCTATGTTGTAGGTCACTGTAGCAAGGGTAACGTTTTGCTGATTGAATATTACTCGAAATATTTTTATTATTTGTAGTAGAGGTTTGAAAAGAGAGCCAATTGTAGAGTTCTTCATGCAGATTTCATATTCCATTAGTTTTTGTTGAGCTGCTTCTTGAGTTATGCCCTACACAACGGCAAAATACATAGTGATATTTGCGGGCACTTTCTTGTGTATTAAATTTTCACAAAAAGCAGTGTGCTGCAGCTAACTCAGCTCCCTGTAGACTGCAAGGTGCCGATATCTATTCAAACAGCATGTAATGTTACTAGAAGCATGCAAGATAGTAGGCAGGCAGGCAGGCCTGCCTGCTAATCTTGCATACCTCTCATGTGCTCTGAAAAAAAATTATTCAGAATACTTCGAAAATTTTTTCTCATAATAGCATGAGAATGACCTTGTGCACTTAAATTGTTCTATACAAATTAAATTTGGCATACATACTCTTCATGATATGCAGAGTACTGATATCTAATTGAAATTGCAATCTGTAAAAATTATTTAAAGTGGCCTAATATATTTTTGCATAGTTCCAGTAATTGTACGAGCTGTTTGGATAGGTATCGCCACTTTGCGGTATACAACTAGCTAAATAAGATACAGCATGAAACTATTTGCGAAACCTTTTACACACGAAAGTGCCCATAAAAATATATTAATAGTTCCCCGTTGAAGCCAGTTCATTCTGGCGTGCCCCAAGGTTCAGTGCTCGGCCCTCTCCTGTTTCTCATTTATATTAATGACTTGCCGCAATGCGTGACCTCTAACATTCACTTATTCGCCGACGATTGCGTAGTCTTCCGAGAAATTATTGACCAAAATGATGTTACGATTCTTCAAAACGATATCAACTGTATATCTAAATGGTGTAAAGCCTGGCTTATGGAACTCAACACTGCAAAATGTAAGGTATTACGCATCTCCTGTACAACTTCTTGCCCCATTTCCTACTTGCGCGAGAATTCCGCTCTCGAATTTGTAACATTTTATTGCTACTTGGGTGAGCACATAACTTCCTCTCTTTCTTGGTCTCTTCATATTAGCAAAATAATTAGCAATGCAAACCGCTCGTTAGGTTACCTCCGGCGCAATTTTTCATCTGCTCCTGTTTCTTTAAAACTCCTCCTTTACAAATCTTTAGTCCGAAGTAAACTCGAAGATGCCTCTTCAGTCTGGGACCCCAGCACTGCTATATTAACCTCTGCCCTCGAGCTTGTCCAAAATAACTCTGTCCGCTTCATTCTAGGAAACTACAGTCGTACTGCCACTATCACTTTAATGAAAGGGTCCCTACAGCTTGCGCCAATCGCCTGCCGCCGCAAGTTTTCCCGCCTATGTCCCTTCCACAAGATATACTACAGTCCCGCCCTACACAACGACCTTATTCTTCCTCCATCATACATTTCCCCTCGTTTCGATCATGCACAAAACGTGGGAATAATGTTGTGCTTAACCCAAACATGTTATCAATCATTTGTACCCCGCACCTCACGGGACTAGAACCACCTTCCTGGAGCAGTCACGTCCACTTTTCAATATTCCCAGTTTCATAATGTTTTAAACACAAGTGTATTGCAATGTAACTAACCAACTATGTAATTATATTTGTTATCGGTCAATTGCTTGAATTTTTGTTGCTTCACGCAATTATCTCATCGTTTTAGCTAACATTGTATTAGCAGAAGAAAAACCTGTATAGTGCATTTTTCCCTATGTTCCACTCCCCTCTGTAATGCCTCTGGCCCTGAGGGTAATACTAATAAATAAATAAATATTGCCACTATGTAGGACATAACTAAAGAGCACCAGCTACACAAAAACCAATGACAATTCAAATCTATATAAAACTCCCTATGAATGGCAGCACATTCAAATCTCTAGTACAAATAATTAAAAAAAGTTGTTTCGAGGAGCATTTCCCTTTAATAAGTGGCTCTCAGTGTTTCTACCAAAGGGTTAGAAAATGCCTTGAGGCATACAATACGGAGTTTTATAAATAGCACATGCACGCATCTGCCTAAAAAGCGCCATGCCCTGCTTGCATGCCTTAGACATTTTTCTGCATTCTGTTGTATGTCCCCGTTTGCATCCCTTGACACTGACGGCGCAAAACTAAAAAACAGCCTATTAATACACTGAATTTTTAGCCTGTAAAGGGGTTGTATGCGAATGGGGGCAGCCAACTCTAGCATGAGAATAAACAAATATTTGTTCTCGCATTAATGAAACCAGTCACAATATAATCTCGCAAATCTGGAAATTAATGCACAAAGAACCTTGCTGATTGTCCCATTAGTGTCATAAACAAGATCTTTTGATGTTTATAATTCCTAGTTTAATTCACTTTCTCTAGTAAATGAACTCTGACCTAGAATACTCAGTGTAGGAGACTAAACCAGGCCTGGAAGCCAATATTTAAATCTGAAATAGACATTCATCCCCCAACCACATGGCACTGCTACGTCAACAGAAGAAGCATGCATCCATGGACATATAGTCTGTAAAATTATTTTTACATGATCTGTAGCGTTACTCTTGCACTAACAAATTCTGAAAATTAGGAAATACATCTGCTATTTAAAGCACTGCTGCAAACCTGTGTGTTTGAGAAATGCAATACTCAAAAGGTGTAATACAACCAATGTGTGCATGAAACCTATGCTGCCTTTGACATTCGTCAGTGTGGCAAATAAGCACTGAGAAATGCCAAGGGTATCATAGCTTTCATGTCTCAAACCTTGTATGCGAGTACCAGTATCGTTGCAGTGAAAGGAAGTCACATTATTACCAGACTTATGAGGGGAAGCCACGTTTCTCTAGTTCAATATTTTCTTTCTTGTGCTCCTATATCCTTGAGTTTTTCAAAAATGACGGGCGCTTGAAATAAGTACTCTATATTGCTTTTAAATTTATCCTGCACCAGAGCCCGTATTATGTTACATTTCTTGAACACATTGCAGTGCTGTAGATTATCAAAGGAAGAAAAAATGCCGTAAGTTGGCATTTTGGCCTTCTGTACAACAATTAAGAAACTATCAATTACATCCACAAGCACGAAAGAACTACGAGAAAAGGGGCTTAAAGGCAGGTATACATTATAATAGCAGGAGTAGATGGTCAGAATTCTAAGAGAAAGGAACTATTAAAAACTAGGTACTAAAGACACATATAAATTATAATAGCAGAAATATTTGCAAAGACTTTGAAGAGACAAATAGAATGTCTATTCAAATCACTCTACCCCAACATTCATCCATGGTTCGATAAGTGATCACAGATGGTGATGCTGTTTGGATAGATGGTAGGTGAGGCACAGCTTTGAAATAGGTAGAACGTGTAGAGGGGTCACCAAAGGTTGCACGCTGGTTGTACAGCAGCTTGCCTTGATCTCCGGACTCACTCAACACTGATGCGTTGAGCCTGGTTATACGTCGTTTGCAAGAGGCCTGCCCTGAGTGTGCGGCATGGCTTCGGAAAAACTTCGAGGCAACCTGAAAAACACAGATCCATATATTTAAGCACTAAAATATTCTGTACCATAGGGCAAATGTGAAGTTTACCATCTGCACATAGCAGATAATGGAGACAGACACAAGTCACCAGACTCAAGGTACATAAATGTGCAAAAGTGTAAATGAATCTGAAGAGCTGCTTATAGGATGGAATCCTTCATTTTGACTTTTGTGGATCAATAATAGTATCTTAAAATAAAGTCAAGTGTACATGACCCTCCCTATTTGTGTAAGTAGGCTATTCCATGCCAGCTGTTCCAACCAGGCACAAGACCACTTGGAATTTCTTTTTGAAAACTGAGGGCCCTTCAATATAGAACAAATCTCAATTTCACGCAATACTTAAAGCAAAAAAGATTTTACTGGCATAAACATTATGTCAAATTTTGTGTAACGCACCAAAGTATGCATCGTAAAATGGCATAGCCAAAAATTTGGTTCCTTCATTAAGAGGGCCAAATTTTTAATGGCAATAAAGAGAGGCCTTATACCAAAAACTTAACTGCTTATTAGCCACTGCTCAGTTTATTATGGTTGATTAAAAATGAACAAAATAGCTTATTAACTTTATTTTCACAGAAGTGACCTACAGAAAAAGCTGCAAATTTATGCAATCCATGTGTTTAGGACTTGTGCTGCGTGCAAGAATGGTATCAGAAAGATACATTATGCAGCAGTGCAGAGAGAGGAGAATGAACTTGGAAAAGAAGTCAGTTTTGGTGTACGTTTATCGGCCTACTTACCATTGAGACAGCACTAGTAAATTTATGCCAAATACCATGTATGAGAGTACATTGCAATGTTTTTAAATTGGTAAAGCTTTATCAAAGTAGTTTTTATGTTAAGCAAGAAAAAAATTGTACAAGTGGTCTCTTGTAGTTTCAACATTTGCATCGCATTTCGTCTAATACACATAGCCTCTTGGCGGCTAAGACAAAATGCATGGACATCAGCATCCCTGCACAGATAGCAGGGAGTCTAAACTGCTTCGAAGTTACTTCTTTCATTGCTGAGCGACTACAAGCCATTTCAGTCAAAAAGACGCCGCTTAATTACAGGTATTTACCTGAATCTTTCTGTCGGCGGTCAGCCTGCTGGCATCATCACTAAGGCTGCCAACTCCCTAGTGGACGTAGTCGGGACATGGTGGCGGCAGGATGCAGTGGCAGAAGCCGCCAAAGCTCCCAATTCCCTAGTGGACGTAGTCAGGACACGGTGGTGGTAGGACGCAGGAGTAGGAGCCGCCAGAGTGCACCTGCAACAAATTTGCACAAATGTTCTTAGTCCTACCATGTCACGATTTACAATAAAAATTGAGCTGTCTGTGTAACACGGCTACCAATACAAATAAAGGTAAACAGTTAGGTCCTACGATAAAACTAGAAGCCCGACAAAAAAGAAACGGTACTTATGTTTATGAAAATCTGAACAATGAAAAAAAAAATGTGCAACCGATTCGTGCGCAGAAGCTCGGTTGAAACCTGAGCTCATATCATCAAGTGATCTGCTAGTCAACTGCAAGGCTGCCACCTTAAAATGTCATTGTAAATTTTTTTACATGCATTATTTAAAGCTGCATTAATAAAAGTTCAAGATCTCTTAATATAAGTAAATAACCAAGCTAATTCAATTAACGAATTCCAGTGGTCGTTAATGCAACAAAGTGCAAGCTCGAAATGAAGCTGGCCAAACTGGGCAGTGAAAAATAACTATGTGGTTCTCTACATCTTGTTTTCCTGGCTTTCGCTCCAGCACTGGAATATACAAGAATTTTGACATTCCTGATATTTCACCCGGCTAATTTTTATGCCATAATGCATAATACTTCAGCAAGTGCAATAATGCTTTCTTTTAACCGTAAATAGTGATAGAACAAAAAAAAAATCATTGGAGCCAACGTTTCAAGAAGAAAAATCTCCTTCTCTTTGTCGAAATATTGGCTCCAGCGATCCTTGTTCTATGGCTCTTAATCAGTTCGAGTCTGTCTTCCTGTGTACCTCTGTACTTTCAATGTTATGTCAATGAAATTTTAATAATGGATCATTAGTAAATGTAGCTGATGAGGAACTTTGACTTGTTGGTAGATAATGACAGAGTAACTGCGCAACATAGAGATACGGACAAGGAAGGCTTGTGTGTGTTGTCTCCTGCAGCCATGTCTCCCCTTTGAGCGACTACTCTGTCTCACTGTAAAACTGTTACCCTTTGCACAATAATAGTAAAATGCATAAAGACAGGAAAGTGGACACAAAAATTACCACAAATAGCATCATATGCTAATAAGATATGCGAAAGTGCCTGCTACGATTTGTCTCCCCCATAACGTGCTGGATAAGATGGCGACTTCTGGCTGCTGCCATTTCTTGAATACCTAAAATAAAATACATTTCAAAATTAAAAAAAAATACACAGGACAACAGCAGTAGCCGAGGACATAATGCATTGTTTAGTACAATAAGGTAAACTAATCTCTGATACGCGGCAGACGAAATTTTCTTTATTAAGTTAGTAGAAAAATACACCACACTTCATTTCATTCAATACTGTCAGCGTTTCTTGGTACAAGAAATAAGGTATTTCTGCATGGAAGCAGCGAAATAATAAATGGCCTTCTACTTTCACAAAATATGCTGCAGCGACTAAGCCAACTACAGCTGTATATACTTAAAATTGTTGTATGCACATTGCAATAGGCCAGACAGAATAAACTTGGGTTCATATGCAGCTCACTGGAAGGTACAACTTTGCAATCAACTCATTTCTGCTTGGCAACTATACGCACTAACATAAAACTACAAATAAAAGGACCCTTTTTTTCATAAAACACCGGACTCAATATAAAAAATCCAGTAGCAATATTACAATTTCACCACATAACACAGCCACGTTTTGTAAGCCCAGTATAAAGGCTCAACCAGACGTACGCGTTCCAATGCGCCCGCACGCGCCGCACCACGCCTGGGCGCGTACGGCGTCAGGCGCAGAGGCTGTTTCGCGTGTCGGCGCGCGGCGGCGTGGAGACCTACAACCGCTAGGATTTTTGCGCCCGCGCCGGAAGCTGCCGCTCGCGTCAGTAGCATGACGCACCTCACATGACCACGGCAAGCCAACGTCACTTCCGGAACGACTCTTCGCGCCACGTTCAGGCAAGCCCGGGTAGGGTGGCTAGAATGGGAGGTGTCAGCATCAACTGGGCTGCGCCGCGTATGGCGGTGCGGCATTTTTTCATGAGGCGACAGGTGGCGCGCTCGTCGTCTCCGAGATGCCTAACGTGATGTGTTTGAGCAATCTCTCCGGCTCCAAGCGCGCGTCGTGAAGTCTGTGGTGCAGTTAGCTTCGTCTTCCCCGCTTTTGTTTGCTCGTCATAAGGAGTTCTGAGTAGCCTTCATTGACCCACGCCACTGGAAAAATTTGGTCGGTATGCAGAGTAAGCTGGATGATCTCCTTGATGTAGGCCACCTAAATGACGTTCACGAGATGGTAAAGCATTGGGATGCGATGCCAGATCATCGTGAAATGGTGGGATCAAATAGCGACTCTCGCATACCCTACTACGTTAGCGGGTAGTAAGCAGGAAGATGCTAATGAGAACAAAGTGCGAAGAGTGTTCTCTAGCTGTTGCTTCAAGCGAAAGACTCGCGCCTGCTTCCGGAAGAGTCGTGCCTTACCAACCACATGGATAAAGGAGGCCTACTTTACCCATCTCAAGCAATAAAAGACTTGGTTACTGCGATGGAAGATGCCTTCACGCATTGTTTCAGCTTTAACAAGTTGAAAGCTGACAGCATCATGGGCCTTATTTTCTGCCTGTCAATAAATAAGCTGGATGTGGTTGGCTGTGCGCAGCATAGCGTAGAAATCACCAACCAAGTTATACAGCTTTTTGTCATCACGAGGTTGCACGTCCTTGTCGCAGGAAAGAACGCACCGAAGCAAGGGAAGCGAGAAAAAATGAAGTACCTCAAGTTGTGCCGCACAACATAACTGCATAATTGCAAAGTTTAAATCAGCAAGACCAACATAACGCGTTTATAATGTAAAAAAAGGAATTGTTCCCATCACATTGTATGCACAGAAACATCTGCATATCTGAACAGAATTTCCCACCCGACAAATTATTGTTTGCACTGCACCTCGTTCACCGTTTCTGGGTATATAGCTCCATTATATATTGGATTTGCGCTCCATTTCGTGTCATATTGTTTGTTTGAGAGCTAACAACCATGTATATAGAGTCGTGTGTATTATCTTATTAACAGTAAATATACTTTTGTTTTTGTAAGGCATTTTTGGCGTTATCTGAGGGGTACTAAATACGCGAACTTAGTTCTTTGCAGGTTACTAATATTGGAAACCAAATTTCCCTTAGCGCTCTCATCATGCTGAGTTTTGACCATAGGTGCCTACAGTTCTACCTTTCACTGCAAAATTTAAAAAAAAAAACTTGAAATAATCATGTTTCACTCGAGCGGCCCGTTTCAACTGATGAGGCGCGCACCAACTAGTAGACGATTAGGACAAGCGCCTGTAGCTCAAGACACTAATAAAGTCACGCCAAACAAAACTTCATTCGGCACCCCATATTAGTCCCTTAAGATGTAAAAGCGTCACTGGCAAACTGCAAACAACCGCCTACTGCGGAAGCTTTCTCAGTTTGGTGCAATTATCACAAGTGTTGCAATGAGCGCGAAGCTAAAGCGCGGCGATAAAATGACCAAAATTTAGTACATAGTACGTTAGGCCAGCTGCAGTGATAAAGCCGCCTAGCCTTTAAAATGATTTTCCGATGCGCGTTTTGCGCCCCAACAAGCCGCGGAGCGCGAAAGCACTTCACAGCGGAACCAAATAACCGCAGCGAACCTTGGCCAGCGTACGGGAGGCATCTGGGAGCCGACAGCAGCGCCGCCGCATCGTCCTGAAAAAATGCTGCCTCTCCGGCGCTCCGATGCCGACACCTCCCCCTCTAGCCACCATAGCTCGGGCAAGCTGCTTCAGTACCTGGTGATGCTATGCCGATGCTGCTGCAGGTTTCGCCGGGCTCACAATACTCATATTAGGTCGCAGTTGAGCTGAATGTCCCACAAGGAGTCGTAAAATATGTTTCTGAAATATAAAAACAAGTTTTAAGCTAAAATTATTCTGTTTTCTTGCAATATGTAACACATTGATTAACATGGCCGTTAAGCGAAGGGCTAGACTGCCTTGAACATGGCAAGCTAGCAACACTGCGCCACCGCGACGAGACGCGCGGCTACGCGCGGCAACTCGTGCATCGTTTGGGTGCGCGCCCTCTTCCTCCGTCGGGCGCGACGCGACGTCGAGTCAGCGCGGCGTGTGCGGACGCATCGGAACGCGTACGTCTGGTTGAGCGTTAAGAAACGTCTGTGAACTGCCAAGAGAAACGTGGCGTAAAATGTAGCCATACCGGAAGGGCCGAGTACGCGCCGTTAGTAAACTCGGAACAAAAGCTGATATGCTTACCTGAGACGTTAAGAGAAATATGGCACAGGTCACAGGTCCCCGCTGGTAGTGGTCCGTATGCATCTGGTCGTCTCCGTCCGTTGCGATCTCCCTTATCACAATGAAAGATGCAGTGCAAACCGCAGCACTTCGGGCGCTTGTGACGGTCCGGCGAGCTGCACTTGCTCGATGTCGCAAAGACGAAATCGGCGATACGCTGCTGCTGGCGGCGGTCCCCTCGTCGCAATCACACAGCACGGACAGAAGCTCCCACCGTAACTTGCCGCAACGCTTGGTTGCAGTCTCCCCTAACGCAACGATTTCAGAACCACTTAACGACAACGTACTCGCGCGTCATGCATCGCAACTTCAAAATGGCGTCATGCTATTGACGGCTTCGGCTTTGGATAATTTTGTATCTGCACAACTGAGCAAAACAGTTAGCTCTAGTTTCGGTTTTGTTTCCTCGCGTTAAAATAAAAACTGTTTTGCTCACTGATAATTTTACGTCACTTAAGTAATGTTCACGAACGAAACAGCCATCAATTTAACACACGTGTTGAAATACCCGCTACGTTCACTTGGCAGAAGCAAAATTTGCTCGTCCGAGCGTGGTTGCGTTTGGAATATCTATCGGTGGGCTGTCGGAGCATGCTGGAAGTGCGAAGAGGCGGCGTAATTGTCCTTAATTTGCTTAGCTATAACGGTGCGGCTGCCCTTGATTTCTGTCGAGTGCAGTTTGCTCTGATGTGAGGTAGAACTACAAAGCCGCCGATGTTACTGAATGATCTAGTGCACCTGAAGCTGCCAGAACTCCGATATTTCCTCCACAAGTTCTTGCGACTGTGTTCCGCTGTCACCAAATGCGAGCGTAGTGATTTGGCGGAGATTTAGCAACACATTTTCTAGAACTGTCGTTCACCGCTCTCTCACGACATGGAGAAGCAGCATGGTTGATCCTTGGTAAAATTTTCTATTTATTGCGAATTTTGCGATAGCAATTATATGGACACAACCGCCGAAATATATCTGTCGGTGTTGCCGTGAGCTTACGTATAAAGTCAAGTGCGATAAGATCCTATCCTGCGCCGTTGGCTGTGCGCGTTAAAGGAAGTGTACGAGCGTGAGCCGAGGTGTATAGTGCCTGGATGGGCGCCCCCAAGTATCTATAGGTGGTCACGTGATAAAACGCGCGCAAGCCGGGGAAAGGAGGCGCTGGTTTAGCACGCTTCTCCTCTGGCCGTTGCGACAGCCCGGTCTGGCAACACTCCCGCTTTGTCTTGGAGATAATTTCTGATGGGTGCAAAGCAAGGGGGGGGGGGGTGAGAGAGGGAGGGCGCTTTTATAGCGCCATTTCAAGTTTCGGGGAGGCTTTGAAGGACGAGGCAGCAGAAGCGTTCTGTCCGCTCTGTTCGCGCCCTTCATCACGCCGACGCTGTGATAGAGAGTGTTCGCGGTCATTGAGTGAGATCTGTTCATGTTTGCACGTGCGCGCGCGACCCCGTGCTTGCTAATTTACGGAGTAAGCGATTGTTTACTACAGTTTATTGAAGCGATGAAACTACGAACCTTGGTTCGTGCAGTTGTTCGTGCAGTGGTTCATGCAGCATTGGGGGGAAACTGCTACATTATGGTTTTTACATTTCTAGGGAGTCCAAAAGCAGTGCTGCGTACGCTAATATTTGTTTCTGGTCGCGGAACGCAACGCACTGCGGCAGCCCAGCGGCTTTGGTGTTGCGCTGCTAAGCTCGAGGTCACGGGTCCAATCACAACCGCAGCAGTCGCATTCCAATGGGGGCAGAACTCGAGCTGTTGAAAATAAATCTGCAGTTTTCCATTACCGTGCGCCTCATAACAAGATCTTGATTTTGGAACCTAAATCCTCAACATTTAATTTTACGTAGCGCAATTACATTTACAATCGACACTCTTGAGTGCGCCTACTGAACTTATCTCGTTGCTGTGCTCTCTTTAGTAGCCAATGCTCTTTCTTTAATATTTACTTATGGTCAGAATCCAGTGTGACAAATCCGGGTCTTCCTTAGGAAGCCAGCTATCGCTAAAACGTGTGAGATATTAACAAACATGTTCAAGGAAAATCAATATTTAGCGTTCGATGTAATTGCAGAACATGACAAGAACGAAAGAATGACACACCGCATTACAACCAGGACAGGAACCCGAGGGCCTGCCTAAAACAGAAGACGTTATCTGGTATTTCTTCTCCAGCATTTTAAACTTTCTCTCGCCAGACTCATCTCGAATATCAGAGGAGTCGCGATCTTCCACGATGACTCTTCGCGTGCTATTAAGAGTCAAACGACCCGTACACAAATGTTGACTCTTGTTTTGTGACTCTAGCCGCGCGAAAATGGGTGTTCGTACGAAAAAAGAGAGTCAAGTTGCCGTGACTCACTTTTTACTCTCTTTTTTCTTAGAGTGTACAGTTCGTTCTCTTGGCCACTTCTCAGGAAAGATTGGTATGTTCAAAATAGCCCTGATATCAGGCCGCTTCACTGCCTGTGAGCCTATATAGGACAGTGACGTCATCAATCAAGGCAGGAGCTCCGTTTTGGCTGAACACTATCGAGGGCAGACTACGTGGCAGCACACGCGAGCAGTCTTCGTTTCTCCTTTGTTCTGGCACTTATCTGGACGATAATTTAATTCTGCATTTACCCTTACGTTTATCGGTTATCTGTCTTCACCGGCCGCAACTCACAGTTTGCTAGCCATTTGAGGGCCGTTTGGTCGCTACTCGGACCACAAGCTGAAATGGCATATGTCGAGCTCGTTAGTGCTTGCTTACAGTGTGGACACTCATCAGCGGATTTAAAACATGCGCGTATAAGCATGTTTCGAGAGGCAATAAGATGAGCATATTTAGTTTTATCTACACTTCAGCGCAAACCACACACGGACGGAGACAGAACGGACGAGACACAGCGCTGACTAACAAATGAGGGCTTATTGCAATCGATTTTAAACATATTTCCCTGCACAACCGTAAAAGAAAAGAAAAAAAATATGCGCACAACCAGGTCAGTCCAGCATTTACAACGGAGACAGGCTGCTATCGGGACAACTATCCTTATATTTACGATAACGCAACCGGTGGAGAAGTGACACAAGCTTCACTTTTAATCTTATTCTCTAGAGCTTCTACTATTTCTCTGGTGAGCTGGTCAAAGTTTGGCCAGCGAACGAGCATGGCTAAACGGAGGCTTACATCCGCAGCGAGCGCAATGCACAGCATTATGGCCCGATAAAGGCAGTTTTACAACGTTATTTTTGCACTCACACAATTTCTCGTTGGGACAGCTGCCCCTCTGAGCCACGCACTCTTACCCACAGAACAAGGCCACTACACTACATCCTCCTCGCTATGTACGAAGTGATTTCTGCACTTTTTGTCATACACACGTGACGTGCGCAAAGACAAGTTTACCCTTGTGCCGAGACCAGACAGGTTCAACGGAGTAGACAACGCGACCTCAGCCCACACGCGTTTTCCCGACCTTCTGCAAATTATGGCAGATTTTGTATACTGGCACGTGCACTCGTTCATCGTTATCCTGTGACCGCGTTTCAGCGTCTAACAAATATCACTCCGAGCAGGACCCGCCTGTACGTATCAGAAATTTCTCAAAAGTTATCGATGGGTATATGCACTGTTGTCACCGAACTTCGTGTAATGTGGCGGTATGAATGCGCGAAGCGAATTGTGTAGTACTTTCTGGAAGACACGCGGGCACCAGCGATTTCTCTGGAATTTTCAAAGACTCATGTAAAAAGCCGACGCGCCTGACCCGCTGATCAGATTTAAACGATCGCCCACCGTGCTCGCCAGTGTCGCTGTATTTAGAGGATAACTTGCTTTTGTGGGCCCAAGTCCGCCCAAAAAAAGTGTTTCGTCAATCACAGATTTGCCGCTGTATTATTCACCATCCCTACAGGCGAGATCTAGCGGAGCTGCTAGCACGCTCATGTACCGAATGCCTCCGCAAAGCCATGAGCCAAGCGCGAGCCACGAAGACAACTCCAAAGTTGTCAAGGTCCAGCGATCTAGCCGCCAGAGCACGGGCTTTTGCCTTAGAAGACCAGGAAGTGCACGGTCGCGACAGCAGCTAGAATGACAATCCCATTGTCACCCACACCGATCGTGCTGCAGCAGCCCAGGGATCCAGCGGCGTTCCGCGGTGAAACATTTGAGGACCTGGAAATCTGGCTGGATACGTATGAGAGCGTCGCCACCTTCAACAGCTGAACAGCGACGAGAAGCTGCACCATGTTTTTCTCGCATCGGAAGACGCCGCCAGGACGTGATTCGAGAATCGAGAAGCCACCTTAACGACATAAGAACTGTTGCGAAGCGGCTTCCTGCAGAAATTCACAAGCGTCGCGCGTAAAGAGTGAGCCAAAACTCTACTAGAAACCCGAGTGCAGCTCCCCAATGAGACCATCGGGACTTTCACGGAAGAGATGGCCCGTCTTTCCCGGCATGCCAACCCGGAAATGTAGTAAAAGCCCGCTTCCGGATGCGGGGTGTCATGCAAGAATTTTTCGCCGGACTGATCCGCAAACCTCCGAAGACCGCAGCTGATTTTTCGAGGGAGGCATCGATGATTGAGAAAATTCTAGAAAAGCGCACAGGGCAATAAACCGGCCAAGTGCTCACGCTGCAGTGCGCCATCCAAGCACCGGGTTCTCACTACCTCTAAGAGACCATCAGGGCCATTGTGCGCGAAGAACTGCGCAAGACCTTGCCTTCCTCGCAACCTCAGGTGCCTCGGTCACTGACATGGTCCAGCAGGAACTACAATGAACGCTTGCAGTTGCTCAGGTGCAGCCCCAGTCACCGCAACCCCAGATAGAAGCGATGACATACGCAGCCGTCGCCCGTTTGTCGCTGCAGCGCCGACCTTACACTGGCCAAAGCCGGGTCGGTCCATTACAACACAATCTTTATCGTGCATAAAGAGAAACAAAAGAAATAGTAGGCCTGCTAAAGACGCAAAGGGCTTGACTGGCAGTGCCTTACAGTCAGGTCACAGAAAATTGCACATGGTTGTTAGCGGAGTTAGCTATTAGCGGGTCGGAACGAAATATTTAAGAAGTTGTGCAAAATTTTCTTTTAAATTTCGAAAATCCTCAGTAATTTCTGGCTCCCACGTCATGTAGTAGCTTAAAATACATGTGTCCGTAATTTATTAAATATGGCTATAGCATAATATTGCGGCGTTCTTTTTCCATACTTTGTTGCCGTCTCGGGGATCACATACAGTTCTTTCGGCCTCAGGGAACGGGCTGGTGCATACCTTATCTTAATATCATTATTACAGAGCTGTTTAATTACAACACATCAGGAAAGTGAAGTTTCGCAAGTTCAACAGCTCGAAAAAATTGGTATCTTTCCTTGGACACAAATCGTATGCCATAATTGATAACAATTAAGGTAAAATAGAGTTAATTCTTGAGCTCCATCTAAGGGTGCAGTGACCATAAACAGTCAAGCCATAAAATAGCCCACTGTAGACTAATGCATTCACAATAATTTTTCGCACTGAGATTGGTATCAGACATAACGTATTGAATAATACACAAGATACCGCGCGCAACAAATGCGAGTTCCATAAAGCATCGCAGTCAAAAAGTAACCCAAAATACCTAACAAAAGATGCGTATTTAACCGTTAGACATGTGCATGTATAACAGTCAGATGTGTGCAAGAATAACGGTTTCAAAGGCAGGATTTTTTCATGGGGTTATGGAAACATACAAGTTGCGTTTTATAAGGGTTGACGTTTATTAAATTCGCCGCAAACCACTCCATAGCTTTAGTTAGCTTATTCTGTAAGGAACTAATTGCATCGGAGATATTAGTTGCAGAGGATAAAGGAACTGTACCATCGGCGTATTGGTATATATGATTCCCTACTACATCGGTCAAATCATTCACATAACTGTTAAAGAGCAGGGGGCTTTATATCTGGCCCTTAGGCACTCCAGAATAAATATGTGTGAGATCACTTAAAGTATTACCCACTTTTACACATTGTCGTCTATCCTGCAGAAAGTTAATAGATTCAAGAATGATCCACGAAGGCCTAGCAGAGACAGTTTCTGTAACAAAATGTCATGACAAACGCTGTCAAATGCATTAGTGGCATTCATTAGAAAAGCACATGTACGATCTGCTCGGTTGTGCTCTAGTGTAGAATTCAATAGATCAGAGAAATCTAACAGTAGTTGGGTGCCCTTCCCCTGCACAAATCCGTATTGATTAAATGATAGTACGCTATGCTTATCTAAAAATGGGTTATAGTAAGAGCTACATGATCTCTGATATTTGAGCTATACAGGGGATTATCGAAATAGGTCTGCAATTTTCAATATCATTGCATGCACCTTGCTTATGAAGTGGAATTACTATTGCAGTTTTCATTTAACCTGGAATAAAACACTAGCATCCAAAATAAAATTTTGATGGCAGGGCGAAGTCGGATTGGTCAACAACTCGAAGCAAAGGGAGAGTTTGACGTAATAACTCACCGGAACTATTACGTCAATTTGTTGCCATTGCTTCGAGTTGTTCACAAGTTATACCTCGCTATCTGCTAGCCACCTGGTTAGGTCAGATGATAGAGCGGCTGCCCCGGAAAGGTGGTGGTCCCGCTTTCGAGTCCCGGACCAGGACGAATTTTTCTTCAACTGCGATTCTTTTATTTCGAGGAACCATTACGGGTGTCCTTTGCAGCAATTGCTACGAACGGGTGGATGTCTGATTTTCCCGTTATTAACTGGTGCAGTATTGCCCTGATGGGAAGACGGCGAACAGCAGCGACTTGAGTTGCAGCAAAGTTAGCTATCTCAAGTTTTTGTGCGAGATCACTGAGGAAGGATTGCAGATTCTCCTTTGGCTTGCTGGGAAGCCAGTGGATCTCCGAACAATTTATTCTGCTATACTGTCCCATTTCATTTATTTGCTCGCTTATTTTGTCAGGTCTGACTGGAACTGGACCGTGGAACATAGCGAGTCAACCATGGAACGTAATTAAGCCACTGTCTCCAGTACCGAGTCATATTTTGAGGAAAGAAATTCGGTTGACGTCTGGACTTCCTGTATTGCGTTTTCAATATTTCCAACCGTGTCCTTAAATGTAAGTTCTGCTGGAGCGCGCGTTTCTGACCTGTTCAACGAAGCAGGTCTATCCGTGGCTAGTGCGCGTGCGTAACCAACGTCACCTGCGGACCATCGCCTTGAGATAGCCTGCTGATAGGACAGGGCTTCAAAAAGTGGTGCTAGCGTTTGTCCGGTTTCATTTGGCAGCAGCACTTGCGGCTTCTGTAATGCGGCCGTAAACGAGTTTCCTTACCTTTGCAGGTTGGTGGTGTTTCTTTTTAACTTTTTCTCTTTTTTTGCCGGAACTGCTGCTGCCAGTGTTTTGACCTGCCTGAGTGATACCTTGTATCTCTTACGATGCCAACTGTTGCTGAACTAGGTAAAAGAGTTCAGCTGCTTGAGGCCTGGTCTGAAGGCAAACTCGAAGAAGTAGTTGAAAAACTGGTTGAAAAAACGAAACATAGGATTTCATCAACTCAGCCTGAAATTCTTGAAATGAAGGCCGAAACCCGTTGCCTGGTCTCAAGTGTCGAAATGCTGAATTCTCTTGTCGAGAAAGTGAAGTCAGAGAATGAGCGCCTAAGAACTGTTAATGGAACTCTGCAATCACAGAATGAAACCTTAACTACAAAAGTGTCGGAACTTGAGCAGTACTCTAGGTTAAACAACGTTGAATTGAAGAACATTCCGTGTACACAGGGAGAGAACTGCGCGGCAATTATAAAAGCTGTAGGGGCAAAAATTGATTGTCCCATCACGGATGGTGACATTGATGTTGTTCGGGGAAGGTTGGAACAGCTGAGAAAAATGTCATTGCCCGCTTCTGCTCACGAGCTAAGAAGCAAGATTTCGTCGCTAACGCACGAAAGGCTAGATTGCACACTAATGACCTCGGCTTTGGTCGATCGCAAACTCGCCCTGTTTACGTAAACGACCACCTGACGCTGGAAAATAAAAGGTTGTTCGCTAAAGCGTTGAAGTTAAAGCGGGAACGTGGATGGATGTATCTGTGGACGGATAATTGCCACATCAAGACGAGAAAGTCGGCTGACAGCCGAGTATTCCGCATCTCAAAGGACGCAGACCTTTCCGTGTTTAGCCAGGCAACCTAATTGATCTCTGGTAATCAACTATTGCAGGCTAAACTTCATAACACTTTAACATGTATTACTCGACAAAACGTCTTCAACGTTTTTTTGAAGGCCCCGGTTTGTCGGCTATCCACTTTAATGCACGCAGTCTCAGAAAACATTGTGACGACATTCATGCTTACCTAGCATCCCTTGACCACCACTTTTCCTTCATCTGTGTGTCTGAGGCGTGGCTATCATCTGACGATAAAAACTTATGCTGTTTACCGCAATACTCGCCAGAGTACTGTCACCGACAATCAAACCATCATGGTGGTTCTGCTATTTTCGTATCATCTTCTATAAAATATAAACGTCGGAATGACCTCTCCCTCCTAGCTGCAAACACTGAATCTGTTTGGCTTGAAATTGATGACGAACATACACAAACTGATGCTGAAAAAACCATCTTAGCTTGCATATATCATGAGAGCAGCATTCCGGGCAAGTTGGTAATCCATTGCTGTCGCAATCATGGGTGCAAGCCTCTTGAGGATCAATGCACGATTGTTTCCCGTGGCAGAACGCAGCTCATCCGTGAAATATCTGAAGCGCAGATGATAGCGAAATTGGGTGATGCGTGTGCTAGCTTCCCGTCTCTGGCTCTCACAGAAAAAGAATTACGTTACTTGGACGCGGCGTCACATGACACGTAACCATGTTACATGACTTCGCACTTCATTTCCGTGTAAGCGCATGCGTGATCTACGTTGCCTGCCATATATAAAATGACGCAGTGGCACAATAAACTTAGTTGAAAGTTTGCGCTTGGTGTGTCGTCTTCTTTCACGTCCGTGTCGTTTTTTATGTCGCGCAATATCATTTAAGCAATTGCATATATCGCTCGCCATCATCGTCAGTCTCAGAGTTCTGCTCTGCACTATACGAAAGCCTAGACAAGATATCCTGCGAACGAAAAAACGTTGTTATTATGGGAGACATCAACATTAACCTTCTGGATGAATCCACTCAGAACGCGGTTGAATAATCGAATTGCTTTGCAGGCTTTGGTTATGAACAGCTGCTCACAGTGCCGACAAGATGTATCACAGGTGGCTCAAGCACGCTTATTGATCATATTTTATCTAACTACATATCATGTGATGAGTGTGGCGTAATAACACTCGACATTACAGACCACTATCCCATCTTTTGTCGCTTGTCTCATGCCTCACCACGTGCTGAGCGTTCTTTCCAAAAGTCCTTGTTTAACAAAGTTCAATTCATAGATTCCATCTCTTCTTTTGACTGGTCGACGATAAAATCTGAATCAAACGCTGAGAAAGCTTTTGTACGCTTTTCATCTGTAATACAGCAATGTGTACAAGATGCAACCACTCTTGTTCGATGTAACAAGAAGTATCCAGCACCCCACAACCCGTGGCTCACAGATGCTTTGCTAGTGTGCATGCGCAAGAAAGAGAATATGTACAACAAAATTAAACGTCGCCCATTTAACTTCACATTGCAGAAGCGATATGCTTGCTATAAAAATTTCCTAAACAAATTGTTGAAAGATGCCAAAAAGAAGTATTATGAAATTAAAATTAATGAAGCTGAAGGTATCGCTAAACAGTGGAAGCTCATAAAATCTTTTTTGAACAGAAACTTAAAAGACTCACCAATAAGTGAGATTTCAAGCTCTAGTGGTACGTATCAAAATCAATCAGACATCGCAAATGAATTTAATAATTTCTTTTCCTATAATAATAAGCCCCTTCCTACCAGTCCTATAACAACACCCCAGAGACAACCACAATCTTTTTTTTATAACCTACCATTCCGGATGAAATATACAATGTCACACAACAACTAAAGCTAACAAGTGCAGGTCTTGATGAAATACAACCAGTGCACCTAAAATATGTTGCTGATATTGTTGCTGACCCATTTTCTTATGTAATTAACCTTTTATTTCATCATCATCATCAGCCTGGTTACGCCCACTGCAGGGCAAAGCCCTCTCCCATACTTCTCCAACAACCCCCGTCATGTACTAATTGTGGCCATGCCATGCCTGCAAACTTCTTAATCTCATCCGCCCACCTAACTTTTTTCCGCCCCCTGCTACGCTTCCCTTCCCTTGGGATCCAGTCCGTAACCCTTAATGACCATCGGTTATTTTCCCTCCTCATTACATGTCCTGCCCATGCCCATTTCTTTTTTTTTTTTTGATTTCAACTAAGATGTCATTACCTCGCGTTTGTTCCCTCACCCAAGCTGCTCTTTTCTTATCCCTTAACGTTACACCTATCATTCTTCTTTCCATAGCTCGTTTCGTCGTCCTCAATTTGAGTAGAACCCTTTATGTAAGCTTCCAGGTTTCTGCCCCGTAGGTGAGTACTGGTAAGACACAGCTATTATATACTTTTCTCTTGAGCGATAATGGCAACCTGCTGTTCATGATCTGAGAATGCCTGCCAAACGCACCCCAGCCCATTCTTATTCTTCTGATTATTCTGACCTTTTATTTAAATGCGGTGTATTTCCATCTAAACTTAAGAAAGCCAAAATTTAAAAAAGGTGATAGATGGTTGATTTCTAACTATCGCCCTATTACTATATTACCCGTGTTCAGCAAAATTATAGAGAAATGTTTTGAAAAGCGTCTAAGTATGTAACAAAATTTGACATTCTTTGCACCACGCAGTTTGGCTTTCGTGCAGGTTACTCTACTAATCTTGCGCTTCTTTCATTCACTGATCGAATTAAACACCACATTGACGAAAGTAAATATGCAGGAGCAGTGTTTATTGACCTCACCAAAGCGTTTGATTCAATTCTTCATAATATTGTAATTACTAAATTAAACGCAATCGGTGTTGTGGGACCGGCGCTGGCTTTTGTTCGCGATTATTTAACTAATAGACAACAGGCTGTTAGCATTTCTAATCAACTTTCTAGCTTCAAATAATTGATAGTGGAGTTCCTCAGGGGTCTATACTAGGCCCATTACTCTTCACTATCTACATTAATGACTTAACTGCCCATCTTTCACATTGTGAACCTTATCTCTATGCGGACGACACCACGATTCTAACTGCTGACACCGATATTAATAGCCTAACTTCTAAGCTCAATACCGATTTGGAAAACACTATTCGTTGGTGTCGTCACAATTCTTTAGAAATTAACCCTAGTAAAACAGTCTTCCATGCTTTTTCACCGCACTCAAAAGAAAGTAATAAATATTCCGACCATAGCTATCGATAGTTATCCCATCAAACCTTCTAGTCATTGTCGTTTTTTGCGGGTTGTCTTCGATTCCAACTTAAAGTACACTACCGATATTTCACACCTAAAGCAAAAAATTAGATATGGTATCCGGATTCTAATAAAAGCACGTCCATACTTTAGACTACCAACATTGCTTTCTCTTTATCATGCAGTCATTCACAGTCACATCACCTATTGCATTGCGACTTGGGGCAACACATATAGCTCTCACCTTGTTCCTTTACAATACGTCCAGAACCAGGCCATCCGCATTATTACTTTCCAGTCACCCCGATGTAGTGCATCTGCTCTTTTGCAAGGGCATCGCATTCTCACAATTCATAAACTATTTCAATTAAACATGGCAATCCTTGTCTATAATTCCCTTAACTCAAACATTCCCCAAATAATCTTTAACACTGAACAACTTGCTAATCATAATAATACTCGATTTGCATTAGCTAACAACTTCTTATTACCTAAATCAGAACTAATTTTGGCAAATTCACTTCTTCGTTCACAGCGATTTCTTACTGGAACTGTATTCCAAAGGACATAAAGCTGTCTCCTAGTATAGGCAGCTTTAAAAAGCATTTATTTACATATTTACTTAACTTGTGAATGCTGTAATGTAATTTAACATGTTCCGATTGCTTCATTATGGGTAAACCAGTATATCTCTTTAACATTTCACATTTCACCACATTTCACCATTTCACCAACATTTCAACGTATCTGTCCACTTGTTTCCTTGTGTCAGTTATTGCTGGAACACTGCCTCTAGGCTACATTTCACTTCCCATGTTTTGTTTTCAATTCAGTAGATGATGTAATTCTGTACAGCGTTATGCCATGTTTTTAGTTTACTTGTTTTCTTGCATTATTACATGTTAACAATTCTACCTCTTTGCTGTATTTGCATTAACCTGAATTATTTTGTCACTTTTATTTGTTCAAAACTCAATTCTGTGTACTATCAAATAATGTTTCGGTTCCTTTGCTGCGTTTGCTGTAACTTAACTTGTTTTGATCTTTCTAATTAGAACAGGAGGTCCCCCTACAGCCTTGAGCTTTGGGACCTCCTTCTGTATATCTTGTTACTGTTATTTTATTTTGTGAGTGAATAAATAAATTCTTCTTCTTCTTCTTACTTTAGTGGTGAGCATTTCTATGTTAGATGTAAGTCCGTCTAGTTTTTCAGTTACAGCAACAAATTGCTGTGTACACGATTCGTCTTTTGGTGTCTGTGTCAACTCTGACTTTGTGCTTTTTTCCGGTCCGCATGTTTGGCACAACCAGGATCCACGTTTCTATCTATCTATCTATCTATCTATCTATCTATCTATCTATCTATCTATCTATCTATCTATCTATCTATCTATCTATCTATCTATCTATCTATCTGTCTGTCTGTCTGTCTGTCTGTCTGTCTGTCTGTCTGTCTGGCTGTCTGTCTATCTATCTATCTATCTATCTATCTATCTATCTATCTATCTATCTATCTATCTATCTATCTATCTATCTATCTATCTATCTATCTATCTAATCTATCTATCTATCTATCTGTCTGTCTGTCTGTCTGTCTGTCTGTCTGTCTGTCTGTCTGTCTGTCTGTCTGTCTGTCTGTCTGTCTGTCTATCTATCTATCTATCTATCTATCTATCTATCTATCTATCTATCTATCTATCTATCTATCTATCTATCTATCTATCTATCTATCTATCTACCTGTCTATCTGTCTGTCTGTCTGTCTGTCTGTCTGTCTGTCTGTCTGTCTGTCTGTCTGTCTGTCTGTCTGTCTGTCTATCTATCTATCTATCTATCTATCTATCTATCTATCTATCTATCTATCTATCTATCTATCTATCTATTTAAAATACTTGCAGAGCCCGAAGGCAGTACAGAAATGAGTGGGTGAACATAAAAAAAATTGTGCAAGATACAAAGACATATTCAACGTGGCGTTTCATGAATGGTGGTTTTGAAGGTGTCGGTATCCACGATGGCTGCAACGGTGGCGGGAAAGTGGTTGCAATGTTTGCTTGTGCTAGGGATGAACACATTACTACAAAGTTTAGTACGTGAAGACGGCCCACCAACTTTGAAACTGTGGTCAGAGCGAGATTATATGTATGACGGTTGGATGATAAGCTGTTCTTTCAACAAAGGGTTGTGGTAGTAGATCTTATGGAAGAGCTAAAGGCGGAAGCATCTACGACGGAAAGAAAGCTCTGGCAAGTTAAGTGTTGTTTTCATTGAGGTAACGCTAGCATATCGGGAGTATTTTGATAAGATGAAACGCGCTGCACGATTTTGAATGGCTTCTATGCTGTTTATGAGTGTAATGTTAGCCGGGCCCCAAATGGCGCATGCGTATTCTCGGTTGGAGCGAGCTAATGTTTTGTTGAGAGTTAGTTTTAGTGACGATGGTGCAAATGAGAAGTTTTGGCGCAAATAGCCCAACATGCGATTGGAATTGCTGCATATAATGTCGATATGCATGTGCCAGGAAATGTTGTTGGTGATGCTTAGTCCAAGGTATTTCTGCGATGAGGCAACTGAGAGAGGGCTATTATTGAGGAAATATGTACGCAGATTAGTTGTATTGGTACGCTGTGATGCGCACATGCATTTACATTTGCTTAAGTTAGGCTTCATAGAACACTTGTTACAGCATAACAAAACGTTATTAATATTGTCTTGAAGTTGATCAGATTCATTGAGGTCAGTAATTTTATGATATAGAACGCAATCATCAGCAAAAAGCCTAATAGTTGAAAAATTCACACGGGAAGCAAGATGATTATTAAAGATTACAAAAAGTAGAGGACCTAGAACTGACCCTTGCGGCACACCTAACGTTACCGTGAGGGGCGCAGACGACGAATTGTTGGCGATTAAGAAAAATTTTAAACTTAACGGTACTCATTTTCGCGTAGCTGTTGTCAGTTACTGTAGGGCATTGCTTTCCAAGGTGGTAACCTTCCCGGGAAACCGAAAACGTTAAAAATTCTGCATCCGAAGGTAACGGCATAGAAAAAGCAGCACAATCAGAAGTCATTTCTGTGCAGCCAGCGGCAAAGAAATACAAAAAGCAAAGAGGTAACAGCAGGAGACTCACCTGCGGAAATGCATAAAATTTTTAGCTCGCGAAACGTTTTCGTCACTGACTGCAAAGGAGCCGAGATATTCTGCTCCTTAAGTAGGCATACCAAGCGTCTGGAGTGCAGGATAGGTGATGTGCTGACGTGAGGGTGCCACTTTTCTAGACGAAACTTGCAGACGGAGACCTGGTGTCTGCGCAGGCTCTGCGCAGATCCAGGCCCATATAGTCCTGTGGCTCCACGGCCCCTGTCACAATGAAGTGTCTGATGACCGCATGCAGTGCCTGCCGAAAGGCATTAAATGATTAGCTCCGGAAACGTTTTCGCCGCTGACTGCAAAAAAATTCGAGCGATGCTGTTCCTTAATTAGGCATTCCCAAGCGTCTGGGGTGCAGGCAAGGTGATGTGCTGACCTGAGGGTGACACTTTTGTAGGCGAAACTTGCAGACGGAGACCCGTCGTCTGCGCAGGGTCTGCACAAATCCAGGCCCACTAATACCTGTGGCTGTACGGCTCGTGTCACTATGAAGCGTACGATGACCGCATGGAGTACCTGCCGAAATGCATAAAATGATTAGCTCCGGGAACGTTTTTCTTGCTGACTGCCCCTCCACCAACATGTGAAAAAGTAAAAGCAGCAACCGATGGCGATGCGATTCCTGTACGTCGAACTGACGAAGATCCTCCGTCAACGGCGAAGATGCCCAAAAGAATATTTCGATGTCATATCAACGAGATGCCGCCATCCCGACGAAGCCTAGAGCACAAAAATACGCCGACAAAAGAAGACCTGACAACGCGACGTTCCTGTTAGAGGTAAACACGACGCAGCCGTGATCCCGTATGCCAAGACCTAACTACAACGCAGGACAAAGAACCACTGACCTCGGCGTGCATCTCGACGCCCACACAGTCACCGCCTTAGTGGACACAGCAGCCGACTACTCCGTCATCGGTGGATCGTTCGCCGCCAAGTTGAAGAAAATCAAGACTGCATGGCACAGCCCAGAAATTTGTACAGCTGGAGGACACCTCATAACACCGACGGGAATCTGCTTGGCAAGAATTACAGTTCATGACCTACCCTACCCTGCGACTTTCGTTGCCCTCCAAAAGTGCTCACGAGACGTAATTCTCGGCATGAACTTCCTGAACCAACACGGCGCAATCATCGATCTCAGGTCGAAGTCCATAACGCTGTCCACAGACCAAGCAATATCGACGGAGATGCCTTCCAGTCAGTGGGCCTTGCGTCTATTTCAGGACCAAGTCAGCTACCTGCCTCGCTCAAGAACTATCATTTTCGTCGGCAGCGAACCACCCGCAGACGAAGAAGACGTCATCAAGGGCGACCAACATCTACTGCTCGACCGTGACATCTGCTTTGCAAGAGGGATCGCTCGACTACACAGAGGAAAAACGAAAGTGATGCTGAAAAACTTCAGCCAGAAGTTCAACCATATGAACAAGAGCAGGACAATCACATACGTCGAAGCAATTGTGGAAACCGGCAATGACATTGCCCTTTCCGATTCTGCCGAATCTGAAATCTAATTTGGATATCTATACAGGGGAATTTTAGATTCTGCCGAATCTAAAATCCCCATATGTAAGCAGCAACGGCTCAGAAGTATTCTCCGATAATGCAAAGACTGCTTTTCGGCATCATCGAGAATTCGACAAAGACCAGACGCAAAGTGTCGCATAATAACCGAAGAGGGCGCTCGAGCGTTCAGCCGGAGCCCTTACCAAGTTTCGACACGAGAGCGTGTAGCTATAAGGCAACAAGTCGACCAAATGCTGCGCGACGACATCGTCCAACTGTC
Source organism: Dermacentor variabilis (assembly GCF_050947875.1). Taxonomy (NCBI): domain Eukaryota; kingdom Metazoa; phylum Arthropoda; class Arachnida; order Ixodida; family Ixodidae; genus Dermacentor; species Dermacentor variabilis. The sequence continues at coordinate 195,783,892 of NC_134572.1, read as the reverse complement.
GAAAAGCCCGTGGGCATCTCTTGGAGTCGTGGGGGAGAAAAAGAATGGAACCCTACGTTTCTGCGTCAATTATTGTCGGCGGAACAAGATCACGAAGAAGGACGTATAACCCCCTCCCACGGATAGACGGGGCATTGGATCGGCTCTGCAGTGCTAAATACTTCTCGTCGATGGATCTCAAGAGTGGCTATTGGCAAATAGAAGTAGACGAGATAGATCGCGAAAAGACCACCTTCATCAGGCCAGACGGCCTCTACGAGTTCCAGCCATTCGGGCTGTGCTCGGCGCTTGCAACGTTCGAGCACACGATGGAGACGACATTAGGAAGATTGAAGTGGCCGACCTGCCTTGTTTGTATGTTGCCGGATATGTTAAGACACGATAATTTTAGAAAAAGGAGCGAGCGGGTTACAGTGTCAAAAGCCTGGTGAAATCCAGTAAAATGCAATCCTTTTGTACCACAATTTAACGTCGAGGCGATTTTAAGTGTAAATTCTGTCAGTTGCGTGTCGCAAGAAAATCATTTTCTGTCTGAAAGAAAGATTTGTTAGCATAAAAGTGGTTTATTAAATTTGTACAAATGATATGCTCCAGAATTTTAGAGAACCCACATGTTAAAGAAATAGACCGATAGTTACAACAGTAAGATCTTGATCAGGGCTAGTTGGTTCATACTTAGAACTAAGCTGAAACAGCGCAAAAAAGACGAGGACACAAGGAAACAAATACCACAGACAAGCGCTTGTCTGTGGTATTTGTTTCCTTGTGTCCTCGTCTTTTTCGCGCTGTTTCACCTCAGTTCTAAGATAGTTACAAGTGCTCGCTTTGCCACCGTTCCTCCACTAAGAATGACATTTGCTCGTTTCCACTCATCAGGTAATGCTCCCTCCGATAAAGATTTCTGAATGCAGCTGTAAGAAAATGGTTAATAGAGCCAGCAAAGTATTTTAGAATTAATTCGGAAAACTGATATGCACCTGACGCGTGTTTGAAGTACGTTTCTGTTAAAGGGGCTGTGTTCCCTTGTTCGGAAACATCTAACTCGGCCATTTCCGATAAGGCTCCTACATCGTAGTTTGCAGTTTCAAGTGCTGACAATAGCGAAAACACCGTCTGAATTTGCCGATTAAAACATTCAGCTTTGCTCGCATTATCGGAGGGATATTTATTACCATCAATTATATGCGGAATACCGCCAGGAGTTCTTCTTTTAACGCATTTCCAGACGAGCTTAGTGTTGCTTTTCACCTAATTTTTAGGCCACTCAAATGAATATGCACTTTCTGCCTAACGGTAATCTCTGGTTATTTTCTAAGCTTTTTCATCTGACAGACGTTTCAACGTCTGTCGTCTGGCAGTATTTATGGCATAGACGATTTCTTTTGCTTATGAGGGTTCTAATTTCCTTATTTCAGCCAAGGCTTATCACCACAGTGTGTGGCAGATATGTCTCGCAACGGGACGAAAGTTTAAATTAGCGATGAAAGTTTTGTCTTCAGCACATTCAACATGGAATCCACGCTAGAACACGAACATATTTCTTGGAACTCCGAAAAATAAGCGTCATGATTGCTCGAACTGGAGGCATAGTCTCCTCTTTCATATAAGACTTTGCGTGGCACTAAAGCGCGTTGCTGTGCCACAACACAACACATTTTAACAATTACAACATCATGAGAACTAATTCCCGGCACTGTAACGACAGAAGGTGCTAGCCCTTGATCGTAGCAAAAAAAGAACAGATATAACACATTTGCAGTAGTACTGCAGACCCTCGTAAGGGCTGTCGCAAGCTGATATAGCTGACGAATATTCCTGATTTATTTGATAGTTCTAGGCCGTAATGACTCACTGCAGCTTACTGGTTTGAATGAGGCCCATGCCACATCTGGCAGGTTAAAATTACCGGCAAGCATAATGTGATTTGTGTCTAGAATTGATAAAATATTGCTTAAGGTAAACAAGGGTTGCGGCGTTTCATCGCCAGGAGGCCTGTAGAACGTACCAACGGCCACAGGCCACTACTGAGAAATATCTCACACCAGTTTCACACAAGCCACTTTCAATATCAATGTTCGTGCGACTAAGACCATTGTCGATAAGTTCGAGAACATGCCCGCTATGTGTCGTGTGGTGGTTTCAGTATACTGTATAAGTCAACGGGAAAACTTCATGATCTGAGATGGTGTTATCGAGCCAAGATCCAGTGTAGAAAACTATATATGGTTTAGTGATTTGTAATAACGAGACGAACTCTGTAGTTAATTGTAGCAGTTTGAAAAACAAGGAAACAATGAAAGTTAGTTCACATTTATGGCTTCTTTTTTAGGCCGTACGGCAATAGCGGTGGTGGCTATCAAAGCGATAGGCCCAACGCTATCTGCGGCGCTGTTGTACAAGAAGATTTGGCCACTCATGAATAATTTGTGGAAACAATTAGCTTAAAGTCGCCACCCTTCTCTTTGGCGTATTTGGTCAGTTTTCGCCTGTCTGGCCTGATTTTCGGTGAGCAGTCTTCGCTTATTCCGAACTCGGCTCCCTTTAGCTTTCCGTAAGTTTTCAGCACGCGTTCTCTCTCTTTAAATAATCGAAACTTTACTACCACGGGCCCTTCTTCTGACACTGCATAACGGCTTCATCTGTGAGTTCATTCTGTAGCTTCCGGGACAATAGCAAGCTTTCGGTTACTAGAACAGAAGGAAATTGGGTTTTCCTGCGATTGCGCCCACGTTTAATTCCCATTTTCTGGAAGGCCTAAAATATATAATTATTTCTGCGTGACCTACGTTCGAGGCCACCTTGACTATCCTATCTTGCCCTGCATGCCCACAAGCATTTCCGCTTGGGCTATAAGTTGCTCATATTCCTTCCTGCCTGCAATACCGAGCGAAGCGTTATTTTCTATACGTGTTATTCTCTCGCTTAGTTCTGCCGGTTGCAGCTCAAGAGCCTGTTACTCTTTCAGTAATGATTAGATTTCTTCTGTTATTTTTGTTGAAAAGCCTATTGACTTGCTCGAATAGAGCTTAGTCCATCAATAATTGCAGACTGAGATTGCTGCATCAAAAGTGTATGGTAATGATGACGTCAAACATTTGCTTTCCTTATTGGGGTTCTAGAGGGCCCAGGATTTGCTCTACATCGCCATATAACTACAAAAGAGTTTTGAGCATATAAGTGCAAGCAGCATTTGCGCGTAGAGCATACAGGTAGCACACATTGCGCACAATACAGCCATGGTATATGGCGCCCATTTCTTAAACGGTCTACCTTGTACAGGGAGACAAAAGCAACTAACCTGAAGACGTTCAGGACATAAGGTTCCGACAGCCATGGCGACGGCAGATCCCGAAGTGGCTGAAAGGTGTGCGGGTTTTTGTAATCCTTTGCTGTTCCAGGGTTTCCAGTGTTGTCAGCTCCATTGTCGGTTGCAGCCGAACGCTGATACCGCTGGCAGCGTCGTCATGTCAAGCGGCATCCGGGCCGCAGGAAAGCGAATAAAATCATGACACAAATCTTGTGTCACATTAATCTCCTCCAAAACTGGATACATCGACGCTGCGGTGCCCTGAGCAATCGCCGTGACCTGCATCAACTAGAGAAACAAAAGACGTAAGTTTCCTGCAGCAATGGCGGCACTAGATTCGGGGTAAAACTCGTCAGCTTCTCTAGATGACTCGTGAAAAGTTCTGGTGTCCGCATATGTTTCACAAAATACTACGCAATTCGCGTAGCTCATACGATCAGATTGCACAAGGTTCGGTGACTACAGACAGCGGATAGAACCACCAATAATATAGTCGTGAGAAGGCAGGCAGTCAATTTCAAGCGAAAAGTCGTTTACTGTTCGTTTCTGCAGCAGCTATGACACACTTCTTCATCCTCTGCTTGCAGCGTTACTAGTGCGTGGCATTGCCCCTTCCCTCCCCCTCAAAAAAAGAACAGAAAATTCGTCTCGATGCGACTACACGAAAGTTAAGCAAAAAAAATGGGGATGGGATGAATACCAAAGGGAGAACATAAAAAAAGAGAAAGATAACGGGCGTACCGCACCACAAAGTTTGTGAATGGGAGACAACGCGAGTCGTAAGGCTTCATCCTTGGGACGTGAACAATGACAGCGAAACGTGGTTACGAGAGTGATGCGATGTCCCGGCTGGGACAACTTCATAGTAGACAGGACTTAGGCATTGCAAAATTTTGCAGGGTCCAAAGCAACGGCGCAGTAATTTTTGTGAGCGGCCTCGTTGACGTAAAGGGTCCAAACCCATACTAGATCTCCTGGTTGTATGTTAAGTCTATGTGGCATATGTTGTATCGACGAGCATTTTGACTTTGTAGAGATACAATTTGTTGCCGTCCAAGGTGCCGTGCTTCTTCAGTGGTTCTGCCGTATTTGATGGCTGGGAGAGGCCTTCGTCCTGTAGTGAACACAAAAGTACATTGATGACGTTTTCCAAAATTCAAAACTCTTCCCGAACTTTTACAAACTCTTACTCTGGAGTCGCAGTTCACTTCGCACTGCGACGCCGCATTCGCATGTTTACAGAACAGCGTCGGGTACCGCTTGGATATCGCCACCCACACCTTGGCACCGTGCTATATGTGCCGTGACTGCTCTGAACAAAGTGCGCCAATGTGGTAAGATCGACGACTGGAACCGATTTGATCCGAAATCAGCTAGAATGTTCAACCACTATTGTTTGCTTCGTGTACTCTGCTCTGAAGTATTTTGACGAGCACGTGAGCATCGGGATAATGTTGACTCATTAGCCTTGACTTGTCCGTCAGAGCCACTTGGGCTGTGACGGACAGCGTAATATCAGGCTCCAGGCCCTGACGTCACCAACCTATCATTTACTGCCGGTCTCCAAAATTGATGTGTGCGCGCCTTTGTGCATTTCCCCTGTGCCAGAATGCGGCCTTCTAAAATGCAAAACAACCTCTTGACAGGGTTCGAGGTATCATCGAGTTTATCAGCTGATGAGAAACCAAGAAGAAGCGATGAACGCCGATACGATGTCAAAGTGTGATAGGCAGCGAAAGTTGCAGATGTGGGTACCACGTAGTGAAGTTTTCTATCATAATTTGGGCGCGTCGGTAGCCGCGGCTTTTTCCTGCATTTTTTAGGACTGCTTTACTAGTTCTCCGTGCATTCGACAGTGATACCCTGCGAAGGGAGTGCACGTTTCTTCGTCGGTTGGCGGTGGATGACATCGTCGACCAGTAACTTACATAACATTCCATACCGATGAACGCACGGGTGTTGTGCCTCTTGCCTTCAGGTCATAGAACTATATTTTATGGAGCTTTCTTTTCTTTTCCGTAATTGGTACCGAAATATATACATATAGTCGCTCTGTATTACGGTGGTTGTGGTGATGTATACAAGCGGGGTTAGCATGGCAGGCAGGGCCGGCAGTTCCTCCGACTGAGCGTCTCTTCCTGTGCTAAATATGTCACCATGTGACCATCAGTCCTCTCTCTCGCATAAATGTGAGAAAATGGGTAACATGTACACTGCAGTTCTTTTGACGACAGTGCGGTGAACGAGCGAGGGTGGTTGCGCTTGTTGGCACTGTAGCACACGCCCGGAAAAGGAAGGTGTCGAATGGGGGTGTGCAGTGCTGTGCCCTAAAAGTATAGCCTCAACTTCATGAGCATGATATGCGATCATGCTATCAGCTGACCACACTTCTTTCATTTCTTGTCGTTTAATCCGAACATTGCTTCCTCCTCGCATTGCTTCCTAAAGCCGTGTGTTAAAGGGAAGCTGAAACACTTAAAAAAAAAGAGTTCTTTGCGGCATTCTACAGTTTTGAGTCTCCTGAACACGAATATATGGTTCAAAAAGGGCGGAAACAAACGCAAGCGGCTCCTTTTTCAAGAAAACGCGCACCAGCGCCTCAGGGCATCGCGCGAACGCCGCTCTTGCCCGCGATTGGTCGGGGCCGCTGTGACGTCATTCGCGGCAGTCGCCGGTCGGCGCCGCCGTTTCAGAGCGTAGCACGCTGTTCTGTTCTGGCTTCATAGCTGAGTTATAAGCATTGTGGAACGTTCTCGCTGTCTCGGACAGCTTGTATTTTCGCCGTACATGTTCGAACCGACAGCCGATACGGAAAACGATGGCGGCAACGGCGGCAACGACGATGTTGAGTGTGCCAACAGCGAGAGCGATGTGTGCACCTTCTCGCGTGTTGGAAATCTTAGCTGGTATGTATGGTTTTTTTTTCATGTAGCTGCACGGTCCAATGACGGGAGAAAAAATGCGCTAAAGTGTCACTGGGAGCTTGCTGCTGGAAGAATGCCGAAGCACTAACTTCTGATTAGATTGTAAACACGGGTGCAATTCCGCGATGTCAAGCACCTTGCCGCTGCTTGTCTAAAGTCCCGTGGTTTGTTTAGTGTTGATACACGATCGCGAACATAAGTGCCGCGTTTCAAAGCGCGCACATGCGGTGCTGCGAGGTACAGTCATGGAAGTTGCTTATCATACACATCCAGAGATGGTTAGCGGTATTATATGTGCAATATTCATACTATGGTTCGACGACTTCGCAATTGTGGCTCGATCAAGAATCGGTATGCGTGCTCCATGCTAGTATTTACATAAAGATATTAAGCAGATTTAGCACCGCCGTGTGGTAAACACGATAATTGCAACCGTACGTCGAATGTCACTCGGCAAGCCTATACTCCATTTCATACCTCAGGTGCAACGCTGTGGAAGCTACGCACGAAGTCAGGTCACCAAAATTTATTACTGCGCGCGTTTCCGTCTATGCTTCGCAGCGTGCCAGCGGCGTTTGCTCGCGCGAGCATGCACGTGAAGCTGCGCGACGGGCAGCTTCACGAAAGAACAGTTTACGAAAATCGCAAAAGAAAACAAACGTGAGCGGCGGCGGCGGCGGCAGATCTCTCGTAGTGTCGTTCAGTAAAGCGCAGGACGGAAAGAGGCATGCCAGCACGCCGGTCCGGCAGCTCCGTCCCCGCGAATGACGTCACTCTCGCCGGTTCTCTCCTCTGGCAACCACCTCACCCGGCCCTCCGGGAAGCGATGGGGGCGTGTCGGCGGGGGTGATTTAGAAAGCGATTTCCGCCCCTTATATTAACAAAACCAAGAAAAAAGATTTCGGAACCGTAAATTATTAGGTCTGTTCTTCCCAATCCCAGCAATTCATGGAAATTGAAAACCGTTTCAGTTTCCCTTTAAACGCGCTGCCACATCGGCTGCGCCCTTATCTCAGCTAAGAACTTTTTTGCCTAGGAAATTGAGTACGAACAGCGCTGTTTACTGAATTCCGCCCCGGTTCTTTTACGCCTTGCAGTAACAGACGCACCTTCTTATGGCATTAGTGGCCGGCCCGACGCAACAATCGCGTGACTTCGAAGGACATGGCGACGGTTTCGTTCGGCATTTGGAACTTCGAAGATAGTGCCTGTTCGGCTCTTTCTTTCCTTTCGGGGGTGCTGAAGGCGTCACGAAGCAGTCGGTAAAACTCCTGCCAGCTGGTAAATTAAGCTTCATGGTTCTCGTACCACACTCTTGCAGCGTCTAAAAGGGAAAAGTAGACGTTCCTGAACTTATGGCGATCGTCCCAGTCATTAGAGACTTTTAGCGCGTCCGGTATTCGGGCAAGCGCGGGCAGTTTGCCGGTTTAGCGGGGGCGTCAACGTGAGCGGCCAGATTGGTGGCGCCAGCTGGTGGCGCAAAGTTCAACCACACAAACACAGAGCTAATTACTATATTCTGCTTAGCTGCTGGCGTAAATTTTCGACAGTGGCGTAATCGTGTTCACAATTACGCCGCTGCCGAAAATTTGCACGAGTGGTGAAGCAGGATATTGTGAGTTACTGCAGTTTAGGCTATGCGTTTGTCTGGTTGAGCTCTACAACACCAGGCGGCTTCACCGCTCCGGCCGCTCACGTTTACGCCCCGACCATCCGGTAATCCGCCCAAACCGCTCCCGTTTACCGGAATAGCGTACAAGCTAAAAGTCTCTATTAAAGGCGGCGACCCGGTCGAAATGGTCTAACCAGTCTTTGACGTCCTCAGAAGCGTCGCCGTGGAACGGGTTGGGCGTGTAAAGCGCGTTGACAATACGTTGTACAAGAGCACTTGGGATCCCCTCGGTTTGGCTTGCGGTTGTTGACATCTTTCTCGCAGAGCTTGCCAAGGGACTCTAGTGCGGTAAACGACGTTGGAGGCGACGGCTGCTTCGATGGCTTTCTGCCATCCCTGAGGGACTGGCGTCGGTAGCATCTGGTTCAGGACCAGTAAGCATAGGGCGTAAGCATACCCGGTACCTCCCCCAGTTTTTCGCGAGAGAAAAGGAAAGCAGGCAGTTCCAAGCCAACGGTCGTCTACTCTTCGTTTCTGGAGCAGATGATGATGATGATGATGGCCTCATGTTATGGCTCATACCCACACTGGGGGATTGGCCAAGAATTGCTTGCTGAAACGTTCACCTATTCTTTTAGAAGTGCCACTTATTCGATGAGAAAAAAAATATAACGAAAGAGAGATAAGAAAACATACAAAAGCAAACAAAATACAAGACAAAAGTTAAAAAGTTAGTCGTTTTGTTGACTGTATGTAACTGCAAACGGCATCAAAATACGTCCCTGTGGCTGACCCATATAACTGACGCACCGAAAGATAGTATGATTTCTGGTGATAACATTAACCCTAATTTTGCGAACGGAAGTTCTAGATGTCTTTTTCTTAACAATTTGTATCGTCGACATACCAAAAAATAATGATCTAGTGATTCTGTTTCTTGGCAGTATGGGCACAGAGGTGATAGCGTCAGACCAGTCCTGTGTAAATATAGGTTTAATGGAGGGACACGGCAGCGTAATCTCGTGACCGCTACTTCTGATTGTCTTGATGGACACCACTGGATTTTCCACGGAAATTTGAGGTGCTGATATTCTGTCCATGTTGTTATTGATTCACTGACATCTCTATGAATTGAATATTTTCTATATTTGATTGCTGTTATGTGAGCCACCAAAGGAAGAACAGGCATTATAGGTCCACTCAGGGATGCTCGCGCTAATGCGTCTGCCATTTCATTTGAATGTAAGCCACAATGTCCAGGTACCCATAATAGTTTTAGAGAATTCAACTGTGGAGGAACTAACGTTAGAAACGTCTTTAGTGGTGGCGAATTGGGTTAAGCCGTAAGCGAAGTACAGACCGAAAGGGAATCTGTTATAATAACCGCACTGATTGAGTTCGACGGGAGTTTCCGAAGCGCTAAAAGAATTGCTAAAAGCTCGGCTTCAAAAACAGGTGTGAAGTCTGGCAGTCTCAAGGAGAATGACCAGCCAAGCGGAAGCGAGAAGATGCGTACGCCCACCTTTTCGTTGTTCACTGAAGCGTCTGTAGCTATTATGTTATTTGTTTGCACGTGTGCTAGGTAATCTTCCGACAGGTTATTTAAAAAAGTGGCAGATTGAAACTTAGAGTTTAGGGGGAAAATGTCATCAAAATCTATCTTAATATTCTGATGTGATTCGGTTGACGGAATTACCTCTGTAATGTTCACATTCAGACTATCTAATTGTTTTTGAACAAATATGATCTGTGGAGTGTGAAATCGAGGCCAATGAGCAAGGAAGAAGGAATTTGGATCATTAATGAATGCGTATTCAGATCGTCTAAGCGGCAAGCTGTAAAATTTCAGAAAAGCTTGAACTGTTAAGATGCGAAATCTGCAGGGCAATGTTGGAAGGCGCGCTTCTTGGTAGATAACATTAATAGCCACAAACCTGGGGAGTCCCAGACACAGGCGTAGGGTCTCACGCTCCAAAAGAACCAGAGGCTTTATTTTATAAGCAGGGGCGCCTGAGAACAAGACACACCCAAATTCCAATATGGGGCACATATACATTTTACAAATCATCAACAATGAATCCCTACGTAGTCCACATTTCCGGTTACTCATTCTGCGCAGAATACCTACAGCACGTTGTGCCTTACCCGCTACACTCTCTATGTGTGGACTCCAGTTGAGTTTTCCATTATATGTGATTCCCAAATATTTTAGAGACTCAACCTGTGGAATGCTTATAAGTTATAGAAATTGAAACCGGATCCATGACCGAGAACACTAAAATAGCGCTTTTGCTTACATTTAATGACATACAAATTGTCTGAAGCCATACTTCTAGCATGCTCATGTATCTTTGTAATTTTTGGTATAATGTGTTAATGGTCAGTGTCGGCAGCAAAGAATGCAATGTCATCTGCATACACGTAAACGTGCACGTCCTGACAAGTGGCGATAGAGCTCATTAATATATTAAATAATATTGGGGATAGGACAGATCCTTGGGGAACTCCGCGAGTTTGTCTGAATTTAGACGAAGAACATCCGTCCTTGAAGCAATAAAATTCTCTTGATCGCAAAAATTCTGCCACCCACACGGTTATATAATTTGGGAAATTACGACGCTGCAGAATATCCAGAAGAATTGAATGTTCGACGCTGTCATAAGCTTTAGCTATATCTAATTTCATCAAAGCAGAATATTCTCTCCTTTTCCGGGCAAGTTGGATGCGGCTCTCTAAATCAGCATGGGCACAACATATTGAGCAATTAGCTCTAAAGCCTATTTGATTTGGACTTAATATTAAATTATCCGTCATCCAGATAGTAATTCGGCAGTTTAATACCCTCTCTATGAGTTTGACCATATTAGAAGTAAGAGAAATAGGTCTGATGTTTTCTATGTTATAACCTAGTCCTTGTTTTTTAGGTATCGGGATTACTCTAGCTAATTTCCAATCGTTAGGTATCCAGGTTTTGTGTAAGGAATAGTTCATAACGTTTAGAAGGTCTCTAGGAGATAGATCAAATAAAATTTTTATCATGTGCACGGTAATTCCATCAGGACCAGGGGCTGACAAAGGTAAGTTTCGAATCACTTGGGATAATTCAGGCAATGTAACTTCGGTATACACTAAGGATGGGGCTACTTTTTGCAAATTATACGACATCGATGACGTGAATCTACTCTCCAAGCCTTTAGCAAGGAGTTCAAGAGATTTTCTCATTTCATCGGGAGACAGATTGGCATAATCAATATTAGCTGGCGATGGCAGAATTTTCCGATATCTCATATATCTAAACAACGGTTTTTTTTCTTTTTAGATTTAGAAAGGAAATCATAGTGTTTCCTATCATAATCCTCTTCAGCTTTAGCAACTGTACGTTTAAAGACAGCAGCTTGAAACTTGTAATCAGACCAATTTTGGGGGCACTGGTTGTAGAGGAGCTGCTTTCAAGCTGCCTGTCGGCGCCGGTGGTCCCGCGTGCAGTCTGTATTCCACCAAGGGTTATAAGATGTTTGCTTTGCAGATGTAACACTGAATTCAGCCTTTTTGTATGTTCTTTTAATTACCGCACAAAGTATCATAGCCTTGGTGACTTCCTGCTCTTCGGAATGAGAATCCAAATGTACCTTAAGATCGGATTTAAATTTATTATAATCTACAAATACGCGTACCTGGGAGCACGATGGCATAATCGGGCAAGCAATTTAAACCATTATTGGAAAGTGGTCACTGTTGGTTGCACAGTCCAAGGCTGTCCAGGATGAGTTAGTGAAGGACGAACTTACGAAACTTAAATCCAATGCGGAGCGGGACTGTTTACAAATATATGTAGGAATTCTAGAGTTCAGACAAGCCAGATTATTATCTATTGTCCAATCCCACAAGCGTTTGCCACATTGGTCAGTTCGAAAGCCCCAGCACGTGTGATGGGAGTTGAAATCTCCAACCAGAATTTTGTCCTTACACCATGAAGTCACAGCTGAATTCAAACATCGAGTGTTCTGTACACCCACCGGAAAGTATACGTTTACTAACGAGAAAGGTAGACACCCTGGTATAGTTATATCAAATGCGAGAATTTAACTTTCGGGGGACATATGTTTATAGGAGATCTTTGCCTTAAGGCTAATTCTGTTATTGATAAAGAAAGCTAAACCTCCGCCCTTCGATGGACGGTCCAGTCGGAAAGATCGATAGTTCGTCAATTGAAAACTTTGATGTACTGAAAGCCATGTTTCTTGTAAAGTAATGATATCCGGGGAGAATTTCGATGATAGATACAATAAATCTGTTGCTGCTGAGCAAATTCATCGGCAATTTCAATGAATAATTTTGAGGAGACCTATGGTTGCGTAAGTATGGACTCAGTATGGACGCCTTACATAAAATGTTTTCCTTTAAGAAATCTTCCTTGGTAAGGCTGTCTTTCTGATACTTTTTGTTTTTGCCTGAGTTAGAGTCGTAGCTTATTTAGACAAAGGGGACCTACATCGTTTTAACGATCGAGGATCCATGTCCATTTCATCTGCGCCCTCTGTGTTATCGTTGGAGCCTGTGCATTGGGTCTGGTTAACATCGACTGGTGGGATTACAGTTTGGGCATCTTGCGACGTACAATTGGCGGTTGCTTTCTCATTTGAAGTACGTGGACACTCAGTAGTTCGCGAAGTTATACCAACTGCTGTTGTTGTTGCGAATATCTGCGCCATCTCGCTAGTTAGAATTTGTGTCAGGGACTCACAAAGGTTTCCAGCTAGGCGCTCCATAGGTTTTTCCATTGCCCTTTCGATGGCATTAGCAATAGAAATTGAAAGAGACGCATCCGTTGCTTTAACCTGGCGGGCTGTGACGCTGGCGTAACCCTGTGTCCTAGAATGAATTTCCGCTACGGCTTCTCTACGCGAACAACGTCTTCGTTCATCCATTTCCAGAATTTCAATTTCCCGAGCCTTTGCTGAGCAATTAGAATAATCTGCAAGGTGCGCGTCATTGCAGAGGCAGCACCTTTCTTCCTTGCTTTTGCATTCGCTAGCATTGTGCTCTTCACCACAAATTCGGCACCTGGAAGCAGATCTACATCCTTTTAACGTGTGTCCGTAGCGCCGGCATTTCACACATTGGAGGGGACGAGGGGACAGAGGTTCCACTCTGTAGATTAGAGGCCATGCCTTTATCTCTGAGGTTCGAATTGTCCCTGCAAATGTGGCTATGATCGACTCAGTAGCGATCCTGTTTTTCTCGACCATACGTCCACACCGATAAACTGAAATTACACCCGCGGGTGAAAGCATCTCTAATACCTCTGTTGGTGTCATTTTCACGTCAACGCCGCGGACAAGCCCTTTCATACATGCCAAGTGGGGAGGAATAAATGCGCTCACAGGATTGGCGGCAAACAGCGAACACTTTAACAGGTCTTGTACACAGGACTGGTCTGCTGAAAAGCAGAGGACTCCACCTCTGCCAAACTGGCGTACCTCAGTGATGTTCTGGAAATGGGCCGTCGCCGATCGCAATTCCGCCTGAATCGCTTTCGGATTCTTCATCCGTATGACTCCGTTATTGGTTGGAACAAGAGCCACAGGAACTGATGTGATGCCGTTGCGTAGAAACAGATCCACAGGTAACTACTGCGGAGGAATAGAAGCGGACCAGGGGAAGGCCCCTGGCCCTGGTGAAGAAAAGGACATCTGCGTGGTCTGATTAGCTAAATAATAATGAGACTAGCAAAACGGTTGACAAGCGATAAAAGAGAAAAAAAAACAGCTCTGCAATCCTTGGCCAAAACCCCGCGAGGCAAGAACAGTTCCACTGGAAGCTCCACTAGAGGAACCAGCCCGGCTCGTCAAGAAGCTGTTGTTGTTGTTGTTGTCCTGAGTGGCCGTGGCACATACCCACAGTGGGGGATTGGCCAAGAATCGGGCGGTTTAAATAGGTGCCTAAAAATAATAATGATAACAAGGGAGTTAACAATTTGGGCGTGTGAGTTTAAAAATAAACGTTTTGTGTTTGGAGAAAAAAGGAAATAATCAGATGAAAACCGGGTATAAGATAATAATAATAATAATAATGTAATAATAATAATAATAATAGATAAGAAATAAAAGAAAGGTATGGTTGGGAGGGAGAACGATCAATCTAACATGGAAATCGATTGGTTTCAATTAGGTAATTTTGGATCGCCAAGCAAACATTTCTGTGTCTGAACCCAACAATGGAGGCTCCAAAAGATATGATCACAGGCACTGATAAAGCTAGACCAATAGAGCGAAGCGGGATTTCGAGTAGTCGTTTTCTTATAAGAGAAAAACATCTGCAAGACAACAAGAAATGGTCGATTGTCTCCGCTTCGCCACAGAATGAGCATAATGGTGAGGGGACCAGACGAGACCTGTGGAGGTAGAAGTTCAGTGCAGGTATACGGTAGCGCAGCTTCGTGATGGACACTTCAATTTTCCGTCTTCGGCAAAAATCTCTGTTCCAAGGGTGCCGAAGATGTCCGTAATCCACAGCGTTAGTAATTGCGGAGCCTGATACTGACTGTATAATGATACTCCTGCGAAATCTAGCTGCAGTAACATAAGCAGTCAAAGGGCAGCAAGGAAGAATTGGGCCACTTAGCGATGCCTTGGCTAGAGAGTCTGCAATTTCATTAATGATTAGTCCTTTATGGCCAGGCACCCAAATCAAACGCACGCTTCTCAAATAATCAGGTACCAATGATTGAAATGTCCTCATCACTCGAGAATCACTAGAAGCAGTAAGGGATGAGCACAATGATAAAGAATCAGTAACTATCACGGTTGATGTAATTGATGGTCCTAATTTGCGTAATGCCAGCACCACGGCCATGAATTCGGCTAAAAAAATCGGTATGAAATCTGGCATCCGAAGAGAAAATGTCCAATCGAGAATCGGGGAAAATATTCCTACACCTGACTTTTCTTCACATTGTGAAGCATCTGTAGCAATTACAACGTTTGTTTGAAGACTTTTCAGGTGATCTTGTAATATACCGTCTAGAATACGGTGTGGAAGTAATTTTGCATTATTAGGAAAGATGTCATCAAATTGAATATCCGTGGCAACAGCTCTGTGGGTAATAGGAAGTACATCGCATATGCGCACGCCCAAAGAGTAAAGTAATTTTTGCACGAATATAATTTGCGGATTATGTAGTCGCGGCCAGATGACACCGAAAACTGCAGGTTGTGAAATAAAGATTATTTGGGGATGACGCAGTGGTGATTCGTAAATCCTTAAGAACATCTGCACCGTCAAAAGCCGGAACCTGCACGAAAGTGGCGGAACACGGGATTCTAGATAAAGAATAGAATTTGCAACAAATTTAGGAAGACCTAAACACAGACGTAATGCTTCTCTTTCTAAGAGGATTAGAGGACGGGACATGTAGGCTGGAGCTCCAGAGAAGAGCACGCAACCAAATTCTAATACAGGGCGAACGTACATACGATATATCCTTAGGAGTGTATCTCTTCTCAATCCTATTCGACGACTGCTCAGCCTACGCAATATGCCAATTGCACGGGTACCTTTCCCAGTCAAATGATCTATGTGAGAGCGCCAGTTGAGAGAGGCGTTATAAATAATTCCGAGGTATTTAACAGATTCCACCAGTGGTATGTCTTGAAGGTGGTAAGACAATGAAATGTGCACTATGTCACGTATCGGAAAAACGAGAACTGCACATTTGCTGGCATTGAGTGTGAAGTGACTAGCATCTAACCACCTCTCCAGATCATAAAGGTAAGTTTGCAGTCGTTGGTACAGCGTGTGGATGTCGTTTGCAGATGCAAAAAACGCAATATCGTCTGGATAAACATAAATAGTTATTTCTTGATGACAAGGTAGTGTGCTCATGAGAATATTAAAAAGTACCGGGGAAAGAACTGAGCCTTGCGGTACGCCTCTCGTTT
Organism: Dermacentor variabilis; assembly: GCF_050947875.1. Lineage (NCBI taxonomy): Eukaryota > Metazoa > Arthropoda > Arachnida > Ixodida > Ixodidae > Dermacentor > Dermacentor variabilis. The sequence goes on along the minus strand of NC_134572.1, from coordinate 195,768,109 downwards.
GTTTGTGTTTAGAACAAGAAACGCCGCTTTCGTTGCAATAGAATTCTCTTTCACCTAAGAATGACTGAATCCACGCTACTACATACCCAGGAACACCACAGGAAGTTAACCGATTGATCAATAAAGTGTGCTCCACAGTGTCGTATGCTTTAGCGATATCGAGCGTCACTAAGACAGCGTATTGCTTATGACGTCGAGCGAGTTGTATTCGGCTTTCTAAGTCGACGTGGGCATGCCAGATGGAGCAGCAGGCCCTGAAACCAATCTGACAGGGACTAAGAATGGAATTATCAATAATAAATTTCATGATGCGACGGTGAAGAAGCCTCTCAATTAATTTTACTAAGTTTGATGTAAGCACAATGGGCCTAATGTTCTCCAATACATACCTTCCTTCTTGTTTCTTAAGCATCAATATTACCTTGGCAAGCTTCCAGTGCAGCGGAATCCAAGCATATTTAATTGAATAATGCACCAGGTCTAAAAGAACGTTAGGCGATTCCTGTAACAATATTTTTAACATTGCATTTGTGACGCCATCAGGGCCAGGGGCTGAATTCGGTATACATAGGGCAGTCTCATTTAGTTCAGCTAAGGAAATTGAAGTAAAGCCATCCCAAGGACCTAATATAGTATGAATAGCCGGAAGCCTGGCCGTAAATCGATTTTCTAAGCCTTCGGCAATCTCTTCTAGGGAGGCGCTCAGTTCCTGCGGGGTCAAAACAATTGAATCTAATGTTAAGTGTGTTGGTAGCACCTTCCTAGCACGAAGGAATGCAAATAAAGCACGCTTATTTTTTTTAATTAGATAGATAATCGTAATGTCTAATATCATATTCCTCTTTGGCTCGATTAACAGTACGCTTAAATACACCAGCATGAAACTGATAATTTTTCCAGTTTGCCGGGCACTGATTATGCAGAAGCATTTTCCAAGGGGCCTTTTTTTTTCTATAGTCCCGCGTACACTCATTATTCCACCAACGACAAGCGGTGCCTTTAGCCGAAGGGATGACAAATTCAGCTTGCTTCCGGGAATCCTCTAGAATTGAGCAAATGGTTGAAGCGATTTCCTTATCATTGGCATTGGCCAGTTTCGAAATGGCAGAACGCAAGAAAGCCTTAAATTTCGTATGGTCCATAAATGTGCATGCCTGGTATTTTAAAGATGTCATTTGACCATTGATTTCAAATGACACAGGAAGATGATCACTGTTGGTTGCTGAATCAACCGCTACCCACGACAAAACCTTGATGCCAGCGCTACAAAATGTCAAATCTAACACTGAACGGAAGGGTCCTCTAACAAACGTTACTTGTCCTGTGTTCTGACATGAAAGGTGACTATCAATAGTCCACTCCCAAAGTCGCTTACCGCACAAATCTGTATTTTGCCCCCACGACTCGTGATGCGAGTTAAAATCCCCTACAAACAAAATTTCTTTTCTACACGCAGCCACAGCCCTATCAAGTTGACGTGTACTTTGCACACCGCTGGGGAAATAAGCATTTATAATTGAAAATGGATGGTATCCTGGGAGACATAAATCTGTGGCCAAAATTTCACAGTCGCAGTCCATGATTTGAAAAGAAATTTTTGTCTTGTGACAAATTTTACTGGAAACAAGTATCATTAATCCTCCACCTCGCGAGTCTCTATCTAATCGGAAGGACCGAAAACCTTTTAAATGAAAATTTTTCTCTGGTGAAACCCACGTTTCTTGAAGAAGTAAGATATCTGGATTGAATTGAATAGATAGGCAAGATAAATCTGTTGAAGCTGAAAATATAGAACGACAGTTCCACTGCAGCACTTTCAACTGTCCAATGGTGTTGAACGCACAGCAGCGGCAATTGCCGCCTTTAGAATACTTTCTGTAAGCACAGCAGTTGGTTGACTCTTTTTTGATTTTGGTTTCATAGTTTCTGAAATTGGGGACCCCATACGTTTGGGAGCTCGAGTGTCAAGTTCCATGGCTGTGACAGTAACAGTGTCTGAATAAGAGGGCTCATCCTCGCATGTGTGGACTAGCGAAGTAGTGTCTGTGGGATATTCTGCAACTGTGGAAGGCGTCTCTACCTCGTTGCTAGACGTTCGAGGTGTGACATTAGATACTGGGCACTGCATTGGTGTCTTAGTGGGCTGCATTATTTGCATCATGTGACTGGAAATGATTTGCACTAAGCAATCAGAGAGACTGGTATCAATTTATGCATAGCTTTAGCCATTGCTTTTTCCACAGCAGAGTCAATTGCTTCTGAGAGGTTATGATCCATGCTTGGAGTGTTGCGCGCTGTAACACCAGAGTATCCGAAGGCCCTGTCTTTGATAACTGAAATTGCATCTCTTCGGGAGCAATGACGGCGGTCGATTATTTGAAGAATTTGTATTTCTTGAGCGCGAGCTGAGCAGTTCGAGTAGTCTGCTGGGTGTTCTCCCCCACACAGGCAGCACTTTTGAGATTGAGTAGAGCATTCACTTGAAGAATGACCATCCCCACAGGTGCGGCAACGCAAGTTAGACTTACATCCTCCTGCGCTGTGCCCGCACCTCCAACAATTCTTACATTGCATTGGACGTGACGCAAGCGGCTCTACACAGAACACAAGAGGCCACACCTTTATTTCAGATGGACATGATGTGCCCACAAGCGTTGCAATAACAGATTCTGTCGGAACACTCTCGTTATTGGCCAGTCGATTGCAATGGTAGATGGCAATGACGCCTGCTGCGGATAGCTTGTCCAGGGTTTCAGTAGGACTTAATCGGGAGTCTACGCCCCGTACAAGACCCTTGGTGCACGCAAGGTGAGGCGGAATAAAAGCACTCGCCGGGGTGGAAGCGAATGAAGTGCATTTCAAGAGGTCTTCTACACAGGTCTGGTCGGGTGAACGACACACTATACCTCCCCGTCCGAACGCTCACACATCAGTTATGGTGTGGAAGTGGTTGGACGTGGCCTGAAGTGCCTTCTGGACAGCCTGTGGATTCGTGATCCTGATGGAACCTCCATTGGTAGGCACAAGCGCCACAGGAATGGTGCTGACGCCACTGCGAAAAACTAAATCTATGGGCAATTCATTAGGTGACAGGGATGCTGACCAGGCGGATCGCGCCTGGCCAGGAGAACTGGTCGACATCAGCTCAAGACGGCAGACGCAAGGAATGCCGATCAACCAGGAACTAAAATACGGTTACTGAGACACCTTAAACCACCCGATACTCAGCCAAAACACCACTGCAGGTCAACGAAACAGTCGCTCTGTCGAGGCCAGCAGGAACCAGGGACAACAGACGTTCGTGGCCGTAGAACAGCGGGCACGGCAGATGCGATAGATAAGCTCGTCCGTATGTTCCATGGGCACCACACACTTCTTCGTCCTCGGCTTCCAGCGTTACGAGCACGTCGAAACATTCGAGAACATTCAGATACAGAAAGGCGTATTGCGCTGCGCGATAACCTTATAATCTTCTTAGCCTGTGGTTGATGGTCCCCGGAAAAGGTAATAAGTACATGTGGGAATGCCCCCCTCTTCCATTCCAAAACTCAAAAGTGAAAAAGAAAAGCACAAGTAATAAATAAACATAAGAAATCAACATATACATAAGGTCCAAGAGTTCATAAGGACCATAAGGTCTTAAGGTCCATAAGGTCCAACAGTTCGCGCGGCATCCCTGTGTTTGCATAGTGCCTTTAGCCCGACCTCATAGTCCGGTGCGCCAATACGTCGGTGGACCTTGTACGGTCCGAAATAACGTCGTAGTTGCTTTTTACTCAGTCTTCGTTGGCGTTATCATCATCATCATAGTTCGCGCGGCATCCCTGTGTTTGCATAGTGCCTTTAGCCCGACCTCATAGTCCGGTGCGCCAATACGTCGGTGGACCTTGTATGGTCCGAAATAACGTCGTAGTTGCTTTTACTCAGTCTTCGTTGGCGTTATCATCATCATCATCATCATCATCAGCAGCAGCAGCAGCAGCAGCAGCAGCAGCAGCAGCCTGGTTACGCCCACTGCAGGGCAAAAGCCTCTCCCATACTTCTCCAACAACCCCGGTCATGTACTAATTGTGGCCATGCCATGCCTGCAAACTTCTTAATCTGATCCGCCCACCTAACTTTCTGCCGCCCCCTGCTACGCTGCCCTTCCCTTGGGATCCAGTCCGTAACCCTTAATGATCATCGGTTATCTTCCCTCCTCATTACATGTCCTGCCCATGTCCATTTCTTTTTCTTGATTTCAACTAAGATGTCATTAACTCGCGTTTGTTCCCTCACCCAATCTGCTCTTTTCTTATCCTTTAACGTTATACCTATCATTATTCTTTCCATAGCTCGTTGAGTCGTCTTCAATTTGAGTAGAACCCTTTTCGTAAGCCTCCAGGTTTTTGCCCCGTAGGTGAGTACTGGTAAGGCACAGCTATTATATACTTTTCTCTTGAGGGATAATGGCAACCTGCTGTTCATGATCTGAGAATGCCTGTCAAACGCACCCCAGCCCAATCTTATTCTTCTGATTATTTCCGTCTCATGATCCGGATCCGCCGTCACTACCTGCCCTAAGTCGATGTATTCCCTTACGACTTCCAGTGCCTCGCTGCCTATTGTAAATTGCTGTTCTCTTCCGAGACTGTTAAGCATTACTTTAGTATTCTGCAGATTAATCTTTAGACCCACTCTTCTGCTTTGCCTCTCCAGGTCAGTGCGCATGCATTGCAATTGGTCCCCTGAGTTACAAAGCAACGCAATATCAATAGCGAATCGCAAGTTACTAAGGTATTCTCCATTAACTTTTATCCCCAATTCTTCACAATCCAGGTCTCTGAATACCTCCTGTAAACACGCTGTTGGAGATATCGTATCTCCCTGCCTGACGCCTTTCTTTATTGGGATTTTGTTGCTTGCTTTATGGAGGACTACGGTGGCTGTGGAGCCGCTATAGATATCTTTCAGTATTTTTACATACGGCTCGTCTACACCCTGATTCCGCAATGCCTCCATGACTGCTGAGGTTTCGACAGAATCAAACGCTTTCTCGTAATCAATGAAAGCTATATATAAGGGTTGGTTATATTCTGCACATTTCTCTATCAGCTGATTGCTGGTGTGAATATGATCTATTGTTGAGTAGCCTTTACGGAATCCTGCCTGGTCCTTTGCTTGACAGAAGTCTAAGGTGTTCCTGATTCTATTTGCGATTACCTTAGTAAATAGTTTGTAGGCAACGGACAGTAAGCTGATCGGTCTATAATTTTTCAAGTCTTTGGCGTCCCCTTTCTTATGGATTAGGATTATGTTAGCGTTGATGATGATGTATGGGGTTTTATGGCGCAAGGGCCAGGAATGGCCAAAGAGCGCCATGTCTGTGGTAGTGGGTGTGCAGTGTAACTATGATTACTATGAAATTGGTGTGACGTGGCTGTAAAGGGGCCTTAAAATATACGCTCTACAGTGCGTAAAATCTGTGTAATAAAATTATGGCGATGACATATGACCTGTACTATGAACATTTCGATGAACTTAAAAAGAATGATACAATAGGTAAAATATATCAGATTATAATAAATGCTAGAGCACTACTGCCTCCTTAGAGCCCTTGAAACAAAAGGGTCTGGAGGCATGTGCTATACCGTACAACTATCCCAGCGGCATCCTCTAAAGAGAGGAAGCGCTAGGAACGCATGGGGCTAATAACATGTAGGACCACATCTCTCAGAAAACCTAGGACTGTGTCTGTGTTAAAAAGCGGTTCTGGGCCGAGGAACATTACGGGATGAAGAGGGATGTGCTGTCTGTAAGCTAAGGAAAAATGTTTCATTCTTTCAGATTCGGCTTCCCGACACTCCAGAAGGACGTGGAGCACGGTCAGCCTCTCCCCGCATCTACCACAGGTTGGAGGTTCATTTCCAGTAAGCAGATAATTATGGGTGCCAAACGTGTGTCCTATTCTGAGACGACAGAATAGGACATCTGTTCGGCGCGATTTTGTAGTAGAGGGCCAGAATCCTAACTGTGGTTTTATCAGGTGGAGCTTATTATTCGTTTCCGCGTCCCACATGCGTTGCCAGTGGTCCCGCAATCTCCTTCGCAAGAAAGGCCTCAGATCTGTGACAGGCACCGCAGCGGTAGGCTTAACAGTCTGCGATGCGATTGACGTGGCCATCTCGTCCGCCAGAACGTTACCCTCAATGCTCCTGTGGCCAGGCACCCAGCATATAATGATACGCTGATTAGATATGTACGCTTTACACAAGACGGTGTAGAGTTCTCTAAGTACAGGATTTTTGTGTGTGTAGACTGACATCAAGGCCTTCACGACGCTTAGGGAGTCGGTATAGATCGCTGCTTTTGGAAGTTTTGATTTTCTTATATGCTTCACAGCAGAGAGTAATGCGTAGGCCTCAGCCGTAAATATGCTTGTTTCCGGATGCAGTACGTCGGATTCCGAGAAGGATGGGCCGACGGCTGCATAGGATACCCCGGCATTTGACTTCGAAGCGTCTGTGTAGAACTCTGCGCAGGAGTGCTTGTGCTGGAGTTCTAGGAAATGCATTCTGATTTCGGCCTCAGGAGCGTGCTTTGTAACTTTTATAAAGGATATGTCACATTGTATCACCTTCCACTCCCAAGGAGGTAAGAGCTTGATTGTGTGCATTAAGCGATGCTCGAGGAGTGGGACATGCATTTCATTGCTAAGCTCCTTCACACGCAGCGAAAAAGGCTGCCTTATGGAGGGACGGTTGCTGAAGAGTGTAGCGCACGTCATATCGGTAACGGTATCAAAACATGGGTGTTCAGGATTAGAGCGTACTTTAAGGAAATATGTAAAGCTGTTGTATGATCTCTGTAGGTGGAGAGACCATTCATTCGATTCGGCATATAAGCTTTCAATTGGGCTTGTTCTGAAAGCGCCCGTGGCTAAACGGATGCCTAGATGGTGAACCGGGTCTAGCATCTTGAGCGCGCTTGGGGCGGCAGAGTTATAAACCACGGCACCATAATCTAATCGTGACCGGATGAGGCTCTTATACAGATTCATTAGGCACTTCCTGTCACTACCCCACGTAGTCTGGGATAGAAGTTTCATTAAGTTCATTGTTTTCAGACACTTTTCTTTGAGTTGTTTAATGTGTGGGACGAAAGTGAGCCTATTGTCGAGTATAATACCTAGAAATTTGTGCTCTTTGTTTACAGGAATCTGTTGTCCACACATTTGTAAGCAAGGATCCGGAACTAGGCCTCTCTTCCTTGTAAACAGGACACAAGAACTTTTTTGAGGATTGATTTTAAAACCATTTTTCTCTGCCCACCGTGACACCTTGTTCAAACCATGCTGTACCTGTCTCTCGCATACTGCGAGGTTACAGGATTTGAAGCCTATTTGAATGTCGTCCACATAGACGGAATACAAAATGGCTGGTGGTAAGGACGCACGAAGCGTTGTCATTTTAACAATAAAAAGTGTGCAACTGAGCACGCCTCCCTGGGGTACACCAGTTTCTTGTGTAAAAGGACGTGACAGCACATTGCCGACTTTCACCCGGAAGGTACGACTGGACAAGTAGCTTTTTATTACGTTTAGCATATTACCATGAATGCCCATTTCCGACAAATCTCTCAAGATTCCGTAGCGCCAGGTCGTATCGTACGCCTTCTCCATATCGAGGAATATCGATAAGAGGAACTGTTTGTGTACAAGCGCGTCACGAATATGTCCTTCAATACGTACAAGATGGTCGGTTGTGCAGCGCCCTTCTCGGAAGCCACACTGAAAGGGGTCAAGCATTTTGTTTTGTTCAAGGAAATGGATGAGTCGCCGATTTATCATTTTTTCAAATACCTTACACATGCAGCTTGTGAGGGCTATCGGGCGGTAACTCGCCACTGAAGAAGGGTCTTTCCCTTCTTTCAAAACAGGGACCACAATGGCTTCTTTCCATGCCGTTGGAAGGTACCCTGCGTCCCAGATATTGTTGAAAAGTGTAAGTAGTGTTACTTGCGTGTCATTGTGTAAGTTTTTGAGCATTTCATACATGATTCTATCGGATCCCGGTGCAGAGCTCTTGCATGCGCTCAAGGCATATTTCAACTCGGCAGCACTAAAAGGGCAATTGTACGGTTCATTCTGTCGGCATTTATTGACGAGTGGCTTGCATTCTTCTATTTGTTTATATTTTAGGAAGGATTGCGAATAATGTTTTGAGCTTGATACACTCTCAAAGTGCTCCCCAAGTGAGTCGGCCTGATCTTTCAGTGTATCGCCCTGTGTATTTACTAGAGGGAGTGAATAAGTTTGTCGTCCTTTTATCCTGTTAACCCTGTTCCAGACTTTCCCCTCCTCAGTATAAGAGTTGATACCCGATAAAAACTTCTGCCAGCTCTCTCTTCTGGCCTGTCGGCGCGTTCTCCTTCCTTCAGACTTTGCTTTTTTAAAGTTAATAAGATTCTCCGCAGTGGGAGAGGCGCGTAGCAACCCCCACGCTTTGTTTTGTTTCTTACGGGCGGTCCTACACTCGTCGTTCCACCACGGGACGCGCCGTTTGCATGCGAAACCACTTACTTCAGATATGCATTTAGACGCGGCATCTATAATGAAGGCTGTAAAATATTGAACGGCAGCACCAATTTCTAAAGAGGCCATGTCATTCCATGAGATCCTGGTGAGAGTTCTGAATTTCTCCCAGTCGGCTGTATCTATTTTCCACCTGGGAGCCTGTGGTAGACATTCGTTTTCTTTATAAGTTCTTAGTAGTATAGGGAAGTGGTCGCTTCCGTAAGGATTGTCGTTTACTTCCCATTCAAGTTCAGACAGTAGTGACGGGGAGACTAGGCTAAGATCAATTGAAGAAAATGTTCTGTTTGCAAGAGAATAGTATGTCGCTTCCTCCTTATTCAGAAGACAAGCACCAGAAGAGAAAAGGAACTGTTCAACGAGACGACCTCGCACGTCTGTACGAGAGTCGCCCCACAGGGAGCTGTGCGCATTGAAATCGCCGAGAACAACATAAGGTTCTGGCAATTGATCTATATAGGATTGAAATTCTTGTTTCGTTAATTTGTGATGTGGGGGTATGTAGAGAGAGCTAATGGTGATGAGTTTGTTTAGTAGGACAACTCGAACCGCCACTGCTTCAAGGGGCGTTTGTAGCTGTAAAGGTTGACACGCAATACTTCTATGAGTAAGAATGGCAACACCACCCGATGATGCGACGGCATCATCGCGATCTTTGCGAAACGTAACATACGTACGGAGAAAGTTTGTGTGTTTAGATTTTAAGTGTGTTTCCTGTAAACACAGCACTTTTGGATTATGTTTGTGGATGAGTTCTTGCAAATCATCAAGGTTTCTAAGGAGACCTCTGATGTTCCATTGAATGATTTGTGTATCCATGTTTAAGGTAAATTGGTGCTGTGTTTACGGAAACGAAAGTGATGCCTTAAATTACAGAGCCCTTTCGAGGCCCTGTAATAGGTGTTTTGTTCTTTCTGAAGCGTTCCAGCGATTCTCGACGCTCCTTAGGCGTTTGTTGCGCCTTGGGGACAGGTGTAGTGTCCATTGCCTCGTGTGAGGCGCCGGACAAGCGCTCTTGCGAGCGAGAGGTTTTCAGAGGGAGTCCCGCATTGGAGGGCAAGACCCCTGCGCCCACCAGCCCGGAGGTCGATGGGGCTCCCTGAGGGATTTGGCTGCGCTGGCCGTTGCCAGTGCTGGAAGGGGCCTCGGAGGTTGGGGCAGCCTCGGCTGCACCCACCTTCGGGGTGGATGGTCCCTTTTCTTCGGTTGACGGAGCAGCGCTAGCTGCAACCGCCGCGGGGGCAGATGGCGTAACTGCCGACTCACTGCCTGTGGGTCGGACAGCCGCCGGAGGCCGTTGTGACGCTGCCCCCTTACGCGCCACATCGGCAAAGCTGCTCTTAGGCAGGTATGACACCCGCCTACGTGCCTCCTTGAAAGATATATTTTCTTTGACTTTGATTGTCACAATCTCTTTTTCTCTTTTCCAGGACGGGCAGGCGCGCGAGTATGCGGCGTGCTCGCCATCACAGTTGACACAATGTGGAGTCTTCTGGCATGTTTCGGAGGAATGTTCAGTGTCACTACACTTGGCACATGTCAGCCGGCCTCGACAGTTCTGTGAACTGTGGCCGAACCTTTGGCACTTAAAGCATCTGAGAGGATTGGGCACGTATGGCCTAACACGAAGTTTGATATAACCGGCCTCGATAGACTCGGGGAGGACACTTGAACCGAAAGTGAGTATCAGGTGTTTCGTATTGATCTCTTTACCGTCTCGCCTGATCTTAATTCGCTTAACATTTATGACATTCTGTTCACTGAAGCCCTCCAAGAGTTCAGCTTCAGTGAGCTCTAGCATGTCATCATCCGAGACAACGCCGCGGGTGGTGTTCATGGTACGGTGCGGGGTTACTATTACTTGGGTCTCCCCAAATGACACAAGTTTCGGCAGCTTCTCATACTGCTTCTGATTTTGGAGCTCCAAAAGGAGATCACCACTTGACATTCTCGACACCTTATATCCTGTACCGAAAACTTCGGTCAAGGACTTGGAAACAAGGAATGGTGAAATGGATCGCACTAGTTTGTCTGTCTTTTCTGAGTGAATCACGTGGAATCGAGGAAAGTTGTGGACTTGTCGTCCGAAAAATTGAAACAGATCTTCGGTGCGCCCTCGTTTCTGAGGGCGATCAGGAAGTTTGGGGAAGGAATTTTCCATGAAGATGTATAAAAATTCGGCAACAGCGCCGACCGCCCACCACGGAGCCCAACGAGGGGACGCGGCAGAGCTTGCATGCAAGTCTGCACGACGCCAGTCGTACGCCGCCACTATAACCAAATATGGTGTACCCAAGGTTGGGTAGCCACACAGGGTTAACCCTTGCCGCCAAGGAGAAAGGAAGTAAACAGAAGAGAGAAGGAGACAGGAAAGGTGGAAAGTAAGGGAAAGACGAAGGTTGTAGGGAGAGAGAGACAGGAAAAGGCGACTGCCGATTTCCTCCAGGTGGGTCAGTCTGGAGGTGCCGTCTATGTGAAGCTGAGGCCGAAGAGGTGTGTTGCCTCCGCCGGGGGGCCTTAATGGTCCAAAACACCCAGCATCGGCTCAACCCCCAGGATCCCCTTTTCCCCAGACACGGCTAAGCCGCGCACGGCTACACGCGGGAGGGTCCAACCCTCGTGTGCTCGGGTCCGTGGTGTCGCAACACACCAAACGCCAGCTGACGCAGACGCCCCTGCGGGGCATGTTAGCGTTCTTCCAAGATTCCGGTACGCTCGAGGTCATGAGGCATTGCGTATACGGGGTGGCCAGTTTCTCTAGAACAATCTGTCCACCATCCTTGAATAAATCTGCTGTTACCTGATCCTCCCAAGCTGCCTTCCCCCTTTGCATATCTCCCAAGGCTTTCTTTACTTCTTCCGGCGAACCCGCCGTGGTTGCTCAGTGGCTATGGTGTTGGGCTGCTGAGCACGAGGTCGCGGGATCGAATCCCGGCCACGGCGGCCGCATTTCGATGGAGGCGAAATGCGAAAACACCCGTGTGCTTAGATTTAGGTGCACGTTAAAGAACCCCAGCTGGTCAAAATTTCCGGAGTCCTCCACTACGGCGTGCCTCATAGTCAGAAAGTGGTTTTGGCACGTAAAACCCCAAATATTATTATTATTATTATTCCGGCGTTACCTTTGGGATTTCGAATACCTCTAGACTATTTTCTCTTCCATTATCGTCGTGGGTGCCACTGGTACTGTATAAATCTATATAGAACTCCTCAGCCACTTGAACTATCTCATCCATATTAGTAATGATATTGCCGGCTTTGTCTCTTAACGCATACATCTGATTCCTGCCAATTCCCAGTTTCTTCTTCACTGTTTTTAGGCTTCCTCCGTTCCTGAGAGCATGTTCAATTCTATCCATATTATACTTCCTTATGTTAGCTGTCTTACGCTTGTCGTTGGCGTGTCGGGGTTCAAATCCCACCACGGTCACCGGGCTGGTACACTACATGGTTTCGTCGCAAGTTGTACTTCCGGTTTTCTGTCCTTTGCTGATCCTTTATACGCAGGCGGGGACCCGTCGGGCTTCTTCGGCGCGTTGGAGGTAAGCGGCGACATCGAGGGTCTGTTCGACTGCGATGTGCGGCAGCATGGCGTTGAGTGTCTTTGCCGCGTTTTTTCCGTAAACTAGCTTGAACGGCATCATGTACGTTGTTTCGTGCTCTACCGTGTTGTAAGAGAAAGCTACGTACGAAAGGACGGTGTCCCGCATCTTGTGCTCGACATCAGCATACCTTGCTAACATTCCGGTGAGGCTCTTGTTCAGCCTCTCCCTAATTAGGACCATTCGTAGGCATGGTTTCTCTACCAGAATGCAGACAACTAACCCGTTGCTTTTCGCCATGCTGTAATCACCCACGAACTCCTGTTTTATCGGATGACTCCTGCTGTCGACGCGTCATTAAAATGTGAGTTGCTGCCCCACAATGAAAAAGCCGGCCCGTGTTCACTGTCCTCACCACTTACGCGATCTGGCGCCTGCGCCATAGAGATCGACTGCCAACCTCATCTGTATCACTGTTACCATTTGACATCTCGACGTTTGGTTCACTGTGCAAAATTTCTTCGGCACCTACATTCATGCTCCCGCCAAGTTAAAGCAGCCACAATCGTCGACAGCACTGTGTGGGTTCTGTTGCTGTACCACAATGTATACAACTAACCCGGTGCTCTTCGCCACACAAGTTGGTAATAAGTGTGCATGTTTTTCAAAGTGTTCTAGCAATAATATTCTGGTGCAGCGGCCGAGGCCCCGCTGCTGTGTCGCCATCGTTGTTGAGTGTGTTGTTGCCATTGGATCTTCGCCTGTCTTGTCGGTAGACATCGTGTCTAAGCCGGGTCCCAATGTTTCTCAGGTTTGAAGCGTTATGAGCCTTCGAATAGAAGATGAAGAAGCGCAGGAACCGGGGGGACAGAGAAAGAGAACAGAGAAGTGAGAAATAAATGTAGACGAGATGGACACCAGTTCCACAGCAATGCTTTACGTCTACTGTGTCCTTTAACTAGGAACGCTACAATATTTTGGCGCAGCCGACAACTGACTCCAACATGCGGGTGACATTTTTCCTCGAGGAGACCTCCGCAGAGAAGATCATCTTTTCGAGATACCAAGCTCAAGACGAACCAGCGGTGGAACTACCTCGCGAACTCAACTCGGCAGAACTCGTGAACCTGGTTTTAGAGAAGGCTTCCATAGACATTGTTGAACTACGTCGGAAGGGTGCGGTGAAAGTGAACTTGCGTCTGGCGATTTTCGACGAATTAGTTCTTCAACCGATGCATCCAAAGGACTCTGGATCACGGTCTTTGACAGAAGAGGTGAGCCTCGTTTTGAAAGCTCTTCAGCTACAACAAGAACAGATGGCGCAACAAAACCAACTGGTGACGTCACTTATAAGCTCTCTAAACGCTGTGAAGCCGGCGACTGATATTGTAGAACCCGATGCGTTCAACGGCATGTCTTCAAGCCCAGAAAGTTGGCTTGCATTCTATGAATATGCCGCTGGGAAGAACAAATGGCACTCTATTGAGGACAAGATTACCAACATGCGTAGTTATTTAAGTGGTGTTGCACGGAAGTGGTACGATCTGCACATTATTGAAGATGCTGGCAACTCTTGGAACCAGCGGAAGGAAAAATTCTTGACAACATTCCGAAGCAACCCAGTGCAAAGATGGGAGGCAGCGCTTAATTTCAAATTCAAGCAGGGCTCCCCCGTTGAGTATTTCTTTGAAAAACGCCGCCTTTTAAAGCTGGCCGAGCCCATGCTTCCTCCTTCTGCCATATTAGCACTAATAATGCAAGGATTGCCCGCGGAAGTCCTGAAGCTAGTGCAAGCGCGATCACCTAAAACTATAGACGGGCTCTTGGAGTGCCTTCACGACATACCATCTACTTCAGAAGAAAATATAACCGCTGGCTCAAGCAGTCGCTTCAGACGGACCTTGTGTTAGCTGATTTCATCGCGTGACGCGAATGGTGTAGAACTTTGTGGAAGACACGCGGGTCCGAACAATTATTCTGGAACATTCGACGACTACTGTATAAAAGCCGACGCTCTTGACCCGCTGATCAGATTTTCGACGATCGCTGGCTGTGTTCGCCACTCTCGTTGTGCTTTAAGTGTAGCCTGTTTTGTGGGCACAGGTTCGCCCAATAAAAGCTAGTTTTGCCCTTCACAGTATTGCTACTGTGTTCTTTGACGGCATGACCACGTGACATCTGGTGGAGGTGCTTTGCGTTCATGTACCGGACGCCCCCACAAAGCCGTGACACAAGCCCTCACGCGGAAGACACCAACGTCGCCAAGAACCAGCGAGGTAGCCGCAGGCTGCAAGGACTGCCCCCGGAGCACGGACTTTTGCCTGAGACGACTAGGAAGATGGCCACGAAGTCCACCCCAATGGCAGCCCCAGCATCCCCCGTCGTGCTGCAGGAGCCCAGGGAGCCTCCGACGTTCCGCGGTTCAACTTTCGAGGACCCGGAAAGCTGGCTTGAGACGTACGAGAGAGTCGCTACGTTTAACAACTGGAATAGCGACGACAAACTGCGATATGTCTTCTTCGCATTGGAAGACACGGCCAGGACGTGGTTCGAGAACCGAGAAGCCACCTTAACGATCAGGGAACTTTTCCGTAGCGGCTTCCTGCAAACATTTACAACTGTCGTGCGAAAAGAGCGAGCCCAAGTTCTACTGGAGACCAGAGCGCAGCTGCCGAATGAGACGATTGCGATCTTCACTGAGGAAATGAGCCGTCTGTTCCGCCACGCCGACCCAGAAATGTCCGAGAAGAAGAAAGTCCGCCTGCTGATGCGTGGTGTGAAGGAGGAACTTTTCGCCGGAATGGTACGAAGCCCACCGAAGACCGTCGACGAGTTTCTTCGCGAGGCCACCAGCATCGAGAAGACACTCGAGATGCGAAACCGGCAATTCGACCGTCGCACGAACTCGACAAATTACGCCGGAGTTCAGTCACTGGCCCCCGACGACCTACGCGAGACTATCCGAGCTGTCGTGCGGGAGGAGCTACAGAAGCTGTTCCCATCATCACAGCCTCAAGTGGTTTCGATTGCCGACGCCGTGCGTGAGGAGCTCCAACAACAACTTGGAGTACCCCTGATTCGCCGCAGCCTGAGCCGCAAGCGATGACCTACGCCGCCGTCGCACGCCGTCAAGGTCCCCCTCCGCGACCGCGCCAGGGCCCTGTCACGCCGCAGTTCCGTCGTCCGCCGCCGCCGCCGCCAGCACGACCACCCGTCGCCCAGTGCACCTACGCAAAGAAGACGGACATTTGGCGCGCTCCTGACCACCGCCCGCTCTGCTACCACTGCGGAGAAGCGGGTCACGTCTATCGACGATGTCCATACCGGGAGATGGGACTGCGAGGTTTCGCCGTGAACGCTCAGCGCCCGCAGCAAAGTGAACGCCCCCGCGATATCTCCGACTACCTCGCCGCTACTCAGTGGTGCTCTCGACGACCGTCGCGTTCGCCATCACCAGGCCGCTACCTGTCGCCGCAGCGCCGACCATACACTGCCCAGCCCGGGGCCGGTCAGCGAGCCCATATGCGGAAGACTAAAAGCAGCAACCGATGGAGGTGCGGTTGCCGTTCGTCGAACTTACGAAGATCCTCCGCCGCCGACGAAGAAACTACCTCGACGACATAACGACACGCCGCCGTCGCGACTAAATCAGGAAGCCAAGCCTACACCGACGAAAGACGACTTGACGACGCGACATTCCAACTTCAGTTCAACACGACGCAGCCGTGATCCGACGCCAAGATCTAACTGCAACGCAAGACAAAGAAGCACCGACCTCGACGTGCTACTCGACGGCCACGCAGTCACCGCCTTAGTAGACACAGGAGCCGATTACTCCGTCATGAGTGGACCCATCGCCGCCCAGTTGAGGAAAGTTAAGACTGCATGGGTAGGCCCTTAAATTCGGAGCGCCGGAGGACACCTGATTACGCCGACTGGGATCTGCACGGCAAGAAATACCGTTCATGACCGGACTTACCCTGCCACCGTCGTTATCCTCCAACAGTGTTCACGAGACGACATTCTCGGCATGGACTTCCTGAATCAACATGGCACAGTCATCGACCTGAAATCGAAATCGATAACGCTGTCGCATGATCAAGCGTTACCGCCGGAGAGCTGTCGTAGTCACCACGCCTTGAGTGTGCTCGAAAATCAAGTGAGCATCCCGCCGCGCTCCAGCATTATTATTTCCGTCGGCACCGAAACACCCGCTGACGTAGAAGGCGTCCAACATCTACTACTCGACCGTGAAATTTGCGTCGCAAGAGGGATCGCTCGACTTCACGGAGGGCCAGTGGAAGTTATGCTAACCAACTTCAGCCAAGAGTTCACGCACATCAACAAGGGCACGACAATCGCATATATCGAGGAAATTGTGGAAACCAGCAATGCCTTTGTCCTCTCGGATTCAGCCGCATCTACCCCGATGAGCATAGTCCCCGAACCAGACTTCGACGTGAATCCAAGTCTTCCTATGAGTAAGCAGCAACAGATCAGAAGTCTTCTCCGACGATACAAAGACTGCTTTTCGACATCATCGAGGATTCGACAAACACCAGTTGCAAAGCATCGCATAGTAACCGAAGAAAGCGCTCGACCACTCCGCCAGAGCCCTTACCGAGTTTCGAAGCGAGAACGTGAAGCTATTAGGCAACAAGTCGACGAAATGCTGCGCGACGACATCATCCAGCCGTCGAAAAGCCCGTGGGCCACGTTTCGCCGCCTAACAAATGTAATCACACAGCGCGGGACGCGCCTGCATGTATCCGAAGTTTCTGGAAAGGTATCAATGCTTCTACCCGGCTGTCTGTTGTCGCCGAACCTTGTGTTATCTGATTTCATCGCGTGACGCGAATGGTGTAGAACTTTGTGGAAGGCACGCGGGTCCGAACGATTATTCTGGAACGTTCGACGACTACTGTAAAAAAGCCGACGCGCTTGACCCGCTGATCAGATTTTCGACGATCACCTACTGTGTTCGCCGCTCTCGTTGTGCTTTAAGTGTAGCCTGTTTTGTCGGCACAGGTTCGCCATATAAAAGCTGGTTTTGCCTTTCACAGTATTGCTACTGTGTTCTTTGACGTTACGACCACGTGACAATATGATGGCTTTGGTTGACATCGGTGCTTCTCTGTCTATAATAAATGCCAAGCTGGTAGATTCAAGTCCCCTGCATACTGGAAGAGTACTACGGGTGCAAGGGTACGATGGAAAAGGGACAATGCATAATCAGAGGGCGTCAGTAAACATTGAGTTCCAAGATCATGAAATAGAGAGTGAAGTACTGGTGATAACGGGGGTGACGTACGACTTTCTGCTATCCAGACCAGATATAAAGAAACTAAAAATCAACGTATACTGGGACGATGCAGTTTTAGTGGAAGGACTACCAATGGAAGAGAGACAGCAAGATATAAAAGATAACCTGCGAATTGTCAAGTGCGCGGAGGATATTGCAACGACCTACCCTGAACTGGTATGCATAGGAAGCTATCCAGAAGCGATGAAGTCGCACAAGGTGCATTTCGAACTAACTGACAAGACCGTCATCCGAAAATCACCTTATAACATGTCAAGAGAACGCAAGATATGGTTGAAGAAAGAATTGCAGGAGATGCTAGACGCCGCTATAATCCGGCCTTCGGTGTCACCCTTCGCTTCTCCCATAACTATTTCACCGAAGGAAGATGGAACTTTCAGACTGTGCACAGATTACAGGGTTCTCAATCGCCAGACAGAACTTATACCATTTCCCATGCCGAAGATAGACACGATTATAGATGAGACAGGTGGTTGCCGGAGTTTTTAACGCATTGACTTGTGCAAAGGTTTGTGGCAGATCCCGCTAACCGAAGAAACAAAAATGTACACTGCTTTTATCACGCCCTTCGATCTGTACGAGTATAACCGGCTTCCTTTCGGCTGGAAAAACTCGCCAGCATGGTTCCAGAAGATTATGAACGAAGTCCTGAAGCCTTTTCTAGGTGTCTTTTGTAACGTGTACATAGACGATATTATCGTCTTCTCCAAAACAGAGGCTGAACATCAGGAACACCTTTCTCAGGTATTAAATTCCTTGAGCTTGGCACAACTCAAGGTTAAGTTTAAGAAAAGTGCATTCTTTCAAAGAAAAGTTGTGTTTCTTGGAAGAGTATTTGATAGGACTACCCAAAGCACGAAACAAGAGTCCGTCGAGAGAATATCCCAACTGGTGAAACCATATGACGTCCACTCATTGCGTGTGTTTTTGGGATTAGCAGGACATTTCAGACCTTTCATAAAAGACTTTGCTATAAAAACAAGATGGCTCACGGGCCTAACGCAGAAAGAAGTTCCATTTGAGTGGGATGAGGAATGTGAAAGAGTCTACCGTGATCTGGTGCACATAATCTCTGCTGACCTATTCTACGCATACCAGATTTCACTTTACCCTTTGAACTGAATACCAACGCCTCACATTATGGAACAGGTGCAGTCTTGTACCAGAAATGTCCAGAAGCATCCGGCCGAGAGAAGCGACATGTAGTAGGCTACTACAGCTACACCCTCAAGCCACCTGAAGTCAACTGCACCACTACTGAAAAGGAAGCTATTGCTGTCCTTAAAGCAATTCAGTACTTCTGTACGTACCTAGAAGGTGCGAAGTTTACTTTGTCCACGGATCACCAGGCACTCACTCATCTCTTGAATATGACCCAACCTAAGGGACGTATCGCCAGATGGGTGAACTACTTGCAGCAGTTTGATTATACTATCTCCCACAGACCTGGACCCCTTTTGACTGATGAAGATGCATTGTCTAGACTGATGATACAGGCCAACAAAGAAGAATCGGAAGAAATCAATGAAGTAAAATTGTGGAAAGGCACTGAACAATTAATTTTTATGGCAGGTCGCTATCATGTCCCGCCAACGCTGGTTCCCAGGGTGCTTTATTTGTACCACGATAGCCCAGAATCTGGAGGACACGACGGATTTTGGCGCACCTACTACAAACTAGTCAAGAGATTTACGTGGCCTCACATGAAACAAGACGTCAATCAATATGTTCGTTCATGCCACATTTTTCAAGTCAACAAAGTGAAATATAAGCAGCCTACGGACGCCATGATAATACCTTGCCACTCGAACGCGCCTTTTGAAGTTATACACCTGGATTTTGCTGAGCTAAATAAGAAACGAGCAGGAGTCCGAAAAACGCAAGCTTTTCTTCTGGCCATAGATGAGCGCACCAGGATGGTCGCGGCACGGGCAGGAAAAGAAGATGCGAATAGTGTCATCGGCCTCCGCCAACGGGATAAGATTAGGACAACCAGGAAGATCGTATGTGACAACGGTCCAGCGTTCAAGAGAGAAAAACGAGCAAGATGGGCCCGGGACCACAATATATCAACCAAATTCTGTGCGCCATACCATCCCGCGGCGAATGGGCTTGCAGAGCGTGCTATACGAGATGTGAAAAAATACATCAGGATGTACGATAGTTTCCCTGGTGGATGGAAATGCTCTTTAGAAGCAGCTGTAAGACATCACAATCGCTCCTACACCAGTGGCTAGGCATGCAGCCCGCAGTTCGCTTCTACAGGAGAGACCCCTATTCTTCAGGCGGAGCGTGAACTGGGGCTGTTAGAAAATCTCAATATCGTCGAGGAGAGGAAACAAAAATCACAGGAGGAGAGGTACTGTAAACGAATGAAAAAAATTTTGGCAAGAGAGATTGCTCAGATATCTCAGACATTCAAGTCACCGACCTCATTCTAGTTAGGAAAGGAGTAAGAGAATCCAGTGCCAAATTTTATGGTCCTTACTCTGTGACAAAGACAGCCACTCAGAAAGGAATATTGAAGACTGTGTGGTACATTGGGTAACGGGGCTCAGTTGAACGTGCTTCGATTGGAAACGTTTTCAAGTATTACCCCAGGAGGGGCTAGCAAAAGAAACCTGGAAGGGTCAAGCGGTATGAGCCTTCGAATAGAAGATGAAGAAGCGCGGGAACGGGGGGGACAGGGGAAGAGAAGAGAGCAGTGAGAAATAAATGTAGACGAGATGGACGCCAGTTCCACAGCAATGCTTTACGTCTACTGTGTCTTTTAACTAGGAATGCTACAAGGTTATACTAATGAACTGCAGGAACTAACAGCCGGCCCAAATCAAATAATCAAAGGAATGAAAGACATTAACAACTAACCACAAATAAATTGGTGCCGGATATGAATTCCCGAATGACAGTACAGTCTAAAATCTTTCCCTAAGCATCATCCCGTTATGAAATGAACTCGACGCCGTAAAAACATAGCTACTAATGTTACTGACCTGGGCATTTGCTTATAATGGCGCATGGTTGAAGCTGAAAATCAATCCCATAGGAACAATTTCATCCCTTATCGCGTTTCTGACACTAATCCCTCGGAGTCACTTGCCCAATCTGAAGAAGCCGTAGGTCAGCTGTGCTCTCAGCACCTTACCATTAATATAGACAAAAGAAATTGAACGAGCACACCGTCTCGGAAGCCACACCGCTGGCGTCGCGACCCTATAATTGTCAAATTCACACACTTCAACAGGGAAAAGGCCGTCTTTTCAAATTGCCGTTGGTTTGAAAGCACATATCCGTGTCAGCGAATGCTTTTCTAAGGCTGTACAGGACGGCCATAAGCACCATGTCGCTTTTGTGGAAGGAAAATGAGCGTCCATTTAATTGTGTCACAAAACGTTGCACATACGTATTAAACGCTACACATGTGACGAGCCATCCCAGACCGTCAAAAAAATAGTATAGCAGTCGCATTATCCTTAGAAGCTAAGAAGAACTCGCCATGCCACCCCACCTAATAATCTGTCTTCAGTGATCATCACTAACACACGTAACTTTCTACCAAAACATGAACATGTATGAAACTTATGAAAGATATCTGTATAGCGCAACGCAGTGTATCAAACCTTATGTCATGATCCACCAGTAACTTACTTATCGTAACAGGAAGGGAGGGGGGTGCTTACAAACGAATCAATGACGGAGAAGTTCTGGCTGATATTCCCTACTTTGACGTTTATCGATCCGATCGGAGAGTCACACATTGCGGGGCTACTGTGACTACTGTGAACCAACAACTGCCGTGCAGGCTGCTAAACAATGACATCAACCTAGCAACACTGTGGCTAAAATGTCAGTGTTCCCCGCAAACAACACTCCTGGGTTTTTGTTACAGGCCCCTCCACCATTATGTGGACGTTTCTAAAATCTCAACCAACATAATAAATGAAATTACTTCAGTGCATCCCAATGCTTTTATTCGCCTCTTTTGGGACTTTAATTTTCCCGGCATTATCTGGTGCAATGGGGCTGCTTTAATAACAAATAAACCCGAAGCGCACGACGTTATAGAAGGGTGTTTAAGTTACCAGTTAATACTGCTAGAAGTGGAGCCAGCCCATGTCTCTGGAACCTCTGCCAATATTTTAGATCTTATACTAACCAGTCATCCTTAAAGCTTATCATGCCTCACGTATCTCCATGAGATTATTGATAAGTACGTTATCCATGGTGATTTCAGTTTCGCTCCCCCACCATGCGACATTTATTTATTTATAAGTACCTTACTTATATTTACTGTATATGTACTTATTATTTATATGTACTTATTTATAAGTACCCTTGTGGGGCAATGTGAAATGGCGGCAGTAGAGTAAATAGACACATAAAGAATAAAATAGAATAGCGCCTTAACAAAGCCAAACAATGATTAGTGCAGGAAGATGCGAAGGAAACCAAGAACTCAACGAGATACACTGTAAAAGCAAGGGAATAATAATAGCATTAATATTGAAAAAAGAAAAGTGAAACCGCATCAGCGAACAAAAAACAAAATGGTAGGCGGCCCTAATCTTTGACATAAGTGTCATGGCGTTGGTGTTCCTCACGTTTACTTTCGGCGAACGCAACGGACGAACCGACAGCGGAGGCAACTGTTTTCTATTCATTAGCCGGCTAAATATCATGGCACCTTCTTATGTGTGACGTGATTAGTGACGTCATTACTTCTGCGTTTTACTTTCGGGTTTCCAGAAATTTTGCCAGTCATGTTCAGGTGGGGGGTTTTCAAAGTCTACGATTCAGCGCTTTCGTGTGCGGTAGCCAGGGATTTCTAATTAATCATAATTATTGTAGACACTTGAGTAGCTCAACATGTAACTAAACTTATGCTCTGATACCATATCTATAATGAAACCAATGAATTTTGTGCTGTACTATTTTGTTTCATTTTCTCCTGATTTAATTATAAATTCGTCCCTAGTCGTCTGAGTGATTTCTAAATATTTGTGATTAGTCCAAACACTTCAGCAACTCAACTTGCAACTAAACTTATGCTCTGATATCATATCTCCAAGTAAATTCGAGAATTTTGTACTGTAGGATTTTTTGATTTTTTTTCTTGCGTTATTTTGAATTTCCTCGCCGTTTGTTTCAGGAGGTTAACCGGAAATACTGCGCAAGAAACAAGTGTGCCACTCGATCCTCGTGCCACTGTAAAGCAATATTACCTTAACGGCAACCGTGCTACGGAGAACAAACAAAAATAACAAAGATTGTTTTGACGCCAAAATGAATAAAAAGGCGCACATATCGTCTACACCACTATCGGCAAGGGCAATGGTGAAGGTGGCTAATGGAAAACATCAGATTTTGAAGCATTGTTACTTTACAAGATAAGTGAAAAAACTTTGCCTGATTTCGCTCTGATGCAAGGTTACCTGGAAGGTCATGCCACAAACGGATAGCTAGTGGAAGAGCCGATATGTTAAATCCGTCATTATCACCGTCAAGCGCGCTGAGCTAAAATCGTTATGCAGTCTGCGTGAAGGTCGATGAGCGAGATTCGATGAGCGAGGAACGTCATACTGATGTCAATGAATTTGTGGAATAGTGCGATAAGAGAACAATGTCACGACGAGTAATTAATTGCTCAAGTGAAAGGTCTTATTTGTGTTATGTTGGGTGGGTATCTGTAATGATGCGTACTGAACCAGCTGGCTCTGTTGTGAATGGCTTCTAACATGTTGATAAGATATTGTTGTTACGGAGACCAAATTCAAGAGGCGAACTCAATTTGAAGAAGCATCACAGTGCGATAAGGCAAAAGCATGGCAGTTTGGGCGAGTTGGTATGTCATGACTGTTTTAGGCTTGTAGCGCAGCTCGGAAGAGCAACAAAGGAAGGAGGTAGGGGTAATCAAAGGGAACTGAAAAACAGAGTGAGCGCTAACTTACAACTGACGGTTTATTTCGTGACACAAGGCTACTTATACACTCGGCAAACCATATGACATCAAGAGATAACAAAGAAACCAAGCAACAAAACCGATAGTAACCAAGTGGTAACATATTCAGACAGCCTGTGGCTGCAGTCGGAGATACGCCAATTCATTGCTTGATAATGATAATGACGGTGAGTTTACACATGCATGGCCCAGACCAATGGTAACCTTTGCTTCGATGATTGCTCTTGTGAGCTGATTATGACTGCGACCGAGAATGACGCATTCCTCTAAGACAGGTTCGCAACCACACGTTTTGCAGTGCTGCGCAAGAGACCCCCCAGCTGTAATGCAATTCTTGGCATTGTAACCATGTTCGCGCAGCCTGTCCTTCAGACATTGGCCAGTTTGACCAACGTAACGTTTTCCGCACTTGAGTGGAAAACAATAAACAACATAATGTGCGCAATTAACAAACTTATTTTTGTGGTTCTTGTCACAGGAAAGAGGAGCTACCTTATTGGGATTAGTGAGTTTGCAAATCCTCATTAGCTTGTTAGGGGCAGAAAACACTACAGGAACATTCGCTCGCTGGGCGATTTTCTTATTATGTGAGACGGTGTGAATATAAGGGATGACGCTAGTCCTACCCCGAGTAGTTACAGGATTATCTGCGTGCTGGCTGTCTTTTCTACGCTCTCTTAGAATTCGTTCTGCTATTGACACTTGTAGGAACACGGGATAACCAGCCTGCGAAAGCCGTTCGCACTGAGAGGCAAAGCTAGACGAAACAGTATGGTGGCACGACTTTTTCAAACCATTATTAAGGCAAAGGTTAGCAATGCCTCTCTTGATCAACTTGGAATGGGCAGAATGAAACGGAAGGAGTGGTTTGTTAGCACGACGTTCATAGGACCAACACGTATGAATATCCGAACAAGCTAAGCGCAAATCCAAAAACCGAATCTCATGATCCTGTGGGAGCTCGTAGGTAACGTCAAGAGGCGCAAGGCATTCTTGGACTATTGGCACTACCGAGGCAACCTCAGCCTCAGGAGAAGGCAGTTTACGTACAATGGAGAGATAATTATATAGGTTATGGCGAAGTAAACCGAATCCTTAGCACAGATGGAAGCAATAAACAGGGTGCTTCAGCGAACACTTTCAAAAATTTTTAAAGGTTGCCTGTAGCAGACAGCTCGATTCTAGTTTATGAGCCGGTCTATTCGAAGTGGCGGACACTACTAGCACAAGAAATTGAAATGCAAAATTGACGAATTAACAAGAATCGACTAATTAACTTTTTAGCTAATTATCCTATAACCCATATTTCAATTTACAAATTCTAGCAGTGGGCTTCGCAAGGCGGATCCACTTGGAACGAATTCTCAGGACGACACCAGTTTCGAGATATAAATTTCCGAACTTTGCGGAAAAATGCATTGCCGTTGCAGATACTTGTGTGTTTCAGTGCATAAAACAACGTTTTGTTAACAATTTAACTGGAACGCCAATGCATTTCACGTCAAAGTTTGGCAATTTATATCTCGAAACTGGTGTCACCTAGAAAATTCGTTCCAAGTGGATCCGCTTTGCGAACTCCACGGCTATTAATTCTAAATTGCAATATGGGATATAATGTAACTAGTTAAACTTAATTAGTGAATTTTTATTAATTAGTCGATTTGGCATCTCAAGTTATTGCGCAAGTATTGTCCTCCATTTCGAGCCCACTAGCTCATCAATTAGAATTGTGATATCTGCCACAGGCAACTTTTAAAGATTTTTGAAAGTGTTCGCTGAAACACTCCGTATGCAACCCATTTGGGGTTAGGTTTGTGCCTAGGTACTGTTATTGCTTAGTACGTTCCACAAATTTCAGTGTTCTTACCAATTGAATATAGGCCGCTAAAGTTATGAAGTGTACTGCTAAAGATGGGACAATTTATTTATCTTGGAAACGTTTAAAGTCGATCACCAGTCCTTACACCACTCACCTAATACGTTCAAAGTCCTGTTGAAATGCGACATGGTCACTATTGTTGTAAGTTGCACGCTAAATACCACACTATCGTCAACTAATATGGGCGCACAAGATGATATGCTGTCAGGAAACTCATTAACGTAGATGAGAAAAAGTAAGCGGCCTAGAACGTGGACTTGCGGTATCCCAGAGGGAACGTAACAATGCTACGAAGAGTAATTGTTTAGTAAAATAAATTGCTACCAATTTGATAGAAATTTACTGAGCCAGGTTAGCGCAAGCGAATATAGTCTTAGCGATGACAGTTTTAAAATCAAGTAGCAGTGAGTTACATGGAGAAAGGTCTTAACAAAATCAATAAATGTGCAATCTGTCTACGTCACGTAGATGTTGGAAAGCAGGTGAGTAGTTAAATTGGAGTTGAGTCCCGCAAAAAAAATCCTTTCGGCACCCATGCTGATTAGAAAAAAAGAAACTGTTAGACTCTGGATGGGCGTAAAAAGAGAATTACGTAAAAGCACGGTAGCGAAGCTGTTTACAGGGGGTACTTACAGGGGTAGCAAGTCTGGCCAACCTAGAAGCCAACCAACACCCAGCAAAGCCGTCGTCGACATCAGGTTAGCCGTGGCCGCTTATGGGTACGTCCCAGTAAATCCACGAATCAACATCATGTTCTAGTAGCCCGTAGCATGACCCCCGGTGGCAAAACCATCGGCCAGGCAGCACTAAGCAACCACAGCAGAGGAAGGGTAGTAACGCTTGAGTGTCGAAACGTGGACGACGTCGCTGGAGAACGGAACGGAAGATGTAGTGGAAATGGGGGACCCAATCTCGTACCTTACGTCAGTCATTTGCCGAAGGACACGGTACGGGCCCGCATAGCGAGAAAGGAGCTTTTCGGAAAGGCACACACGTTGGGAAGGGGGACCAAAGTAGCAAGAGGGCACCCGGATCAGAACGTTCGTCACCGTGTCGCTGGTCAGAAAGGCGCTTCTGCTTGTCTTAGGAAGCAGAAAGTCTACTACAGGCTATCTGATGCGTGTAATCAAGCCGGGAAGTGGCGTCGGGTGCATATTCACTAGTCAAAGTTGAAGGGAAGAAAGAAATGTGTCCAACGGTAAACTTGTTTCACGTCCGAACAAAAAGGTAAACGGAAAAGTATCCAGCAGAGTCCTGGAGGCAGCGATTGTATGCGAATGCCACGTATGGCAGTGCAAGGTCCCAATCACGATGGTGAACCGACGCGTACTTGAAAGCATGTATGTTATGGTCCGACACAAGCGGTCAGTGATCCCGTTCGTCTGGGGATGGTACGACGTGGTGATCTGGTGCTGTGTGGCGCAGCAGCACAGGATATTGTCGATGACTTTGAACAGGAATGTACGGCCTCTGCCAGTCAGCAATTGTCGTGGGGCACCGTGAACTAAAACTATGCCGCGGAGGAGAAAGTCTGCCACGTATTTAGCACATCTCGTTGCGAGCGCTCCTGTCATTGCTGATCGCGTCACGTAATTGGGAGCGACAGCAACACATTTGTTTCCTGAAGCAGATGTAGGAAATAGTCCGAGAAGGTCCAAACCTATGCTGAACAGAGGCCCAGGTGGGACGTCGATGGGTAGGAGATACCCAGCAGGACGCGTAGACGGTTTATTTCGGCGTTGACAGAGCTCGCAGGTGCTCAACTGACGCCGCACTGAGCGGGCTAGGCCAGACCAATAGAAGCGACGGAGCACCCTTCATGTGTGCGAGTAACACCAAGGCGGCTAGCGTTTGGGGCGCTGTGAAAAGCAGGGAGTGTGGATCGCAGGTGTGATGGCATAACGAGGACGAGGTCAGGACCGATATAAGGTGCCATCTTTCAGGGTGAGCATGCGCACATAGGCATCGCTAGCAGAGGATTCCAGGCGTTCAATTTTTTCTCTTAAGTAGGCATCACGACGCTGTTCGTCGGCGATGTTAAGCAACTGGCTTACGGAAAAGACGCAGTCGAGGGATTCCGTTCGCGGAGAGTCACAGTCGGTCGCAGGATAGCGGGACAAACAATCTGCATTTTTGTGCAGGCTCCCTATCCATTATACGACCGTGTACTTTTGCAGGCGCACTACCCATCGTGTGAGTTTGCTATTGTACGGTACTTCCAAGATGGGGCGAGCCAGCAGAGATGGTTGGAAACTTCTGTCAACGGTCAGCCATATGGATGCGGGCGAAATTTTGCAACTGCCCTCATGAGAGCGAGGCGCTCACGTTCTGTAATTGAGTAATTTCGTTCCGATGCGGACAGCAGCCTGCTGGCATAAGCGATGACGCTGTTGGCTCCACGTTCACGCTGGTCCAAGACAGCGCCTGTTCAGTAACCACTCGCTTTAGTGTGGACTTCGGTTTGGGCTGATAGATCAGAAGTGGGCCAAAATGGGAAGCGTTGTGAGGAGTGTGGTTCGCTTGGGCTACTTGTGCAGGACCCCAGGTAAAAGGGGCTTCTTGTATAAGAAGATCTGTGAGAGGTTTCGCAATCACTGCAAAATTCTTCACGAACCAGCGAAAATAAGAGCAAAGCCCCACAAAGCTGTAAACATCTTTGGCTGCATTCGGCACGGTAAGTCTTTCATGGCTCGAATGTTTTATGGGTGAGGTTGTACACCGGCAGCGTCCACATTATGGCTAAGGATCGCAATGCGGTGATGGCCAGAACGGCATTTCAATAAATTCAACTGAAGTCCGGCACGGCGGAACACGTTAAGAATGGTTGATAGGCGTTCGGGGTGTGTATCAAATGCAGGCGAAAGCACAATCACGTCGTCTAAATAACACAAGCATGTATACCACTTGCATCCATGAAGCAGATACTCCATCATTCGCTGGAATGTGGCTGGGGCATTACACAGAACGAGAGGCATAACCTTGAACTGGTAAAGCCCATCATGGGTTATAAAACCAGTTTCCTCTCGGTCCATTGTGTCCGCAGCAATATCAAGCAATATCCTGATCGAAGTACGATACAAGAGAAGTAAGTGGCACCATACAGACAATCAAGGTTATCATCAATTCGTGGGAACGGGTAAGCGTCTTTCTTCGTAATGTTTTTGAGGGGGCGATAGTTCACACAAAAACACCACAATTCATTCTTCTTTTTAAGTGAAACAACATGGAACGGCCAGGGACTGTAGAATAGCTCGATAGTGTCCTTTGCAAGCATCTTGTTGACTTCCTGCGGGATGGCCCTTCAGTAAGGGCGGCGGTGAACAGAGGCGGTATAACGTAAAGCTATTCCAAAACTTTTTTATTCCAATTCTGCAATCAGCCCTCCGCGATCGGTAACAAACTTTTTTGGACCACCCCCTTCTTCGCTTGTCAGTCACACGACGTCACGAAAACCGTGATAGCTTCCCATCTGCTATTACGTGTAGACACTGATTATGCATAATTGAAGCGAACAAAAAAAATTGTTATATCTGATTCGACGCCCTTCCGCCGTTAGACTTCGGCTATAGGTCAAAAGTTTAGGACTGCACCTACTTCACTTGTCTAACACGTGACGCCACAAAATCGCGAAAACTAACCGCCGCAAATTGGCGTGCATACGTTAAAGATAAATTATTATGCTGAATAAAACTAATTTTTTTCTTAATAGCCACAGGCTGCCCGTTCGGAAAGGAATAAAAGATGGCTGCCGCCGATCGCTCAGGCACTGGCTACTCGCACCTGCCAGAGACCATGGCTTTATTTGTGTACAATAAAATTTTATGCATGGCCGTGTAACGTTTTCATGCATTTTAGGCACGTTTACGACCTCGCTCTGCGAACTCTTCGTCGCTGAGAATCTGTTTTAACGGCATACTTAACCTTCCGTTGCAGCCTCCGCGATTTTTGTCCAGCCACCTGAAGCTAAGTAAGGGAAAGCGGACCAATCGCAGACGCCGGTACCACCCTCTTCATCCGGTTATCGATTTTCAGTGCACTGGCTCGGCACCATCGAATTACTCTCCTCTTGATCGTGCTCTACGCCTGTTGTCAGCCTATTAGATAAGAGAAGCCGCTCAGTGTAGGCAATGTTATTTGTTTTTAAAGTCAGCGAAATTGACCTCGTATAAATGAGGAGTCAGTTTAATTGGTCTCTTCAGGCAACATTTCGGGTCACCGCCCGATGCTTGCGTCGCCAGTTACGGAAGTATGACGTCAGGAAATTGCAATAAAAAACATATTGCAATAGTTCTACGTGATATGACCCCAGGACTGACTACGCCTGCGTCTGTGCCATTCGTAACAGTGGACGTCTGGTTCATAGGCCGATTACCCAACTCGAAAATGCCTCGCTACGGCTCGAGAATACGTCTGAGGACCTCAGTGTGGTCAGGCGGAAGGTCATTGGTGATCTTGCTGCAAATTTCACGGCTGCCATAAGTTGTCGGCGTTGCAGTGCTCTTCGAAGGAAATGTAGCGCCCATTGCGAAAGCTTCTAGCTGAAAGTGTTGCAGGGGCAATGGTGGGCTACAGAAAGCCCCTCTGGAAGTACTTGCTTGATAAAGCAGAAATTCACAAGTGAAAAGGTGGTCCTATTTCCTGTACTGCTCAGGGCTATGTAAGGTGCAGCGACACCGTGCGTGAGCAGGACGTCAGTAAGAGGCATCACGTAGTAGTCGACATCCGGAACAGCTGGCGAACATGACAATTCTACATGCGTCATGGCTTTAGAAATAAGGCCAAAAAAAGATATCTGCTATGTAATCGAGACAGAGGACGTTGGTCACTGGGCTCACAGAGGCGAAGCAGTTTGAGGCGGAGGGTACCGGCGGAGCAATGAATCGGAGCGAAATTGGCAGCGAGAAAATAATGTCCAAGTATAAGGTCGTGAGGGTACTGCGCAAGGACCGTAAAAACACAGATGGAGGACGTTTAAGTTTCGCCTTTAAGAGTGGAACGCAACAGCATTCAAAGATCACTGACTGCTTCTCACGCTTCCCGGCAACTAGCGCGTATATAACTGTAATGTTTATCGGGAAACGATAGCAGCGAACGCAATATCCGAAGGCAGGCTTTCTGGTAGAAACGTGTTCTCTTCCGTGGGAGGTGAAGCGGTGGAGGCGAGCGTCATCTGGAGGTATTGCTGGAGGTATTGTTTTCGCGTAACAGAATCGTGTTTTCTCGTATAATTAAATTACAATCCGACGCTATCATGTCTGCGGGTTGTGTGCATATCGTACTGTACGATTTTCTATGTATTTAAGCTTGATAAATTCAAGTAGTTCAGTAGTTTCCTCGCGCCAAATGTAGGGCTTGGGTATTGGTGGTGCGAAAATATTTTTGCTGAAACGACATCCGACATCGAAGCTTTTTGCGGAAACGACGTACGACATCACGCCATCGCCGGATTTTCTGCGACATGGGGCCCTTAACGCTTTCGCGTTAAAAAAATCTTCCTTACAGCTTCTATCCTGTCGTCGCCTCGTTGCCAACCTGTCCCTCTTCCACTGATTCCATTATTCGAAGTTTAATCGCCCGCCGTACATTGTCCATCCATCACGCCGGTCACAAAGCATTAGCTATTCCCTGCAGGTAGGACAACCACACTCACGCAAAAATACATTTTCAGCCTCGTTTATCTATCCAGCATCTAAAGACTGAAGTTAATGCCGTCACTCGCTCGTCACAATGTGCTCAAGATATACCAATTTTTCATTTAACAAATTGAACGTGTCGTAGCACTTGTTTGTATATGCTGTATCCCCACCCTATATATGATACCCCTTGTACGGGGCCTTCATGACGATGGGCTGCAGGAACTTTGCGATAGCAGCTGTATTTGGGGATCGGAAGGTTCACCAACCTTGCTGATCACGTGGCGCAGGAACTGCAGCAAAACAAAGCAAAACTTTTCTGGTTCCAAAGTGAGTCCGCGTGACTTGATTGCCTCTAGCACAGTTTCAAGGGTGGTGGAAACTTGCAGAAAGAACGTTGATGTCGTCCTAGTAGACGATGCAAGTGTGCTACTTCAAGCCAGCCAACATTGTGTCGATTACAAGCTGGAACGTCATGGGTGCTGAGCAGAGATCGAAGGGCACGACCTTGAAAGAGACCGTCCGATGTGACAAAGGCTGCCTTCTCTCGATCCCTCTCAGCCGCTTCGATTGGCAAGAACTCCGCCTTCAGGTCCGTCGACGAAAAGTGGTTTGCATTTCAGAGCCGGTCCAGTGCGTGGTCTATCCGTGGGGCGAGGTATACGTCCTTCTTTGTGACTTTGTTTAGGCGACAATAATGGAGGCAAGAAAGCAGAGTTCCATTCTTCTTTTTTTGCTAAGGCAACAAGAGACGCCCATCAGCTATTCGATGGCTGGATGATTTCGTCACGTATCATTTCGCCGCCTTGTTGCTTTTCGCCTCTCGATCGCTTGTCGAAATTCGGTACGGGTTTGGCCGGTGTGGTCGACTGGATCCTTCAGTTATGCGATGCTTTGCAACTTGTCTTTGTCGAATCTTTGCTCACAACGAAAAACAATCCTCGTATTGCTAGATGAGGCCCTTGAGCTGTCCTCACTTACGCGTTGGAAGACTCGGATTGATGTCGAAGGCTGGTTCGCCAACTAAGGCCATCGAGTTAAATTCGGGAGTATGCGAGAGGACAAACGCATTGCGGGTTTTCAAAATTTCTCTATGTATGCGATCGTCGTGCCCTTATTGAGGTGTTTGTGCTCCTGGTTAAAGTCTGTCAGCATCACTTTCGCTTTTCCCCCCTTCCAGTCTAGCGATGTCTATTGCGACAAAAATTTCACGGTCCAGCAGTTGATACTAGTCGCCCTCGACGACGCCCTTGACCCCTGCGGATGTTTTGGTAACGACAGAAATGATCGCGCTGGAGTGAGGTTAGGTACTGACTTGGCCTTCGAGCACAGTCAGTTAAAAAATGCTAAACGCGGGCTTCATTCAGCGGTATCGCTTGATCCGTTGACAACGTTATCGACTAGGGTCTTACGTAATGGTGCGGAGTTGGCTGAGAAAGTCTATGTTGAGTATTTCATCCCGTGGACATTGCTGCAGGGTAAGAAACGAATCAGGGTAAGCCTGGTTATGAACTGAAACTCTCGCCGTGCAGATTCCAGTCGGCGTTATGAGGTGCACTCCAGCTGACCGGACTTGAGCACTGTCTCATGCAGCCTTGACTTTCTTCAACTTGGTGGCGAATGATCCGCTTACAGCCAGACTTTGACAGCCTGACAAGGGCGAGTCCTCACGAGGGCCTTTCTCTCCCCCCCCCCCACTTGGTCAGGTGAGGATGCGATGACCACGTCCTGCGGGAAGATTGGCGACGGTGAGGGAAGGCGCACGTTGTGATATGAGGGCGAAGAAAGGTACGGTGGCGAATGAGGTTAAATGAAGAAAAGCCGACTCATATTCCAGACATATAGAAATGTCACACATATTCGCTTATAAAATCTTTAGATGAAAATATGGCTTCTAGGTATGACTGACTTATGACCACGCTCAATGAAGTCAAAGCGGTCCGAAGTTCAATGGAACAACAGGCTACAGTTATTGAAGATCGTTTTAATGCAGTTGAATAAAGCATTCGGAAATCTGAGGCACAGCAACTTCAAGATGTTGCTCCGGAAGTCGTGACGCTTGATCAGAGATTGAACGAATTCGAAGATCACTCATGCCATGAGAATCTAATATTCCACGGTATTGCCGATAGTTTTAAAGAGACGTGGGCTGAATCTGAACAAAAAATCTGCTCTCTTCTGAATGACGCATTTAACTTTGGTTTTGACGGGAACGACGAACGCATATCTCGCGCCCACAGACTTGGCCGTTTAGTTCCCGACAAATGTTGACCTATTATTCTTAAATTTGTGTCTTTTAAACTCTGGGAAACTATTCTTGCCTCACAAAACAAGTTAAAATCCTCCAAGGTAACCGTTAGTGAAGATTTTTGTAAAGCGACAAGAAATGTGAGAAAAAGGTAGTTTGAGTTTAGTGCGCAAAGCAATAAAAACTTTTCAGTAGGGTATAACACGCTTGATATTGGAAATAAGTGTTATGTTTACTAGGCGGACGCAGACAGCGTCTGCGGATCGGGACCAACCAGTGACAGCGGTATAGCCAGGTCTTCGTCCAGCACTAGCCATACCGCCGCAGATACGTCTTTATCCTAACCAAAAACGTGCTCTTAATATCGACCATCGGAATTTATCGTTTCTGCTTACTAACGTCTGGAGTATTGTAAAAAAAAAACGCGATGATTTATTGTCTATTATTGACTCATGCGCTTCCGATATGGTGGTGCTGACGGCGACTAGGCTTTCAAACGCTATAAGTGATACATAATTATTTGACTGAAAATAATTACACCATCGGACAGGCCGCCATTGGAATCTGAACCTGGCAACGTTTAACGTTAGAACGTTATCTAGTGAGGCGAGTCTAGCAGTGTTATTGGAGGAATTAGAGGGTAGTAAATGGGATATAATAGGGCTCAGTGAGGTTAGGAGGACAAAAGAAGCATATACAGTGCTAAAAAGCGGGCACGTACTGTGCTACCGGGGCGTAGCGGAGAGAAGAGAACTAGGAGTCTGATTCCTGATTAATAAGGAAATAGCTGGTAACATGCAGGAATTCTATAGCATTAACGAGAGGGTGGCAGGTCTTGTTGTGAAACTTAATAAGAGGTACAAATTGAAGGTGGTACAAGTCTGTGCCCCTACATGCAGTCATGATGACCAGGAAGCCGAAAGCTTTTATGAAGACGTGGAATCGGCGATGGGTAAAGTCAAAACAAAATACACTATACTGATGGGCGACTTCAATTCCAGGGTAGGCAAGAAGCATGCTGGAGACAAGTCAGTGGGGGAATATGGCATAGGCTCTAGGAATAGCAGAGGAGAGTTATTAGTAGAGTTTGCAGAACAGAATAATATGCGGATAATGAATACCTTTTTCCGCAAGCGGGTTAGTCGAAAGTGGACGTGGAGGAGCCCGAATGGTGAGACTAGAAATGAAATAAACTTCATACTCTGCGCGAACCCTGGCATCATACAAGATGTAGACGTGCTCGGCAAGGTACGCTGCAGTGACCATACGATGGTAAGAACTCGAATTAGCCTAGACTTGAGGAGGGAACGGAAGAAACTGGTACACAAGAAGCCAATCAATGAGTTAGAGGTAAGAGGGAAACTAGAGGAATTCCGGATCAAGCTACAGAACAGGTATTCGGCTTTAACTCAGTAAGAGGACCTTAGTGTTGAAGCAATGAACGACAATCTCATGGGCATCATTAAGGAGTGCGCAATAGAAGTCGGTGGTAACGCCGTTAGACAGGAAACCAGTAAGCTATCGCGGGAGACGAAAGATCTGATCAAGAAACGCCAATGTATGAAAGCCTCTAACCCTACAGCTAGAATAGAACTGGCAGAACTTTCGAAGTTAATCAACAAGCGTAAGGCAGCGGACATCAGGAACTATAATATGGATAGAATTGAACAGGCTCTCAGAAACGGAGGAAGCCTAAAAACAGTGAAGAAGAAACTAGGAATAGGCAAGAATCAGATGTGTGCGTTAAGAGACAAAGCCGGCAATATCGTTACTAATATGGATCAGATAGTTCAAGTGGCTGAGGAGTTCTATAAAGATTTATACAGTAACAGTGGCACCACGACGATAGTGGAAGAGAGAATAGCCTAGAGGAATTCGAAATCCCACAGGTAACGCCAGAACAAGTAAAGAAAGCCTGAGGAGCTATGCAAAGGGGGAAGGCAGCTGGGGAGGATCAGGTACCAGCAGATCTGCTGAAGGATGGTGGTCAGATTGTTCTAGAGAAACTGGCCACCCTGTATACGCAATGCCTCATAACCTCGAGCGTACCGGAGTCTTGGAAGAACGCTAACATAATCCTAATCCATAAGAAAGGGGACGCCAAAGACTTGAAAAATTATAGACCGATCAGCTTACTGTCCGTTGCCTACAAAGTATTTACTAAGGTAATCGCAAATAGGATCATGAACGCCTTAGACTTCTGTCAACCAAAGGACCAGGCAAGATTCCGTAAAGGCTACTCAACAATACACCATATTCACACTATCAATCAAGTGATAGAGAAATGTGCAGAATGTAACCAACCCTTATATATAGCTTTCATTGATTACGAGAAAGCGTTTGATTCAGTCAAAACCCCAGCAGTCATGGATGCATTACGGAATCAGGGTGTAGATGAGCCATATGTAAAAATACTGGAAGATATCTATAGCGGCTCCACAGCCACCGTAGTCCTCCACAAAGAAAGCAACAAAATCCCAATAAAGAAAGGCGTCAGACAGGGAGATACGATCTCTCCAATGCTATTCACAGCATATTTACAGGAGGTATTCCGAGACCTGGAGTGGGAAGAATTGGGGATAAAAGTTGATGGAGAATACCTTAGCAACTTGCGATTCGCTGATGATATTGCCTTGCTTAGTAACTCAGGAGACCAATTGCAATGTATGCTCACTGACCTGGAGAGGCAAAGCAGAAGGGTGGGTCTGAAAATTAATCTGCAGAAAACTAAAGTAATGTTTAACAGTCTCGGAAGAGAACAGCAGTTTACGATAGGTAGCGAGGCACTGGAAGTGGTAAGGGAATACATCTACTTAGGGCAGGTAGTGACCACGGATCCGGATCATGAGACTGAAATAACCATAAGAATAAGAATGGGCTGGGGTGCGTTTGGCAGGCATTCTCAAATCATGAACAGCAGGTTGCCACTATCCCTCAAAAGGAAAGTGTATAACAGCTGTGTGTTACCAGTAATAACATATGGGGCAGAAACCTGGAGGCTTACGAAAAGGGTTCTACTTAAATTGAGGACGACGCAACGAGCTATGGAAAGAAGAATGATAGGTGTAACGTTAAGGGATAAGAAAAGAGCAGATTGGGTGAGGGAACAAAGGCGAGTTAATGACATCTTAGTTGAAATCAAGAAAAAGAAATGGGCATGGGCAGGACATGTAATGAGGAGGGAAGATAACCGATGGTCATTAAGGGTTACGGACTGGATTCCAAGAGAAGGGAAGCGTAGCAGGGGGCGGCAGAAAGTTAGGTGGGGGGATGAGATTTAGAAGTTTGCAGGGACGGCATGGCCACAATTAGTACATGACCGGGGTTGTTGGAGAAATATGGGAGAGGTCTTTGCCCTGCAGTGGGCGTAACTAGGCTGATGATGATGATGATGAATTACACCATCTATCGCCAACACCAGACTGAAAAACAGGTAGGTGGTGTACTGTGTGCCGTTGCCGATTACCTCGTATCGGACATCGTCATCGCCGCTACTGCCCTTGAAATTCTCTCCGTCCGCATAAACCTTGACTACCAAAGTGCATTATTTTGTGTGGGCTATATGTCACCGTGCTCGACACCATATTCCTGCGACTAATGATGTGATTTATTGAATGGTTTGGTTACGAGATACCCTCCACTGCCTTTATTTTTGTTAGGTGGCTTCAATTTTCCCAAAATAAACTGGTGTGGTCCTTTTCCTACTATCAGAGACACTTGCGCAGTTAGCCAATCCTTTTTGACCCTATGCATGCAGTTCAATTTTTCACAGCTGGTGTCAAGCTCTACAAGATTTGGGTCCTTGACATTTAACCTGTTAGATTTAAATCTTACCACTGCTCCTCACCTTTTGCGTGGTATCACTTATATGCCCTATTTGTTCTGTTTGTACGACCATTGCCTTATTCACCTCCAAATAACTGTGCATACTGCAAAGAAAGTTAAAAGCGTCAAGGCAATCAGAGACTATTCGAGAGGTGACTACGCATCAATTAACACCAAACTTGCACTCTTCCTTGAAAACTGCATGCCTACCTTCTGTGAGAGAACAGTTGATGAAAATTGGACTTCATTTAAGCATACAGTCGCGCCCCTAGTTGATAAGTAAGTCCGATTACTCCTTATTGCGAAAAACTCCTGATCACCGTGGTTTATCGTCACCTTGAAACGACTTTTGAATAAGGAGAAACGCTTCTTTCGCCTTGCAACACGTGTTAACATTTCAGAACATTGGTGAGCATACGGTGATGTTCTCCGAACTTATCGATTAGCTATCACAGAAGCCAAGCACGTCTTTCTGAATAACACACTGCCTTCACTTCTTTCCACAAATCCATCTAAATTCTGGAGCATTATCAGACCTAAAGAACGAAATGTCATTCAGCTTTCTGATAACCCTGTCCGACCGTTAGTTATTTACCTCGTGGAGCATAAACTTACACCAGTAATATCTGACAAGGAAGGTTATATTGTAATTATCCCAGATGACATGTTTTCAGAAAAAGCGATTTCAGCCATTGAAAACAATTTACAGCCAGTAAAACTCAAGCCTTCGGCAGTTAAGCAACATGCGGTTGACTTCCTGTCAAGACATAATCTTGATATGGTTGTATCTAATGTCAAGAAAGCAAGATCCCTCACCTTAGAACTGTTTTTCTCGGCGAAGACCCATAAGCAAGAAATTCCTTTTCGTGTTATAGTGTCAGAGAAAGGGACGTGGCATGGGGGTCTGTGTCGCTAGCTGCCTACAGAACTTCTTAGCTTCGCTAATTTTTTCAGACCCCTTTTGCTTGCGTAATTCTCAGGCAATGGTTCAGTATTTGAGAGAGGAAAATCCTGGTGATTGTACAGCTTTTAGTATGGATATCGAAGACCTGTATGATTCCTTGCCGCATGACGGGTTGCTAAATTCCGTAAATGTGTGCATTAGAGAACAAGTGCAAGAGTCGGCTATTATTCACAGATGCGGTGTTTCCACAGGAGCTTTTCTAGAAATTCTTTCAATGTACTTGAAGTCGACGCTGATTGGGTGGAGAGATGGCGTTTTGCTGTCGAAATCGGGCATTTGTATTGGCTGAAAGGTTCACCCTATTCTTAGCAATATTTACCTGACCAAGGTTGACAGCTGCTTAGAGAATGTCTTAGGTAATTGCGTCATCAAGATATTTTGTTACGTTCATGATTACCTGATTTTGTGCAATAGGGAAGAATTCTATTCCGCTGCTACCTCAGTAAGTGAGCAATCTAAACTTTATGGAGGATGAATAAAGTTTACCAAGGAATTTCCTCAGCGACGCGTAATTCAGTTTCTAGACATTCCCTTGGTCTTCGAACAAAATCACGTTTGTTGGCAGTCCCCAAGATCTTCGAAGCTGTTGTTAAACTTCCATTCCAAGCATTCCAAGGTAGTAAAAAACAGAATTGCCATGTCGTGCCTTCAGTCTTCTCTCACACGACCCTGCATGTACAAAATGAGCGCCAGTTTTAATGCGCAGGTCCGGCGCCTATTAGAAGCAAGTTATCCTAGTGTAGCAGTGGCCACTGTGGCTTAACGCCTAAAGAAGTCGGTTTCGAGGGGGACGGACGTGATTACATAAAGCAGTAATATAAAAAAAAGAGTAGTGTATATTCCGTACGTTCATTCAGTGTCGCACAGGCTCAAAAAGGTTGCAAGTAGATATGATGTTAATGTTGCTTTCACTGCTCCCAATAAGCTAGGTAAGGTATGCGCTGCCGTGCAGAGGAAAAAGGAGCAGGTAAAAGGCAAGAAAATAACAGATATTTGTCCAGTGAAGCACAATAAGAACAACAGATTTAGTGACTGTCGTATGTGTGTGGTTTATAAATTTGCCCTTAGCTGTGGCCAGTTCTACGTAGGGCAAACGGGGCGGTGTATCAGTCAGAGGCTAATGGAACATAAAAGTTCGTTAACCGGTGGATCGCCTTCTAATCTTTCTTTACATTGCCAAGATTGTAACTGCACGCCAGAGTTAGATCAATATGCGATAATTTACAGGCATAAGAATGAAGATACGCATCTTATGGTAGAGGCATGGCATATCTATAATGGTGGAAGTGTGCGCGTGAGTCAGCCTTCGATTACCTTACATAAGGAAGATATTAAGTGCCTTAACAGTTATTCCTCACGTAGACCGGCACATCTACCCGACTGACACGTGGTGATACCAGTCCAGAGCTTGCGCAGATGAGTTTTGTTTCTTCTTTCTTTTTTCACCTCAGTGCTCCCTTCGGTTGATAGTTGGCGCTCGTGCTGTCCACTTGTGTCCTGTCTGAACGCCTCACCTCTTTCTTGCATAATGAATGCTTTTTAATCCTTTCTTACCTAAGACTAACGCAGAGTGGATCCACCTTCCACCTCTTATTTCCTGCATTGAAGACACGCCAGTCTTCAAGACAGCCATCACCGAGCTTATCATTGAACCGGCATCTCCGTTATGATTCTTGCTTTTTCCTTGTGCTTTTTTTTCTAGCCACCCCCTATGTAACGCCCCTGTTGGCCATAAGATTATTGTAATCAATAAATAAATATCATATCCGTGGTGGGTTCAAAGTTTTCAAGTGCACAGGCAGGAAGGTTCAGGGGTAAGGCGAAGGAAACTGTTAACTGACTCATAAATGGCTGTTGATGTTAGCAGTAGCTAAAGTTATCGAAAGCTGTCGTCACTGAGAGTGAAATGAAATGAAAGTTTTGTTTCACTGCTTCTTGCTTTTTCCTTGTGCTTTTTTTCCTAGCCACCCCCTATGTAACGCCCCTGTTGGCCATGAGATTATTGTAATCAATAAATAAATATCATATCCGTGGTGGGTTCAAAGTTTTCAAGTGCGCGGGCAGGAAGGTTCAGGGGTAAGGCGAAGGAAACTGTTAACTGACTCATAAATGGCTGTTGGTGTTAGCAGTAGCTAAAGTTATCGAAAGCTGTCGTCACTGAGAGTGACAACATGATGGGGAGGAGCGACGGCGAACTTTTGGCATCACTTCGAGATTATTTTTTTTATTGCGCAGCAATTACATGGACATTCCAAGCGCATTTCCGCCGTCGCGGTGAGGTTCCGCGTAGAGCCCAAGGACGATAACACCACCGCCGCGCACCGTACGCTGTGTGTACGAGTGAAGGCATGCGAGGGGACCCGACAATTGCGGCTCAGTCTCACTTAAGCTCGAGACACATGGTGCGATTTTGGGTGCGATCGGTCGTACGACCATTCGCATCGGCAGCCGCACTCAACAGGTTCTCAACCAAATCGCCGAACGCGACGCCGAATCACACGCTGCGCATGCGACCAACTTGCAAGAGACGACGGCGGATAGGAAGCGCACCGTCTACCGTTGTGCACGAGGCACTCAGCGTTGCGAGGCGCCGGGGGGAGGGGGGGCGCGGCGTTCTACTCCAGCTGCAAGTGCGCGTGCGGCTGCATCGCGTGGTCGCCCGGCTGTGCTTGAGACCGATCTGCGTTGGGGACAGTCTAGGTGCATCGGCGGCTTGTAGCGTTGTGCATGCTGCGTGTTCTAGGCGCTCACTTTTCGTTGAAGTGTTGCTGCCACGTTTCCTCACGCCAGCTTCTTGACAGCGAGTTTGCGTGGACATCGAGTCAGGTGTGTTCATGTTTGCTTGTGCGCGCGTGACACCGTGCTTGTTAATTTAAGTAGTGTGCCTATGTTTACAGGTTTACACGGCCGATAACGCTACTATGCTTAATTCGCATAGCCATCCACTAATTTGCTATCACAATCGATGCTTCGCGTTTCGGGCGACCCTGTGACTTTCTTCCGCTGATCACCACCAATAAGCGCACAATTTATCCGAAATACACTCACTGGAATTTACCTTTACTTGTCTAACTGTAATCGACGAAAAATAGGGTTTTGAGAATTTCTTTTGTTCACTTACAGAAGAGTTCATAAATTTCTCTCACTGCCATGTGTCCCAGCTAACCTTGGCCAAGGTGCCAAGAAAAAAAATTTTTGAAAGAAATATGGACAAGACGCGATCTTACGACCTTAGGTGTGTGGTCGTAATACCTGACGAACAAACACAACAGGTCCTAAAACCTTGTGTTGCACAATACTTGTTGATGTTTTTTTTTTCCCTACAACACCGTGGCTAACGTTAGCTAGGACACCCTATATGAAAACATGAATTGTGGGCTCTCCTGGAAAGCTGCCGATCTCAAGCGAGAGGATAAGGGAATCGCTGATTTCGTCTTCACGACAATCATCTTTTTAATATTTGACATAAACTGACTGTACCAGCTGGCACTCTTCTACTTGATCTGACCTATATGAGCATTTGAATAGTGCACGAAAATTAGTAAATTATTTTAATAGTAAGGAGCTTCTATATAAAATCGAATTGAATTGGGGCCCATCCCTTACAAAAATGAACGTTAACATTCTTTCGAACTCCTACCAACTTTCTATTTACTTTATTAACAGTCTATTTACATTTACATTCTAGTAACATTTGTTCGTACACAGTCAAAAGACTTCCTTCTTACTTTTGTATGAAGAATATTTTCAATACACGGTTAACAGACTTTCTTCTTACTTTTGTATAAAGAATGTTTTCAATACACTGTTAACAGACTTTCTTCTTACTTTTCTGTAAAGAATGTTTGAAATACACCGTTAAAAGACTTCCTTCTTACTTTTGTATAAAGAATATTTTCAATACACTGTTAACAGACTTTCTTCTTACTTTTGTATAAAGAATGTTTTAAATGCACCGTTAAAAGACCTCCTTCTTACTTTTGTATAAAGAATATTTTCAATACACTGTTAACAGACTTTCTTCTTACTTTTGTATAAAGAATGTTTTAAATACACCGTTAATAGACTTCCTTCTTACTTTTGTATAAGAAATATATTTCATACACCGTAAAAGACCTCCTTCTTACTTTTGCACATAGAATATTTGAAGGTCCCCATCAACATGTATTTTCTTACTTTTATCTCTATAAGCACTTCAGTACTGCGTCAGAAGGCTCGTTACTTTTGTGTAAAGAATGTTGTACAATACATCATCGAACTATATTTTTTTGTTTGAAGGACATGTATCCTCAGTACGTCCACAGCTCGTACTGTTTGCCAAAAAATATTTAGAATGGGAAGTAACTTGAGAGTTTTTGATAAATTTTTCTAACACACATTAATGCCGATATATGACACACTCAGGAGTCAAGCTCTTTGTCTTAAATCATAGTCCCAATCCAAGTCGGTAGCCAATTGTTGACGGAGTGCTACTAAAATGTGTAAAGAAATATGTTCGTAAATTGTTAGAACTAATCTTTTAGAGGTTCTACTGGACTACGTGAGCGTGCGGTGACGTCAGCACACTCCGAGAATATTTGCTTGCGCTACACCACCTGACCGGTGTGATAGCGGACTACTGTGCAGGCCGCGCACCAGTTGCAGATCTTTATCCCGGCCTTGGGGCTGGTTAATTAAAGGCCGATTTACGCTTGAGCCGTGACGCGTGCGGTCGTGCAGAAAACTGTACATTTCGCCCACTAGTTCACAAATTTTAGCATACACTGGGCTCGCACATTCAGTGTAAACCGAAATGTGTGTACCAGTCTACGAAATGTGCAAATTTTCACCCGACCACATGCGTGCGGGCAGGCGGGTAGTGTGGCGTGGGGCTCGAGCGTAAATTTGCCCTTATCACGCACTGCTATTGCAATGCCACCAATTAGCTTTGCAACGAGATAATCAGGCCAGTGCATTCTGCGATATAAATAGTACGCCCTAAGCTGGAACGTGTCAGCATAGTAGCGTCACGATATTTGTTAAAAAGAAGAAAAAGAGCCGGAACTCAGGGTAACACGGCGCTGGAACGTTGCCGCTCAAATGTCCAAAAGGCTGCAAAGTACAGCTGCTGCTGAGTGGGAGCGGGTATTGACCTGAGATGCGCACAGGTCGAATAGAAAGAAAAGCTGAACTCTGTGCAAGCAACACTTTTCTGTGAAAAAATAATTAAATCACCCTTACTGTATAAAAAAATGTAGCTTTCTACGCGTTTCTATTCGCACGCTTTCGTCCCTGCCTCCTGCCGACGGCTTCTGCACATTAAAGGAAATAGGACCTTGCATCAAAGTGAAGGCTAAGTAACTATGTCAACTGATGTGCTTTATGGCGATGGTAGCTTGCTGTGTGTGAAAACAGATCGAAAAGGAATAATTATTCACTCTTAACATTCAGTGATCTTGTTTCACAACACGGCGACAAAATTCTGAGCTCCGACAAGGGGTCATCATGACATACGTAATAATGGCATTCCGTATACCAAGAGCCAGGATATCAAAGACCATGCTTTTGCCGTGCTTCGGGCGTCTGAAAACTACTAACGTCACAACCGCCACGCTTCGGACATGTATTTGACTATAAAATTAGTACTACAATGTGCTTCACAGCTGGGCGCCAGGGAGCAAAGTTTTGTCTTTGAAAGCAGCAAGTGCTAAAGGATGCTCTTGCGCAAAATAGAATAACCAGATCCTTTACCCAATATGATTTTATTATTCTATGTTTATTACATTTCGAGAAAAAAGTCGGTTTTCAGAACAATAATTGCCTCGAAAGATAAAACTAAAGCCCCTAAATAAAGCCCCTAAATACCCAACAAAATTGAGCCGGCTGCCTTCTAAGTTTTTTTTTTCAACCTCGGCCATGAGGTACATTCCTACCTCTAAGTGCAGTTCCCAGAAAGGGGTGCGTACACAAAGGCCGGCCACAGCTTTCGCCAAGAGGCGAGGAATGTCTAGGTGTGAGTCACCCATCACAAGGTAGCGGCAGGAGGGGGGGCATGTTTCGGCTTAAAGAGGGGCTTTAGTTCCGCGGCGGTCAAGGCGAAACGGGTGGATGGAAAGAATGTCACATGCCTCTCCCGCGCATGCGCACAAATTTGACAGTTGACCGAGTTGAGGCAAAGAGGGAGACCATGGCAATCGCCATCAGTTCCTTTGCGACGCCAGCATGGTACGGTCGGAGCGCTGTAGGTATAGTGTACTAGATTAGGTGTAGTGGGCCGAGGGAAGGCCCTGGTAGGCTGCGCGCGTAAAGCTCAAATCCCAGAAATCTCAAGTGGCCGCGAGGTGGCGCAGCTGCGCCTTTCACCTGGTAGGCTTCAACCTATCATTTTTCAAACAAGGAAAATTGATTGAACAGTCATTACCAGGACTCGTGTACGCGGATGATATTGTATTAATGGCTGAGAATGCAGAAGATTTGCAGGAATTAATGGAAATATGTGGTACAGAAGGAGACAGATTAGGCTTGAAGTTTAGCAAAGAAAAATCAGCAGTGATGATTTTTAATGATAACATTTGCGGGGAGCATAAGATACAGGAGGCCAC
Organism: Dermacentor variabilis; assembly: GCF_050947875.1. Lineage (NCBI taxonomy): Eukaryota > Metazoa > Arthropoda > Arachnida > Ixodida > Ixodidae > Dermacentor > Dermacentor variabilis. The sequence continues at coordinate 195,723,583 of NC_134572.1, read as the reverse complement.
GCTGGAGATAGTCGATGAATACAAGTACTTTGGGGTGTGGATAAATAATGGCATTGAGTATCTGACAGAGTACGAAAAATATCTAACGACTAAAGGTAACAGAAGTGCAGCGATTATGAAGAGTAGGGCACTGTGGAACTACAATAGGTACGAGGTAGTACGAGGGATATGGAAGGGGGTAATGGTACCAGGCCTGACTTTTGCCAATGCAGTTCTATGTAATAGAACAGAGACCCGGCAACAGTTGGAAATTAGGCAACGTGGTGTGGGTAGGCTCGCTCTGGGAGCACATGGCAAGACACCAAATCTAGGAGTGCAGGGGGATCTGGGTTGGTCTTCTTTCGAGGGCAGAGAGGCTAGTAGCAAGAGAGCATTTGAGGAGCGATTGAGAAAAATGGGGGAAATTCAGTGTGCTAGGAAGGTTTTCAGTTACTTATACACGAGGAATGTTGACACGAGGTGGAGGAAGCGAACTAGAAAATTGACAAGCAAATACTTGGGCAGTAGCGGAGGGACAAGAAAGGAATCATCTGTCAAGAAAAAGGTTAAGGAGACAGAGAGGGGTATGTGGAGTACAGAGATGCAAACCAAATCGGCATTGGAGTCATACAGGACGTTTAAGCAAAAAATAGCCAAAGAAAATATTTACGATAACTCTAAGGGAAGCTCTTTGTTGTTTGAAGCCATGACAGGTGTACTGCGGACTAAAATGTACCGAGCCAGATACCAGGAGATAGATTTGGTGTGCGAGGCGTGTGGAGAGGAGGAGGAAATGGCTGAACACCTGATACTTGCTTGTAAACAACTTCACCCTGCAGTTGAATCTAACGGGGAACTATTCAAAGCTTTGGGTTTTAAAGACAGTGAAAGTAGAATAGACTTTGAACAGGTAGAAATAACTAAACGGAGACTATCTGACTGGTGGATAATATCAACGCAAAAGTAAAGGAGTAAGTACATAGGTATGCATGCATATAGAACCATTAAAGGATAGGTGGCGCGCGCCGCCGCCGCCTGATTCAAAGGGTTGAGCCTCAATCATCCATCCATCCATCCTGGGGATTCCGCCGGGTGGCAGCGGGTGCTTGCCGGCTTGCCTGTCTCTTCTTGTGTGTTGACGCTTCGCTGTGCTTCGATGTTCATGGTGTACTGTGTTTTTTCTTCACGATGAAGCCTCGACGCAGGAACTACTGCTTCGCGCCTGGTTGCAGGACGGGGTATAGCGGCGCTAAAAACTCGCCAAAACTTTCTTTGTTTGGAGTCCCCGATGACGAATGCAAGCGCCAGATTTGGGAGCGCAACCTTCATCCCCCTGACCATGCTTTAGAAGTGACTGACGCTCTTTGTGAGTTGCACTTCGAGGATAAGTACATTTTGAGAGACTATGTGCATGTGATTGACGGAAAAGAGGTGCACCTTCCACGTGGAAAGCCATCGCTTTCACCAGACGCCGTGCCCACTATACTGCCGAACATTCCGAAGTATCTTTCGAAGAAGCCCACTCGAGAACCTCCGCCACCGAAGAGGCGGTGTGAAGAAGCAACGAAAGATCACGGAACAAAGAAATTCTGTGATGAAGACATACACGGCTGCTGTGCAACGCCGCAACCCAGCGAACCGGACGTATGTGTGGAGCCAGCCGTTCCATTGGACATTGAAAATGTTCCCAAACCGACCGATCAGTGGGATATGCACAAATTTCCATATTATGCTGGTGCTGCATTGTTAGCGCACTGATTTGTGTTGATGACCGGGAATGCTCAAATCCTGGGCCAAAAAGGATTGATGAGATCCTTGCTCAAGGCAAACTCGAGGAAGGAGAAATTTCTTTATAAACAATCTCTCGCAGCAGTGCTCAACACTTCTCACTTGTGATTGAGAGAAGCGATGCACGACTTATATACTACACTGCTGGATATGTAGCACGAAAATGCGTGCTCAGCCTCAACTGTGCGTCGTGTAAGAAGATACTACTAGTTGAGCCAGCAGCAGCAGCTTCTGACCGCCTCCCCTCTAGCTTTACTGAGCAATGCGACTTGGGTGGACTGTTGTACCCACCAAAAGGGCTGTACAACTTCATGCTTGCACGCGAAAATATATTCACTAAATGTTTTAGTGTAACAGAGCTGCATGCCAACATCATCTGTGATGTTGCGTCGCATGTTAAAGCAAACTTTTTGAGCTCTAACATTGTTGGTTGCGATCAGCACAGGGAACAAGTGAGTGTAAAAAATTGTTTCATTTTACACACTCACGCGCTTGCACTTCCTTGTTAAGGGTCTGAATAGCTGAAATGCCACAAAACGGCAGCGAGCTAAACATCTTAAGCTCAGCAGCAGCACGTGAACTGCGGTTCCTCAGTACTTTTTCCTTCAGTGCTGTATATTTGAATAAAATAAATGCTGTTCTGTATGTGGTAAAAGGTTCCTTGTTTTCTTTCGCGAAGTCTCCGCATAGCCGTATACTTGTAAACAATATATGTAGGGTTGCATGCTTTCTTTCTTTTAAGCGTCCATAGAATTAGCGTTGAATCGACTTTATAAAGTACATTCGATGCGCGCCAGAACGCCGCTTGAGTGGTGGGAGCATGCGGGAGTGCGGACTATAGTGCGGACGATGACCCAGGTGAAAGGTACTGCAACGCCACCTAGGCGTGTGTGGGATTATAGCTTCACAGCGACTCCAGTCCGCTCCCCACTACACCTAATCTAGTACACTATAGATGTAGGTGTTTCGTGGCGTATTGTAGCAGTAATCTAGCTATTTTTGCTGCTATTTATGCTTATGCTGTGTTGTCGCTAATTCATCGATGCAAGCCAACCAGCAAGGTGTTGGCGGTCAACAATTCCTTCAAATAAAAGACCCGAGTGCGGAGCAGTGGGAGAGGGTGCTCTCCAGCAGCGAACCGAAAGTCCAGCATGGACTAGTAAGGCACGCTCGCCGAGTAGCCACCCTCAGTGGTGCCCTGGAATAGGGGCGTCGACCCTGCGCAGATGGGGAAGAAGACCGTGAAGACGGCCGACCGCATCTGCCACCGCTAATTTCTAACCAATTAGAGCAAATAAAGTTTTTCCTCCTCCTCCTCCTTGCGAAGCCCACGGTGTTTTCTTCGTTCCGTGATGTGAGCGTTTCTGGAACTACTTTGCCAGCTGCGATGCAGTATCGTGTGAAGTGATTTAATATTGGCACTGTCCGTGTTTTAAACTGCACAAATAGCGAACAGCTGTTCCTCAAGACTACTATGCGCCGAAGTTTTCTCTATCTCCAAATTATAATAAAAGGTATGTTCTTTTACATCATTTTTCATAAACATAATAATTTGATGTTATTTTATTTCAGTTTCTAATGCCACATTTTGACACGTTACTATAGCGCGAAGTGTACCGACGTGAAATGTTTTAAGAACGATTTTGTTATCTTATTCAGCTGCCCCGCGTCATGCGGTTCGCTTGAAGTTGCTGTAAACACGAAGCGTACAAATACTTCGTTTTCACAGCGTTCGCAATGACCTAAGGTCTGGTAAATATTGTCTGATCATGAACTCATTCTTTGCTCTTTCCTACTCTGGCTGCACAGGATGAGAAACAGTAAAATATTGAGCGTATAGCTTCACGGTTCACAATTACATGTTTCAGCGAACCGGTTCACAATGACATAGGTTGCACTGGATAGCCAAGTGCGAATGTGAAAGAAAATCATTCGCACCTGTTTAACCACTGCAACCTATGTCATTGTGAACCGGTATTTTTTGACACTGATATATTGTTTTCGAGTAAAAATAAACGAACACGTCAAATTACAGAAGCGTTCCATATAATAAGGCGTGCTTAAAAATGCATCAGTCAGCCATTGGTTGCTATCACTGACAAAGCATTTGTATTCTAGAATACTGCTTGAAGCTTTGTAATCTGTCTATATAAAAATGGATGACACGTTTTGCACATGCTCGGTGCAGCTAGCTCGCGCTGTTTCGTTCAGTCCTTCCAAATATAACCAACTGTGAGTAAGCGCTCGCGTGTCCACCTTCTCTGCGTCCGTGTCTATTGTGCGTGCTACAAATATCACCATGAATAAACCATGTAATTAACTTTTTAGTGAGTAACTCATTTATGCAGGTAATTGGTAGAAAAAACCATTTTGTACACTTTCCTAATTTTAATAACACGTAGTAAATACAACGCAGCAAAGGATATGCATTGAATAATGTGCCCCATCCTTGCCATCTCCTCTGCAAGTAAACAGGGATGACGGTCACAATTTTAGCATTCATGTGAATCTTAAAAAGTTGTTCTATGTATGTGCTATGCTAACCTGAACATGATGTTAACACTAACCATCTTGTTTCTGTGCAGGGTTGGTTCATTCTGCAAGCATTCTGAGACATCAGCTTGCATAATCGATGCTTGCTAGAGATTATGAGACAGCTGCCATGCCGTAATCAGCTAAGTCATTATTCATTTATTATTTTTTATTATTAATTCTCTACTACTTCTCTCACAATTCTGTGTAAATATTTTCGTGTGAATAAACTTCTTTCAGTGCAAACTTGCATTCGTTTTCCATTTACGCGGACCTTCAAGGTTGCATACTGCCTTTTACCAATATGATCACACATACTGACAAACGTTTACACTATGCTACTAGGTCGTATGTGGACAAATGTTACTAGGGGAATAGTAAGACGTCAATAGCAAGTACATAAGCACATGTAAGTAAAATATTGCCAGAGTGTTACTAAAGAGCCTAAAGACTTGTGTTGGTTGACGGTTAGTAGAATGTTTACAGACCATTTATGAACATGCTTCAGTTGAAGTACGGTAGCCAATTCTCGATAGGATTCAATTCTTGATAGGATGTTACTAGGGTTTATAAATACAAATGTTAATAGGTGATTGGTAGGAAGTTGGCAGAACGTTTACAAACATTGTTCAATTGGAAGAATGTTAATATGGTGTATAAAAAAAGCTTGTTAATAGGGGATTGGTAGGAAGTCAACAGAAAATATATGAACATTTTTCTTTTGAAAGAATGTTAATATAGGTGTATAAAGAAAGCTTGTTAATAGGGGATTGGTAGGAAGTTAACAGAAAATATATGAACCTTTCTCTTTTGAGAGAATGTTACTAGGGTGTATAAAGACAAATGTTCATAGGAAATTGGTAGGAAGTTCAAAGACATCCGATGAACATGTTTCTACTGGAAGTTGGTGGCCAATTGTTTCTAGGGTGTTACTAGAGCGTTGTTAGGATGTATAAAGACAGCTGGTAGGATTTCAATTGACTGTTGGTAGGTTCTAGCAACAAAAGTCTAAAAACTGTCTAAAAAATGTTGCTGGAAGTTTTTATAAGGGATACTGTTGTTGGCGGATTCGTGCTGATAAGTTGGCTGGTCATTTTCAGTACAAAGCTATAATTGTGTAACTAAGCATTTCAACGTGTTCGTTAACAATCTGAACATCAAAATGCACTACCATCCTTAGAATAGGTCCGGCATTGCTGAAAAAAGGCTGCTTAAGAAAACAGGTGTTGCGCCAATATATCTTGCTGCGTGGTAAAGTTATTTTCTCAATACAAGGGCTAATTTGAATATTCTTTCCACGTGATTGTCTCTTGCGAACACACCGGCATCAAGTAGTCGCGTGGAACACGTGCTCTGGTCGCTGGGAATATGTACTCGATATAGAGTTAAATAGGAGTAAGCTTCACCTCCTTGACGACGTCCCCTCAGGCAAGAAAAATTTCTTCTTCCGAGTGAACCTAAAAATGTGCTGAGAAAGCCATCAAATACATTCATACCTGCCTAGATACACATAATTTACCTGCTGCACTGTACTTCCTTAACTTTGTTCAAGACAAAAATTAAAATAAATTATGGGGTTTTACGTGCCAAAACCACTTTATGATCATCAGGCACGCCGTAGGGGAGACCTCCGGAAATTTCGACAACCTGGGGTTCTTTAACGTGCACGTAAATCTAAGTACGCGGGTGTTTTCACATTTCGTCCCCATCTAAATGCGGCCGCCGTGGCCGGGATTCGATCCCGCGACCTCGTGCTGCGCAGCCCAACACCATAGCCACTGAGCAACCACGGCGGGTACTTGCTTCAAGACAAGCCAACCATACGAACTGCATAATCATTCGCATTAGAGAAGGGCGTTATTTATGCAGAGCCCACTGCTATCAGCCTTTTTTTCATATATTATTAAAAGATGTTTCTTGCTCTCTTTACAGCAACTCTTACAAATTCTGGTCGTGATTCTGTCGGAACCATTGCTACTCACAGTCCCTGCTAAGAAATAAATAATGAAATCTTTATTGCTGTCTATTTCGTTGTCACAATACTCCCCGAAGTGTTGCACACACACTGCCAAAAGTGTTCTACATGTGTTCTCTTGTAGTGCTAAGAAAAAATAATATTGCTTACACATACCTAACACACCAGCTCTACGGACACCAGCAAGGTGTAGGAAGGCTCGTGAATGGGAGAATTTTTCATCCAGCCAATTGTAGCACGAATCTACAAAGGAAGCTTCACGGGTTTCTCAGAAAGCAAGCTTACACGCAGAAAAAAACATTCACAGTTCCACCCGAAAGGGACAGCACCGATTGCAATAGCAAATTGCAAAATAAGTTTACGTGCCAAAACCATTTTTTGATTATAAGGCACGCCGTAGTGGAGGACTGCGGAAATTTCGGCCAACTGGTGTTTTTTACCGTGCCCCTAAATCAACGTGCATGGGTGTTTCCGCATTCCGCCCCCATGAATATGCGGCCGCCGTGGCCGGGATTCGATCCCGCGACCTCGCGCTCAGCAGCCCAACACCACAGTCATTGAGCGGGTTCAATATCAAATTAGTAGTTAGCTGTATGAAGTAAGGCTAGTATTTTTATCGGCCGTATAAACTTGTAAACATTATCTTACTAACTAAACTAGCAATGACAGAATATGTAAGCGTGACTCAATATGGACATTGGAAGAAACATACACACTGAGAAAGCGCTGTCTTTGCGTGTCTGCTTGTTTCTACGTCCTTGTTCTGTCACGCTTACAAATTCTATCATGCATTCAAACCAACTAGCCCGTCAACGTGTTTTAACTAAGGTAACGAGCACGGTGTCACGCGTGCACAGGTAAACATGAACATATCTGGCTCAATCACACCGGAAACTCTCTGTTCGAAAGGCGGAGTTAGGAATCGCGGCAGCAGCAAGCGAATTGTCCTTCATGCATGTTTCGCTTCAGCGCGAACGAAACGTCGAAAGGTCTGCGCATGCGAAGCTACCGGCACTTCCCGCACTTTGCAAACGTCGCAGATTGTTTTGAAGGTGAGGCGTTCGCGCACTTTGGCCACGTCACAGGCAGCTTTAAAGGCACACGAGCGCCGGCAACGCTTTCCTACGGCGTCCGCCAAAGGCGTCTACTACGGCGTCGGCGATTCGCGCTACGAAAGCCGTAGTAGACGCGGCAATGTCTCCTCTCTGTACGGAGCAGCGGGCGAGAAGGACCTTGAAACATCCTGGCAGCCGCCAGAGAAGAATGCCCCTTCTCCCTCACCTAAACCCCATTGCCTCGCGCGCCACAGGACACAGGATAGGGCTTGGAGAGGGCTCGCGCACGCGAAATTGAACTGCGTTCGCCAGCTCACCGTCGCAAACTTTCAGTCATACGGAACCTCACGGCGACGACGACGCAGACTGCGGCGGCAGAAATGCGCCTGGAGTGTCCATGTAATTGCTATCGCAATAAAAAGCCCGCCTGGTCAGCGGATCGAACCCGGGAACGATGCTCTTTCTGCTCGCTCACACTACCATGTGAGCTAACCAGGAGGCTAGCAAATTGCAGCACTGCGAAGGCCAATCAATCGAAGCACCACACGAAGCACAACACCCCGTACAATTAAGGACGAATTCCTAAGCCATAGCATTCTTTACTAACTTCAGGGTATGAACCAGCGCACTTACATCTGACACACACATTGAACAGACATACAGAGGAGCCAGTGCATGTCCTTTCTACGTGTGCGTGTACGTGTCAGATGTAAGTGTGCGGCTTCAATACCGTGGCTCACCAACTGGCACATCAATATTTATTCAGTAACCTCAGCCGTCTTGAGTGTATCTATTTCTCTGTCAATTTATTTGTCTCGCTGTCTGTCTTTCCACCTACGTCGTGATGCCGTCGTGGTAGTTTATTCAACTGGATATGTGTCAGAATTGGCATGGGGGCATATCATGCAGGTACACATTACCTGAACGACATGTCATGGCATCAGTGGCGTGACTTATTACAGCGAAGCTGTATAGCTCTACCTCCCAGAGGGTTTGTCGTCTAAAGAGGCAAAAGGTCGTGAGGCGCGCGCCGCGGGGTTCCTTGCCGCACCAGCAGATGGCGCTCACATCCGCGCATTCGGAGTTGGTTTAGATTTTGTGGCGAATGGACGTGCTTTTCGGGGATCCGTAGCGGCGACGAAATAATAAGCTTTTGTGCATGTTTTGAGTTTGCTTCTGTTTTTGATTTGCTGATTGTTCGGCCTTTAAATACTTATTGGGTGGTTTTCTTTTCCTTTCTTTTTTTTCTTTGTCTCTCGTATTTGGCGTGAGCGGGTGTGTTTCGTGTAGATTTGGTTTTGCAGGGTGGTTAAAGCGTCTTTCGCGCCACGTGCTTGTACACGTGCAGCCGGGTGGGACGTTGAGTGTTTGTAGTCTTTAAATGGTAGCTTGGGACTAGCAAAACTAATGGCTATTAGTGGTTTTACTGTGTGTGTTTTGGTAGAGAAGTGAAAGCGTGGAGGCGCTTGCGAGAGCGTGTCGTACCTTCGGTTTCCGCGGCATTGATTGCTTTTGAAACAGTGGTCAGAGTTGCTTTGCGGCATTGTGAGGATTTGGATCCTGTGCGCATCGGTTTTTGCTAAAAGGCGCGTCCTCTGCATTGTTATAGTATTATAGGATTCGCATCAGTAGTAGTAGTAGTAGTAGTAGTAGCATTATTATAGTATCATAGTATTTGCAAAAAGCCGTGCAATACATAGCGAGAAAGACGGGAAAGCAGGCAGTGCGCGGGGGGTACCTCTAGGCAGATGAGGATACGGATGAGAATGGAGAGGGCGTCGAAACAACCGGCTCACAATGTGATGCCGATAATCGGCTGCAGAAACTGGAGGCTTTCGAGGAAGAGCTTGGCAAACAGGTGCAAGAGCTCAAAAATGAACTAAACAGGGAACGTGACGCACGAAAGGTAGTTGAAAAGATACTTGGAGCAGCCGAGGAAAAGCCGAACAGGGGCGCCGTTGTGAACGAGAATGTGCGTAACAATGGAACGCAGACCCCCGGCGTGACAGGAGAAGCAGTGTCAGTAAAGTACGCGTAATGCGTTCAGCGTGACGAAGAGTTAGCTGGAAAAAGTGACACCTACCTTCAGGCCCCCATGCTGAAAAAGCAAGAGCCCAGGGGACAATGCCCCTTCTCAAGTCTTAATCACGCGGAAAAGGACAAAGGGAAGCAGGGAGAGGTAGGAGAAAGTGAAAGTGTGATTATCGCCGGCGACTCAAGCCTGGCTGGGTGCTGTAAAGCAATTGTGGAGAGGGTTAAAGGCGATAAAAGAGTGGCGGTAGGGACATTTCCAGTGCGGATACTGGGTTCTGTCATGGAGGGAGCAAAATAAAAGCTCGCGGAAAATGCCCAGATGCGCAACTTTGTCATAGTAGCAGGTGCGCTAAAAGACGTCCTAAACAGGAAAGGGACCGGACTAGGCCAGCGATTGGCGAAGGGGGTGGATGACTTGCGCGAGCTATCCCCTCAGGTGCAGACTTGGTGTGCACAGTAAAGGAGGTGCCTGTGCGTGACAGTCACGTACAAAGAGCCGTAGTGGCTGCTCATGAGGCAATAAGGAAAATGAGTCGAGAGAAGGCTTCGAGATTGTCGAAGTGAACAGGGTAGTGAGAAGGTGTGGTGGTTTTAAACGAGACAGGACCCACTCCAATTACAGGTTGGCACGAGAAGTGGGCTGGCGACTTGGAGGTCGCGCTGTAGCTCTTTTAGGCGGCCCGCGGGCGCTCAGGAGGCCAGAGTAGGTAATAATGAAGAAGGCCCCTTAGGGTAACCTCAGAAGAGCATTACCGTCGATAAGAGAAAAAGGAGGAAAGCAAGAAAGAGAGCTCGCCATGCAATAGGCTACATAAACATGCAGGGCGGCAGAAGAAAGGAAAAGTGGACAGAGATTGAGGAGCAGTTAAATAGCGAACAAATAGGGGTGTATGAGGTTACAGAAACACACCTTAGAGACTCAGAAGAGCCGCCAGTTATTGAGAATTATGTTTGCGAATGGTGCAACAGAACTAAGTCGGAAAGAAAGGGAGGGGGAGTCGGAATGCTCATCCATCAAGGAGCCAAATGAAAAAGAGTAAATTCACAATGTCAAGAGCATCTTTGGTTATAAGGTAGAGTGAGTGGGAAAAAAACTTGGCTTTGCGTTACGTATTTGTGGACCGCAAATAATTGCACAAAGAAGAATAAAGAGTCAGTGGAATGCATAAGCGCTGATATTAAGGGTTTCGGGAATGGTGCTGAATTTGTCCTAATAGGTCACATGAATGCCCACATACAGCATTTAGATGGCTATACCGGCAACGGAAAGTCAATGCAAGACCTTTGTGAACAACATAACCTCGTTATCGTGAATACAGGGCCTAAGTGTGAAGGGCAAATCACGTGGGATGTGGGAAACCAGCAATCGACCATTGATTAATGTCTGATGACAGAATTCATGAAAAGTTGAGAGAAATGGTCATCGATGAGGGAGGGTTTAGCAGCATAGGGAGTGACCATAAAGCCATCATTTTGAAAATGGGATATGTTGTTGGGAATGAGAGCAAGGAGCGCAAGATCGCCAGCGCAAATTTCAACGCTGAACAAATAGCAAATATAGTCGCTAGAGTTGAGGAAGAACTTGGCAAATGGCCAAGTAAAGAGTGGGAATATGGTGAGCTTCTAAGTGTAATAACGACCGAAATACGGAAAGAGAAACAACATGTTCGGTGGAAAGGAAAAATGAAACCGAAATGCTGGTGGAACAGGGAGATACTAGAAGCGATCGCCGAACGACAGAAACCATCTCGAGAGCACAGGCATGCAAAGAAGGAGCAGTTGCCGCAGGATGAAGTAACCAGTAAATGGGAAATACACCGGGAGCAAAAGTCTATGGTTCAAATATTGGTGCAAGCAAAATTAAAAGGTGAAAGTGAACGTTGGTTGTCAGGAATACGTGAGAAAAAGAAGGCCGCACCTACAATATTTTTAACCCCATAAAATTATTAGGCAGGAAGTCAACAACAATACAACATATCCTAGACGAAAATTAAAACAGACTGGAAGGAAAAGCGGCAATAAATTACATCCAAAAGGTAACAGCCGAATCTTTCCAAGGCAAGGACGAGGTTGTATTTGAAGAAAAAAAGAGCATGAAAGAGACCCAAGTGGAAAAAGAGCTGGTGCTGACAAATTTAGACTGGAAGAAAGCGCAAGAGAAAATTCCTAAGCGCACAGCCACAGGGCTAGACGAGGTTCCCGTTTGGCTGATAAATGAACTGGGACCAAAAAGTAAGAAAGCTCTGGTGAAAGCAGTGGAAAAAACTTTAAAAGATTGACGAATACCAGACAGTTGACGACAAAGTAGAATGAATTTAATTTATAAAGGTAAGGGGGAGAAAGACAGAATTCAGTCGTATAGAACGTTGACCATTACATTGGTAATATACAGGCTAGCAATGCAGGCTACCAAATTAAAGCTTCAAGCATGGGCGGAGAATAATGGCATTTTGGGAGAGCTTCAGAATGGCTTTAGAATAGGTAGGCGTTTGGCTGATAACTTGTTTGTTCTTACTCAGTGTATTGAAATATCAAAAGTAGAAAACAGACTGTTGTATGGGGCCTTTTTAGACATTACAGGAGCATATGACAACGTAGACCGCAACATTTTGTGGGATATTCTGGAAGGGGAAGGCTTAGGTGACGTTTGTAGAGAGCTTTTGAGAGAGATTTACGTAGAAAATACGGTTTGCGTTGAATGGGAAGGAATGAGGAGCGAGGAGAAAGTTCATATAAACAAGGGACTGAGGCAGGGGTGCCCTTTATCCCCGCTGCTGTTTATGATGTACATGGTGAGGATGGAAAGGGTGCTAGAAGGAAGTAATATCGGTTTTAATCTCTCATACAAACAGGCGGGAACAGTAGTAGAGCTGCAGCTCCCTGGTTTATTTTATGCGGACGACATTCTGTTGCTAGCTAACAAGCAAAGCGATTTTTAACGTCTGGCTAATATCCGCGGACAGGAAGGCAACAATTTAGGTTTAAAATTTTGTGTTAGAAAATCAGGTGTTGTGGTATTCAATGAAAACAGTGAACAGTGAATACAGTGAATACAGTGAAAACAGTGAATACAGGGCCACGAAATACCCCGGGTAACAGCATATCAATACCTTGATGTATGGATAAACGAAGGCAAGAGGTATATGGAAACAAAGGAAAAAACGATAACAGTGAAGGGGAAGACAAATTCAGCCATAATGAAGCACAAAGCGCTATGAGGATACACTAGGTACGAGGACCTCCGAGGTATGTGGAAAGGTGTAATAGTTTCAGGACTTACTTTTGGAAATGCCTTTGTTTGCTTTAAATCAGGGGTATAATTAGGACTTGACGTGAACCAAAGGTCAGTGGGTCGCCTCGCATTGGGCGCTCACGGGAAGGCTACAAATGAAACTGTGCAGGGTGATATGGGCTGGACTACTTTTGAAGTGAGGGAAGCTCGCATTAAAATTGAGTATGAAGAACGGCTGAGCAATATGGAAGAAAGTAAATGGGCTGGGAGAGTGTTCAGGTATCTGTACAGGAAAAACATTGATTCACAGTGGAGGAAAAGAACTAGGAAGCTTAACAGTAAGTATGCGTCCTGTAGGGTGGGCAACACAGCAACAAAGAAGGTCAAGCGGAAAGTCAGAGAGGCCGAAATAATCCCATGGGTGGCGGCAACGGAAAAGAAACCTGCCACGAGTAACTTCATAAAAAGAAAAAAAAAGGAAATCATGTAAGAAACAATTTATGATACACTCAAAGGGAAGCTCATTACTTTTCGAAGAGAGAACGGAATGCCTTAGAATACGCACATATAAAGCGAGATATAAGAAGCAAGAAGAAGCATGTGCTTGCTGCTGTAAAGCTAGGCAAACGATTAAGTAGGTTTTCTTAGAATGTAAAGATATCTGCCCTAAAGTAAACATGTCCGCAATAAGTAAACACAGGGCTAAAGTAAGCATGTCCGCAATAGCGACTAGTAGGAGGCGATTGGAAGATGGATGGAAGTAGGGAAACGACAAGAAACAAAGAGCTACAAAAACAAAGTTCACAATATGGGGTCAGAAAATTTTGTTATGGGAATTCACGATGTTTTTTTTTTCCTTTTCTTTTGTTCTTCCTTAACCTATGTAAGACATTAGGCAGTATAATAGCAAGAGCTTGGTGGCTCACCCCACCGCCCCATTTCAAAGGGGGTGCTCATAACATCCATCCATCGCGGCATATGCGGGAGGCTGCGCTGCTGGGATACCTGCAGCACCAGCAGATGGCGCTCGCCTCCGCGCGGTGGGGCTTGCCTTGCTGGGGCCAAAAGAAACAAAATTCTCGCTTTCGTGCATAGCGTTCGCCGCAAGCGTTTCCCGGTAAAGATTACGATTGCATAAGTTGCAGTTATCGGGAAGCGGCAAGTGTAGCATTCAAACAAAGGCGTGACGTAACTACACTTTTATATGCAGAAAAAGAACGCGCCTAGCAATTGATTTGTCTTGTGGCAGTGCAGTGGGAAGTATTGAAATGCATTGTGTAACCGCGCCATCGACAACGGATGGAGAAGGAAACATACAGGACAAGCATTATCCGTTGTCGGTCCGTTGTCGTTTGCGTGGTTACACAATGCATTCCAATATCAACCACCAACTAGCCCGCCTCTCCCTTTTAGCTATGGGAAGGCCACGTATATTGCGGACTCCCGAAGAGCGGCGTGCAGACGATGTGCGGCGAAAGTTGGCTCGGGTGTATTTCTTTACTCTCTGGTCCGCTATCTGTAGGTGCACAAAGTACCGACGCAATCCAAGTCGCCGGCCGTCTAAAGGTCTTAGGCTAATTAGTTACGGTGCATGTGAGTGCCGCCATGTTAATAATTTCAAGCTACGTCTCATGGGTAGTCGTTGTAGTTGTGGTTTAAGTTTGGCTGTCCAACCACTTTCACAGCGTGGATCGGAGACCACTTTTCTTATCGTTAGAAATTATATTCCGGGGATTTATGCACCAAAACTGCGATATGATTATGAGGTTATCAGGCACGGCTTACTGATAGGCTGCGGATTAAATGTTACCTGTTGGGGTTCCTTATCATGCACCGAATACACACGGGTGTTACTACATTTCGCCCCCATCGAAATGCGGCCACCGTGTCCAACATTCGGTCTCGCAACACCGGGCTATATTTGTCATGGCATGTATGCCATGACATCAATGATATGAATGACATGATACCATCGTGGCCATTTCTTAACCTCTATATATATCATGATATGGATGACATGACCTGAATGATATAAATTTTATGAGATGTCATGTCATAAAATCAATAACATCCCATGCTTTTCCAGGCATGCATATCATGACATAAGCGGTATGAATGTCGCTTATGCATAAGCCGTTGTAGTCGTTTAGCTGGATATGAAAGACACGGCATGCATGCATGACCTGACCTGAACGACATGACACAAATATCAAGGCGTGAATGATTTGCACGTCATGACCAAGCCATGAATTGCATCAGTGTATTATGTCATCACAGTAATGACAATACATGCGTTAGCATGTCATGCCATGTGATCGTCTTCATGTCATGAACGCATGTCTGGTCACACCACATCCTGATAATATCAAATAAAAATAACTATTTCGTCATCACCTCATGAGATTTATGCTATTCGTGAAACTCACGTCATGACATGCATGTCCCCTCATCATTGTGAAGCACATCACGTTATATCTTCTGTTTAATGCCATCGATATCCAGATACATATCTTCTTAGAAAATGAATGAATTAATACTGGGTTTTATGCCCCAAAACCATGATATCTTTATAAGGTTGCCGTAGTGGGGGACTCCCGATTAATTTTGACCACCTGGGTATCCTTAAAGTGCCCGGAATGCACGAGACACGGGCGTTTTTGCATTTCGCCCCCATTGAAATGCTGCCACCGTATCCGGGATTTGATCACCGCCGCCACCTCGTTGTTAGCAGAGCAACACCGGAGGCGCTAAGCGCGCGCGGCGGGTCATGCTAGAAAATGTACCTTACATGAATTACAAGCATGCCACTACAAGGACGATAATGGCATGCGTTTCATAAATGAGATGACAATGATGAATTTCATGAGCTGATACGCATTTCTTCAGCTGGATATTGTTGCGCATGAAGAAAACGAAGACCAGTGAACGTGCTTCGACGAAGCTGCGGCAGTGATGGTTCCGTTGTTGTGAGCGGTACCCAGCACCTCCACCACTTTGTTACGCGCGAAGGAGACCGTTTATAACCCTTACGGATGAAGGGGACCGTTTACTTTAAGTCGCGAAGGTGAGCGCAAGAGCGGTCAGCTGGTTAATCAACTCAGCGTCGTTCTCTTCTCTCTTCTTCCACTCGGCACCGCAAGCACGTTCACTGGTCTTCGCTTTCTTCATGCGCAACAATATATTATGAATGTGTCTTTAAAGGGCCCCTACTGTGCAGGTCCAGAAGCAAAGGCTCGTACTCCCGTAAGGCAGAGGCTTCAGGCACTTAGCAAAATGAGGCGCACAGTTCTTTGAAATCACGGATACAACATACAGAACAGCGCACCTT
Organism: Dermacentor variabilis; assembly: GCF_050947875.1. Taxonomy (NCBI): domain Eukaryota; kingdom Metazoa; phylum Arthropoda; class Arachnida; order Ixodida; family Ixodidae; genus Dermacentor; species Dermacentor variabilis. The sequence continues at coordinate 195,707,660 of NC_134572.1, read as the reverse complement.
TCAATAAAGAACAAGCTCAAAAGAAGCATCCGAGCCACATAACTCATGAGAAGGTGGACCTTGTAACAATTAAATTAAATTATGGGGATTTACGTGCCAAAACCATGATTTCATCATGAGGTACGCCGCAGTGGGGACTCCGGAAGTTTGGATCACTTGGGGCTCTTTAACTTGTACCCAGATATAAGCACACTGGTGTTTTGACCTTCATAGAAATGCGGCTGCCGTCGTCGGGATTCGATCCCGTGACCTCGTGCTGAGCAACCCAGTAGCATAACCACAAAGCAACCACGGTGGGTGCCTGGTAACAATGCGAAACGCGTAGCGCTCCCCGCATATGTTTCCAGGTAGCGATTACTGATGCGCAGGCTCCCACGGCGATGGCAGCTTGCGACGTGGGAAGTCACGTCCCTAGCCCTTCGTATATGAAATAACCAGCCTAGCACCTGATTTCAATGATGTTGCAGCACCGCTGTGGGAGGCGATATGCTGTGAAAATTACCATTACTCTCAAGCGATAAAGCACTGCGCACCCTCCTCAGCAGTTGCTGTGGCGGCTTTAAACAGCTTCGCTAGACATCCACTTTTGCAGGGCCGCGCTGGCGAGCAATTACTTTTTTTTTTTTACTTTAGGAGACTGAAGATGTGTTCAAGTGTACTAATGTATTCATTGGTTTGCAAATGCTACATTGCGACCTTATGCCTGTTTTTCGAGAGTGGTACGGATGTGCCTTTTGTAAAATGGCTTATAGTTAAACCGATTCGTATTTACTATGAGAATTCTTTAGCAAACAGCGCGAATAACGGGACACAGAAAACAGGCACACGGCTAAAGCGCTGACTTCCAACAAGTGTGTTTGTTACTCGGGTCTGGCTGGAAACGAAGCCGCCCACGATGCCGCCCGAGCTCTCGCACACCGGGCGCATCATCCTTCTCCTGCGTCTTCCGATCCCGACCAGCCCTCTGTTCTGCATCGCGGTCACGCGCGGGACCGAACGGTCACGTCGAGAGAAATTCTCCTGCACTACCGCAGGGAGCGGTTACGCTACCCCCCAGCACACAAAACCCTGAATAAGTCTCAATCTACCACTTGGCGACTCCTTCAGACACGAACCTTTCCGAACCCCGTGCTTTACAACCGCATGTACCCCGATGCATAGTCTCCACTCTGGAAAGCATGCGAGGCCCGCGCTGACCTCGATCATATTACCTGGCAATGCCCCAAGGCCTCACCCACCAACACCTCCCACACTAACACACGCATAACTACAGCCGAGCAGTGGGAGACATTGCTGCTTAGCTTGGACCCAGAAGAGCAGCTCTAGGCCGTCCGGATGGCCGAAGACGCCGCCAGAAAGCAAGGACTGGCCGCCGTCTGAGGAAGGGGGGATTGGGGGTTAGTCTCCCGACCCCCGCCACCCCTGAACCCCATCAAGGACATAACAAAGTTTTATCTCTCTCTCTCTCTCTCTTGCGCGAGCGCAGAATATATAGGCAGAGAAGCAATAGTACAGATATAAATGGCATGAAAACACGACAAGAATGACTTCTAGATTATTAGCAACATTGCTGGGAACAGCTACCATGGAATTCAATCACCCATTTTCATTCTACTTTTTGGAAATGGTGTGATATCAATTTCTGAATAACTCTAGTCTGTTCATCTCATAGCATATGCTCTTTACTATGCAAAATAAGAAACTTTAGCACTTGCTGCTCGTCATTTTATATGTACTTCTCAATTTTGTTTATGTATGTTCTAGTTATGTTATCAATGTCATGTTTATCAATGTCGAGTTCGTTAAAAATTGTTTCTGGGAGTTTGAGACATTCTTGATGTGCTTTTATTTCGATTTACTTTGCATTTCTCAAATTAAAGGTGCTTTTTTTGGTGCTTCTCCAATATCTTTAAAGAATGCCTATTCAGATTGCATAATTCTGACCCTTGATCTGAATTACTCAATAAACTGGCCAGTACTTCTACCAGAAATCAAAATGTTCAGTTGAATAATTGACGCAGTTAGGCTAAGTGACTTTATAATAAATTACTTTGCGCCACATATTTCAATCTACGAATTGTAGCCGCTGAGTCCAATTCAATTAATTTTACTTGGATATATATAGATGGTACAGGATGTCCACGAGGCGCGGCAGAAGGAGGCAACAATGCCGCCTGATAGGGCCTTAACCTCGGGATCACACATTAGGACAGCAAGTCGGCATGACAAAATACTGCACTACATTGAGAGGTCAAAGCAATCAGTGAAAATTCAGGAATACTTGCTGTTTTACCTATGATTTGACATTATACATTTATCACATCATTCCAACTCGCGGAAACAATGATGTAGAAAATCATTCAAATTGCACTTGCTCAAGACAAAAGAAAGTACAATACTAAGCAATAGAGGCAGGAGCAGAAAGCATCCATTTATTTCTTTTCTTAAATTGAGAAATGGTTTTGCAATCATTTATGCAGTTGATCATTAAAGGATATGTGTTACAGAGTGTAACTATTTGGCTGTCTATGATCTGAGTACCATAATTTGTGCGTGACTTCGACCAAACCATTGATACAGTGCCCAAGTTATGCGTAAGGTTTCTGTTTAAGTACTTAGTGGAGAAAGGTGTAAAATCATGCTTAATATTAGGAAAAATGAGTACAGCCAATGAGAAACGGTTAAGTTGATAGTATGGCAGTACCTTAACTGCGTCGTACAGGGATTCTTTGGTAATAGGTGTGGAACGGAATACCGTATTCAACGCCCTGAACTGAACCTAGAAAAGGCGGTCTGAATCTGATTTGTTACATGTGCCCCAAACTAGCTGACAGTACATAAAATAGGAGTGAACTACGGAAAAATAAATCTGCTTTCTCAAACGCAGAGGTAAAAGATATTTTACTCATTGCAACAAACCAATAGACCTAGATGCTTTCAGAGGAACCTGATCCACGTGATCCGTCCATGCTAAGTCATATTTGAAACACGCCCAGGAAGCGGCAAGAATTTGTTGGCAATAGATTGGTATTATATATCTGTGGTTGGACGTGATGATTCAAGGGCTTGTTTTTGGGGCGGAAATAATACATTGTGTTTTCTTTACATTTGAGTCAAGTTCGCTGCTATTTAACCGATCTGTAGCTGACTCAGCCACTGATTTGCATGCTGTTCAAGTGAGGCTAGATTCGGACCAGAAAAGAAGACATTAGTGTCATGCGCGTAAAGGATAATATCAAGTGTCCGGGGGATGTTAACGAGATCATTGATCTAAAAAAATAATAACAAAGGCCCAAGAATAGATCCTTATGGCACACCGTGCCTGATTATTCCTATATCTGACAGAAACTTATTCATACTAGTGTATTGTTTTCCTCCCTTAAGATAACTGTCTATCAACTCATGTGCTATTCCTCTGATACCATACCTTCCCAGTTTTTCCATCAGAATCTCACGTTTAGTAGAATCAAAGGCTTTTCGACAGTCAAGAAAATGCCCAGTGTATATAGTTTCTGTTGAAAGTCTTGCAAAATACGGTCCTTTATGAATAGAAGTGCTGTCCCCGTTGATTTTCCAGCCTGAAATCCATATTGTTGTTTACATGTTATATTATGAGCGCTTCAAAATATTATGCGTTGGAGGATATTAAAAAAGAGGGGAAAACAGAAATAGGTCTGTAATTATTCAGATCATTTTTTCCTCCTCCTTTGAATATTAAGGTTACGCGTGCAGATTTCATTTTATCAGGGAATATACCGGTCTCTAATATGCAATTACAAATATATACTAGAGGATCCACAAAAATGGAATTACGGCCATGATGGGGCGTGCACTAATATCGTCATTTCCTGGCGAGCACCCATCCTTCATTGCATTTACAACACTCACAACTTCTTCCTCCGATGTACGTATGAGAAACAGTGAATTACTATTAGTGGAAGGAACATATGAATCGATAGGCGTTAACGCTTGGGTCATTGGTAATTTCGCGAGCCTGCATTAAGAAAATGTTCGTTAAACTTGTTTGCAAGTGGTGCACCTGAAAATCTTTTATCATCGATGTAAAATTCCGGTGGAATGCGTCCACATTTTATGATGCTGTTAGTTTGTCACAATAATTTAGGACTGTTCATGACTGTGGAAAACTTGTCGTAGTAAGCTGATTTTGCTTTCTTAAGATCTAAAGTTAAGTTGTTACGGAATTTTTTAAACTCCGTGAAATGAACCGGATCTTTCATTCTTATAAAACGAGCAAACAGCCAGTTTTTCCTGTTTATACGTCTGTATAATACCGGAGTAATCCACTCTTTTCTTATCCACCTGTGCTTTTTTATAGGCACGATCGAGTGGAAAAGCACAGTTATAGTGGTGAAGCACTTTCGCTAAAAAATGCCATATGCCTTACACGGGTTACTTTCACTATATATATCGTCCCAGACTGCGTCAGCCATCAGAGAATGGAACTGCGCAATGTTATTGTCATTGATCATTCATCGGAGGAATTTAGTTATATCCATTTTTTTCACCAAGTAAAAGAAGGCAAAAAAGGAAGGTGGTCACTTAAGCTCGTCAAATTTACACCGATGTTATTTTATTTCAAGGTAAATTACTAAAGCACAAGTCTATGAGCGTTTCGGAGTGCTGACTGATTCGTGTTGGCTCATCTACAATATCTTCACACCCATATTATAACATCAACTCGAGTAGGTGCACCTGGCTGGCATTGTTTCTTAATAAATCAATATTCATGTCACCAAATATAATAACATGCCGTTTAGTGAAGGAAGCATATTCAAGAAAGGATTCAGCGTAAGCAAGAAAGGTGCTAACTAATCCGCGAGGGGGTCGGTACGTGAGAAGTATAATCATATTATGACTCGTCACACCAACTGTTTCAATATCATCACAAACTACGGTGAATTGCGGGAGAATCTCATAGTCAATGTCTTGTCTTATATACGAAGATACGCCACCACCACGTTTTTCTTTCCTAAATACAGAGACGTTGTCATAAGCTATTAACTGTGTAACGTCGCTGTTCGATTTATACCATGTTTCTGTAAATCCAATTATGTCAAAGAGGCATTTTATGAGCTCGAGACCAGCCTCAATTTCATCAATCTTATTTCTGAGGCTTTGTGCGTTTAAATGATACAAGGAAAAAGATTTACAATAGCTATTTTCGTTTGTGAACGTGTTAAGGGAGTCGCTAGTATAACACATCGTAAAGGTTAAAAACAACAGCAGCAGTAAAAAAATAAACCAGCTTAAGCAATTAGCTCAAGGTCGTGTTCAGGGGCAATCCTTATTGCCCTTGCGCCAGGTTCTTTCCTTACAAAGACCTTTCCATCTGAACACCACGAAAATTGGTAGCCTTGTTCGCATGCTCTTGATTTGGCAAGCCATAAAAGCTTTCTGTTCAGTGCTGTCAGATTATCGAAAAAGGAAATGTGTTTATCATATTTCTTCCCAGCTTCATGCTTTGCAAGCCAATTTACTTTCATAGGTTGGCGGGGTAACCTTATCAGGATGATGGGCGCTTTGTTCACAGGTGCTGGCAGGCGATGCAAACCGTCCTCATCACGCTCATTCAGCAGGGGCAGCTCGAGTCTCTGAGCAAGATTATTCAATTTACCGAGAAGGTTTTCTTTTTCGGTGAAAGGTGTACCGTAAATTTCCATGTTGTGAAGCCTACTGTATTGCTGCCATTTGTTTAGTTCCTTAGTTAGCCTTTTAACTTCATTTTTGTTATCGTGCGTCTCTAAGACTTCAACTCTCTTGCTAAGGTTCTTGATCTGCCCCTCATGTCTGTCAGAAGTTTGTATGAGAGCATCATACTTGTCTGACACACATTGAACAAACTTTGCAATGTTGCCGACAGTTTCCTTTAGGTTCAACAAGTCTTCCACTTTCGCAGTTAGAGTTACCAGACTGCCACTATTCGCAGCAAGTTGTTTAATGATACTTGCAGGTAGGTCATTGCTACGTTGCACTTTGCGCGAAGCGGACATGCAACATGTTCGACGCTTCAATGTGTTCTTTGCTTCATTTTTTCTCTTGAATGCGCGTTCACTTATGCCAGAACATTTGCCTAGGTGGTAGTATTGACAACATTCAACACATTTCATAGATTCCTCATCATCTGAAAGTTCTTCACAACGCGAAAGACAAATGTCGGACAAAGCGAGCGCCTTAGCGAACATGAGCGACCCATACCAACAGGCAGAGGTTCCCATTTGGCTCAGCATTGTAAAATATGCAAGTGCAAACCCATGTTTCGTGATACCACTATTTTGAAAAAGAGCCGTGACACCACCGCCCGAGAGTTATCGAAAGCATTCTACATTCAGTCATTGGGGTCACAGTGCATTATTTTGCCTTCCTTAACCTTGTACGGCGCTGAATGTGGTTTATTGGATTCGGTCGCATGAGTGCGCTCTTGTGATCGGATGTCGGTGGCTCCACCACATGGTGCTCACTGCGCATGTTCCTATAGTTTCAGCTGTCTATAAAGGAGTGACGCAATAAAATGATGTCAGTTGAGAGTAGCGCCTTGTCCTGGTCGTCTTTCTTGTGTCTGTTGTTTTGCGCTAAACAAAGTATTCATGTATTCCCACGAACTAGCCCGCCAACGCATTGTGCCAACTATCGACCATCAAAATCCGCTACAGAAATCCTACGTCAGCTTAAACTCCATCCTCTTTCACAGCGACGTAGAGTAAAGTTTCTTTATTTAAAGCACCATAAGTACTTTAACTTTAACTCTGACCAGTACTTAAAGCAGCGTTCCTCGTGAATAATAAGTAGTCGTCAAGGTCAATTCATGCCGATAATGACACGTGTAAGCGCTTTCAAATATACTTTCCTTCCTGAAGCGATAGAAAAATGGAACCTTTTGCCGCGAGAAATTGTAATTACAGAAAGCCTAAATCAATTCTAACAATGTTTATTAAACCATTCTTCAATCGAAACTGTGGACCAGTTTTAAAGTTCTTCATGTTGTGTACATCTTCCAGCCGTCCGCTCCCCTAATATGGACGGAATATCATTGCACTTTCCTATTTGGTGTGTGTGAGAGCGTCGAGTTGTTACTGAATTTGTCTGTGAACCTTTCAAAATTATGTACGGTCTGTGCTTACGGATACTGTAAATGTACACTTCTAAACGCTTGACTATTGATGAGTACCTTGGGGCAGACGAGAAGTCTGCTCGGAAGCGTTACTTATTTTATTTGTCAGCTGCATCTCGTAGCGTTGTTTATTATTCTTTTCCACCTTGTATTGGCCCTCACGGGATAACATTATGAATAAATAAATAAATAAACAAGCATGCCAAAATTGACAGCGACGCAAGACACCACTGACAACGCCAACGGGATTACTACAGCCGATCGAGCATCCTTGCCGATCGTTTGAGCTGATCAGCATGGACTTGTTGGGACCCTTACCAACGTCAACATCCGGAAACAAGTGGATCGTCGTGGCGACGGACTACCTCGCCCGCTTCGCTGAAAAGAAAGCTCTAGATAGCGCAGCTAAAGTGGAAAAATTCTTCATAGAAAGCATTCTACTGCGACATGGCGCAACAGAAGTCCTTATCACCGACAGAGGAGCGGCCTGTACAGCGGAGCTCACCCAAACCACTCTGCAAGAGAGCGAGACAAAAGGGAAGAAAAACAGGGAGGTTAGCCAGTGTAAGTAACGGCTGGCTACCCTGCACTGGGGAAAGTGGTTAAGGGAATAGAAGGAGAAAGAGAGAAAGAAATACTGCCAAACAAGCCAAAGGAGAACCACTGCCTACTACCCGCCAACGAATGGTCTTACGGAGAAAGATAAAACTTTATTATGTCCTTGATGGGGTTCAGGGGTGGCGGGGGTCGGGAGACTAACCCCCAATCCCCCCCTTCGTCAGACAGCGGCCAGTCCTTGCGTTCTGGCTACGTCTTCGGCCATCCGGGCGGCCCAGAGCTGCTCCTCTGGGTCCAAGCTAAGCAGCAATGTCTCCCACTGCTCGGTCGTAGTTATGATGCGTGCGTTAGCGCGGGAGGTGTTGATGGGTGAGGCTTTGGGGCATTTCCAGATAATATGATCGAGGTCAGGGCGGGCCCCGCACGCTTTGCAGAGTGGGGAGTATGCATCGTGGTACATGCGGTTGTAAAGCACGGGGTTCGGAAAGGTTCGTGTCTGAAGGAGTCGCCAAGTGGTGGATTGAGACTTATTCAGTGTTTTGTGTGCTGGTGGGTAGCGTAACCGCTCTCTGCGGTAATGCAGGAGAATTGACCATTCGAATTGAGAACGTGACCATTCGGTCCCGCGCGTGATCGCGATGCAGAACAGAGGGCTGGTCTTACAGAGCAGCTGAACGAGACTCTCGCCGACATGCTAGCAATGTACATTGACGTCGAACACAAGACGTGGGATGCCGTCCTGGCGTGCGTAAGCTTTGCTTACAACACGGCGGTGTTAGAAACAACACAGCTGGCGCCGTTCAAGCTGGTTTACTGAATGACCCCGACAACGACTCTCGACACCATGTTGCCGCACGCCGCCGGCGAAGAAAATGTTCATGTCGCCGCCTATTTCGAGCGCGCCGAAGACAGCTCGCCCCCGTGCGCATCAAGAACCCGCAGAGGAGCGACAGTCGACACTACAATCTACGACGACGCTGCGTGGAATACCAGCCCGGCGACAGTGTTTAGGTTTGGACCCCGACACGCCAACGAGGACTAAGTGAGAAACTATTGTGACGATATTTCGGACCCTACCGGATCATTCTACGTATTGGCGCACTAGTCAATGAGGTCGTGCAAGACGGCATTTCGCAATCGCAGCGGCGCCGCGCAGGATTTGAAGTGGTTCATGTGGTGCGTCTTAAGCCATTTTACGCACGCTGACAAATTTCGCTATTTTGTTGTTTCTTTCCTGCGGGTGTTTTCGTTTATCACATTCGTTTGTTTTCAGCAGAGGGTGGGGCTATTAACACGTGTACTTTTTTACCTGTATCGGGTCGCCACGTTTCACCGCCTAACGAATGCTATCGCACATCACAGGACGCTGCTGCACGTATCAGAAGTTTCATCAAAACTGAGAGCTGGGCGAGTTGGTTTGATTCCATCTTAACAAAAAAGTACGCGAAATAGACTAGAAGCGCCCCTGTTTGTCCTCTATGTGTGTTTCGTGCACTTTTTCGTTTAGATGATATTAACATAAATTATGGTGTTTTACGTGCCAAAACCACTTTCTGATTATGACGTACGCCATAGTGGGAGACTCCAGAAATTTAGACAACCTGTAGTTTTTTAAAGTGCTCCTAAGTATACGGGTGATTTCGCATTTTGCCCCCATCTAAATGCGCCCGCCGTGGCCGGGATTCGATCCCGCGACCTCGTGCTTAGCATCCCAACACCATAGCCTCTAAGCAACCACGGCGAGTTAGATGATATTAGAAGTTTGTCGAATGTTATCGATGATTCTATCCGCTGTCGGTTGTCACCGCACCTTGTGTAATCTGATTTCATGTATGCGAGCAGCGAAGGGTGTAGAACTCTCTGCAAGACATGGGGGCACCAGCGATTACGTTAGCAATGTCGATGACTGATATATAAAAGCCGACGCGCTTGAACCGCTGATCAGATTTGCGACGATCGCCGATTGTGTTCCCGCTTTCGTTGTGTTTTGAGTGTAGCCTGATTTTCTGGGCGCAGGTTCGCCCAATGAAGATTTACCGCCGTATTCAGAAGTGCATCTTGACTTGAAGGCCCTGCTTGACTTGATATAAATGACGCCTGTTGCGAACGCGCCAAAGAAGCTCTTTACGCTTCTTTCGGTGCGTTCGCGACAGGCGTCATTAAAATCAAGTCAAGCATGGGCTTCAAGTTAAGATGCATTTCTGAATACGGGGGTTAGCTTCGACATTCACAGTTTTGCTAGTGCATTCTTGACCGCCAATATCACGTCACAATATTCTTATTTCATGCGCTCTTGGCACAAAAGCCCCGGCCGGGCCGGCTGTCAAGACGCGCCCACTGCATAGCCAGGTGTAATTCCGATTTTCGTTGTAAACCTCATTGCTACATACCAAAGGTGGTATTCCGGATTCATTTTTATGGGCACATTCTTTTTCATGTGGCTTGGTCGAGGATGCGTCGGGCAGTATAGGCAACAGAGCTTGGCACAGCGCCAGGAGCTCACTAGCACTAGACACCGACGCTTCGACTCATCAGGAAGCCGAGAGAAAGGCCAGCTTTTTCGTAATGTCTTAAAAGCGTTAGCAAATCATATGTGAGGAGCCCTAGCAAAGAGATTTTTTGTTTATTTCTCAATCCTATTTCAAGGGCAGCTTTTGGAATGCTTTTTGATAAGCTCTTCTAGTTCGTCTGAAAATGTAATTAAGCCGGACATTAGCAGACATGTACTACGTTTCAACAACGAAGTTGTCTTACACGTGTCGTCTTAAACCGTTTTTATTGTGGATAATGCTTCGTGTGTTGTGATGCAAGTTCGCACGTTATATGTTCTTGCATTCAGCTGAGCGTAATATGATCCGCAATTTGAGTAGAACTTGTTGCTGGGCGAGTTGGTTGAGATCTAGTGAATACATTGTTGCGCTAAATGGAAAATCAAGACTTACGAGAGCAGGTAAGGAAAGATAGGCCGAGCGCTGAACTTCACCTGATTTTATTCTTGCAGCAGAGCAGGGAGAATCAACAAATGCGTATGTGTACCTCAGTGGTGTCTGAAGCAATTACAGTGACGTTACAGTGACGATTAGAGAGACGTCAAAAAACGTTACTGTAATCGCTCTAGACATCACTGTTCTAGGCATGCGTATTTGTTGATTCTCCCTACGCTGCTGTAAGAATAGAACCATCGAGTGTCCATCAATTGAATGGTGAAACCATTTCGAGAAAGATTTCAGCAAAAGAAAACTTGTTATTCTGCCACAACAATCCGAACTTACGCCCAACAGATTGCCAGTTCAGCATTCTAAAACCTCTGAGCCACTTTGCCGATGCCACCATTGGTTAAGACCCCGTCACCATCTGTGTACTCGATAGAGCTAGCGGCCGCGCCTTGTTGAGTTTTAGCACGTCGCCTTCTCAGCTGCAGAGGCCGTACTATGAATCAACGTTACTTCTTTCGCATGTAATGACATTGATTGAGCGCGCATTTTCCATTCTTCTTCTTCTAGGCCTCGGCGTCTTCACGTGTTAATGTGTGGCGCTGACATTGTCTTGTTTTCGTCAATGGCAGGTTGCGGTCTCTTATAAGGGTTGCCCGAAATAAATATCAGAAACGCTCTACGAACCGGTCAGTAAGACGCTAAAGGGTTATTTTAGTAGAGATCAGGGCTAATTTTAGACGGATAACAAGAGGAACAAAAGGCAAGAATTTCCGTCTCCCCACCAGGAAACGCAACCTCCGCAAAATCCATCTTAAAACTTTTTGTGCGCAAACAAACAAGGACGAAGAATAGGGGCAACACAAGGACGAGCGCTTTCTAACTGGTTTTATTTTTGAAGAACCCCCTGCTTTATTACCCACAGATCTGCGCTATCTAGTCAACAGAGCACGCCTATAGCGCATATGATACCCGCAGATCTGCGCGATCAAGTCAAGAGAGCACGTCAATAGTACATATAACACTTGTGATAAAAACACGTGGACAAAAGCCACCCGGTCAACATAAAAACAGCAAGGTGCATAAAACAGCCACTTAAAATAATATGCGTTAAAGATGTGATGATAGAAGCGAATTTTCTTAATCCAACAATGAAACAGAAGGATGGCTGATGCATTTTTCTTTTTGTTTTTCAATCCAGCGTGCTTCCACAATTTCCCTAGCGGTTTGATTCCTATGCCTGTACAACATGTCTGTGCTACTAAGACAAGGTGAGCAACCATGTTCTTGGCAATGCATTGCCAAATGTGTACTAGGGCGACTTTTCAGACTACACAACTGCTCCCTTAACTTCGTGTTATAGCATCTCGCAGTCTGCCCTACGTACAAATGACCCTATTCGTCTTCCCTATTGTGTTGCCCCTATTCTTCGTCCCTGTTTGTTTGCGCACAAAAAGTTTTAAGATGAATCTGTTGCAACTAGGCCGACTCGCAGTTATGCTTCCGCAAAATATTGCGACTAACACTTGTACTTGCTAGGTCGCAGAATGCGAATGCTCATTCCAACAAACACAGCTTGAAACAGTGTAAGGATTACTGCGCATTATAATTTTTTAGATATGACGGTATCTTTACGCGTTATGGGCAAAACTGTTTTTCTTTTTTGCAATGTAACCCTATTGTGGAAATGAAACAGCCACTCATACATGCTATATCCCGTACAAAAATTATTGAGAAGACATTGAAATATTGTTGGTCAATGTTGAGTTTTTTATTGAGGAATAATTGGGAGTTTGTTGGAGAATTGTTGGGTTGGGTGTTGGGCGCTCTTGAATATTGGCCACTGAAATTTAATTGAAACACCATTGGGTATCTCAATGTTGAATGATTGTTCAGGTACCATTGAAAGTCCATTGTGCTTAGACGGTCCGTTGTGTTCGTTTTGTTGAATGGTGGTTGGGTTACCATTGATTCTGCGTTGAACTGACGTTGTGGTAGTTCTGTTGACTTGTTAAGTTATTATTACCACAGTAGTGAAAAGTACATTGTGGCCCAGTTCAGATGGCATTGAGATTTCAGAAGTCGTCATTGAAATATGATTGACGTTTCGTTGGGCTAGTGGAGTTTTATTCATATATCGAAACTGCTTTGCAGTTCACACTTGCATGCCCCGGTGCCTGCTCATATCTTTCCCAAACACAAAAAAAGCGAAGGAGAGACTGATCAATTTAATGTACCTTTATTTACACTAAAGATGCGTGCACATGAAACATTATTATAGTACATAAGGCACCACTACATCGAACCTGTAGACATAGGCTAGTACCTACAGCACTCTAGCAGTGTAAATACATCTGAAGAAACTTATACATAAGAATTCAATCAAAACAATCATTGTTGTCGTCCCTTTCGACTTAAGTTTATGATTAGAAGGCAAAGCGGCTCAAAAGGCAGGGCTTAAGCATACCCTTGTAACAACCAACTTTGAACACATGAACACTTGAGGCTGCTTGCATGTGAATATTTAAAAGACATGTGAATATGTTACATTAAAATGTTTCCCCCACTAACACATTACAGGAAGAGCTACGGCTGACTGTGACAAGGCAAAATAAGACTTGAAACAAATGACTTCACGTAAATATCTACAAGCTTTAGCACACGTCTTTCACCGCAATTAAAATTTAATGAAGTACCATAGTAGACTTGCCTGAGCTTTTTGTCTTCGAGATGTATATATTTTCATGTTGCCCAATTATTTTATAAAATAACACCACACAACTTAGCTATTAATTTACGAGACATCATTTAGAAAGTTTTCGGGCATGGTGAACACCTGAATCATGTTTCTGACGAGCCAGGTTTGCTTTCTTCAAAAAGAAACTTTTAAAGCTTTTGTGTACTGAATGCAGCTTATCTCCCTGGCACAAGTGAAGAACAAACAGTAAACCATTATGATAATTTGGAGTACAGAAGAATTTGCTGGTGGCATTTCCTGAATTCAGTGAGCTCATTTTCAGTTAATTTTTCTGGACTTCAACAAACCTAATGAGAGCACTTTTGGGCGCCTTTTTCATGATACCTAGCAACTAAGTGATACCTCAGTCAGTAAAGAGACAAGGCAAGGTTAATACATTGAGCGAGAAGAGAAAAAATTATGATGTAGCAAAGAAAATTGGTAGTAACACACGGCTAACACAATTACAAACAACCAAATAAATGGTCACCTGCACTTGCAGTATCAAGTACCCCAGCAATAGTCATACAGGATTGCAAAAGGTTCCAATGACTGGACAGCCAGATTGGCGAGACGGTGACAAACGCAAATAAATGCGTATACGAAACACCAATGACCTCAATTGCGAGGGTAAAATGTTATTAAAATGCCACCAGAATTTTATTGCATAAAATACATAAAGCTGCATAACAATTAGGACAAAGCGGTAACAAAGACGGAGGGAGATACAGCACCCGTGTTGAAAAAAAAAATTACAAGTGATATACATGCATATTTAAGCTCACGACAATTTTTGCTCCAATATATACAAAAAGAACACATGCACTTACCGCATAAAAAAGGTTGCTGCATCTGGAGAATGCAGCACAGTACAAAGCAGCGTCATGAGAACCGAAAAGTAGAGCTTAGTATGTTTAAAAACTATGAATGCTTGCGTACCTACAAACAGGCATGTGACATGTCGTGCCTTGAATGGATGAAATTCATAAATCTTACACACAAAGTTACCATCACTCTTATTGGCTTCCTCAAGGCACTCCTTGAAGTTGATCTAGAAAATGTACATCAGTGTTAAAACAAAGAGAAGATAAGACCCCTATAGCGTTCTTCCTGAAATAAACAGCGCAAATAACTTCATGTATCAATTCTATGGACACTTCGCCAATTCGGTGTACATTTATATTTTACAACCACCCAAACAGAGAAGAAAATGATGAATTAAGGTAGGAACACACATGAACGCTGACTCAACTAGAAGTTTATTCGTGAAGACAAAGATTTTAAACACACTAGCGAACTTCACAAAGAAAAAGCCATGGATGCGCAGCAGAAACAGCCCGGTACAACAAAAAAGGACCGAAAGACGTCCTGTAGAATAAACATGTGCGTCAAACACTAACAAAAACATGAAAACTGAAAGGTTTGTTCTGTAATATTAACGAGAAATACTGCGGCAACTCTTTTCCACTAAGGATCACAGAAATCTTGCTTATGAAGTTTTCTTCGTGATCAATAAATAATGCTTCCATAAGTCCTCTTGTGTTCTGGTCTGCGATGAAACAATCGTTCTTTCTGTTCTATACCGCAACACCAGAGGAGTTCCAGAAGTAATGTTTATTGATCACAAAAGAAACAAATGCATCACCAAGTTATCTGTTGCCCTTAGTGGAAAAAAGTTGCAGTTCTCAAAAGAGTATTTCTCGTTGGACAGTATCACTTATCGGACAAATCTCTCGCTTTTTCGAAAGATTTGTCCGAAAGTTCTCGTTTTTCACGCACGTTTATTCTACATGGCATGGCTTTTTCATATTTCTTTCTTGTCGCACGTGGCTGTTTCTGCCACGCATGCACGGCTTTTTTCCTTTGTCAACTTGACCAGTGTCTTAATACCTCTGTAATCAAAAGTAGTCTTTTAGTTGAGCTTGCGCTCGTGTGTACTCCTACCTATTTCGTCGTCCGTCGTCCGCTTCTGTTTGTGCTGCTGTTTACACAACGCATGTATCCCTTGATTAGGCTGGTAACCATTCTCACAAACAAAAGTAAATAATGCCTGCCCTCAAAAGGTAGCCCATCCTTTACTACTAAACGCCAGAGCAAAGCGAACGTAAGCCTTCACAGCGTCCATGCGGCAGCTAGTACACCACAGAGCAGCACAAAAAATAGTTGACAATCCCACATGATGGAGAGTGGCAACAGAGATGCGAGCTTGCTAGTGAATCAGCCACATATCAACGGGTGTCCCTTGCACAACGCCAAGGTGTCCTTGACGTAGAACACTTTAGCCCCTGCGAATTTGCTGCATGCGTAACCTGTGAGAAGGGAATGCGGAGAGAAAATGAGATTACGCGGATTAAGAATCTGCCACACACTGCATATAACTACGCACGAAATAGAAGTACACACTACACTGGCAAGTACAAATTTGCGACTCTTTACGAGTGCCGTCGAGAAATGGAAGAAATGGGTTGCTACGGTAAATGTTAACTAAAACACGCACAGCGATGTTTCACAGCGGGGAAAAATATTCCCGCCTCTCCCGCAGAACCACAGACCACGCGACAGTGCACAGCCGATACCAAGCAGATATCGAATCTTTGGGTAGAAGTCCAGCAGAAGGAATGACCTAAAGGTACGCCGAGTGAGATGCGATCGTAAGCGTGCCTGTACGAGTGAGAACTTGTACCGCTTCAGAACATGTACCGCTTCTATGAAGCTAGCCACTCCGGTGTGGCTCCGATCATCCCACGCAATTTGTGTGCAGAACGTCGCGTACACGCCCTGGCGCGTTTTGCGCGGTAGCGTAGCAGTGAGCTAGCTTCATGCACACGTCATTCTTCGCCGCGAAAATGGTGCTCGAGTGCGACGCTTAGCTCGAGGCGACAACGCGCCGATTGGCGCTCCTTTCGCTTATGCAAGCAACGCACATTTCGATCGGTCCAACTCAAAGAGGCAGCAGAGAACGGTGGAATGTTTCGGTTATCGCTTATTAAAATTGTACAGTACGCCTTCAACGGCTACCCGCAGCGCTAGATAAAGATGCTTACTGCGGTAGTTTTGGCGGTGATAGGCGATAAGGCGAGCCCGTCGGCGGCTGTGTTCTTTGTCGACGTCGTCACCACACCTCTGTTCATTTGCGCTGTGTATCCGTGTACAGTCACCACGCGGAAGCTGTGACTAATCGTGTGGCCGTTCTCCGCAAATCCCAAAGAGGCGAAATATATTTTGCGGTGCGCCGCATTATTAGCCGGAACCTAAATTGAGGCGCGCTTAGCCGCTACGGCATAAAAGGTGATCACACTAACCGTATGGTATACGATAAGCCACTACGGATTTTTAAAAAATAGTTCTGATGTCCTACGTGCCAAACCAACGATCTCATTATGAGGCAGGTCGTAGTTGAGGACTCGGTATTAATTTTGCCTGGAAATTTTTACGTGCATACAAAGCAAATTGCGCGAGCGTTTTTGCATTCTGCTCCTTTGGAATGCTGCCGCTGCAGGGATCGTATCCACGACCTCGAGCCCCAAATTGCCACGGCGCCCGCCATAGTTACGACATGCGTAAGCGTGAAGTGCAACACTGCCTTCCGGTACGACTGTGGTACAAGCGTAGCAGAGCTGCACACCTGCTATACAAGTATTTGTCGCGCCTCTCCTAAGCTCGTACTGCCTGCCTAAATACCTTGAAAGGCAGTGCACCTCTCACGTATCGAATGCGATAACAAGCGCTTAGACGGTCCATGTGAGCCCCTATGAAAGATGACGGGCTACTGTACAAAATTATCACTGCGTAGAGAAGCCGGTCCTTATGTTCCAATTGTGTTCCGTCATACAAATTAAGGAAACGTTATTAGACAGGAACAAATGAAGCAATGCAATTTTACGCACGCGGGGCGCCGCTGCCTCTTCGCCTACCATTGTTTCAAACGAAGTGACGGCGGTAGCGAGAGTTAGTATCGCGCGCTTTTGCTCCGGGGCATGCGGTTTGCTTGAAGAAAGTGAACGGTGTGCTTAACATCTCACGCTTGTCAATGTCAAAATAGAAAAAAAGGCTACGCTCTCAAGAAAACGAGATTGCTTACCTAATCTGTAGAAGTTCGGCTGCGACTATTTCGGGGTGCCTTCTCTCCAACAGGCATCATGACCTCTGCCGCGCAACTCTTCAAAACAACCAGGCTCGCACATCAGTCAAAGACTAGTAGCTGGGTGAGCCAACGACTTCAAGAGAGAAACGTCCCACTTATCTTTGTTAAAGCATTTCACTAAAATGTGCATCATGATGTCCGAAAAGAAAAAAATACTTTCATCAAAAAGCACGAGGCGTGAACCACCGCACAACTGCAACCAATTAACTGAGTCCGAAAGCCGTTCACAGCTTCACTATAGTATTGAAACGTGTAGTTATGTTTAACGGGCGACCACGTTTCGCCGCCTAACAAATGTTATCGCACAGCGCGGGACGCGTCTGCATGTGTCCGAAGTTTCTGGAACTTATCGATGCTTCTATCCGCTGTCTGTTGTCGCCGAACCTTGTGTTATCTGATTTCATCGCGTGACTCGAATGTTGTAGAACATTGTGGAAGGCATACGGGTCCCAACGATTAGTCTGGAACATTCGATGACTGCTGTATAAAAGCCGACGCACTTGACCTGCTGATCAGATTTTCGATGATCGCCAACCGTGTTCGCCGCTATCGTTGTGCTATAAGTGTAGGCTGTTTTTGTGGGCACAGGTTCACCCAATAAAACAGGACGGAACCCTACGTTTGTGCGTCTATTTTCGTCGTCTGAACAAGATCACGAAGAAGGACGTATTGGATCGGCTCTGCAACGCTAATACTTCTCGTCGATGTACCACAAGTCTGGCTATTGGCCAATTGAAGTCGACGAAAAAGATCGCGAAAAGACGGCCTTCATCACTCCAGAGGGCCTCTACGAGTTCAAGGTTATGCCATTCGGACTGTGCTCGGCGCCTGCAACATTCCAGCGCATCATGGAAAAAGTGTTAGCAGGATTGAAGGGGCAGACCTGTCTCGTTTATTTGGATGACGTCGTCGTCTTCGCTGGAAATTTCGACGATCACCTCAGGCGGTTTGCGACAGTACTAGAGGCCATCAAGTCATCAGGGCTTACTCTGAAGCCGGAAAAATGCCGCTTCGCTTACAATGAGCTTCTGTTCTTAGGCCACGTAATCAGGAAATCTGGTGTTCGTCCAGACCCGCAAAAGACAGCTGCCATCGCACAGTTCCCGCAACCCATCAATAAGAAGGCAGTGCGTAGATTCCTTGGCATGTGGGCCTACTACAGGCGCTTTGTCAAGAACTTTTCACGCATCGCCGAGCCTTTAACACGTCTAACTAAATGTGATGTTGATTTTAAGTAGAAAACGCCGCAGGCCGACGCATTTGAAGAACTAAAACGACGCATACAGTCGCCGCCGGTACTTGCGCACTTCGACGAGTACGCCGATACAGAAATCCGTTCGGTTCCGTTCTAGTCCAGAGAAGAAACGGAGTCGAACAGATGATAGCTTACGCTAGCCGGTCGCTGTCAAAAGCGGAAGGCAACTATTCTACGACCGAAAAGGAATGCCTCGCCATCGTTTGGGCTACAGCTAAATTCCGCCCTTATCTTTATGGCAGGCCATTCAAAGTCGTCAGTGACCATCGCGCGTTGTGTTGGCTAGCGAATATAAAGGATCCTTCAGGACGACTGGCGCGGTGGAGCCTCGGACTACAAGAATACGACATCACTGTAACCTACAAGTCCGGACAAAAACACTCCGATGCCGATCGCCTATCACGCGCACCCATTGACCCGCCGCCGCAAGATGACGAGAATGACGACGCCTTCCTTGGAATTATAAGCGCGGAAGACTTCGCTGAACAGCAACGGGCAGACCCGGAGCTAAAAGGCCTCGTCGAATATTTGGAAGGGGACACCGACTTTGTTCCCAGGGCATTTAAGCGCGGATTATCTTCCTTCACGCTTCAAAACAATCTACTCGTGAAGAACTTCTCACCAGTCCGCGCCAATTACCTTCTTGTTGTCCCGTCAGGACTTCGCTCAAAAATATTGCATGCCCTTCATGACAATCCGACCGCTGGACACCTCGGATTTTCGCGGACACTATCGAGGATACAAGAAAAGTATTATTGGCCGTGCCTGACCGCCGACGTCGCCCGTTATGTCAGAACATGCCGACACTGTCAGCGACGCAAGACACCGCCGACAAGGCCAGCCGGATTACTACAGCCAATCGAGCCTCCTTGCCGACCATTCCAGCAGATCGGGATGGACTTGCTGGGACCCTTTCCGACGTCAATAACCGGAAATAACTGGATCGTAGTGGCGACGGACTACCTCACCCGCTTCGCTGAAACAAAAGCACTGCCGAAAGGTAGCGCAGCCGAAGTGGCGAAATTGTTTGTCGAAAACATCCTGCTGCGACATGGCGCCCCAGAAGTCCTCATCACCGACAGAGGAACGGCCTTTACAGCGGAGCTCACCCAAGCCATTCTGAAATACAGTCGGACAAGTCACAGGAGGACAGCGGCCTACCACCCGCAGACGAATGGTCTTACGGAGCGGCTGAATAAGACCCTCGCCGACATGCTAGCTATGTACGTCGACGTCGAACACAAGACCTGGGATGCCGTACGTAACATTCGCTTACAACACGGCGGTGCAAGAAACACAGATCACGCCGTTCAAGCTGGTCTACGGCAGGAACCCGACGACGACGCTCGACGCCATGCTGCCGCACGTCACTGACGAGGAGATCCTTGACGTCGCTACCTACCTCAAGCGCGCCGAAGAAGCCCGACAGCTCGCCCGCCTGCGGATCAAGAACCAGCAGAGGACCGACAGCCGACACTACAACCTCCGACAACGCTTCGTCGAGTACCAGCCCGGCGACCGTGTTTGGGTGTAGACTCCGATACGCCGACGAGGACTCAAGTGAAAAACTACTGCGACGATATTTCGGACCCTACAAGGTCATCCGACGTATTGGCGCACTGGACTATGAGGTCGTGCCAGACGGCATTTCGCATTCACAGCGACGCCGCGCACGATCTGAAGTGGTCCACGTGGTGCGTCTTAAACCCTTTTACGGACGCTGACGAACTTCGTTATTTTGTTGTTTTCTTTGCTAGGAGTGCTTTTCTTTTATTACTTTCGTTTGTTTGCAGCATCGGGTAGATGCTTTTTAAGAGGGGGGTATTGAAACGTGTACTTATATTTAACGGGCGACCACGTTTCGCCGCCTAACAAATGTAATCGCACAGCGCGCGACGCGTCTGCAGGTGTCCGAAGTTTCTGGAAAGTTATCGATGCTTCTATGCGCTGTCTGTTGTCGCCGAACCTTGTGTTATCTGATTTCATCGCGTGACTCGAATGTTGTAGAACTTTGTAGAACGATTAGTATGGAACATTCGATGACTGCTGTATAAAAGCCGACGCACATGACCTGCTGATCAGATTTTCGACGATCGCCGACCGTGTTCGCCGCTATGGTTGTGCTATAAGTGTAGGCTGTTTTTGTGGGCACAGGTTCGCCCAATAAAGGTTAGTTTTGTCTTTCACAGTATTTGCTACTGTGTTCTTCAACGTCACCACCACGTGACAGTATTGAGTTATAAAAACATTTGGAACACAAAATAACGGCACTGCAAAACCGCTACATACTTAGCAATAATTTCTCATCGACTAACCTTCATAATTTTTTAAGAACAACCTAATTCGTAGCGTAAACAACAAATACTACGATCAAAATATGCGACTACGAATCGCGGTAAATATGTCTACTGTTGCAAAATTGTGCGCAAAACGAAGCTACAACAGCTGCAACCGCGTGCGCGCCCACACACACACAAACGCTACGTTGACGTTTGTAGCGCCACCTAGAAAAAGAAATTGCTACTAATTTTGCTATATTTATAAATTTAACGCTTCTAAAATAATTTGTAGCGCCTTCGCAAATGGCATAGTGACAAGTAAGGTATGATAAGAGTCCGTTACCTGTATTTCTTTCATTTCCCTTTGGTGTTCTTCTATTTAACTGAATATACAAGACCTGCAGGCTTGGGAGATGAGAGGACGACAGTTCGGCGAGGCTCAAATAAATTGCGTGCTTCTTGGAAGGCGAGAGTCGGGAGCAGCCGCAGATACAGCGATTAGCTGTGATACTGTTGCGGCCGTTGCTGAATCCGAAGCTCTTTGAAGTCAATGGTTATAGCGGCTGCGCGCTGCGATCTCAAAGCGCGTTCGTTCTTTGATCTCTAGTACCACGGACATTCGATAAAAAATATATTTGCTTTACGGACAGAGGGTACGTCGCAGGAAATTCGAAGACTTCACAAGTGTACGTTTGTAGCGTGTGCGCACTTGCATCCTACGGTTCCCAGAGCGCGTCCGATGCTCCAAGGTAGCGTCGTCGCGTGCCCGCGCCTGTCTTATCGCCTGCCGCGCTGCCGCCGTGTCTACTTTTGGGGAACTCCACATGCGCGTAGTCACCGTTTTTGCGAGTGAATTTCGCATTCTTCTGCTCGCCGAAACATGCTCATTTTGGATCGTACCAATGGCTATGTCATCTCGTGTATGTTAAAACGACGACGGCATTTGTACACCGGCGAAGAAATAAATAGTTATGAACTTGGGCGGTCATGAATCTAGTCTAACGTTGCAGTTTTTACGTAGCGAAAACGGCTACGAAAGTGGGGCGGTCCCGGAGATAGGCGCTTCAAAGCGCCAGCTGTAGCGACAGCACGAGCAAGTGGCACGCGGCGCACGCGTCACGCATTTCAGAGCTTACTTGCTTTCGAATGAGAGGAGTATGCACGCGCTCGTGGCCTATTGGTTAGGGTACCGGGCTCGACGGCCGACGTTCGTTTCCGCCCCATCGGTCACACATTATTTTCTTTTAATCAAAGCGAGGTGAAAGAAGAACCTACCTGCCACAAAGCGACAGGAATGAGGTTGGAACGCTTCGCAATACATTTTTGGAATGTCTTCATATGCGAGTCCTAATCATTGTGTACTGGACTCAAGTGCTACACAACAAGAAACACCCAGAAAAATCAACACAAATTATCCAATAGATTAATTATTGAGAACACTGAAAGGTAATATTATTGTGCAAGGGTTGAGTGAACTCAATTGCTCTCGAAAATATGTTGAAAAACGTTGTTTCAACAATTCCCCGATAATATATCAATGGTTAATCAACAGTCATTTTTATACGGGTATAGGCCCCACTGGTGCTTTGATACTGAGGACGTTGCGTTATAACAGATGCTGCGTTTCTGAATTAGTAATAACTCAGCCGCACGAGTATTGGTTGCTTGCTTTTGAAATAGTACAAGTTAGCATAACTGCTCTTACGATAAATCGGTAACGTAAATGACTATCAGTTCGTACTTACCGTCAGTAAGCACAACCATTTTTCTGTGAATGGAGCCCTACTGGCGCTACAGCAGTATCTCTATTTAGGAAAAGAAATAATGGAACTCATTATCCTCTGAAATTGCCGCAC
Organism: Dermacentor variabilis; assembly: GCF_050947875.1. NCBI lineage: Eukaryota > Metazoa > Arthropoda > Arachnida > Ixodida > Ixodidae > Dermacentor > Dermacentor variabilis. Next base: position 195,684,769 of record NC_134572.1, on the reverse strand, counting down.
TGTTAGATTTATTCGTTGTTCAATCGAATACGAACCGTGTTAAATAGATTTTTTTTTTGCAGTTGTACATTAGCTTTTCTTATTGCGCAAGCACTACGCTTCCCTTTCTTACAGTTGTTACTTTTTTTTTCACTTTTAGTGCTACGAAAATTATACGCGCATTCCATACAGTTACAGGGAGCTCGTGGACAAGGGCAGACCGTATTCACCGTGCGCGAATCGCCACTGCAGGAGAGACCACCGCGTATAGGTGGGGCCACTAAAATACATGCTCAGCAGAGCCATTGTGGTGTTGATTCCAAGCGCACACTTGACCCGACATCCTCAACCCCCCCCCCCCCCCCCCCAGTCACCTATATCTCAATGCGCTTGCAGCGAGCGGTGGAAATATTGCACTAGTTTATGCTTCAGCAACGAAGAGAGTACGCCCCCTCCCCCCCTCACCCCTTATTAAGAAGAGGCGAAGATACCGGCCGTGCATCCTCACTTCCAGCAGTCAAATCAGATGCAGTGTGTATCAGTCTCCGGCGATGAATGGCAGGCTGAACCTTAGGCCGCACATTCCAACCAGCAGCCCAAATGCCGCTCTCTCTCTATTTTTTGCAGCGCCAATGCACAGGCGCTGACAGAAAAGGGGCGTCCATCTCGCACAACCGAATTGCGGGGCGTTGCCGATGACCAAGTGTGGGAGAGGACGCACGTGATGCCCACGCACACTGCCGTAACAGATGTGCTGGTTAATGGCTCCGTTCTCCGCGCAGTCAACTATTTTCTTCCAACAACAAACGTTGTGATCACGCAGGCGAAACGTGATCATAGACGACTGGAAGATACTCGAGGGCCCAAAGCGAGGCAACTGCTCAATTAAGGTATGCGTTCACAGTTCACTAATGCGTCTAAACACAGTAATACAGTTTGAAATGTCAGGCAAACGCGATCACTTACATTCGAAGGTGCGTCATCACAGACAATAAATGGCAAAAAAGAGCTTAGTGTCATATTTTGTAATTAACAAAATCTAAGACTAAGCTCTTGAATAACAACATAGTTAGCCTATCAAACAAATTAAGAACCCTACAACAGGAAAAACAAAAAATAAAGATAGAGAAAGAAATCTATATAGGTACCAAGCAGATGAAACTGCAACAGCTTATTGCCTTGACAGCAGTTACAGGCTCTTAGCTGGGCCTGCAGCGTTCATCCGTCTTTGCTATTACGCCGCCAACGACAGCCGCCGTAGTCGTCACCATCTAGTCGTCATCATGTCGCCGTGGAGTCACATTCTCAAGAAAACAACGTGGCTCACAAGTGCCACTGCACGAGTCACGATGCAAATACATTCATAACGACTCATTTTGATCTGAAAAGTAGTCCCCGTGAACCCATCACTGCACTATGTTATCAAACAATAAATCATGCCAAAATACCTGAAATATATAGCCGCCTCACCAGTATCTCTAAAGCCCCCATACGTGTTAATAGAACAATGCAAGTTATTCAACGCTTTTATTATTTTAATACATCGTTTCTTCCATACGAACGTAGGTAAAACGCGCAGCGGCATACACACAGATGAAACAACACCTTGCCTTCAGTTCGCACTCATGCGACTATGTGTAATTCACGGCAGGGCAACCACAGTGCTACTAGAGAGGTTTAGCTTGTCCGGTATACGGGTAAACGGGTTGGGGCGTAGGGGCGGAGCCGTAAACGTGAGCGGTCTGCATGGTGCAGCCACCTAGTGGCGCAGAGCTCAAACATACAAAAGCAGCTAATATTACATTAACCAAGTGTATTCTACTTTGCTGGTGGTGTAAATTTTCGGCACTGACGTAATCGTGTCGCGGCCGAAAATTTACACCCGCAGCAAAGTAAAATACACTTGGTTACTGCAATATTAGCTTTTTTTATCAGCTTTGCACCGCGAGGCGGCTGCACCAAGCAGGCTGCTCCCGTTTACGCCTCCGCCTGCGTTTACCTGAATACCGGACACGCTAAATTATCGCACAATATCGGTACTCGGTAATTTGCGTACTGTATTGAGCCCCTGAGCCAATGGTGACGTCTGTTTACCTATCAAGGAAGCAGCAACAGCTGTACGCAGTGGTGGATGAGTACAGCGTTTTGTGCTTAGCCATAAAGTAGCTCTCCAAAAGACAACTTACGGCTGTGCGAAATGGCTGCTGTCGCAGTCAATGAGCTGAGCCCCGCACTCATCGAGAAAGCGTACTTTTTTCATTCGTCGTCCACTTTTCTAATGCTGCGCGTCACGGAACTGCGATCATGTATCGAAATATCAGAAGCAGTAAGGGTGGTATTTTGTCTTAATGTGGCGAAAACAAAAACACAAATCATCGTATGGCACAGACAGTGTTGTGTTATTTGGAACATCCTTACACTTCTAGTAATAACAAAATGTGCATTTCGAAGTCACAAGCAAACTAGTTCTTGTCACATGTAAATTACGGAAGAAAAAAGTATAGAGGCCTACAAAAATGGCTTGCTGCTGTAGTCCGTCAAACATCGCTACATAGAATTTAGAAGAGAACTGTGTTTAGCGAGTGTGTGCACAGTTATTACGATGCAATGCTGCGCAATCCATAAGATCAGCGGAGAAAAAGAAATTTATAAAAGTTACAAAAGCGTCCGTACGAAATGCAGGTAGAACCATATTCCACAGCACTAAGGTCACGGCGATCACAAACACAGTGCGGCAAAAACGCCATTGTCATTGTCCAAAGCTAAATTGACGTCCCACAGCGTTATGGGGAACAGCGGCAAATTGCGAAGATGCTTGCGACCATTGCGCAAGATGCGTGAGGAAGTTTTCACGCAGGCGACGATGGTGGTGTCCGGTGCATAGCCAAGGAATCATGCGTCAAGTGGACTTCTTTCCAGTGACCTGGAACGCAGAATGGTCGATCACAGGCAATCGAGCAGCGTGGGTATCACGCGTGTGTGGACGTGGCAACGTTTGTACCCCAAGGAAGCAGCCTGTCGTTAAGTATGTACAGATCGGATTGGAGAATAGCAAAAAATAAAAAGGATACTAGCCTGCAGTATCCCACGCCTTGAAGTGTTAAAAGTAGGCGTGTGCAAATACCTCAAGTTTTGAAAGGGAATGAAAGAATATTTTTTATTCGCTTCCTAACAACTTTTATTGGAGCCTACAAGTAGGAAGTGATAACCTTCCAAAAGATTCTGTATCAGAGGAACCGAGATTGCTAGGTGCGGAGAGGCAGCAGTCTCTGAGTAAACGCATCGTGTAGCTCGCCTAATATTTGTTCGACGTTCCTAGTCATTCAATAGGGATGCCTCTTTGCCTTTGGACAGGCTGCACATTTGCTTTCTCAATTTAGGTAAATACATTTATTCTGTGGTCAAGGTCACCATATTTGCACCAGTTTAGAACAATGAGCAGCGTAGTAGTATTACACTTTGCTCGAACGAATACCGCACACCTCAAGCAACGGATGACTCGGTTTGCGGGTTTCACAAGGGCCACTGTCCCTGCGCCATATAGGTTCTCTGTTAACTGGTTTCTGATCTGTAAGCTCCCAAAGTTGACCGGCCATGTGGTTTTAAATGACATTAGATGGATAAAGTATGTATCGTCCTTTTTTTTCTTAGACGGACTCCACACAATCATATCGCTTAGTTTGAAATGTATAACCTTGTTTCACATAACTTAGCTTGCTTAGAAATAAAAAAATACTAAATATTCGAAGCGTTTGCAATTGAGCTTGTTGTGTGTGCAACTTCCAGAGGAACAGCGTAGAATCTGGCGCACAGAGGACAAAGGAAGACGAACACACAGCACTTTGGTACCTCTGTTTGTTGTCCTTAGATTCTGCTCTTTTGTCCCGTATGGTATTAGAAGGAAAGTTCTAGAGTAGTGCGAATATTCAAAACTTTCGAATCAGGAACCTACTATTGTCGTGTTCGACTGAGTCCTCGAATCGAATAGTCAGCGTTTAATATACGTGCATATTTCAAAGGCGTTGCGTCATCGACGGCACACATGAAATAGAAGCAAAAATGCGATATTTTTTGTACCATATCACAGTGTACATAATGTACTAAAGTATGTTGCATCCGTCAGACAGCCAGACGTCTTCCGTTAAACGCCATCGCTCGCAATAAAATGTAGTTTAGACACGGCGTTCGGCAGTGGGTATTATCTTGCACTATTATACATGCAGCCCTTGTGTCTTCTCATTGGATTAAATTACGATAGCGTTAATTGCGGCATACTTTATACAGCAGTCTGCAGCGACAATTCGAACTAGATAAAAAAGTGTTATTTTTTTCACTCTGCCCTGCGGCAGGCTTACGCCTGTGTCGGCAGCCGACAGTACACTGGGACATTATATGGTCCGCAAGGTCATCTTCATAAGCTGACAGTCCATGACAATGTACTGTTCTAACAGCATTGGGATTGCTAACAATCTCTTTAGTTGTTCTTAATGCTCCCTTTTTGCTTTTCATAAAACATGCTTTATAATGGCCACTGCCATTACAGAAACTTCCTATTGGTGTGAATACCAGGGTTTTAAAATTGGTTGATATTAGTGGTGAGAAGGCTTAGTAGAACAAGCTGTTGGTCTAGTTGGTAGCTCGCCATACTGAAGTAATTAGGCGTGGCTTTGCACTCCCACATTCAAGCTCACACGTATACAACCCCCTAGCCAGTGTATGTGTCTATGCGTGTGTGTGAATGCGGGAGTGCAAAATTGCGCCTAATTACTTCAATATGGTGACAAGGCTGTACATTATTCTCAAACTATTCAACATGGACTATTTGATTAAATTTGATTCGTTTCTGGTGCTATTCATTTGTAGTGGATTCGCTTCTGGCGCTATTGCATTTGTATTCGATTATGCGTCACGAACAGTATTCACACAGGACCAGAAATTTTGCTATTTGAACAAGACCAGTTCCACAAACACCACCAAAGTCCCAAAATGTATAGCAGTACACTAGTCTATCTACAGGCGTACATGCAGAGCATGTCTGTGACTTCGTGGGTCAAATGATACTGCTCTAGTATTTCATAATAGTTGTGTTTTTCATGCTTGAGCTTTAGGACTCGATGTACTCCATAATTTTATATTTTTTGTATAGTTGCAGATATTTTTTGTGTCAGATTTCATGTTGGCACCAGTTCTGTAAAGGCACAGACACCGACCACGTATATTAAGAAAATTTCCCATAATGAAGACAGACATGTGACAAAGATAAGGTGAACAATGCTCCTCTGTGTGTGCCGCAAGTTTTTTTTTTCTAACTTCTAGCGACTTTTACGTGGCCGCGGTGTTCTGGTGCTCATTGAAACTATGCCATGGTGATCCCCCGCCAAGTGAACATATCGTAAGTTCTTCATTTCAAGCTTCCATGTTATGCACTTTCGCACCTGTCATGTATGACTTCTCTACAGAAGCATTTCAAGTGGCGTAAAATTAATAACTCTGTTTAATTTCACGTCATAGCCTCTGGTGAAGCCGTGATGACTAAAGTACGTGCGCGGTGCGTTAAGGGCAACTTTTTGAAATATTCAAGCGCAACAGGAAGGGAAAAGTTCATGATGAACAGGACCATCAAGAACCAACATCAAACATTATTAAGTTTCACCACAAAAGACGACAGTACCAAGAAACGACAGCACCCGTCGGCTCGCCTGTCATAAATACATACAACAGACGCATGTCTTGAGCTCCTTTCTGTATGTTTGTTCACGCCTAACATCGATATACCTAGTACTTGAAGAAGTAACTCCAAGAGTTTATAATTGTCAAGTATTCGCGATTGCATATAGAACAGGCGGAAGACAATTGAATATGTGCGAAGTTCTCATTCCTTACGGCCGTAAATATCTAAATCTGTCACGTTTTCCTATGACCTATCACGGTTAGGTTGCTTCGCGTTCAAAATGCAGGGACAAGTCCTCTAAGGGACAAGTCCTCAAGTTCGCACCTATAATATATATATCTGATATATAATACATGACCAATACATGACATATATAATACATGACGGTTAGTGTTGAAGACCGCATATCTGACCATAAGTTGCTTGCTCTGTCATGTCCGGTTACAGGGAAAGGTTCTTTCACTAAGCCTTTAGATACTTTCTTCAGAGATTGCACACACGCCGACTATATCGCTGTTTTAAACTATTTAGAATCACGCTTTGCTAACTTCAAGAAAATCAGTGATGTTAATAAAATGTGGTCATACTTTAGAGAAACTCTTCTCTTTTGCTAGCAGGAATATGTCCCGTTAAAAAAGAAACGCACCATTAGGGAATACCTGTGGTTCACGTGAGAAATGATTCATTTAAAACGTAAAATTAAGCGACGACGTAAACGCGGTAATGCAAATGACCTTTCAAGCCTTATTTTTAACCTGCGGGAGCAAACAAGATCGGCGAAAGAAAGTTTTTTTTTCAGTCATTTTGCAGTCATTTATGAACAAAGAACCCCAGAAGTTCTGGCGCTATCTATCAAAGGATAAACGGTGTATATACGATATAAAAGTTTCGGGTGAAAGTATTGTTGACTCGACTGTCATTTCTTACAAATTTAATGCAGTTTTCCAATCCGCGTTCACACGTACAGTTTCGCATGCACTGTTACCATCATATGGCTATGATTGTCCTATGCCCGAGGTAGAGATAACAGAGGACGGTGTTCTGGGCATAGGCTAGATGTGAAGAAATCACCTGGTCTTGAAGAACTATCCAATACCTTTTTGAGTAGATGTGCTGTATGGGTGGCCAAATATTTACATCATATTTTCGTTATATCTTTAAGCACTGCAGTAATTCCTGATGACTGGCGCTCGGCAAAAATCATTCCGGTGCTTAAATCTGGCTCTCCTCTTGAAATTAACAACTACAGGCCCGTGTCTTTAACTAGCACCTGTTGTAAAATGTTCGAACACAATATCTTTAAGGCCATTATTACTTACTTAGAAAATAATAATTTGCTTTATCCGCAACAGCATTGCTTTAGATCTGGTTTATTTACTGTAACTCAACTTGCTGAAATAACTGATGATTTAATTGGTACACTCAATATAAAAGGCCACACAGACGCTATTTTTTAAATTTTTCACAGGCATTTGATGTTGTTCCTCATAAAGATTTATTAACAAAACTAAAGGCAATTGGCATTGAAGAGAGAGCAGTGGCATGGATTGAATCTTACTTAAGAGATAGAAAGCAGTGGGCTGCCATAAATGGGAGTGTCTCCAAAGATTCGGATGTGTACTGGGGTGTTTCACAGGGCTCGGTCCTCGGGCCTCTCCTTTTCTTGGTATATATTAATGATATTCATCTTTGCGTCGAACCACCAATCCAGATTAAACTATTTGCAGACGACTGTATTGTATACACAACCATAAATAACCGACATGACCAAAATAAATTGAACAATTCTTTACACTCCATTGACGCATGGTGCGCCAAGGTGGGGCTTAAGAATAAACACTTCCAAAAGAGCTTCCATTACGTTTAGCAACAAAAAGAAGCCCCTACACTTTACTTACTCTTTAGGTAACGTTTCCATCACAAGAACTGACGAGTTAAATATTTAGGCATGACATTTACCAGTAATTTCAATTGGGAGCAGCATGTTGAAAACGTCTGTCGGGGTGCACTACAGACATTGTCGTTTTCGAGAAGGAAACTGCGTAATACCCCTCCTAGAGTAAAACTAAATGCATACAAAGCGATAATACGACCAAAATTGGAGTATGCATCGGTTATTTGTAGCCCTTGCCAACAATACTTGATTAACAAAATCGAAAGAGTGCAGAATTTAGCTTTGCGTTTTATTTATTCTATTTACTCCCGTCACTCTAGTGCCAGCAACTTACGTAATAGGGCCAACCTAGAAAAACTTGAGCAGCGCAGGATAATATCTAGATTAACATTTATTTACCAAATTTATCACGAGAACTTTAAGCTATCACGGGAACGATATCTTCAGGGTCCTTTCAAACGATGAGAGAGAACGCACCACAGTAAAACTGTTAGACAGCCAGTCAGCCACATCAATATTCACAAGTTCTGTTTACTTCCTCGCACAATTCATTATTGGAATACGTTATCTCAGGAGGCAGTGAACCCCGCCTCGTTAGAATCATTTGTTCAATGTATTAGTAATATCAACTTCTGTTGAAATTCGAGTCCAAGTGGTGTACACTCTGAGTTGATAATATTGCCTTGTTTGAGTATTCATTTGTCATCTATGTCCAGTGTATTGCCATGTTTTTTTTTTCACTTTTGTATGCATTATACATTTGCAATTATTTCAAGTAATTAGTTTAAATTTACTTCTCTTGTTTGTATTCTTAGTATCCACTCCTGCATGGGCTCGAGAAGGGCCTGCAGTATCTGTAACTAAATAAAATAAAAAATACACGAGCTTGGCTAATTTTCACCACATACATTGTCCGCAGAATGAGCTCCCATCAGATTGAGGCGTAAGTGTTGTCAGTAAGTTTGGTGATAACATACTTTCTTTGCGTATCTTATGTGGCGGATACTAACGTTGCTTGAAATAATGGTTCTAGTTCTGTTATTTCAACAACGGATCGAATATATAGACTGTATTTTCTACCTAGGCGCTCCAGAAATATCTGTATACATATTTTTCCTGACAGAGTAGCACGTGTTACAGATACTGCAGGCCCTTCTCGGGCCCATGCAGGAGTGGATACTAAGAATACAAACAAGAGAAGTAAATTTAAACTAATTACTTGAAATAATTGCAAATGTATAATGCATACAAAAGTGAAAAAAAAACATGGCAATACACTGCACATAGATGACAAATGAATACTCAAACAAGGCAATATTATCAACTGAGAGTGTACACCACTTGGTCTCGAATTTCAACCCGGACGTGTATCGCGACGACGCCTGCCCTTCCTGCGGGCAGACCTCCACTCTAGCGCACATGCTGTGGGAGTGTGGGTCGACATACCCCAAGTTCACCAAGAAGGAGTGGGACTCGCTTCTGCTTAGCCCCGATCTAGAAAAGCAAATCCTGGCTGTCCGGCGTGCCCGCGACCGGGCCGGTGGGCTAGACCTGCCGGTCCCGACGTGGGACTAGCCGGGTGCGCGACGAGTTCGCGTCCTCGCCGGACCTACGATAAAAGTTTCTTCACTCACTCACTCAGTAGCACGTGATCTTCCTGGTATGAATGCAACAGTATCGATAAACATTACTCGCGACAAAACGATTACTCGAGACGAAACAACAGCTACACTTGTGAACCACCAAATTTGTCCCTTTTATTCATGTTTATAAATATTCATGTGAAACAATTTCGTTGTATTATAGTTGTCCGTCTGATTGCGATAACTTGGCGCGAAGAGGTGGACCCAGACACACACAACAAAGCGACCAGAAGAAGCAGCACTGGAGCCAGCGTGGAAGAAGACGACGAACGCGCGAAAAGTGGCACGGGCGCGTTTGCGCGGTTACGCCGAGGGAAGCCGCCGTTCAACACAGGAACTTCTGTTGAAATTCGAGTCCAAGTGGTGTACACTCTGAGTTGATAATATTAAACTGCGCTCTAAAATCTCGCATATCAGATAGCGGCATTTATAAAATCATAATCGCAAATGTGCACGCTTTGGACTCTTTCCTAACTCACGTAGAGGACATTTTGACACAACAGTGTTTCCAAAGCCAACCGAGACGTGTTGCTTTGCCTATTAGCTTTGCCACTTTTACATGCCCGACCAAATTTCCTGCTCTTCCTCTTTCTACTTTGCTTTTGTAGCATGCTCCCTTAGACTATCTATTACGCATGTTTTCGTCTCACTCACGTGACTTTCCGCAGGTGTCGTGAGTACAAAGTAAACAACTCCAATCGAGCATTTTAAGAAAGGACACTCGCGCTTTGCCTTTCATGCTCATTTGCTTACTTCCAAGTCAAGCAAAATGACTTAGCTTCAGCACTTTATTAGGGGTTGAGAAAGCAGAGGGACGGACTGTTTGCCTGTAGCCTTTTCGACGCAGACTACCTAGCACGTTATGCACTAGGAAGGACACTTTGTCCGTAGAGCACTCCATAATCCGTACCGACGGCACACAAACAGGTCCAAATAGCAACCTCAACCTTGTTTAGGTTATGCGAATCTAAAATGGTGTTACATCGGGGCACCTTCTTCAAAACTTCGGATCGGCCCTTCTAGATTAAATATTACAGCAGGTTACAGACAAAGGTTACAGCAACAAGCATCGTATGCAGGCCCGCTGCCAAAATACGGCCTACTTGCTTGTCAGATATACGCTGCATCACATGTGGGTTCCACGTTCATAGCCTAGGCACTACCAGGCAATACTAATTTGAATGCCTCCTTTTGTATCAGAGAAGTGTCCGCATAGGCAGGTTACGAACGTAGTTCCCGCGCCTACTAGGGCGCCCCTCGCGGCGGCGAGCGCGGAACCGGCAGGATACGACCGGCCCGCTTGCGTTCGGAAAGCCTGTATGTGCACTGTTTCGCGCGTAGCTGTTGCCTTTTCTGAGCAATGCCGAAGTGCAACCCGAGCTGTTGAGTAGTGGGCTGCAACAGCACGTACACCAACTCACGAGGAACAAAGTTTTACAGGTTTCCGAGCCGACCGTATGAAGCAGAACGGCGTCGACACTGGATAGCGCTCGTCCGACGGCATAAGCTATTTTATGTTCCGGCGTTATGCCAAGTGTGTTATAAGGCTGAATTCTTTGCTTTTACAGCAATGATGGCAGCAACGGGACACCTGCAGTCAGTGGCGTAGCTAGGTCGTCTGGCACCCGGGGCCCATAGGTCCTCTGCCCCCCTCCCCCCCTCTCCCGGGTTTATTCGAGGAAGGCGAGGATATCAACAATTTCCGTGTGTCTCCAGACGTATATGACACCACCTCCCCCCCCCCCCCCACTGGCCCCGGAGCCCATGCCCCCCTTTGCTACGCCACTGCCTGCAGTGCATACCAGGATATGCAGCAAACAAAGTAGTTTGTTCCCACACTGTACCGCAGTAAAGCTGTGGAACTCTTTCGCAATCCTCTCCCATTCAAACAGCGCTAGGGCTTGCTGAGAGATTTGAGGAGGGGTTGCAGCCGGCTGAGCTGGCATACACCCTTCTGCGCCCAGCATATCAACGAAGGGGCAGATCAGATCACCAGAATTGTTGACAACGTGGTTTATTGGAACCTCCTTTGCACGCACTGAAAAATCGCAACATAAAAGTATCGCTCTTCCAGTAACTAGGGCGAAAATATTTTCCCAGCGTAGTCTTACTCAACTGGTAAGTTCATCCCCTTTTCTTGTGTTTGGGGAGAGCACCGTTAGAATACCTCTGGTAGGTCTTACGAGCCGCTCGTACGCGCCACGTTCTTGGATGAGATGTTTTGGATTCGTATTTGCCGTCCTGTATGTACAGGGATGTCCTTGCACTCCCCTGCGATGCCAGCACGGCAATCGCAGCTCCCCGCTAGGATTTGTCTGCTGTCGCCGATCTTCAAGAATCAATGTCGCCTATAATTTCATGCGTCCACACCATAGATAACGAAGTAACTTACGCTGAGCTTCACGCATCTCGCTGGTGCATTATTTTTCGTTTGCGGAATACACCTAGCGGTCACATCCGCTCAGTGCGAGTTCAACACTTCCCTCACGTCGGAGACGTGCCCCACGTACTTCACATAGAGGACATCCTTTCTCTAAATTCTTTTCACGAAAAAAGCTATGAAGACCTTGTAATTCCCGAAACCCGGTTAAAATTAATATCGGCACGCTGTTTCGCGCCATCGCTACCGTTTGACAGGACGCCAAACACGCAGCGCGGGCTGCTGACGCCGTGAGTACTCCTACGAAATTCGCGCAACTATTCGTCAGATGGCGCTAGGGGTCGGAAAGACAGGGCGCCGCCTAGCACTTGCAACGTGCCCATATCTGTACACTGTGGAGCGTGATTTAATAAATGCCGCTTCTTTATACGCACAATTTCTACGTAGTCGTTGGTCGCACAGTGACGCGATGACATGGCGGGGCGTATAGGCACCAAGGTACATACTGTATGCCTTGTTATCAAGCGTTTACAGCGCCTGCGTATGTCCTCATCTTTATTTGTTTGCACGTCTTTTTCCTGCTGCGCTGATCCGCCAAAATCGACATTTGATAGCGGCGTTCATCTTTGTCTGTTCTTTGTTCGTGTCTGCCAGCCACTTCGCGCCCTAAGTACTCTAGCCAGAAAGCAAAACCAAATAACCTGAGAGTCTGTTTTTCTTTAGGTATCCTTGTTTGCTTTGAGAAAATTACCGACTTGAATCGTTTTAGGTTGCTGTGAATGACAGTCGTTTGCTCCTATAAATTGGCTATTAGCTGCACTACGCGCTAGTAGGATAGTGAGCTGAATGTTCTGTTCGGTATACAGCGCATACCGCAACACAAAGAAAATCAACAGAGAACTTGTACCAGCGCCGGGTACCCTTAAAATTGACCATGAAGGTCACAGTGAGGTTGTTCCTGAAAAGACCCTCAAGAGAGAGCGTGGAAAGCAGGAACGTACCGCATTTCAACAAAGTTCCAATCGATCGCAAGCTAACCTTACGGACGAAGAAAAACCAAAGATATAGTTCCCTACCTGTCCCTCAGCTGCACAGCAAAGCATCTGGCGCAAACCGGGTTTAGGCAAATGCTGCAGGAGTGGCGTCACCGGCTTTTCTCTTCCGTCGACTCCTCTCCATCAACGACGCCGCCTAACAACCAGTTCTGTGGCGCCATGACGCGGAGTTCAATGAGACTGCTCTGCCTATGCTAGAAAGGCGCCTAACCAGAGGGCGTTCGCTGTGCCTTTTTTGCCTTTTTCATGCGGCCTCCAGACCCTCGGGACGGTAGAGGAATTGTGGCTGTTTGGGCTCGTTGATCGCAATGTTGGCTAATTGTACTGCAGCATAAACACAGAAGAACAGAACAAACGGGGTTGGCGTGAATTTAGGTGTAGTTCGTGTGGCTGCGAACCCATTTTATGCCGAGCGCAGGTTGGGCAGTCAAAGCGCCGACAAGCTTACAGATAATAAAGGCCAGAACGATTTTATGGCTTGGTTCTCGGTGTGTGAGTACTCCACCTGTGTAGATGTGAGGTAAGGAGTTTACCTTCTTATTAAAGGAAATTGCGCATGTGTAATGCTGGGGAGTTTTCAGTGTAAGTACGGGCTGCCGAAAATAAACTTTTGATGATAATTAATGCTCTTATCTCGTTTCGTCTTCTTTTACTTTCTGTGTATTTATCTGCGCTACAATTTGTCAAGGTAGATGAAGCATTGAATGTAGCAACAAACCAGCGAGGAGCAAAGTTAAGACGAGGAGTTAAAAAGGGACGCGGAAAGAAGTGCAGAAGCCTTACAATTGGCTACATAAATATGAAGGGGGATCTCAAGCAGGATAAACGGCAGAAAATTGAAACGCATCTGCATGACAAAGCTATTAGTATATGTGCCTTGACTTAAATGCATCTACGCGATTCAGAGCAGTTTTGTATGGAAAAGGCGCAACAAAATGGCTACTAAGCATGCACGTTAGACGAGGCAGGTAGCTGCAAAAGGGGGATACAAGTAAGTACTGTTGGAGTGTTAGGCTCATAAGTGGGGAACAAAATATGTAGCTGGGTGCAGCATACCTATCGGCAAGTAGTGAATGCATCGAATAAAATAAAGAATTGGTTTACTGCATTGGAAGTCGTATTATTGAGTTCAGAAAAGGGCAAGGAGATATTAGTAGCAGATATAGATGCACACATGGAGAATTCAGACGGGTGCACAGATTACAATGTTTCTCTAGTGCTCGATCTGTGCGTTCAGCAACACCTTACAGCACTTAGCAGGGGAAAATCACCATGTGCAGGTAACGTGGCAATGCGGAAATAGGCAACCAAGCGACTTTGCCTCAGTCTCGGAAGCGGCTCTGAAACACATACCAAGGTGCGGTGTTATATACAAGGGAAACATATACAAGGGAGCTTGGGTAGCAATCCTAAAAGCACCCGCCGTGGTTGGTCAGTGGCTATGGTGTTGGGCTGCTGAGCACGAGGTCGCGGGATCGAATCCCGGCCACGGCGGCCGCATTTCGATGGGGGCGAAATGCGAAAACACCCGTGTGCTTAGATTTAGGTGCACGTTAAAGAACCCCAGGTGGTCAAAATTTTCGGAGTCCTCCACTACGGCGTGCCTCATAATCAGAAAGTGGTTTTGGCACGTAAAACCCCATATATTATTATTATTAATCCTAAAAGTGTAACCTTTAGACCTGAACTCACGCAGCACTATCAAAACCAGGACATACACAGAAACAAACGGCACAGCGCAGTGTCTCTGTGTGCTCTGGTTTTAGACGCGTATCTTGATTTAATTCTCAAGATGAAAGAAGTTGCCCTCACCAAAATGCTTCTAGTGTAACCTTTCTGTTTGTGAGAGATGCCGATGCAAGTCCAAAAGCTGCAACAGCAGAATACCTAAATAGTATTGAAAGGCAAGTAGCAGAGATAACAAAAATAACAGAAAAGAAAATGGCGACCCTTTTTACAACAGTTTCAGATTTCAAGCACTACTCGAAAAGCGTTGGGTTTGAAAGAGGACGCAGTGGAACAAGGAACTTGAGGACATAGAACTGCCCTAGCATGGCTCTAGGAATGACACAAAAGCCAGAAAGAGGGGAATAGATGAAGAGATACTACTTATATGGAACATTTACTGGGAAAAGAATAGAGCGGCGAATACTATAAAGAATGGGATCAGCGTGAGAGATGGCATAGTTCTAAATATTTGGACACAAGGTTTCTTGTTTGACGTGTTCCTCGACCTCAGAAAGGCCTTTGATACGAATAAACACAGTATGTTGTTCAGTAAACTATTTTCATACCACATACGAAGCTTAGATCCCACATTACTAACAAGATAGCTGGCGACAAGAACACAATTTATCTCCTTTCACGGATGCATCTCGTCTTGTGAAGGATTAATTCACACTGGACGAGAAGGACTTTCTTATCTCTACTAGGAACTTTGTTTTTGCATGTCTCCGTTGTTTGTCGTTTCCCTGCTTTTCTTCCACCAATCTTCCAATCGCCGCTTACTTATCTCTGCTGCGGGCATGTTTACTTTTCCCCTGCTTTCGCTGAACCCAAGGGCTTTAAGGAAGCTAGAGATGCCTAAATCGACTGCTGGACAGATATCCTCACATTGTAATAAAACATGCTCCATCGAATCCCTAGCTTTACCGCCGCAAGCACATGCTTCATCTTGCTTTTCATATGTCGCTTTATAAGCGCGCGTTCTCAGGTATCCTCATCTTGCTCCCAGAAGTAATGAGCTTCCCTTTGAGTTATGATAAATTGTTTATTTCCTGATTTTGTTTGTCTTCTTGAGTAGTTACTCAGAGCAGGTTTCTTTTCCATAACCGCCACTCATGAGATTATCTCAGCCCCTCTGAAATTCCGTTTGATGTTCTTTGTTGCCATGTTGCTCACCACACAGGTCCTATACTTGCTGGGAAGCTTCCTAGTTCTTTCTGTCCACTGTCAGTCAATGTTTTTCCTTTACAAATACCTCACAACTCTCCCAGTCCATTTATTTTTTTCCATAGTCCTCAGTTGCTATTCGTAAGCACCTTTACTGTGAGGATTTCTCATTTCAAAGCTTGTCCAGCCCATATTATCATGCACAACTTCATTTGTAGTCTTCCCGTGAGCGGCCAATACGAGGTGTCCCACTGACCTTTGGTTGACATCGAGTTCAGATTGTACCCTTGATTTCAAGCAAACAACCGCATTTCCAAAACTAAGTACTTGAAGGATTACACCTTTCCACATACCTCGGAGCACCTCGTACCTATTGTATCCCCATAGAGCTCTGTGCTTCATTATAGTAACATTTTTCTTCCCCTTCGCTGTTATTTTCTTCCTGTGTTACCGGATACTTATCGCCTTCGTTTATTCATATACCAAGGTATTTATCTTCTTTTACCCGAGGTATTTCCTGGCCGTGAATTGACACTGTCTATTGACTGTTGTCATTGAATACCATAACACGTGATTTTCTAACGCTAAATTTCATACCTAGATTCTCGCCTTCCTGTCCACAGATAATTAACCTGGCGTTGCATATCACTTTGATTGTCATCTACCAACACGATGTCGTCCGCATAATATCAACCTGGAAGCTGCTGCTCTACTACTGTACCCGCCTGTTTGTATGAGAGATTAAAGCCGATATTACTTCCTGCGCCCTCTCCATCATCTCCATGAACATCATAAACAGTAGTGGGGATGAAGGGCATCCCTGCCTCAGTCCCTTATTGATATCAACTTTATCCTCGCTCCTCATCCCTTTCCATTCAACGCAAATGGTAATTCCTAGGTAAATGTCTCTCAAAAACTGCAGACAATCGTCACCTAAGCCTCCCCTTCCAGCATACTGCACAAAATGTCGCGGTCTACCATTGTCATCATAACATCTTCAAAAGAAAATGTAATATTTACTTATATGTTGATAAAATTAGGTTCTTCTCATTGTGCACTAGTTGTTATCTTGTTCTGTATACTTGACTCTATTATTTGCTTGTCGATTTGTCACCTTCGCTGTGCCTTGTAAAAGGGGGCCCGAACCCTCGTCAAGTGGACTAGCTTCCACTTTTTGTTCAGGCCTCCTTCCAAATGTTCTTTGGAAAATAAAAATGATTTTGATTTTGATTTTGATACGCTCCTCTAATATCCAAAAAGGCCACATATAATGGCGTCTATTCTACTGTGGATATTTAAATACACTTAGTAGGAACAAATTAGCTATCATTTAAACGCCTAACAATTCTGAAGCCATTCTGAAGTTCTCCAAAAATTCCAATATTATCTGCCCATGCTTGCACCTTCAAATTGATTACCCGCATTACTAGACTGTATATTACGGACGTAATGGTGCACGGTCTATACGAATGAATTCTATCTTCCTCCCCCTTACCTATATAAATTAAATTATTTCTGCTTTGTGATTACCTGTCTGGTATTTACCTATATCTCAAAGTTTTTTTTAAACTGCTTTCACCAGACCTTCACTACTTTTTGGTCCTAGTTCATTAATCAACCTAACGGGAACCTCGTCTAGCCCTGTGGCCGTGCGCTTAGATATTTTCTCTTTGTCTTTCTTGCAGTTGTAATTTGTCAGCACCAGCTCCTTTTTCATCTGGTTCTCTTTCATGCCCTTTTCTTCTTCAAATACAAACGCTTCACTGCGTTGGAAAGATTCGGCTGTTATTTTTCGGAGTAATCTAATGCCACTTCCCCTTCCAGTTTATTTTGATCTTCGTCTAGGATATGTTGTATTTTTGTTGACTTCCTTTCTAATAATTTTATATGGTTCCAAAATATTCTAAGTGCGCCCTTCTTTTTCTGACATATTTCTGAGAAGCAACATTCACTTTCACCTTTTATCTTTGCTTGCACCAGTATTTGAGCCATAGATTTTTTCTGCTGGTATATTTCCCATTTACTGACTACTACATCCTGCGGCAACTGCAATTTTTGTCTGCCTGTGCTCTCGGGTTGCTTTCTGTTGTTTGGCGATCGCTTCTCGTTGCTCCCTGTTCCACCACCTTTTCGGTTTCTTTTTTCCTTTCCAACGAACATGTTTCTCATAGGCACCGACCACGGCGTTTGCTACGGGGCTTGAGCCCCCTCTGACCTTTCCCGGGAGGGCTGAGACCCCACCCCCCCTAACCCCACCTAACGTGTCATTGCCAGAGTTCTGTCTACAACATCGATTAAGGTTTCTTTTGACTTACCTCGACATTTTCCCTTAAAATTTTAAGGCGCCTAATAGCTTACTGCATCATTGTTGGCGCGGATGTGCGCTGATTTTAATTCATACTTTGCTTTATTAGTGCAAATCCTGACAATAGCAGAACAAGCTCATTGGAACTTCCAGTGGTGGCTGCCTCGTTCGTATTTTCTCACTTCAACATTGTTTTAAATTTCCACTTTAAACACCACTCACATACACAATATAATAAAATGTATACACAGGAAAAGTTTATTATATTCTTAAAGAGAAGGAGTTAGCGAATTAACAAGTAATTCTGACGGCATGGATAGCTTATGCCTAGAGAATGAATAGGTTGCTGTATATTCACCTCGCTTCAAAATGTTTTACGCGCTTTTTTTACCCTTAAAAAAACCTGTACCCTTTAATGACTCCTTCGCTAGAGTCCAGTGCACGTGAATGATATGTGTCACAGTCTCGCTTCTCTTTCCAGTAAGCAAGGCTAACGACTCATTAAAAACACCTAAAATAATTTAAAACATTTATTAGGTGTGGAAACATCGTCACTTGCATGCAGAGGTCATAAATACATACAGGGTGTTCCAAATCCCTACCATGTACCAAGAGTTAAAAAAAGCAATGTGTTACTCGAAGAAAACCCAGTGAATATTGTTTCCAGTACAGTGGAGTTTCTGCCAGTTATTTTTTTTTGTTGCCGAGATTTAATTAGGTAAGTTTATGTAATTATCTAACTCGAGACATAATATCGTAATTATAAAAGCGTCAATGAGGCATTTCTAGACACAGCCAAGGGAGATCGAACTGCAGCATTTTCAGCGACGTGCTGATTGTGTACTATTTCTTTCCGAGTGATAAATAAACCCTGCGAAATATGGCGAATACCACATGACTGCGCTCGCACCCGCATCAAAAGAAGTGCCCTCGAACACGCTCTTTCTGGGTTTGATTGCTCTGATTGCTCTTGTCTTAGCATGGATAAAGTGCACGGATGGTTCCTCTCTTTTGCCGCGAAACCTATCACGACAAAACCAAATTAACAATGTCAGGGCAAATGTTTAAAGGTGCGTTTTGTTTCCTCCCAGTCGCCATGTGAGTGGGCACAGGAGAGCGGCAGACATGCGCTGGACGCTAATCCCTCCATTCAATTGCTTTGTGCAGTTTCTTCTGCTTGGAACATGGCTTCCTTCGACACCTGGTGCTTTGGCGAATGTGCAGTCGCCACTGGACCGGAAGCTCTCGGCGCCGATGGTGAATGAGTGGTGCCTTCGCTATCGACGGAACACGGGCACCATCTACAGTTTTTCTACGGATGAACCAACGACATCCACAACGATGTTCCAGGATGCCCGGAAGGCTAAGGATGACGCCCCCGTACAGCGTCATCTCCTCCGGCGGATCCAACGCGTGAACGTGGACGTGGTTGTCGTCGGCTGCCTTAGCACCTGGGATCAGGGGAACGATCGTGTGATGCGTAGGCTGTGTAGTAGGCAATACCTATAAACTATGAGACGCCTATGCATCAGCGACACTATCAACGCCTCCGCAAGAATTTTTAAAGCCCACATAGGCACCTCTTAATTTTCTTATGTTTTTAGAGAAGCGTTTTTGTCCCCTTTACACCGTTACAGTTTTAGCCTTTTGTATTACTAACCCCACTAACTAGTATTTTTAGACATTTGTTTGCCTTTTAGATTATACACCTTTTATCCGTTTTTTCCTTTCGTTTTGTAACACCCATGTTTTGATGTTCTGTAACTAGCATAATAAAAAACTCTGTTCTAATCAGCTCAATATCTGATACGGGTTCTAAACGGACCCACGATATTAAACATATTTTTGGAAGTTGGCGGAATGCTTGAAACCTGCTTCACCTCCGCCGCAGGTCGGCCCGGTATTGCACTATCTCCGGGATCGGCAGCCGCTCACTTAGGTGAGACTTAATCATAATTTAATATTATTTGGGGTTTTACGTGCCAAAACCACTTTCTGATTATGAGGCACGCCGTAGTGGAGGACTCCGGAAATTTTGACCACCTGGGGTTCTTTAACGTGCACCTAAATCTAAGCACACGGGTGTTTTCGCATTTCGCCCCCATCGAAATGCGGCCGCCGTGGCCGGGATTCGATCCCGCGACCTCGTGCTCAGCAGTCCAACACCATAGCCACTGAGCAACCACGACGGGTGAGGTGAGACTTCATTCAATCAAAATAAAGAACACAAGCTCGGAGCGAGCGCTGACTTGACACGCACCGTTCCTATACTATACGCAACGAAGCCGATTCGCGGACCACGAGAGTAATTAAACTGCCACTCCATCTGTGTTCAGCGTCGCACTTGTTGCGTCGCAAATGGGACAGCCGCACCAGCAAATTTCTAATTACGGCCTTCGAGAAAAATAAAAGAAATCAAAAGAAAGAAAGCGGCAGACATTCATGATCCCAATCTTAAAGAATCCTATGCTGATTCTGAAGCAATACTGACACGTGTACTTATCTTTATCGGGCAACCACGTTTCGCCGCCTAACAAATGTAATCGTACAGCATGGGACGCGCCTGCATGTATCCGAAGGTTCTGGAAAGTTATCGATGCTTCTATCCGCTGTCTGTCGTCGCCGAGACTTATGTTATCTGATTTCATCACCTGACGCGAATGGTGTAGAACTTTGTGGAAGGCACGCGGGTCCGAACGATTAGTCTGGAACATTCGACGACTGCTCTTTAAAAGCCGACGCGCTTGACCCGCAGATCAGATTTCCGACGATCGCCGACTCTGTTCGCCGCTTTCGTTGTGCTATAAGTGTAGCCTGTTTTGTGGGCACAGGTTCGCCCAATAAAATCTAGTTTTGCCTTTCACAGTATTGCTGCTGTGTTCTTAACGTCACCACCACGTGACATCTGGTGGAGGTGCTTGTGCGTTCATGTACCGAACGCCCCCGCAAAGCCGCGATCCAAGCCCGAAGCCCGAGGACAGAACCAACATCGCCCAAGACCAGCGTGCTAGCCGCAGACTGCAAGGACTGCCCCCAGAGCACGGACTTCTACCTGAGACGACAAAGAAGATCGTGGTCAAGACAACCCCAATGGCTGCCCCAGCGTCCCCCGTTATCCTACAACAACCTCGGGACCCACCAACCTTCCATGGAGCAGCGACTGAAGACCCGGAATCATGGCTGGAGACCTACGAACGAATCGCAACATTCAACAACTGGGACTCCGACGAGAAGCTGCGGCATGTCTACTTCGCCTTAGAAGACACCGCCAGAACTTTGTTTGAGAACAGGGAATCGACCTTGACAACGTGGGACCTGTTCCGTACCGGCTTCCTACGCACCTTTACAAGCGTCGTGCGCAAGGAAAGGGCTGAAGCTATGCTAGATGCCCGAGTGCAGCTGCCAAATGAGAACGTCGCCATCTTTACGGAAGAAATGAGCCGTCTGTTCCGCCACGCCGACCCGGATATGGCCGAGGAGAAGAAAGTCCGCTTACTGATGCGTGGTGTAAAGGAGGAACTTTTCGCCGGGATGGTAAGAAGCCCACCGAAGACCGTCGAAGAGTTTCTTCGTGAGGCGATGAACATCGAGAAGACACTGGAAATGCGGAACCGGCAATTCAACCGCCGCACGAATTCAACAAGCTACGCCAGAGTTCAGTCACTGGCCACCGACGACCTGCGCGAGACTATCCGAGCGGTCGTGCGGGAGGAGCTACAGAAGCTGTTCCCGTCATCACAGCCTCAAGTGGCTTCGATTGCCGACGTCGTACGTGAAGAGCTCCAACAACAACTCGGAGTAGCCCCTGAATTGCCGCAGCCTCAGCCGCAAGCGATGACATACGCCGCCGTCGCCCGCCGTCAAGGTCCCCCTCCGCGACAATGCCAGGGCCCTGTAACGCCGCAATTCCGTCGTCCACCGCCGCCGCCGCCAGCACGCCCACCCGTCGCCCAGCGCACCTACGCGAGGAAGACTGACGTTTGGCGCACTCCCGACCACCGCCCACTTTGCTATCACTGCGGAGAAGCCGGGCACATCTACCGCCGATGCCCATACCGGGAGATGGGACTCCGAGGGTTCGCCGTTAACGCGCCGTGACCACAGATTGGCGAACGACCTCGCGATATCGCCGAATACCTCGCCGCCCCACAGTGGAACCCTCGACGACCGTCCCGTTCGCCGTCACCAGGCCGCTACCTGTCGCCGCAGCGCCGACCATACACCGGCCCAGCCTGGGGCCGCTCTGCGAGCCCATATCCGGAAAACTAAAAGCAGCAACCGATGGAGGTGCGGTTGCTGTTCGTCGAACTGACGAAGATCCTCCGCCGCCGACGAAGACGACGAAGAGACCATCTCGACGACATAACGACACGCCGCCGTCCCGACGAAGTCAGGAAGCCAAGACTACACCGACGAAAGACGACTTGACGACGCGACGTTCCAACATCAGTTCAACACGACGCAGCCGTGATCCAACGCCAAGACCTAACTGCAATGCCAGACAAAGAACAACCGACCTCTACGTGCTTCTCGACGGCCACGCAGTCACTGCCTTAGTCGACACAGGGGCCGATTACTCCGTAATGAGTGGACACATCGCCGCCCAGTTGAAGAAAGTTAAGACCGCATGGGAAGGCCCTCAGATTCGCACCGCTGGAGGACACCTCATCACGCCGACTGGGATCTGCACGGCAAGAATAACCATTCATGACCGGACTTACCCTGCCACCTTCGTTATCCTCCAACAGTGTTCACGAGACGTCATTCTCGGTATGGACTTCTTGGACCAACACGGCGCAATCATCAACCTGAAGTCGAAGTCAATAACGCTGTCGGAAGATAAATCAATGCCGCCGGAGAGCCCTCGTATTCACCACGCCTTGAGTGTGCTCGAAGATCAAGTGAGCATCCCGCCTCGCTGCAGCATTGTTATTTCGGTCAGCACCGAAACACCCGCTGACGTAGAAGGCGTCATCGAAGGCGACCAACGTCTACGGCTAGACCATGAAATTTGCGTCGCAAGAGGGATCGCTCGACTGCATGGAGGGAAAACTGAAGTGTTGCTGACAAACTTCAGCCAGGAGTTCAAGCACATCAGCAAGCGCACGACGATCGCGTACATCGAGGAAATTCTGGAAACAAGTAATGCGTTTGTCCTCTCGGATTCCGCCGCATCTACCCCGACGACCATGGTTCCCGAACCAGACTACGACATTAATCCAAATCTCCCTATGATTAAGCAACAGCAGCTCAGAAGTCTGCTCCAACGATACAAAGGCTGCTTTTCGACGTCATCGAGGATTCGACAAACACCAGTCGCCAAGCATCGCATAATCACCGAGGAATGCTCTCGACCACTCCGTCAGAGCCCTTACCGAGTTTCGGCGCGAGAACGTGAAGCTATAAGAGAACAAGTCGACGAAATGCTGCGCGACGACATCATCCAGCCGTCGAAAAGCCCGTGGGCATCCCCTGTTGTCTTGGTGAAGAAAAAGGACGGAACCCTACGTTTCTGCGTCGATTATCGTCGTCTGAACAACATCACGAAGAAGGACGTATACCCCCTCCCACGGATAGACGACGCATTGGATCGGCTCTGCAATGCTAAATACTTCTCGTCCATGGACCTCAAGTCTGGCTATTGGCAAATAGAAGTCGACGAAAGAGATCGCGATAAGACCGCCTTCATCACCCCAGACGGCCTCTAAGAGTTCAAGGTTATGCCATTCGGACTGTGCTCGGCGCCTGCAACGTTCCAGCGCGCGATGGACACGGTTTTAGCAGGATTGAAGTGGCAGACCTGTCTCGTATACTTGGATGACGTCGTCGTCTTCGACGAAAATTTCGACGTTCACCTTAGAAGGCTTTCAACAGTACTAGAGGCCATCAGGTCATCAGGACTTACTCTGAAGCCGGAAAAGTGCCGCTTCGCTTACGAGGAGCTTCTATTTTTAGGCCACGTCATCAGCAAATCTGGAGTCCGCCCCGAACCGCAGAAGACAGCTGCCATAGCAAAGTTCCCACAGCCCATCGACAAGAAGGCAGTGCGTAGATTTCTTGGCATGTGTGCCTACTACAGGCGATTTGTCAAGAACTTTTCACGCATCGCTGAGCCGCTGACGCAGCTAACTAAATGTGACGTCGAGTTCAAGTGGGAAACGCCGCAGGCCGACGCCTTTCAAGAACTCAAACGACGCATGCACTCGCCGCCCGTGCTTGCGCACTTCGACGAGCACGCCGATACCGAAATGCACACTGACGCCAGTAGCCTAGGCCTCGGTGCCGTCCTAGTCCAGAGAAAAGATGGACATGAACACGTGATAGCTTACGGTAGCCGGTCGTTGTCAAAAGCGGAAGGCAATTATTCTACAACCGAAAAGGAATGCCTCGCCATCGTTTGGGCTACAGCGAAATTTCGCCCTTACCTATATGGCAGGCCATTCAAAGTCGTCAGCGACCATCACGCCTTGTGTTGGCTAGCGAATTTAAAGGATCCCTCAGGACGGCTGGCACGGTGGAGCCTCAGACTACAAGAATACGACATCACTGTAACATACAAGTCCGGACGAAAACACTCAGACGCCGATTGCCTATCACGCGCCCCCATTGACCCGCCGCCGCAAGATGACGAGGATGACGACGCCTTCCTTGGAATAATAAGCGCGGAAGACTTCGCCGAACAACAACGAGCGGACCCGGAGCTTGCAGGCCTCGTCGATTATTTGGAAGGGCACACCGAGATTGTCCCCAGGGCATTTAAGCGCGGATTATCTTCCTTCACGCTTCAAGACAGTCTACTCGTGAAGAAGAACTTCTCACCAGTACGCGCCAATTACCTTCTTGTTGTCCCGTCAGGACCTCGTCCAGAAGTATTGCACGCCCTGCATGACGATCCGACCGCGGGACACCTCGGATTTTCCCGGACACTATCGAGGATACAAGAAAAGTATTATTGGCCGCGCCTGACCGCCGACGTCGCCCGTTATGTCAGAACATGCCGAGACTGTCAGCGACGCAAGACACCGCCGACAAGGCCAGCCGGATTACTACAGCCAATCGAGCCTCCTTGCCGACCATTCCAGCTGATCGGGATGGACTTGCTGGGACCCTTTCCGACGTCAATAACCGGAAATAAGTGGATCGTCGTGGCGACGGACTACCTCACCCGCTTCGCTGAAACAAAAGCACTGCCGAAAGGTAGCGCAGCCGAAGTGGCGCAATTCTTTGTCGAAAACATCCTGCTGCGACATGGCGCCCCAGAAGTCCTCATCACCGACCGAGGAACGGCCTTTACAGCGGAGCTCACCCAAGCCATTCTGAAATACAGTCAGACAAGGCACAGGAGGACAACGGCCTACCACCCGCAGACGAATGGTCTTACTGAGCGGCTGAATAAGACCCTCGCCGACATGCTAGCGATGTACGTCGACGTCGAACACAAGACCTGGGATGCCGTCCTGCCGTACGTAACATTCGCTTATAACACGGCGGTACAGGAAACAACACAGATCACGCCGTTCAAGCTGGTCTACGGCAGGGACCCGACGACGACGCTCGACGCCATGCTGCCGCACGTCACTGACGAGGAGAACCTTGACGTCCGTACCTACCTCCAGCGCGCCGAAGAAGCCCGACAGCTCGCCCGCCTGCGGATCAAGAACCAGCAGAGGACCGACAGCCGACACTACAACCTCCGACGACGCTTCGTGGAGTACCAGCCCGGTGACCGTGTTTGGGTTTGGACCCCTATACGCCGACGAGGACTGAGCGAGAAGCTTTTGCGTCGCTATTTCGACCGTACAAGATCATCCGACGTATTGGCGCACTGGACTATGAGGTCGTGCCAGACGGTATTTCGCTATCACAGCGGCGCCGCTCACGACCTGAAATAGTCCACGTTGTGCGACTAAAGCCCTACTACCAGCGTTAATGAACTTTCGGGCTTCGCGTAACTCACCTTTGGACTTTGTTTCTTTTTCTTGTTACTTATGTTTAATAAGTATCCTTTTGTGTTTCGCTCTCTTATATTTGTAACATCGGGACGATGCTTTTTAAGAGGGGGGTATTGACACGTGTACTTATCTTTATCGGGCAACCACGTTTCGCCGCCTAACAAATGTAATCGTAGAGCATGGGACGCGCCTGCATGTATCCGAAGGTTCTGGAAAGTTATCGATGCTTCTATCCGCTGTCTGTCGTCGTCGAGACTTATGTTATCTGATTTCATCACCTGACGCGAATGGTGTAGAACTTTGTGGAAGGCACGCGGGTCCGAACGATTAGTCTGGAACATTCGACGACTGCTGTTTAAAAGCCGACGCGCTTGACCCGCAGATCAGATTTCCGACGATCGCCGACTCTGTTCGCCGCTTTCGTTGTGCTATAAGTGTAGCCTGTTTTGTGGGCACAGGTTCGCCCAATAAAATCTAGTTTTGCCTTTCACAGTATTGCTGCTGTGTTCTTAACGTCACCACCACGTGACAATATTCATTCGCCACATCAGCGAAAACCTTCAACTAACAACCGATCTTCCCATGTAGAACGCGCACACCGCCTTGGACGCCATTCACCTGATCGCGTCCGACCTTTGATCGTAAAATTTAACTCATTTAAAGTCAAACAGTCCATTTCATTGGAAGGAAAGAAATTCAAAGACACAAATTACAGCGTTGGTAAAGATTTGTCACCCTCAGTCCGGCAGGCCCGAAAGCATCTAGTAACCTTCGCCAAAACAAAATCTACAGCATTTAAGTTAAGCTTCAAAACATTGTTCATTCGTTCAAAACGTTATGTATTTTATGAATCCTCCCAGACAGTAAAGGAACTGACGTAGCAATCACCACGATGTCAGTCATTCTCAAACACACCCCAATCAGCACCGCAAACTACCCTATATCTTTCCGCAATTTTTACGAATATTCGCAGCTTTACTTCAAAACGTGAACTTGTCTCTAATCTTGTTTCATTCTCCAGCAGCAACTTACTCGTATTAACAGAAACATGGCTTAATAGTGACGTCACTGATCATGAGATCCTCGCTGACGCCGAATTTTCCGCAAGGACCACGATGGTAGAAAGGGAGGAAGAGTGTTCATACTGGTTAGCCAGGAACTGCCATCCACATTGGTTAATCTTTCATCCGATCTCGAGACACTATGGATAAAATGTCAAGCTACACCACAATCCGTTTTACTTTGCGTGTGCTACAGACCCCCGCAAGGAAATCCGGATTTCCCTGACAAACTTCATTGCGTACTAAGTGAACTTTCAACCAAGCACCCTAATACACTTATTATCTTGTTTGGTGACTTTAATTTTCCAAACATTGATTGGCCTAACCTAACTGTTGACGGAGGAAGCCACAGCGAGGCAATCGAGTTTATAAATCTTTGCCTTAATTTTAACCTTACTGAAGACATATCCAAACCAACCCGTGTAACCCAAGATTGTAAAAGCATTTTAGACTTAATACTAACCAGTATCCCTGAAACCATAAAACTCATCTCATACTACCCAGAAATAAGTGACCGCAAAGTAGTTCAAGCCGAATTATAATTACTCCACTAAAAGGACAAACCACCAAAAAGACCATTCAACTCTACGATACGCGAAATTACACCGCTATAAATAACGAACTAAATCATTTTCTTCCAATATTCCAAGAAAATTTTCATTGTCGCTCAGTTCTTGAAATCTGGACGTTATTTAAGGATAAAATAGATATATTAGTCGAAAAATTTATCCCTAAATTTATTTTTCGTGCCTGCTCTCAAAAACCATGGTTTACTAAAACCCTTAAAAGACTAAAAAACTAGAAAGAACGCCTCTTCCGCTCCGCCAAGCTGCGGGATAATGAAAACGCGTGGCTGAAATATTATACAGCTGAAAAAACATACCTAACGGCAATTCGCAACGCTAACCATTCTTTTTTCCACGCTGACTTGCCGAAAATGCTGACTACCAAACCAAGAAAATTCGGGCAGGCAATAACACAAACCACACAAGCACTGTCGCTCTTACAAAAGAATCAGGTGAAGTGGCCACCGACTTAGAATGCGCTAATATGTTTAACACCACGTTTTCATCCATATTTAGTAAAGAAACCGACATGCCACCCCTGTGCAATCCAGTGTCTTCGGAACTGTTATGCCGCCAATTTTCTTTGTCGCATCTGGAATTTGTGCCATAATTGACAAACTTAAACTATCTTCATCAGGCGGGATCGATAACAATAACTCAGAATTTCTAAGGAACACTCAGAACATTTGTGCATCATTTTTGTGCATACTGTACTCACATTCACTTTCCACGGGCCAGCTTCCTGCCGATTGGAAATACGGAAAAGTCATTCCAGTCTTCAAGTCCGGTATCAGATGATCAGCGCTAAACTACCGACCCATTTCTTTAACCAGTACCCGTGCAAAATCATGGAGCATGTCATTTACAAACATATCATGCACCTTCTCGATTCAAATAATTTCTTCAATCCTGCGCAGCATGGATTTCGCACGGGTTTTTCGTGCGAAAATCAAGTGGCCGTGTTTGCGCACGACTTACATGCAAACTTAGATTACAATCTTCAGACTGACGCCATTTTTCTGGACTTCGCGAAAGCGTTTGATAAAGTACCCCACAAGCGCCTTCTACTCAAACTTTGATTGCTAAATCTTCACCTCGACATCATAAATTGGATCCGTGAATTTCTAAATAACCGCTCTAAGGCTGCTTTTGTGAACAATGCAATCTCTTCTTCCCTTCCAGTAACATCAGGCGTACCGCAAGGGTCCATCGTTGGCCCGCTTTTATTCCTTATATGCATTAACGACCTACCAACTCATGTATCTTGTGATATCCGAATGTTTGCCGATGACTATGTTATTTATCGCACTGTTGCCAACGCCTCTGATCAATTAACCCTTCAAAGCGACCTTAACCATGTAAAGCATTGGTGCGATGATTAGCTAATGGAACTTAACCCTCACAAATGCAAAAGCTTATCTTTCAACCATCGCTACTTTCCACTTCTTTTTTTTTCTCATGCAATTAGCAGCGTTCCTGTCAAAGCAGTTCAATCGTTTAAGGATCTGGGAGTCACTTTCTGCCATGACATTTCTTGAGCTTTACACGTAACTAGCGTCATATCACCTGCAAATAAAACACTTCGATTGTTGCGACGTCATCTACATAACGCACCTAAGAAAGCAAAATTGTTAGCTTAAAAAACTCTAGTGCGAAGAAAATTGCAATATGCTTCACCTATTTGGAACCCGCGACAACATTATATTCAAGACCCCCTTGAGTCACTTCAAAACCGTGCTACTAGGTTCAATCATCCTTCCTATTCTTATGATGTGAGTGTGTAATCACTAAAATCAGAATCTAATTTACCCCTTCTCTTACGTCGCCGCCATATCACCTGTCTTTCTTTGTTCTATAAACTTTTTCACAGCTTGATGGGTATCCCAACATACATTGGTCCACCAACACGCATATCTAATCGCACAGGTCATCCTCTTCAAGTCGTGCGCCCACGTGCACGTACCGTCACCTTTTCTACGTCATTTTTTCCTCGTAGAGCTAGTGACTGGAATGGTCTTCCGGACGACACCGCTGCCATCCCTTGTCCATCCACCTTCATAGAAAGCGTCAGCAATCACCTTTCACCATAGATTAACACACGGTTTCTGCTTATTTCTGTGTAACCAACCCCTTATGAAATACCGCGTTACGGGGTCTTTAAAAAATGAAAATATAATGAAATGAAATGACAGCACCACTACCAGCCTATTAATGCGACTGGCATCGCCATGCTACCGTCAGTGGGCACGGGAGAGCGGCAGATATGCGATGGTCGCGAATCCCTCCGTTAAATTTCTTTGTGCAGTTTCTTCTGCTTGGCACATGACTTCCTTCGACAACTGGCGCTTTCACGACTGCGCAGTTGCCACTGGACCTGAAGTTCTCGGCGCCGATGGTGGATAAGTGGTGCCTTCATTATCGAGTGAACCCGGGCACCACCTCATGTTTTTCTCCGGACGAACTAACGACATCGACAGCGACAGCACCATTACCGGCCTAATTAAGCGACTGGCATCGCCACGTTGCCTTGAGAGGGCACGCAAGAGCGGCAGACATGCGCTGGCGTCTAATCCCTACGCTCAATTTCCTTGGGCAGTTACTTCTGCTTGGCACATGGCATCCTTCGACGCCTGACGCTTTGACGACTGCGCAGTTGCCAGTGGTGCTCAAGTTCTCGGCGCCGATGGCGGATGAGTGGTACCTTCGTTATCGACTGAGCCCGGGCACCATCTACAGCTTTTCTCCGGACGAACCAACGACATGGACAGCGACAGCACCATTACCGGCCTATTTAATCGACTGGCATTGCCACGCTGCCTTCATGGGGCACGGCAGAGCGCCAGACATGCGCTGCCCGCTAATGCCTCCGTTCAATTTCCTTCTGCAGTTTCTTCTGCTTGGTACATGGCTTCCTTCGACACCTGGCGCTTTGACGACTGCGCAGTTGCCACTAGACCTGAAGTTCTGGGCGCCGATGGTGGATGAGTGGTGCATTTGTTAAGAAGTAAACCCGGGCACCATCTACAGTTTTTCTCCGGACAAACCAACGATATCGACAGCGACAGCACCATTACCGGCCTATTTAGGTGACTGGCATTGCCACGCTGCCATCACTAGGCACAGGAGACCCGCAGACATGCGCTGGCCGCTTATCCCTCCGTTCAATTTCCTTGTGCAGTTTCTTCTGCTTGGCACACGACTTCCTTCGACAGCTGGCGCTTTGACGACTGCGTAGTTGCCACTGGAACTGAAGTTCTCGGCGCCGACGGTGGATGAGTGGTGCCATCGTTATCGACTGAACCCGCGCACCATCTTGTTTTTCTCCTGGAGAACCAGCGACATCGACAGCGACAGCACCATTACCGCCCTAATTAGGTTACTGGCATCGCCACGCCGCCATCAGTAGGCACGGAGAGCGGCAGACATGCGCTGGCCGCTAATCAATCCGTCCAATTTCTTTGTGCAGTTTCTTGTGCTTGACACATGGCTTCCTTCGACACCTGGTGCTTTGATGACTGCGCAGTTGCCACTGGACCTGAAGTTCTCGGCGCGGATGGTGGATGAGTGCTGCCTTCGTTATCGACTAAACCTAGGCACCATCAACAGTTTTTCTTCTAATGAACCAACGACATCGACAGCGACAGCACCATTACCGGTCTACTTAAGCAACTGGCATCGCCACGCTGCTTCAGTGGGGACGGGAGAGCGGCAGACATGCGCTGCCCGCAAATGCCTCCGTTAAATTTCGTTCTACAGTTTCTTCTGCTTGGCACATGGCTTCGTTCGACACCTGGCGCTTTGATGACTGCGCAGTTGCCACTAGACCTGAAGTTCTCGGCGCCGATGGTGGATGAGTGGTACCTTCGTTAACAACAAAACCCGGGCACCATCTACAGTTTTTCTCCGGACAAACCAACGATATTGACAGCGACAGCACCATTACCGGCCTATTTAAAGGACAGGCATCGCCACGCTGCCTTCAGTAGTCACGGGAGAGCGCCAGACATGCGCTGCCCGCTAATGCCTCCGTTCAATTTTCTTGTGCAGCTTCTTCTTCTAGGCGCATGGCTTCCTTCGACACCTGGCGCTTTGACGACTGTGCAGTTGCGACTGGACCTGAAGTTCTCGGCGCCGATGGTGGATGAGGGGTGCCTTCGTTATCGACTGAGCCCGGGCACCATCTACAGTTTTTCTCCGGATGAATCAGCGACATCGACAGCGACAGCACCATTACCGGCCTACATAAGCAACTGGCACCGCCACGCTGCCTTCAGAGGGCACGGGAGAGCGGCAGGCATGAGCTCGCCGTTAATCCCTCCATTCAATTTCCTTGTGCAGTTTCTTCTGCTTGGCACATTTCCTTCGACCCCTGGCTCTTTGACGACTACGCAGTTGCGACTGGACCTGAAGTTCTCGGCGCCGATGGCGGATGAGTGGTGCCTTCGTTATCGACTGAGCCCGGGCACCATCTACAGTTTTTCTCCGGACGAACCAACGACATCGACAGCGAGAGCACCATTACCGGCCTATTTAAGGTACTTGCTTCGCCACGCGGCCATCAGTAGGCACGGGAGAGAGGAAGACAAGCGCTGGCCGCTTATCCCTCCGTTCAATTACCTTGTGCAGTTTCTTCTGCTTGGCACATGACTTCCTTCGACAGCTGGCGCTTTGACGACTGGGCTGTTACCACTGGAGGTGAAGTTCTCGGCGCCGATGGTGGATGAGGCTTGCCTTCGATATCGAGTGAACCCGGGCAACATCTACAGTTTTTTCCGGAAGAACCAACGACATCGACAGCGACAGGCCCATTACCGGCCCATTTAAGCGACTGGCATCGCCACGCTGCATGGGCACGGGACACCGGCAGACATGCGCTGCCCTCTAATGCCTCCGTTCAATTTCCTTCTGCAGTTTCTTCTGCTTGGTACATGGCTTCCTTCGACACCTGGCGCTTTGATGACTGCGCAGTTGCCACTGGACCTGACGTTCTCGGCGCCGATGGTGGATGAGTGGTATCTTCGTTATCGACTAAACACGGGCACCATCAACAATTTTTATCCGGATGAACCAACGATATTGACAGCGACAGCACCATTACC
This sequence comes from Dermacentor variabilis, assembly GCF_050947875.1. Taxonomy (NCBI): domain Eukaryota; kingdom Metazoa; phylum Arthropoda; class Arachnida; order Ixodida; family Ixodidae; genus Dermacentor; species Dermacentor variabilis. Next base: position 195,652,272 of record NC_134572.1, on the reverse strand, counting down.
GGTATATTGAGGCGACTGGCATCGCCACCCTGCCTTCAGTGGGCACGGGAGAGCGGCAGACATACGCGCGCCGTTAATCCCTCCATTCAACTTCCTTGTGCAGTTTCTTCTGCTTGGCACATGGGTTCCTTCGAAATCTGGTGCTTCGACGACTGCGCAGTTGCCACTGGACCTGGTGTTCTCGACGCCGATGGTGGATGAGTGGTGCCTTCGTTATCGACTAAACCCGGGCACCATCTTCAGTTTTTCTCCGGACGAACCAACGACATTGACAGCGACAGCACCATTACCGGCCTGTTTAAGGTACTTGCATCGCCACGCTGCCATCAGCAGGCACGGGAGTGCGGCAGACATGCGCTCGCAGCTAATCCCTCCGTTCAAGTTCCTTGCGCAGCTTCTTCTGCTTGGCGCATGGCTTCCTTCGACATCTGGCGCTTTGACGACTGCGCAGTTGCCACTGGACCTGAAGTTCTCGCCGCCGATGGTGGATGTGGGGTGGCTTCGTTAAGCAGTGAACCCGAGCACCATCTACAGTTTTTCTCCGGAAGAACCAACGACATCGAAAGCGAGAGCACCATTACCGGCCTTTATAAGGAACAGGCATCGCCACACTGCCATCAGTGGGCACGGGAGAGCGGCAGACACGCGCTGGCCGCTAATCCCTTCGTTCAATTTCTTTGTGCAGTTTCTTCTGCTTTGCACATGGCTTCCATCGACACCTGGCGTTATGGCGAGTGCGCAGTTGCCACTGGACCTAAAGTTCTCGGCGCCGATGGGTTTTGAGTGGAGCCTTCGTTATCGACTGAACCCGTGCACCATCTACAGTTTTTCTCCGGACGAACCAACGACATCGACAGCGACAGTACCATTACCGGCCTATTTATGGTACTGGCATCGCCACGCTGCAAACAGTAGGCACGGGAGGGCGGCAGGCATGAGCTGGCCGCAAATCCCTCCGTTCAATTTCCCTGTGCAGTTTCTTCTGCTTGGCACATGGCTTCCTTCGACGCCTGGCGCTTTGACGACTGCGCAGTTGCCACTGTACCTGATGTCCTCGGCGCCGATGGTGGATGAATTGTGCCTTCGTTATTGACTGAACCCGTGCACCATCTACAGTTTTTCTTCTGACGAACCAACGACATCAAGAGCGACAGCACCATTGCCGGCCTATTTAGGTGACTGCCATCGCCACGCCGCCACCAGTAGGCACGGGAGAGCGGCAGACATGCGCTGGCCGCTAATCCCTCCATTCAATTTCCTTGTTTCAGTTTCTTCTGCTTGGCACATGGCTTCCTTCCACACCTGACGCTTTGACGACTGCGCAGTTGCCACTGGACAAGAAGCTCTCGGCGCCGAAGGTTGATGAGTGGTGCCTTCGTTATCGACTGAGCCCGGTCACCATCTACAGTTTTTCTCCAGACGAACCAACAACATCGACAGCGACAGCACCATTAACGGCCTATTTAGGTGACTCGCATCGCCACGCCGCTATCAGTAGGCACGCGAGAGCGCCAGACATGCGCTGGCCGTTAATCACTCTGTTCAATTTCTTTGTGCAGTTTCTTCTGCTTGGCAGATGGCTTCCATTGACACCTGGCGCTTTGATGGCTGTGCAGTTGCCACTGGACCTGAAGTTCTCGGCGCCGTTGGTGGATGAGTCGTGCCTTTGTTATCGACTAAACCCGGACACCATCTACAGTTTTTCTCCGGATGAGCCAACAACATCGACAGCGACAGCACCATTACCGGCCTACTTAAGCGAGTGGCTTCGCCAGGCTGCCTTCATTGAGCACGGGTGAGTGGCAGACATGCACTGGCCGCCAATCCCTCCATTCAATTTCCTTGTGCAGTTTCTTCTGCTTGGCACATGGCTTCCTTCCACACCTGACGCTTTGACGATTGCGCAGTTGCCACTAGACATGAAGTTCTCGGCGCCGATGGTGGATGTGTGGTGGCTTCGTTATCGAGTGAACCCAGGCACCATCTACACTTTTTCTCCGGACGAACCAACGACATCGACAGCGAGAGCACCATTACCGGCCTATTTAAGGTTTTTGCTTCGCCACGCTGCCATCAGCAGGCACGGGAGTGCGGCAGATATGCGCTCGCCGCTAATCCCTCCGTTCAACATCCTTGCGCAGTTTCTTCTGCTTGGCAGATGGCTTCCATTGACACCTGGCGCTTTGATGGCTGCGCAGTTGCCACTGGACCTGAAGTTCTCGGCGCCGTTGGTGGATGAGTCGTGCCTTTGTTATCGACTAAACCCGGACACCATCTACAGTTTTTCTCCGGATGAACCAACGACATCGACAGCGACAGCACCATTACCGGCCTACTTAAGCGAGTAGCTTCGCCAGGCTGCCTTCATTGAGCACGGGTGAGTGGCAGACATGCACTGGCCGCCAATCCCTCCATTCAGTTTCATTGTGCAGTTTCTTCTGCTTGGCACATGGCTTCCTTCCACACCTGACTCTTTGACGACTGCGCAGTTACCATTGGACCTGAAGTTCTTGGCGCCGATGGAGGATCAGTCGTGCCTTCGTTATCGGTTAAACCCGGGCACCATCTACAGTTATTAACCGGATGAACCAACAACATCGACAGCGACAGCACCTTTACCGGCCTATTTAAGCGACTGGCATCGCAACGCTGCCTTAAGTGGGTACGGGAGAGTGGCAGACATGCGCTGGCCGCTAATCCTTCCATTCAATTTCCTTATGCAGTTTCTTCTACTTGGCACATGGCTTTCTGCGACACCTGACGCTTTGACGACTGTGCAGTTGCCACTGAACCTGAAGTTGTCGGCGCCGATGGTGGATCAGTGGTGCCTTCGTTATCCACTGAGCACGGGCACCATCTACAGTTTTTCTCCTGACGAACCAACGACTTCGACTGCGACAGAACCGTTACCGGCCTATTTGGGCGACTGGCATCGCCACGCTGACTTCAGTGGGCACGGGAGAGCGGCAGATATGCGCTGGCCGCTAATGCCTCCATTCAATTTCCTTGTGCAGTTTCTTCAGCTTTGCACATGGCTTCCTCGCCAAGTAGCGCTCTGACGACTGTGCAGTTGCCACTGGACCTGAAGTTCTCGGCGCCGATGGTGGATGAGTGGCGCCTTCGTTATCGACTTTGCACGGGCACCATCTACAGTTTTTCTCCTGAAGAACCAACGACTTCGACTGCGACAGAACCGTTACCGGCCTATTTGGGCGACTGGCATCGCCACGCTGCCTTCAGTGGGCACGGGAGAGCGGCAGACATGCGCTGGCCGCCAATGCCTCTGTTCAATTTCGTTGTGCAGTTTCTTCTGCTTGGCGCAAGGCTTCCTTCGACACCTGGCGCTTTGACGAGTGCGCAGTTGCCACTGGACCTGAAGTTCTCGGCGCCGATGATGGATGAGTGGTGCCTTCGTTATCGAATAAACCCGGGCACCATGTACAGTTTTTCTCCGGACGAACCAACGACATCGACAGCGACAGCACCATTACCGGCCTATTTAGGCGACTGGCATCGCCACGCCGCCATCACCAGGCACGCGAGAGCGAAAACATGCGCTGGCCGCTAATCCCTCCGTTCAATTTCGCTGTGCAGTTTCTTCTGCTTGGCGCAAGAGTTCCTTCGACACCTGGCGCTTTGACGACTGCGCAGTTGCCACTGGACCTGAAGTTGTCGCCGCCGATGTTAGATGAGTGGTGCCTTCGTTATCGACTAAACCCGGGCACCATCTACAGTTTTTCTCTGGGCGAACCAACGACATTGACAGCAACAGCACCATTACAGACCTGTTTAAGGTACTTACATCGCCACGCTGCCATCAGTAGGCACGGGAGAGCGGCAGACATGCGCTGGTCACTGATCCCTCCGTTCAATTTCTTTGTGGAGCTTCTTCTGCTTGGTACATGCCTTCCTTCGACACCTGGCGCTTTGACGACTGCGCAGTTGCCACTGGATCTGATGTTCGCGGCGCCGATGGTGGATGAGTTGTACCTTCGTTATCGACTGAAGCCGGGCACCATCTATAGTTTTTCTCCTGACGAACCAACGACATCAAGAGCGACAGCACCATTGCCGGCCTATTTAGGCGACTGCCATCGCCACGCCGCCATTAGTAGGCACGAAAGAGCGGGAGACATGCGCTAGCCGCTAATCCCTCCGCTCAATTTCTTTGTGCAGTTTCTTCTCCTCTGCACATGGCTTCCTTCCACACCTGGAGCTTTGAAGACTGCGCAGTTGCCACTGGACTTGAAGTTCCCGGCGCCGATGGTGGATGAGTGGCGCCTTCGTTTCGACTAAACCAGGGCACCATGTACAGTTTTTCTCGAGACGAACCAACGACATCGACATCGACAGCACCATTACCGGCCTATTTAAGCGACTGGCATTGCCACGCCGCCATCAGCAGGCACGGGAGAGCGGCAGACATGCGCTGGTCGCTAATCACTCCGTTCAACTTCCTTGTGCAGTTTCTTCTGCTTGGCACATGGCTTCCTTCGACACCTGACTCTTTGACGACTGCGCAGTTACCATTGGACCTGAAGTTCTTGGCGCCGATGGGGGATCAGTCGTGCCTTCGTTATCGGCTAAACCCGGGCACCATCTACAGTTATTCTCCGGATGAACCAACAACATCGACAGCGACAGCACCTTTACCGGCCTATTTAAGCGACTGGCATCGCAACGCTGCCTTAAGTGGGTACGGGAGAGTGGCAGACATGCGCTGGCCGCTAATCCTTCCATTCAGTTTCCTTATGCAGTTTCTTCTGCTTGGCACATGGCTTCCTTCGACACCTGACGCTTTGACGACTGTGCAGTTGCCACTGAACCTGAAGTTGTCGGCGCCGAAGGTGGATGAGTTGTGCCTTCGTTATCCACTGAGCACGGGCACCATCTACAGTTTTTCTCCCGACGTACCAACGACTTCGACTGCGACAGAACCGTTACCGGCCTATTTGGGCGACTGGCATCGCCACGCTGCCTTCAGTGGGCACGGGAGAGCGGCAGATATGCGCTGGCCGCTAATGCCTCCATTCAATTTCCTTGTGCTGTTTCTTCAGCTTTGCACATCGCTTCCTCGACAAGTAGCGCTCTGACGACTGTGCAGTTGCCACTGGACCTGAAGTTCTCGGCGCCGATGGTGGATGAGTGGCACCTTCGTTATCGACTTTGCACGGCCACCATCTACAGTTTTTCTCCTGACGAACCTACGACTTCGACTGCGGCAGAACCGTTACCGGCCTATTTGGGCGACTGGCATCGCCACGCTGCCTTCAGTGGGCACGGGAGAGCGGCAGACATGCGCTGGCCGCTAATGCCTCCGTTCAATTTCGTTGTGCAGTTTCTTCTGCTTGGCGCAAGGCTTCCTTCGACACCTGGCGCTTTGACGAGTGCGCAGTTGCCACTGGACCTGAAGTTCTCGGCGCCGATGGTGGATGTGTGGTGGCTTCGTTATCGAGTGAACCTTGGCACCATCTACACTTTTTCTCCGGACGAACCAACGACATCGACAGCGACAGCACCATTACCGGCCTATTTAGGCGACTGGCATCGCCACGCCGCCATCACCAGGCACGCGACAGCGAAAACATGCGCTGGCCGCTAATCCCTCCGATCAATTTCGCTGTGCAGTTTCTTCTGCTTGGCACATGGCTTCCTTCCACACCTGACGCTTTGACGATTGCGCAGTTGCCACTGGACATGAAGTTCTCGGCGCCGATGGTGGATGTGTGGTGGCTTCGTTATCGAGTGAACCCAGGCACCATCTACACTTTTTCTCCGGACGAACCAACGACATCGACAGCGAGAGCACCATTACCGGCCTATTTAAGGTACTTGCTTCGCCACGCTGCCATCAGCAGGCACGGGAGTACGGCAGATATGCGCTCGCCGCTAATCCCTCCGTTCAACATCCTTGCGCAGTTTCTTCTGCTTGGCAGATGGCTTCCATTGACACCTGGCGCTTTGATGGCTGCGCAGTTGCCACTGGACCTGAAGTTCTCGGCGCCGTTGGTGGATGAGTCGTGCCTTTGTTATCGACTAAACCCGGACACCATCTACAGTTTTTCTCCGGATGAACCAACGACATCGACAGCGACAGCACCATTACCGGCCTACTTAAGCGAGTAGCTTCGCCAGGCTGCCTTCATTGAGCACGGGTGAGTGGCAGACATGCACTGGCCGCCAATCCCTCCATTCAGTTTCATTGTGCAGTTTCTTCTGCTTGGCACATGGCTTCCTTCCACACCTGACTCTTTGACGACTGCGCAGTTACCATTGGACCTGAAGTTCTTGGCGCCGATGGAGGATCAGTCGTGCCTTCGTTATCGGTTAAACCCGGGCACCATCTACAGTTATTAACCGGATGAACCAACAACATCGACAGCGACAGCACCTTTACCGGCCTATTTAAGCGACTGGCATCGCAACGCTGCCTTAAGTGGGTACGGGAGAGTGGCAGACATGCGCTGGCCGCTAATCCTTCCATTCAATTTCCTTATGCAGTTTCTTCTACTTGGCACATGGCTTTCTGCGACACCTGACGCTTTGACGACTGTGCAGTTGCCACTGAACCTGAAGTTGTCGGCGCCGATGGTGGATCAGTGGTGCCTTCGTTATCCACTGAGCACGGGCACCATCTACAGTTTTTCTCCTGACGAACCAACGACTTCGACTGCGACAGAACCGTTACCGGCCTATTTGGGCGACTGGCATCGCCACGCTGACTTCAGTGGGCACGGGAGAGCGGCAGATATGCGCTGGCCGCTAATGCCTCCATTCAATTTCCTTGTGCAGTTTCTTCAGCTTTGCACATGGCTTCCTCGCCAAGTAGCGCTCTGACGACTGTGCAGTTGCCACTGGACCTGAAGTTCTCGGCGCCGATGGTGGATGAGTGGCGCCTTCGTTATCGACTTTGCACGGGCACCATCTACAGTTTTTCTCCTGAAGAACCAACGACTTCGACTGCGACAGAACCGTTACCGGCCTATTTGGGCGACTGGCATCGCCACGCTGCCTTCAGTGGGCACGGGAGAGCGGCAGACATGCGCTGGCCGCCAATGCCTCTGTTCAATTTCGTTGTGCAGTTTCTTCTGCTTGGCGCAAGGCTTCCTTCGACACCTGGCGCTTTGACGAGTGCGCAGTTGCCACTGGACCTGAAGTTCTCGGCGCCGATGATGGATGAGTGGTGCCTTCGTTATCGAATAAACCCGGGCACCATGTACAGTTTTTCTCCGGACGAACCAACGACATCGACAGCGACAGCACCATTACCGGCCTATTTAGGCGACTGGCATCGCCACGCCGCCATCACCAGGCACGCGAGAGCGAAAACATGCGCTGGCCGCTAATCCCTCCGTTCAATTTCGCTGTGCAGTTTCTTCTGCTTGGCGCAAGAGTTCCTTCGACACCTGGCGCTTTGACGACTGCGCAGTTGCCACTGGACCTGAAGTTGTCGCCGCCGATGTTAGATGAGTGGTGCCTTCATTATCGACTAAACCCGGGCACCATCTACAGTTTTTCTCTGGGCGAACCAACGACATTGACAGCAACAGCACCATTACAGACCTGTTTAAGGTACTTACATCGCCACGCTGCCATCAGTAGGCACGGGAGAGCGGCAGACATGCGCTGGTCACTAATCCCTCCGTTCAATTTCTTTGTGGAGCTTCTTCTGCTTGGTACATGCCTTCCTTCGACACCTGGCGCTTTGACGACTGCGCAGTTGCCACTGGATCTGATGTTCGCGGCGCCGATGGTGGATGAGTTGTACCTTCGTTATCGACTGAAGCCGGGCACCATCTATAGTTTTTCTCCTGACGAACCAACGACATCAAGAGCGACAGCACCATTGCCGGCCTATTTAGGCGACTGCCATCGCCACGCCGCCATTAGTAGGCACGAAAGAGCGGGAGACATGCGCTAGCCGCTAATCCCTCCGCTCAATTTCTTTGTGCAGTTTCTTCTCCTCTGCACATGGCTTCCTTCCACACCTGGAGCTTTGAAGACTGCGCAGTTGCCACTGGACCTGAAGTTCTTGGCGCCGATGGAGGATCAGTCGTGCCTTCGTTATCGGTTAAACCCGGGCACCATCTACAGTTTTTCTCCTGACGAACCTACGACTTCGACTGCGGCAGAACCGTTACCGGCCTATTTGGGCGACTGGCATCGCCACGCTGCCTTCAGTGGGCACGGGAGAGCGGCAGACATGCGCTGGCCGCTAATGCCTCCGTTCAATTTCGTTGTGCAGTTTCTTCTGCTTGGCGCAAGGCTTCCTTCGACACCTGGCGCTTTGACGAGTGCGCAGTTGCCACTGGACCTGAAGTTCTCGGCGCCGATGGTGGATGTGTGGTGGCTTCGTTATCGAGTGAACCTTGGCACCATCTACACTTTTTCTCCGGACGAACCAACGACATCGACAGCGACAGCACCATTACCGGCCTATTTAGGCGACTGGCATCGCCACGCCGCCATCACCAGGCACGCGACAGCGAAAACATGCGCTGGCCGCTAATCCCTCCGATCAATTTCGCTGTGCAGTTTCTTCTGCTTGGCACATGGCTTCCTTCCACACCTGACGCTTTGACGATTGCGCAGTTGCCACTGGACATGAAGTTCTCGGCGCCGATGGTGGATGTGTGGTGGCTTCGTTATCGAGTGAACCCAGGCACCATCTACACTTTTTCTCCGGACGAACCAACGACATCGACAGCGAGAGCACCATTACCGGCCTATTTAAGGTACTTGCTTCGCCACGCTGCCATCAGCAGGCACGGGAGTACGGCAGATATGCGCTCGCCGCTAATCCCTCCGTTCAACATCCTTGCGCAGTTTCTTCTGCTTGGCAGATGGCTTCCATTGACACCTGGCGCTTTGATGGCTGCGCAGTTGCCACTGGACCTGAAGTTCTCGGCGCCGTTGGTGGATGAGTCGTGCCTTTGTTATCGACTAAACCCGGACACCATCTACAGTTTTTCTCCGGATGAACCAACGACATCGACAGCGACAGCACCATTACCGGCCTACTTAAGCGAGTAGCTTCGCCAGGCTGCCTTCATTGAGCACGGGTGAGTGGCAGACATGCACTGGCCGCCAATCCCTCCATTCAGTTTCATTGTGCAGTTTCTTCTGCTTGGCACATGGCTTCCTTCCACACCTGACTCTTTGACGACTGCGCAGTTACCATTGGACCTGAAGTTCTTGGCGCCGATGGAGGATCAGTCGTGCCTTCGTTATCGGTTAAACCCGGGCACCATCTACAGTTATTAACCGGATGAACCAACAACATCGACAGCGACAGCACCTTTACCGGCCTATTTAAGCGACTGGCATCGCAACGCTGCCTTAAGTGGGTACGGGAGAGTGGCAGACATGCGCTGGCCGCTAATCCTTCCATTCAATTTCCTTATGCAGTTTCTTCTACTTGGCACATGGCTTTCTGCGACACCTGACGCTTTGACGACTGTGCAGTTGCCACTGAACCTGAAGTTGTCGGCGCCGATGGTGGATCAGTGGTGCCTTCGTTATCCACTGAGCACGGGCACCATCTACAGTTTTTCTCCTGACGAACCAACGACTTCGACTGCGACAGAACCGTTACCGGCCTATTTGGGCGACTGGCATCGCCACGCTGACTTCAGTGGGCACGGGAGAGCGGCAGATATGCGCTGGCCGCTAATGCCTCCATTCAATTTCCTTGTGCAGTTTCTTCAGCTTTGCACATGGCTTCCTCGCCAAGTAGCGCTCTGACGACTGTGCAGTTGCCACTGGACCTGAAGTTCTCGGCGCCGATGGTGGATGAGTGGCGCCTTCGTTATCGACTTTGCACGGGCACCATCTACAGTTTTTCTCCTGAAGAACCAACGACTTCGACTGCGACAGAACCGTTACCGGCCTATTTGGGCGACTGGCATCGCCACGCTGCCTTCAGTGGGCACGGGAGAGCGGCAGACATGCGCTGGCCGCCAATGCCTCTGTTCAATTTCGTTGTGCAGTTTCTTCTGCTTGGCGCAAGGCTTCCTTCGACACCTGGCGCTTTGACGAGTGCGCAGTTGCCACTGGACCTGAAGTTCTCGGCGCCGATGATGGATGAGTGGTGCCTTCGTTATCGAATAAACCCGGGCACCATGTACAGTTTTTCTCCGGACGAACCAACGACATCGACAGCGACAGCACCATTACCGGCCTATTTAGGCGACTGGCATCGCCACGCCGCCATCACCAGGCACGCGAGAGCGAAAACATGCGCTGGCCGCTAATCCCTCCGTTCAATTTCGCTGTGCAGTTTCTTCTGCTTGGCGCAAGAGTTCCTTCGACACCTGGCGCTTTGACGACTGCGCAGTTGCCACTGGACCTGAAGTTGTCGCCGCCGATGTTAGATGAGTGGTGCCTTCGTTATCGACTAAACCCGGGCACCATCTACAGTTTTTCTCTGGGCGAACCAACGACATTGACAGCAACAGCACCATTACAGACCTGTTTAAGGTACTTACATCGCCACGCTGCCATCAGTAGGCACGGGAGAGCGGCAGACATGCGCTGGTCACTAATCCCTCCGTTCAATTTCTTTGTGGAGCTTCTTCTGCTTGGTACATGCCTTCCTTCGACACCTGGCGCTTTGACGACTGCGCAGTTGCCACTGGATCTGATGTTCGCGGCGCCGATGGTGGATGAGTTGTACCTTCGTTATCGACTGAAGCCGGGCACCATCTATAGTTTTTCTCCTGACGAACCAACGACATCAAGAGCGACAGCACCATTGCCGGCCTATTTAGGCGACTGCCATCGCCACGCCGCCATTAGTAGGCACGAAAGAGCGGGAGACATGCGCTAGCCGCTAATCCCTCCGCTCAATTTCTTTGTGCAGTTTCTTCTCCTCTGCACATGGCTTCCTTCCACACCTGGAGCTTTGAAGACTGCGCAGTTGCCACTGGACTTGAAGTTCCCGGCGCCGATGGTGGATGAGTGGCGCCTTCGTTTCGACTAAACCAGGGCACCATGTACAGTTTTTCTCGAGACGAACCAACGACATCGACATCGACAGCACCATTACCGGCCTATTTAAGCGACTGGCATTGCCACGCCGCCATCAGCAGGCACGGGAGAGCGGCAGACATGCGCTGGTCGCTAATCACTCCGTTCAACTTCCTTGTGCAGTTTCTTCTGCTTGGCACATGGCTTCCTTCGACACCTGACTCTTTGACGACTGCGCAGTTACCATTGGACCTGAAGTTCTTGGCGCCGATGGGGGATCAGTCGTGCCTTCGTTATCGGCTAAACCCGGGCACCATCTACAGTTATTCTCCGGATGAACCAACAACATCGACAGCGACAGCACCTTTACCGGCCTATTTAAGCGACTGGCATCGCAACGCTGCCTTAAGTGGGTACGGGAGAGTGGCAGACATGCGCTGGCCGCTAATCCTTCCATTCAGTTTCCTTATGCAGTTTCTTCTGCTTGGCACATGGCTTCCTTCGACACCTGACGCTTTGACGACTGTGCAGTTGCCACTGAACCTGAAGTTGTCGGCGCCGAAGGTGGATGAGTTGTGCCTTCGTTATCCACTGAGCACGGGCACCATCTACAGTTTTTCTCCCGACGTACCAACGACTTCGACTGCGACAGAACCGTTACCGGCCTATTTGGGCGACTGGCATCGCCACGCTGCCTTCAGTGGGCACGGGAGAGCGGCAGATATGCGCTGGCCGCTAATGCCTCCATTCAATTTCCTTGTGCTGTTTCTTCAGCTTTGCACATCGCTTCCTCGACAAGTAGCGCTCTGACGACTGTGCAGTTGCCACTGGACCTGAAGTTCTCGGCGCCGATGGTGGATGAGTGGCACCTTCGTTATCGACTTTGCACGGCCACCATCTACAGTTTTTCTCCTGACGAACCTACGACTTCGACTGCGGCAGAACCGTTACCGGCCTATTTGGGCGACTGGCATCGCCACGCTGCCTTCAGTGGGCACGGGAGAGCGGCAGACATGCGCTGGCCGCTAATGCCTCCGCTCAATTTCGTTGTGCAGTTTCTTCTGCTTGGCGCAAGGCTTCCTTCGACACCTGGCGCTTTGACGAGTGCGCAGTTGCCACTGGACCTGAAGTTCTCGGCGCCGATGGTGGATGTGTGGTGGCTTCGTTATCGAGTGAACCCAGGCACCATCTACACTTTTTCTCCGGACGAACCAACGACATCGACAGCGACAGCACCATTACCGGCCTATTTAGGCGACTGGCATCGCCACGCCGCCATCACCAGGCACGCGACAGCGAAAACATGCGCTGGCCGCTAATCCCTCCGATCAATTTCGCTGTGCAGTTTCTTCTGCTTGGCACATGGCTTCCTTCCACACCTGACGCTTTGACGATTGCGCAGTTGCCACTGGACATGAAGTTCTCGGCGCCGATGGTGGATGTGTGGTGGCTTCGTTATCGAGTGAACCCAGGCACCATCTACACTTTTTCTCCGGACGAACCAACGACATCGACAGCGAGAGCACCATTACCGGCCTATTTAAGGTACTTGCTTCGCCACGCTGCCATCAGCAGGCACGGGAGTGCGGCAGATATGCGCTCGCCGCTAAACCCTCCGTTCAACATCCTTGCGCAGTTTCTTCTGCTTGGCAGATGGCTTCCATTGACACCTGGCGCTTTGATGGCTGCGCAGTTGCCACTGGAGCTGATCTTCTCGGCGCCGTTGGTGGATGAGTCGTGCCTTTGTTATCGACTAAACCCGGACACCATCTACAGTTTTTCTCCGGATGAACCAACGACATCGACAGCGACAGCACCATTACCGGCCTACTTAAGCGAGTAGCTTCGCCAGGCTGCCTTCATTGAGCACGGGTGAGTGGCAGACATGCACTGGCCGCCAATCCCTCCATTCAATTTCCTTGTGCAGTTTCTTCTGCTTGGCACATGGCTTCCTTCCACACCTGACTCTTTGACGACTGCGCAGTTACCATTGGACCTGAAGTTCTTGGCGCCGATGGAGGATCAGTCGTGCCTTCGTTATCGGTTAAACCCGGGCACCATCTACAGTTATTCTCCGGATCAACCAACAACATCGACAGCGACAGCACCTTTACCGGCCTATTTAAGCGACTGGCATCGCAACGCTGCCTTAAGTGGGTACGGGAGAGTGGCAGACATGCGCTGGCCGCTAATCCTTCCATTCAATTTCCTTATGCAGTTTCTTCTACTTGGCACATGGCTTTCTGCGACACCTGACGCTTTGACGACTGTGCAGTTGCCACTGAACCTGAAGTTGTCGGCGCCGATGGCGGATCAGTGGTGCCTTCGTTATCCACTGAGCACGGGCACCATCTACAGTTTTTCTCCTGACGAACCAACGACTTCGACTGCGACAGAACCGTTACCGGCCAATTTGGGCGACTGGCATCGCCACGCTGACTTCAGTGGGCACGGGTGAGCGGCAGATATGCGCAGGCCGCTAATGCCTCCATTCAATTTCCTTGTGCAGTTTCTTCAGCTTTGCACATGGCTTCCTCGCCAAGTAGCGCTCTGACGACTGTGCAGTTGCCACTGGACCTGAAGTTCTCGGCGCCGATGGTGGATGAGTGGCGCCTTCGTTATCGACTTTGCACGGGCACCATCTACAGTTTTTCTCCTGAAGAACCAACGACTTCGACTGCGACAGAACCATTACCGGCCTATTTAGGCGACTGGCATCGCCACGCCGCCATCACCAGGCACGCGAGAGCGAAAACATGCGCTGGCCGCTAATCCCTCCGTTCAATTTCGCTGTGCAGTTTCTTCTGTTTGGCGCATGGCTTCCTTCGACACCTGACTCTTTGACGACTGCGCAGTTACCATTGGACCTGAAGTTCTTGGCGCCGATGGGGGATCAGTCGTGCCTTCGTTATCGGCTAAACCCGGGCACCATCTACAGTTATTCTCCGGATGAACCAACAACATCGACAGCGACAGCACCTTTACCGGCCTATTTAAGCGACTGGCATCGCAACGCTGCCTTAAGTGGGTACGGGAGAGTGGCAGACATGCGCTGGCCGCTAATCCTTCCATTCAATTTCCTTATGCAGTTTCTTCTGCTTGGCACATGGCTTCCTTCGACACCTGACGCTTTGACGACTGTGCAGTTGCCACTGAACCTGAAGTTGTCGGCGCCGAAGGTGGATGAGTTGTGCCTTCGTTATCCACTGAGCACGGGCACCATCTACAGTTTTTCTCCTGACGTACCAACGACTTCGACTGCGACAGAACCGTTACCGGCCTATTTGGGCGACTGGCATCGCCACGCTGCCTTCAGTGGGCACGGGAGAGCGGCAGATATGCGCTGGCCGCTAATGCCTCCATTCAATTTCCTTGTGCTGTTTCTTCAGCTTTGCACATCGCTTCCTCGACAAGTAGCGCTCTGACGACTCTGCAGTTGCCACTGGACCTGAAGTTCTCGGCGCCGATGGTGGATGAGTGGCACCTTCGTTATCGACTTTGCACGGGCACCATCTACAGTTTTTCTCCTGACGAACCAACGACTTCGACTGCGGCAGAACCGTTACCGGCCTATTTGGGCGACTGGCATCGCCACGCTGCCTTCAGTGTGCACGGGAGAGCGGCAGACATGCGCTGGCCGCTAATGCCTCCGTTCAATTTCGTTGTGCAGTTTCTTCTGCTTGGCGCAAGGCTTCCTTCGACACCTGGCGCTTTGACGAGTGCGCAGTTGCCTCTGGACCTGAAGTTCTCGGCGCCGATGATGGATGAGTGGTGCCTTTGTTATCGACTAAACCCGGGCACCATGTACAGTTTTTCTCCGGACGAACCAACGACATCGACAGCGACAGCACCATTACCGGCCTATTTAGGCGACTGGCATCGCCACGCCGCCATCACCAGGCACGCGACAGCGAAAACATGCGCTGGCCGCTAATCCCTCCGTTCAATTTCGCTGTGCAGTTTCTTCTGCTTGGCGCAAGGCTTCCTTCGACACCTGGCGCTTTGACGACTGCGCAGTTGCCACTGGACCTGAAGTTGTCGGCGCCGATGTTAGATGAGTGGTGCCTTCGTTATCGAGTGAACCCTGGCACCATCTACAGTTTTTTCTCCGGAAGAACCAACGACATCGACAGCGAGAGCACCATTACCGGCCTATTTAAGGTACTTGCTTCGCCACGCTGCCATCAGCAGGCACGGGAGTGCGGCAGATATGCGCTCGCCGCTAATCCCTCCGTTCAACATCCTTGCGCAGTTTCTTCTGCTTGGCAGATGGCTTCCATTGACACCTGGCGCTTTGATGGCTGCGCAGTTGCCACTGGACCTAAAGTTCTCGGCGCCGTTGGTGGATGAGTCGTGCCTTTGTTATCGACTAAACCCGGACACCATCTACAGTTTTTCTCCGGATGAACCAACAACATCGACAGCGACAGCACCTTTACCGGCCTATTTAAGCGACTGGCATCGCAACGCTGCCTTAAGTGGGTACGGGAGAGTGGCAGACATGCGCTGGCCGCTAATCCTTCCATTCAATTTCCTTATGCAGTTTCTTCTACTTTGCACATGGCTTTCTGCGACACCTGACGCTTTGACGACTGTGCAGTTGCCACTGAACCTGAAGTTGTCGGCGCCGATGGTGGATCAGTGGTGCCTTCGTTATCCACTGAGCACGGGCACCATCTACAGTTTTTCTCCTGACGAACCAACGACTTCGACTGCGACAGAACCGTTACCGGCCTATTTGGGCGACTGGCATCGCAACGCTGCCTTAAGTGGGTACGGGAGAGTGGCAGACATGCGCTGGCCGCTAATCCTTCCATTCAATTTCCTTATGCAGTTTCTTCTGCTTGGCACATGGCTTCCTTCGACACCTGACGCTTTGACGACTGTGCAGTTGCCACTGAACCTGAAGTTGTCGGCGCCGAAGGTGGATGAGTTGTGCCTTCGTTATCGACTTTGCACGGGCACCATCTACAGCTTTTCTCCTGACGAACCAACGACTTCGACTGCGGCAGAACCGTTACCGGCCTATTTGGGCGACTGGCATCGCCACGCTGCCTTCAGTGGGCACGGGAGAGCGGCAGACATGCGCTGGCCGCTAATGCCTCCGTTCAATTTCGTTGTGCAGTTTCTTCTGCTTGGCGCAAGGCTTCCTTCGACACCTGGCGCTTTGACGAGTGCGCAGTTGCCACTGGACCTGAAGTTCTCGGCGCCGATGATGGATGAGTGGTGCCTTCGTTATCGACTAAACCCGGGCACCATCTACAGTTTTTCTCTGGGCGAACCAACGACATCGACATCGACAGCACCATTACCGGCCTATTTAAGCGACTGGCATTGCCACGCCGCCATCAGCAGGCACGGGAGAGCGGCAGACATGCGCTGGTCGCTAATCACTCCGTTCAATTTCTTTGTGGAGCTTCTTCTGCTTGGTACATGCCTTCCTTCGACACCTGGCGCTTTGACGACTGCGCAGTTGCCACTGGATCTGATGTTCGCGGCGCCGATGGTGGATGAGTTGTACCTTCGTTATCGACTGAAGCCGGGCACCATCTATAGTTTTTCTCCTGACGAACCAACGACATCAAGAGCGACAGCACCATTGCTGGCCTATTTAGGCGACTGCCATCGCCACGCCGCCATCAGTAGGCACGAAAGAGCGGGAGACATGCGCTAGCCGCTAATCCCTCCGCTCAATTTCTTTGTGCAGTTTCTTCTCCTCTGCACATGGCTTCCTTCCACACCTGGCGCTTTGAAGACTGCGCAGTTGCCACTGGACTTGAAGTTCCCGGCGCCGATGGTGGATGAGTGGCGCCTTCGTTATCGACTAAACCAGGGCACCATGTACAGTTTTTCTCGAGACGAACCAACGACATCGACATCGACAGCACCATTACCGGCCTATTTAAGCGACTGGCATTGCCACGCCGCCATCAGCAGGCACGGGAGAGCGGCAGACATGCGCTGGTCGCTAATCACTCCGTTCAACTTCCTTGTGCAGTTTCTTCTGCTTGGCACATGGCTTCCTTCGACACCTGACTCTTTGACGACTGCGCAGTTACCATTGGACCTGAAGTTCTTGGCGCCGATGGGGGATCAGTCGTGCCTTCGTTATCGGCTAAACCCGGGCACCATCTACAGTTATTCTCCGGATGAACCAACAACATCGACAGCGACAGCACCTTTACCGGCCTATTTAAGCGACTGGCATCGCAACGCTGCCTTAAGTGGGTACGGGAGAGTGGCAGACATGCGCTGGCCGCTAATCCTTCCATTCAATTTCCTTATGCAGTTTCTTCTGCTTGGCACATGGCTTCCTTCGACACCTGACGCTTTGACGACTGTGCAGTTGCCACTGAACCTGAAGTTGTCGGCGCCGAAGGTGGATGAGTTGTGCCTTCGTTATCCACTGAGCACGGGCACCATCTACAGTTTTTCTCCTGACGTACCAACGACTTCGACTGCGACAGAACCGTTACCGGCCTATTTGGGCGACTGGCATCGCCACGCTGCCTTCAGTGGGCACGGGAGAGCGGCAGATATGCGCTGGCCGCTAATGCCTCCATTCAATTTCCTTGTGCTGTTTCTTCAGCTTTGCACATCGCTTCCTCGACAAGTAGCGCTCTGACGACTCTGCAGTTGCCACTGGACCTGAAGTTCTCGGCGCCGATGGTGGATGAGTGGCACCTTCGTTATCGACTTTGCACGGGCACCATCTACAGTTTTTCTCCTGACGAACCAACGACTTCGACTGCGGCAGAACCGTTACCGGCCTATTTGGGCGACTGGCATCGCCACGCTGCCTTCAGTGGGCACGGGAGAGCGGCAGACATGCGCTGGCCGCTAATGCCTCCGTTCAATTTCGTTGTGCAGTTTCTTCTGCTTGGCGCAAGGCTTCCTTCGACACCTGGCGCTTTGACGAGTGCGCAGTTGCCTCTGGACCTGAAGTTCTCGGCGCCGATGATGGATGAGTGGTGCCTTTGTTATCGACTAAACCCGGGCACCATGTACAGTTTTTCTCCGGACGAACCAACGACATCGACAGCGACAGCACCATTACCGGCCTATTTAGGCGACTGGCATCGCCACGCCGCCATCACCAGGCACGCGACAGCGAAAACATGCGCTGGCCGCTAATCCCTCCGTTCAATTTCGCTGTGCAGTTTCTTCTGCTTGGCGCAAGGCTTCCTTCGACACCTGGCGCTTTGACGACTGCGCAGTTGCCACTGGACCTGAAGTTGTCGGCGCCGATGTTAGATGAGTGGTGCCTTCGTTATCGAGTGAACCCTGGCACCATCTACAGTTTTTTCTCCGGAAGAACCAACGACATCGACAGCGAGAGCACCATTACCGGCCTATTTAAGGTACTTGCTTCGCCACGCTGCCATCAGCAGGCACGGGAGTGCGGCAGATATGCGCTCGCCGCTAATCCCTCCGTTCAACATCCTTGCGCAGTTTCTTCTGCTTGGCAGATGGCTTCCATTGACACCTGGCGCTTTGATGGCTGCGCAGTTGCCACTGGACCTAAAGTTCTCGGCGCCGTTGGTGGATGAGTCGTGCCTTTGTTATCGACTAAACCCGGACACCATCTACAGTTTTTCTCCGGATGAACCAACAACATCGACAGCGACAGCACCTTTACCGGCCTATTTAAGCGACTGGCATCGCAACGCTGCCTTAAGTGGGTACGGGAGAGTGGCAGACATGCGCTGGCCGCTAATCCTTCCATTCAATTTCCTTATGCAGTTTCTTCTACTTTGCACATGGCTTTCTGCGACACCTGACGCTTTGACGACTGTGCAGTTGCCACTGAACCTGAAGTTGTCGGCGCCGATGGTGGATATGTGGTGCCTTCGTTATCCACTGAGCACGGGCACCATCTACAGTTTTTCTCCTGACGAACCAACGACTTCGACTGCGACAGAACCGTTACCGGCCTATTTGGGCGACTGGCATCGCAACGCTGCCTTAAGTGGGTACGGGAGAGTGGCAGACATGCGCTGGCCGCTAATCCTTCCATTCAATTTCCTTATGCAGTTTCTTCTGCTTGGCACATGGCTTCCTTCGACACCTGACGCTTTGACGACTGTGCAGTTGCCACTGAACCTGAAGTTGTCGGCGCCGAAGGTGGATGAGTTGTGCCTTCGTTATCGACTTTGCACGGGCACCATCTACAGCTTTTCTCCTGACGAACCAACGACATCGACAGCGACAGCACCATTACCGGCCTATTTAGGCGACTGGCATCGCCACGCCGCCATCACCAGGCACGCGACAGCGAAAACATGCGCTAGCCGCTAATCCCTCCGTTCAATTTCGCTGTGCAGTTTCTTCTGCTTGGCGCAAGGCTTCCTTCGACACCTGGCGCTTTGACGACTGCGCAGTTGCCACTGGACCTGAAGTTGCCGGCGCCGATATTAGATGAGTGGTGCCTTCGTTATCGAGTGAACCCTGGCCCCATCTACAGTTTTTTCTCCGGAAGAACCAACGACATCGACAGCGAGAGCACCAATACCGGCCTATTTAGGTGATGGCATTGCCACGCCGCCATCAGTAAGCACGGGAGAGTGGCAGACATGTGCTGGCCGCTAATCACTCGGTTCAATTTCTTTGTGCAGTTTCTTCTGCTTGGCACATGGCTTCGTTCGACACCTGGCGCTTTGAACACTGCGCAGTTGCCACTGGACCTGAAGTTCTCGGCGCCGATGGTGGATGAGTCGTGCCTTCGTTATCGACTAAACCCGGGCACCATCTACAGTTTTTCTCCGGAACAACCAACGACATCGACAGCGACAGCACTATTATCGGCCTATTTAGGCGACTGGCATCGCAACGCCGCCATCAATAGGCACGGGAGAGCGGTAGACATGCGCTGGCCGCTAATTCCTCCGTTCAATTTCCTTGTTCAGTTTCTTCTGCTTTGCACATGGCTTCCTTCGACACCTGGCGCTTTGACGAGTGCGCAGTTTCCACTGGACCTGAAGTTCTCGGCGCCGATGGTGGATGACTGGTGCCTTCGTTATCGACTAAACCCGGGCAATATGTACAGTTTTTCTCCGGACGAACCAACGACATCGACAGCGACAGCACCATTACCGGCCTATGTAAGCGACTGGCATCGCCACGCGGCCATCAGCAGGCACGGGAGAGCGGCAGACATGCGCTGGCCGCTAATCACTCCGTTCAACTTCCTTGTGCAGTTTCTTCTGCTTGGCACATGGCTTCCTTCGACACCTGACTCTTTGACGACTGCGCAGTTGCCATTGGACCTGAAGTTCTCGATGGTGGATGAGTGGCGCCTTCGTTATCGACTTTGCACGGGCACCATCTACAGTTTTTCTCCTGACGAACCAACGACTTCGACTGCTACAGAACCGTTACCGGCCTATTTACGCCACTGGCATCCCCATGCTGCCGTCAGTGGGCACGGGAGAGCGGCAGACATGCGCTGGCCGCTAATGCCTCCGTTCAATTTCCTTGTGCAGTTCCTTCAGCTTTGCACATAGCTTCCTCGACACGTAGGGATCTGACGACTGTGCAGTTGCAACTGAACCTGAAGTTGTCGGCGCCGATGGTGGATGAGTTGTGCCTTCGTTATCGACTGAGCACGGGCACCATCTACAGTTTTTCTCCTGACGAACCAACGACTTCGAGAGCGACAGAACCGTTACCGGCCTATTTACGCGACTGGCATCGCCACGCTGCCGTCACTAGGCACGGGAGAGCGGCAGACATGCGATGGGCGCTAATGCCTCCGTTCAATTTCCTTGTGCAGTTTCTTCTGCTTTCCAGATGGCTTCTTTCGACACCTGGCGCTTTGACGAGTTCGCAGTTGCCTCTGGACCTGAAGTTCTCGGCGCCGATGGTGGATGAGTGGTGCCTTCGTTATCGACTAAACTCGGGCGCCATCTACAGTTTTTCTCCGGACGAACCAACGACATCGACAGCGACAGCACCATTACCGGCCTATTTAGGCGACTGGCATCGCCACGCCGCCATCACCAGGCACGCGAGAGCGGCAGGCATGCGCTGGCCGCTAATCCCTCCATTCAATTTCCTTGTGCAATTTCTTCTGCTTGGCATATGACTTCCTTCGACACCTGGCGCTTTAATGACTGAGCAGTTGCCACTGGAGCTGAAGTTCTCGGCGCCGATGGGTTTTGAGTGGAGCCTTCGTTTTCGACTGAACCCGTGCACCATCTACAGTTTTTCTCCGTACGAACCAACAACATCGACAGCGACAGTACTATTACTGGCCTATTTAAGGTACTCGCATCGCCACGCTGCAATCAGTAGGCACGGGAGGGCGGCAGATATAGGCTGGCCGCAAATCCCTCCGTACAATTTCCCTGTGCAGTTTCTTCTGCTTGGCACATGGCTTCCTTCGACACCTGGCGCTTTGACGACTGCGCATTTGCCACTGTACCTCATGTTCTCGGCGCCGTTGGTGGATGAATTGTGCCTTCGTTACTGACTGAACCCGTGCACCATCTACAGTTTTTCTCCTGACGAGCCAACGACATCAAGAGCGACAGCACCATTGCCGGCCTATTTAAGTGACTGCCATCGCCACGCCGCCATCAGTAGGCACGGGAGAGCGGCAGACATGCGCTGGCCGCTAATCCCTCCGTTCAATTTCCTGGTGCAGTTTCTTCTGCTTTGCTCATGGCTTCGTTCCACACCTGACGCTTTGACGACTGCGCAGTCGCCACTGGACAAGAAGTTCTCGGTGCCGATGGTTGATGAGTGGTGCCTTCGTTATCGACTGAGCCCGGTCACCATATACAGTTTTTCTCCGGACGAACCAACAACATCGACAGCGACAGCACCATTAACGGCCTATTTAGGTGACTCGCATCGCCACGCCGCCATCAGTAGGCACGGGAGAGCGGAAGACATGCGCTGGCCGCTAATCACACCGTTCAATTTCTTTGTGCAGTTTGTTCTGCTCGGCAGATGGTTTCCTTCGACACCTGACGCTTTGACGACTGCGCAGTTGCCACTGGACCTGAAGTTCTCTGCGCCGATGGTGGATAAGTGGTGTCTTCGTTATCGAGTGAACCCAGGAACCATCTACAGTTTTTCTCCCATTGAACCAACGACATCGACAGCGACAGCACCATTACCGGCCTATTTAAGTGACTGGCATCGCCACGCTGCCTTCAGTGGGCACGGGAGAGCGCCAGACATGCCCTGCCAGCGAATGCCTCCGTTCAATTTCCTTGTGCAGTTTCTTCTGTTTGGCACATGCCTTCCTTCGACACCTGTCTCTTTGACGACTGCGCAGTTGCCACTGGACCTGATGTTCGCGGCGCCGATGGTGGATGAGTGGTACCTTCGTTATCGATTGAACCCGGGCACCATCTACAGTTTTTCTCCTGACGATGCAACGACGTCAACAGCGACAGCACCATTGCCGGCCTATTTAGGCGACTGCCATCGCCACGCCGCCATCAGTAGGCACGAAAGAGCGGGAGACATGCGCTGGCAGCTAATCCCTCCATTCAATTTCTTTGTGCAGTTTCTTCTGTTTGGCACATGGCTTTCATCGACACCTGGCGCTTTGAAGACTGCGCAGTTGCCAGTGGACCTGAAGTTCCCGGCGTCGATGGTGGATAAGTGGTGCCTTCGTTATCGACTAAACCCGGGCACCATCTACAGCTTTCCTCCGGAAGAACCAGCGACATCGACAGCGAGAGCACCATTACCGGCCTATTTAAGGAACAGGCATCGCCACGCTGCCATCAGTGGGCACGGTAGAGCGAAAGACATGCGCTGCCCGCTAATCCCTCCGTTCAATTTCCTTGTGCAGTTTCTTCTGCTTGGCGCATGGCTTCCTTCGACACCTGGCGCTTTGACGGCTGCACAGTGGCCACTGGACCTGAAGTTCTCGGCGCCGATGGTGGATGAGTGGTGCATTCGTTATCGACTAAACCCGGGCACCATCTACAGTTTTTCTCCGGATGAACCAACGACATCGACAGCGATTGCATCGTCACCGGCCTATTTATGCGACTGGCATCGCCACGCCGCCATCAATAGGCACGGGAGAGCGGCAGACATGCGCTGGCCGCTAATGCCTCCGTTCAATTTCCTTGTGCAGTTTATTCTCCTATGCACATGGCTTCCTTCGACACTTGACGCTTTGACGACTGCGCAGTTGCCCCTGGACCTGAAGTTCTCGGCGCCGATGGTGGATGAGTCTTGCCTTCGTTGTCGACTGCGCCCGGGCACCATCTACAGTTTTTCTCCGGACGTATCAACGACTTCGGCTGCGACAGAACCGTTACCGGCCTATTTGGGTGACTGGCATCGCCACGCTGCCTTCAGTGGGCACGGGAGAGCGGCAGACATGCACTGTCCGCTAATGCCTCCGTTCAATTCCCTTGTGCAGTTTCTTCTGCTTTGCACATAGCTTCCTCGAAACGTAGAGCTCTGACGACTGCGCAGTTGCCACTGAACCTGAAGTTCACGGCGCCGATGGTGGATGAGTGGTGCCTTCGGTATCGAGTGAACCCGGGCATCATCTACAGTTTTTCTCCGGACGAACCAACGATATTTACAGCGACAGCACCATTACCGGCCTGTTTAGGTGACTGGAATCGCCACGCCGCCATCAGCAGGCACGCGAGAGCGAAAACATGCGCTGGCCGCTAATCCCTCCGTTCAATTTCCTTGTGCAGTTTCTTCTGCTTGGCGCATGGCTTCCTTCGACACCTGACGCTTTGACGACTGCGCAGCTGCAACTGGACCTGAAGTTGTCGGCGCCGATGGTGGATGAGTGGTGCCTTCGTTATCGAGTAAACCCTGGCACCACCTACAGTTTTTCTCCGGAAGAACCAACGACATCGACAGCGAGAGTACCATTACCGGCCTATTTGAGGGACAGGCATCGGCACGCTGCCTTTAGTGGGCACGGGGGACCGGCAGACATGCGCGGCCGCTAAACTCTCCGTTCAATTTGCTTTTGCATCTTCTTCTACTTGGCACATGGCTTCCTTCGACACCTGGCGCTTCGACGACTGCGGAGCTGCCACTGGACCTGAAGTTCACGGCGCCGATGGTGGATAAGTGGTGCCTTCGTTATCGAGTGAACGCAGGCACCATCTACAGTTTCTCTCAGGAAGAACCAGCGACATCGACAGCGAGAGCACCATTACCGGCCTATTTAAGTGACTGGCATCGCCACGCCGCCATCGCTAGGCACGGGAGAGCGGCAGCCATGCGCTGGCCGCTAATCCCTCCAATCAATTTCCTTGTGCAGTTTCTTCTGCTTGGCACATGGCTTCCTCCGACACCTGGCGCTTCGAAGACTGCGCAGCTGCCACTGCACCTGAACTTTTTAGCGCCGATAGGGGATGAGTGGTGTCTTTGTTATCGACTGAACCCGGGCACCAGCTACAGTTTATCTCCGGACGAACCCACAACATTAACAGCGACAGCACCATTACCGGCCTATTTAAGCGAATGACACCGCCACGCCGCCATCAATAGGCACGGGAGAGCGGTAGACATGCGCTGGCCGCTAATGCCTCCGTTCAATTTCCTTGTGCAGTTTCTTCTGCTTTGCACATGGCTTCCTTCGACACCTGGCCCTTTGACGAGTGCGCAGTTGCCACTGTACCTGAAGTTCAAGACGCCGATAGTGGATGAGTGGTGCCATCGTTATTGAGTGAACCCGGACGCCATCTACAGTTTTTGTCTGCACGAACCAACGACTTCGACAACGACAGTACCATTACCGGCGTATTTAGGCGACTGGCATCTCCACGCCGCCATCAGCGGGCACGGGAGAGCGGCAGACATGCGCTGGCCGCTAATCCCTCCATTCAATTTTCTAGTGCAGTTTCTTCTGCTTGGCGCATGGCTTCCTTCGACAGCTGACGCTTTCACAACTGCGCAGTTGGCATTGGACCTGAAGTTCTCGGCGCCGATGGTAGATGAGTCTTGCCTTCTTTATAGACTAATCCCGGGCACCATCTACAGTTTTTCTCCGGATGAACCAACAACATCTACAGCGACAGCACCATTACCGGCCTTTTTAGGCGACTGGCATCGCCACGCTGCCATTAGTGGGCACGGGAGATCGAAAGACATGCGCTGGCCGCTAATCCCTCTGTTCAATTTCCTTGTGCAGTTTCTTCTGCTTGGCGCATGGCTTCTTTCGACACCTGGCGCTTTTACTAGTGCGCAGTTGCCACTGAACCTGAAGTTCTCGGCGCCGATGGGGGATGAGCGGTGCCTTCGTTATCGACTGAACCCGGGCACCATCTACAGTTTTTGTCTGGAGGAACCGACTTCGACAGCGACAGCACCATTACCGGCATATTGAAGCGACTGGCATCGCCACGCTGCCTTCAGTGGGCACGGGAGAGCGGCAGACACGCGCTGGCCGCTAACGCCTCCGTTCAATTTCCTTGTGCAGTTTCTTCCGCTTTGCACATGGCTTCCTTCGTTACCTGGCGCTTTGACGAGTGCGCAGTTGCCACTGGACCTGAAGTTCTCGGCGCCGATTGTGTATGAGTGGTGCCTTCGTTATCGACTAAACCCGGGCACCATGTACAGTTTTTCTCCGGACGAACCAACGACATCGACAGCGACAGCACCATTACCGGCCTATTTAGGCGCCTGGCATCGCCGCGCCGCCATCAGCAGGCACGGAAGAGCGGCAGACATGCGCTGGCCGCTAATCACTCCGGTCAATTTCATTGTGCCGTTTCTTCTGCTTGGCACATGGCTTCCTTCGACACCTGACGCTTTGACGACTGCGCAGTTGCCATTGGACCTGAAGTTCTCGGCGCCGATGGTGGATGAGTCTTACCTTCGTTATCGACTAAACCCGTGCACCATCTATAGTTTTTCTCCTGATGAACCAACAACATCGACAGCGACAGTACCATTACCGGCCTATTTAGGCGACTGGCATCGCCCCGGTGCCTTCAGTGGGCCCGGGAGAGCGGCAGGCATGCGATGGCCGCTGATCCCCCCGTTCAATTTCCTTGTGGAGCTTCTTCTGCTGGGCGCATGGCTTCCTTCCACACCTGGCACTTTGACGACTGCGCAGTTGCTACTGGACCTGAAGTTCTCGGCGCCGATTGTGGATGAGTCGTGCCTTCGTTATCGACTAAACGCGGTCACCATCTACAGTTTTTCTCCGGAAGAACGAACGACATCGACAGCGACCGCAGCAGTACCGGCCTATTTAAGCGATCGGCATCGCCACGCTGCCATCCGTAGGCACGGGAGAGCGGCAGACATGCGCTGGCCGCTGATCCCCGCGTTCAATTTCCTTGTGCAGCTTCTTCTGCTGGGCGCCTCGCTTCCTTCGACACCTGCCGCTTTGACGACTGCGCTGTTGCCACTGGAGCTGAAGTTCTCGGCGCCGATGGTGGATGAGTGGTGCCTTCGTTATCGAGTGAATCCGGGCACCATCTATAGTTTTTCTCCGGAAGAAACAAAGACATCAACAGCGAGACCACCGTTTCCTGCCTATTTAAGGGACAGGCATCGCCACGCTGCCAAAAGTAGGCACGGGAGAGTGGCAGACATGCGCTGGCCGCTAATCCCTCCAGTCAATTTCCTTGTGCAGTTTCTTCTGCTTGGCACATGGCTTCCTTCGACACATGGCGCTTTGACGACTGCGTAGCTGCCACTGGACCTGAAGTTGTCGGCGCCGGTGATGGATGAGTGGAGCCTTCGTTATTGACTGAGCCCGGGCACCACCTAATGTTTTTCTCCCTATGAACCAACGACATCGACAGCGACCGCACCAGTACCGGCCTATTTAGGCGAATGGCATCGCCACGCTGCCTTTAGTAGGCACTGGAGAGCGGCAGACATGCGCTGGCAGCTAATCATTCCATTCAGTTTCCTTGTGCAGTTTCTTCTGCTAGGCACATGGCTCCCTTCGACGCCTGGTGCTTTGACGACTGCGCAGTTGCTAGTGGACCTGAAGTTCTCGGCGCTGGTGACGGATGAGTGGAGCCTTCGTTATTGACTGAACCCGGGCACCATCTACAGTTTTTCTCCGGACGAACCAACAACATCGACAGCGACAGCACCATTGCCGGCCTATTTAGGCGACTGGCATCGCCATGCCTCCATCAATAGGCACGGGAGAGCTGTAGACATGCGCTGGCCGCTAATGCATCCGTTCAACTTCCTTATGCAGTTTGTTCTGCTTTGCACATGGTTTCCTTCGACACCTGGCGCTTTCACGAGTGCGCAGTTGCCACTGTACCTGAAGTTCTCGGCGCCGATGGTAGATGAGTCTTGCTTTCGTTATAGACTAATCCCGGGCACCATCTACAGTTTTTCTCCGGATGAACCAACAACATCTACAGCGACAGCACCATTACGGGCCTATTATAGCGACTGGCATCGCCACGCTGCCTTCAGTGGGCACGAGAGATTGGCAGACATGCGCTGGCCGCTAATCCCTCCGTTCTATTTCTTTGTGCAGTTTCGTCTGCTTGGCACATGGCTTCCTTCGACACCTGACGCTTTGACGACTGGGCAGTTGCCACGGGACCTGAAGTTCTCGGCGCCGATGGTGGATGGGTTGCGCCTTCGTTATCGACTGAGAACGGGCACCATCTACAGTTTTTCTCCGGAAGAACCAACGACATCGACAGCGAGAGCACCATTACCGGCCTATTTAGGTGACTGGCATCGCCACCCCGCCATCAGTAGGCACGGGAGAGTAGCAGACATGTGCTGGCCGCTAATCACTCGGTTCAATTTCTTTGTGCAGTTTCTTCTGCTTGGCACATGGCTTGCTTCGACACCTGGCGCTTTGATGACTGTGCAGGTGCCACTGGACATGAAGTTCTCGGCGCCGATGGTGGATGAGTCGTGCCTTCATTATCGACTAAACCCGGGCACCGTCTACAGTTTTTCTCTGGACGAACCAACAACATCGACAGCCACAGCACCATTGCCGGCCTATTTAGGCGACTGGCATCACCACGCTGCCATCAGTAGGCACGGGAGAGCGGTAGACATGCGCTGGCCGCTTATGCATCCGTTCAATTTCCTTATGCAGTTTGTTCTGCTTTGCACATGGTTTCCTTCGACACCTGGCGCTTTTACTAGTGCGCAGTTGCCACTGTACCTGAAGTTCTCGGCGCCGATGGGGGATGAGCGGTGCCTTCGTTATCGACTGAACCCGGGCACCATCTACAGTTATTTTCTGGAGGAACCAGCGACATTGACAGCGACAGCACCATTACCGGCCTATTTAGGCGACTGGCATCGCCACGCCGCCATCAATAGGCATGGGAGAGCGGTAGACATGCTCTGGCCGCTAATGCATCCGTTCCATTTCTTTGTGCAGCTTCTTCTGTTGGCGCATGGCTTCCTTGGACACCTGGCGCTTTGACGACTGCGCACTTGTCACTGAACCTGAAGTTCTCGGCGCCGATGGGGGATGAGTGGTGCCTTCGTTATCGACTGAACCCGGGCACCATCTACAGTTTTTCTCCGGACGAACCAACAACATCGACAGCCACAGCACCATTGCCGGCCTATTCAGGCAACTGGTATCGCCACGCCGCTATCAGTAGGCACGGGAGAGGGGTAGACATGCGCTGGCCGCTTATGCATCCGTTCAATTTCCTTATGCAGTTTGTTCTGCTTTGCACATGGTTTCCTTCGACACCTGGCGCTTTTACGAGTGCGCAGTTGCCACTGTACCTGAAGTTCTCGGCGCCGATGATGGATGAGTGGTGCCTGCATTATCGACTGAATCCGGGCAACACCTACAGTATTTGTCTTAAGGAACCGACTTCGACAGCGACAGTACCATTAGCGGCATTTTTAAGCGACTGGCATCGCCACACTGCCTTCAGTGGGCACGGGAGAGCGGTAGACATGCGCTGACCGCTAATCATTCCGTTCAATTTCCTTGTGCAGTTTTTTCTGCTTGGCGCATGGCTTCCTTCGACACCTGGCACTTTGAAGACTGCGCAGTTGCCACTGGACCTGAAGTTCTCGGCGCCGATGATGGATGAGTGGTGACTTCGTTATTGACTGAACCCGGGCACCATCTACAGTTTTTCTCCGGACGAACCAACAACATCGACAGCGAGATCACCATTGCCGGCCTATTTAAGGGACAGGCATCGCCACGCTGCCATCTGTGGGCACGGGAGAGCGAAAGACATGCGCTGGCCGCTAATCCCTCCGTTCAATTTGCTTGTGAAGTTTCTTCTGCTTCGCACATGGCTTCCTTCGACACCTGGCGCTTTGAAGACTGCGCAGCTGCCACTGGACCTGAAGTTCTCGGCGCCGATGCTGGATAAGTGGTGCCTTCGTTACCGACTGAACCAACGCACCATCTACAGTTTTTCTCCGGACGAACCAACAACATCGACCGCGACAGCACCATTGCCGGCCTATTTTGGCGACTGGCATCGCCACGCCGCCATCAATAGGCACGGGAGAGCGGTAGACATGCGCTGGCCGCTAATGCAATTGTTCAATTTCCTTATGCAGTTTGTTCTGCTTTGCACATGGTTTCCTTCGACCCCTGGCGCTTTCACGAGTGCGCAATTGTCACTGTACCTGAAGTTCTCGGCGCCGATGGTGGATGAGTGGTGGCTTTATTATCGACTAAATCCGGGCACCATCTACAGTTTTCGTCTGGAGGAACCGACTTCGACAGCGACAGCACCATTACCGGCATATTTAAGCGACTGGCATCGCCACGCTGCCTTCAGTGGGCACAGGAGAGCGGCAGACACGCGCTGGCCGCTAACGCCTCCGTTCATTTTCCTTGTGCAATTTCTTCCGCTTTGCACATGGCTTCCTTCGTTACCTGGCGCTTTGACGAGTGCGCAGTTGCCACTGGACCTGAAGTTCTCGGCGCCGATTGTGTATGAGTGGTGCCTTCGTTATCGACTAAACCCGGGCACCTTGTACAGTTTTTCTCCGGACAAACCAACGACATCGACAGCGACAGCACCATTACCGGCCTATTTAGGCGCCTGGCATCGCCGCGCCGCCATCAGCAGGCACGGAAGAGCGGCAGACATGCGCTGGCCGCTAATCACTCCGTTCAATTTCATTGTGCCGTTTCTTCTGCTTGGCACATGGCTTCCTTCGACACCTGACGCTTTGACGACTGCGCAGTTGCCATTGGACCTGAAGTTCTCGGCGCCGATGGTGGATGAGTCTTGCCTTCGTTATCGACTAAACCCGTGCACCATCTATAGTTTTTCTCCTGATGAGCCAACAACATCGACAGCGACAGTACCATTACCGGCCTATTTAGGCGACTGGCATCGCCCCGCTGCCTTCAGTGGGCACGGGAGAGCGGCAGGCATGCGATGGCCGCTAATCCCTCCGTTCAATTTCCTTGTGCAGTTTCTTCTGCTTTGCACATGGCTTCCTTCGACACCTGGCGCTTTGACGAGTGCAGCTGCCACTGGTTCTGAAGTTCTCGGCGCCGATGATGAATAAGTGGTGCCTTCGTTATCGAGTGAATCCTGGCACCATCTACAGTTTTTCTCCGGAAGAACCGACATCGACAGCGAGAGCACGATTACTGGCCTATTTAAGGTACTTGCATCGCCACGCTGCCATCAGTAGGCACGGGAGAGCGGCAGATATGCACTGGCCGCTGATCCCCCCGTTCAATTTCCTTGTGGAGCTTCTTCTGCTGGGCGCATGGCTTCATTCCACACCTGGCACTTTGACGACTGCGCAGTTGCCACTGGACCTGAAGTTCTCGGCGCCGATTGTGGATGAGTCGTGCCTTCGTTATCGACTAAACGCGGTCACAATCTACAGTTTTTCTCCGGAAGAACGAACGACATCGACAGCGACCGCACCAGTACCGGCCTATTTAAGCGATCGGCATCGCCACGCTGCCATCCGTAGGCACGGGAGAGCGGCAGACATGCGCTGGCCGCTGATCCCCCCGTTCAATTTCCTTGTGCAGCTTCTTCTGCTGGGCGCCTGGCTTCCTTCGACACCTGCCGCTTTGACGACTGCGCTGTTGCCACTGGAGCTGAAGTTCTCGTCGCCGATGGTGGATGAGTGGTGCCTTCGTTATCGAGTGAACCCGGGCACCATCTATAGTTTTTCTCCGGAAGAAACAAAGACATCAACAGCGAGACCACCGTTTCCTGCCTATTTAAGCGATCGGCATCGCCACGCTGCCAAAAGTAGGCACGGGAGAGCGGCAGAATTGCGCTGGCCGCTAGTCTCTCCGTTCACTTTCCTTGTGCAGTTTCTTCTGCTTGGTACATGGCTTCCTTCTACAGCTGGCACTTTGACGACTGAGCAGTTGCCACTGGACCTGATGTTCTCGGCGCCGATGGTGGATGAGTGGTGTCTTAGTTATCGACTGAACACAGGCACCATCTACAGTTTTTCAACGGACGAACCAACGACATCTACAGTGACAGCAACATTATCGGCCTATTTAAACGACTGGCATCGCCACGCTGTCTTTAGTAGGCACTGGAGAGCGGCAGACATGCGCTGGCAGCTAATCATTCCATTCAGTTTCCTTGTGCAGTTTCTTCTGCTTGGGACATGGCTCCCTTCGACGCCTGGTGCTTTGACGACTGCGCAGTTGCTAGTGGACCTGAAGTTCTCGGCGCCGGTGATGGATGAGTGGAGCCTTCGTTATTGACTGAACCCGGGCACCACCTAATGTTTTTCTCCGGACGAACCAACGACATCGACAGCGAGAGCACCATTACTGGCCTATTTAAGGTAATTGCAGCGCCACGCTACCTTCAGTAGGCACTGGAGAGCGGGAGACATGCGCTGGCCGTTAATCCCTCCATTCAATCTCCTTGTGAAGTTTCTTCAGCTTGGCACATGGCTTCCTTCCACACCTGGCGCTCTGACGACTGCGCAGTTGCCACTGGACCTGAAGTTCTCGGCGCCGATTGTGGATGAGTCGTGCCTTCGTTATCGACAAAACGAGGTCACCATATACAGTTTTTCTCCGGATGAACCAACGACATCGACAGCGACCGCACCAGTACAGGCCTGTTTAGGCGAATGGCATCGCAACGCTGCTTTAGTGGGCACTGGAGAGCGGCAGACATGCGCTGGCCGCTAATCATTCCATTCAGTTTCCTTGTGCAGTTTCTTCTGCTTGGCACATGGCTCCCTTCGACACCTGGTGCTTTGACGACTGCGCAGTTGCTACTGGACCTGAAGTTCTCGGCGCCGATGGGGGATGAGTGGTGCCTTCGTTATCGACTGGACCCGGGCACCATCTACAGTTTTTCTCCGGACGAACCAACAACATCGACAGCGACATCACCATTACCGGGCTATTTAGGCGACTGGCATCGCCATGCTGCCTTCAGTGGGCACGAGTGATCGCCAGATATGCGCTGCCCGCTAATGCCTGCGTTCAATATCGTTGTGCAGTTTCTTCTGCTTGGCACATGGCTTCCTTCCACACCTGGCGCTCTGACGACTGCGCAGTTGCCACTGGACCTGAAGTTCTCGGCGCCGATTGTGGATGAGTCGTGCCTTCGTTATCGACTAAACGAGGTCACCATATACAGTTTTTCCCCGGATGAACCAACGAGATCGACAGCGACCGCACCAGTACCGGCCTATTTAGGCGAATGGCATCGCAACGCTTCCTTTAGTGGGCAATGGAGAGCGGCAGACATGCGCTGGCCGCTAATCATTCCATTCAGTTTCCTTGTGCAGTTTCTTCTGCTTGGCACATGGCTCCCTTCGACACCTGGTGCTTTGACGACTGCGCAGTTGCTACTGGACATGATGTTCTCGGCGCCAATGGTGGATGAATGGTGCCTTCGTTATCGACTGAACCCGGGCACCATCTACAGTTTTTCTCCGGAAGAACCAACGACATTGACAGCGACAGCACCATTACTGGCCTATTTAAGGTAATTGCATCGCCACGCTGCCATCAGTAGGCACGGGAGAGCGGCAGACATGCGCTAGCCGCTAATCCCTCCGTTCAATTTCCTTTTGCAGTTTCTTCTGCTAGCCACATGGCTTCGTTTGACACCTGACGCTTTGACGACTGCGCAGTTGCCACTGGACCTGAAGTTCCGGGCAGCGATGGTGGATGAGTCGTGCCTTCATTATCGACTAAACGCGGTCACCATTTATAGTTTTTCTCCCTATGAACCAACGACATCGACAGCGACCGCACTAGTACCGGCCTATTTAAGCGATCGGCATCGCCACGCTAGCATCAGTAAGCACAGGGAGAGCTGCAGACATGCGCTGGCCGCTCATACCCCCGTTCAATTTCCTCGTGCAGCTTCTGCTCTGCGCATGGCTTCCTTCGACACCTGCCGCTTTGACGACTGCACTGTTGCCACTGGAGCTGAAGTTCTGGGTGCCGATGGTGGATGAGTGGAGCCTTCGTTATCGAGTGAACCCGGGCACCATCTACAGTTTTTCTCCGGAAGAACCAACGGCATCGACAGCGACAGCACCATTACCGGCCTATCTAAGCGGCTGGCATCGCTACTCTGCCTTCAGTGGGCACGGGAGAGCGGCAGACATGCGCAAACAGCTAATCGCTCCAGTCAATTTCCTTGTGCAGTTTCTTGTGATTGGCATATGACTTCCTTCGACACCTGGCGCTTTAATGACAGCGCAGTTGCCACTGGACCTGATGTTCTCGGCGCCAATGGTGGATGAATGGTGCCTTCGTTATCGACTGAACCCGGGACCATCCACAGTTTTTCTCCGGAAGAACCAACGACATTGACAGCGACAGCACCATTACTGGCCTATTTAAGGTAATTGCATCGCCACGCTGCCATCAGTAGGCACGGGAGAGCGGCAGACATGCGCTAGCCGCTAATCCCTCCGTTCAATTTCCTTGTGCACTTTCTTCTGCTTGGCACATGGCTTCCTTCGACACCTGACGCTTTGACAACTGCGCAGTTGCCACTGGACCTGAAGTTCTCGGCGCCGATGGTGGATGAGTGGTGCCTTCGTTATCGAGTGAACCCGGGCACCATCTACAGTTTTACTCCGGATGAACCAACGACATTGACAGCGCCAGCACCATTACCGGCCTATTTAAGCGACAGGCATCGCCACGCTGCCATCAGCAGGCATGGGAGAGCGGCAGACGTAGGCTGGCCGCTAATCGCTCCGTTCAATTTCCTTGTGCAGTTTCTCCTGCTTGGCACATGGCTTCCTTCGACAACTGGCGCTCTGAGGACTGCGCAGTTGCCACTGGACCTGAAGTTCTCGGCGCCGATGGTGGATACGTGGTGCCTTGTTTTCGAGTGAACACAGGCACCATCTACAGTTTTTCTCCGGATGAACCAACGACATCGAAAGGGACAGCACCAGTACCGGCCTATTTAGGCGATCGGCATCGCCACGCTGCGTTCAGTGGGCACTGGAGAGCGGCAGACATGCGCTGGCCGCTAATCCCTCCATTCAATTTTCTTGTGCAGTTTCTTCTGCTTGGCACATGGCTCCCTTCGACACCTGGCGCTCTGAGGACTGCGCAGTTGCCACTGGACCTGAAGTTCTCGGCGCTGATGGTGGATTAGTTGTGCGTTCGATATCGACTGATCCCGCGCACATCTACAGTTTTTCTCCGGACGAACCAACGACTTCGACAGCGACAGTACCATTACCGGCCTGTTTAAGGTATGGCATCGCCACGCTGCAATCAGTAGGCACGGGAGAGCGGCAGACATGCGCTAGCCGCTAATCCCTCCGTTCAATTTCCTTGTGCAGTTTCTTATGCTTGGCACATGGTTCCTTCCACATCTGAGGCTTTGAACACTGCACAGTTGCCACTAAACCTGAAGTTCTCGGCGCTGATGGTGGATTAGTTGTGCGTTCGATATCGACTGATCCCGCGCACATCTACAGTTTTTCTCCGGACGAACCAACGACTTCGACAGCGACAGTACCATTACCGGCCTGTTTAAGGTATGGCATCGCCACGCTGCAATCAGTAGGCACGGGAGAGCGGCAGACATGCGCTAGCCGCTAATCCCTCCGTTCAATTTCCTTGTGCAGTTTCTTCTGCTTTGCACATAGCTTCCTTCGTCACCTGGCGCTTTGACGACTGCGCACTTGCCACTGAACCTGATGTTCTCGGCGTCGATAGTGGATGAGTGGTGCCTTCGTTATCGACTGAACCCGGGCACCATCTACAGTTTTTCTCCTGACGAAACAACGACATCAAGAGCGACAGCACCATTGCAGGTCTATTTACGTGACTGGCATCGCCACGCCGCCATCAGTAGGCACGGGAGAGCGACAGACATGCGCTGGCCGCTAATCCCTCCGTTTAATTTCTTTGTGCAGTTTCTTCTGCTTAGCACATGGCTTCCTTCGACAACTGGCGCTCTGAGGACTGCGCAGTTGCCACTGGACCTGAAGTTCTCGGAGCCGATGGTGGATACGTGGTGCCTTGTTTTCGAGTGAACACAGGCACCATCTACAGTTTTTCTCCGGATGAACCAACGACATCGAAAGCGACAGCACCAGTACCGGCCTATTTAGGCGATCGGCATCGCCACGCTGCGTTCAGTGGGCACTGGAGAGCGGGAGACATGCGCTGGCCGCTAATCCCTCCATTCAATTTTCTTGTGCAGTTTCTTCTGCTTGGCACATGGCTCCCTTCGACACCTGGCGCTCTGAGGACTGCGCAGTTGCCACTGGACCTGAAGTTCTCGGCGCCGATGGTGGATAAGTGGTACCTTCGTTATCGAGTGAACCCGCGCACCATCTACAGTTTTTCTCCGGAAGAACCAACCACATCGACAGCGAGAGCACCATTACCGGCCTATCTAAGCGACTGGAATCGCCACGCTGCCTTCAGTGGGCACGGGAGTGCGGCAGACATGCGCTAGCCGCTAATCCCTCCATTCAATTTCCTTGTGCAGTTTCTTCTGATTGGCATATGACTTCCTTCGACACCTGGCGCTTTGACGACTGCGCAGTTGCCACTGGAACGGAAGTTCTCGGCGCCGATGGTGGATGAGGGGCGCCTTCGTTATGGACTGGACCCGGGCAACATGTACAGTTTTTCTATGGACGAAGCAACGATATTGACAGCGACAGCACCATTACCGGCCTATTTAGGCGACTGGCATCGCCACGCCGCCATCAGCAGGCATGGGAGAGCGGCAGACGTAGGCTGGCCGCTAATCGCTCCGTTCAATTTCCTTGTGCAGTTTCTCCTGCTTGGCACATGGCTCCCTTCGACACGTGGCGCTTTAACGACAGCGCAGTTGCCACTGGACCTAATGTTCTCGGCGCAAATGGTGGATGAAAGGTGCCTTCGTTATCGTCTGAACCCGGGCACCATCTACAGTTTTTCTCCGGAAGAACCAACGACATGGACAGCGACAGCACCATTACTGGCCTATTTAAGGTAATTGCATCGCCACGCTGCCATCAGTAGGCACGGGAGAGCGGCAGGCATGCGCTAGCCGCTAATCCCTCCGTTCAATTTCCTTGTGCAGTTTCTTCTGCTTGGCACATGGCTTCCTTCGACACCTGGCGCTTTGACGACTGCGCAGTTGCCACTGGACCTGAAGTTCTCGGCGCCGATGGTGAATAAGTGGTACCTTCGTTATCGAGTAAACCCGCGCACAATCTACAGTTTTTCTCCGGATGAACCAACGACATTGACAGCGACTCCACCATTACCGGCCTATTTATGCGACTGGCCACACTGCCTTCAGTGGGCATGGGACACCTGCAGATATGAGCTGGCCGCTAATCCCTCCGTTCAATTTCCTCTTGCAGTTTCTTCTGCTTGGCACATGGCTTCTTTTGTCACCTGGCGCTTTGACGACTGCGCAGTTGCAACTGGACCTGAAGTTCTCGGCGCCGATGGTGTATATGTGGTACCTTCGTTATCGAGTGAACCCGCGCACCATCTACAGTTTTTTTCCGGATGAACCAACGACATTGACAGCGACAGCACCATTACCGGCCTATTTAAGCGACTGGCATCGCCACGCTGCCAGTGGGCATGGGAGACCGGCAGACATGCGCTGGCCACTAATCCCTCCATCCGATTTCCTTGTGCAGTTTCTTCTGCTTGGAGCATGACTTCCTCCGACACCTGGCGCTTTGACTACTGCGCATTTGCCACTCGACCTGAAGTTCTCGGCGCCGATGGTGGATAAGTGGCACCTTCGATATCGATTGAACCGGGGCACCATCTACATTTTTTGTCCGGACGAACCAACGACATCGACACGACAACGACAGCACCAATACCGTCCCATTTAAGGTACTGGCATCGCCACGCTGCAATCTGTAGACACGGGAATGAGGCAGACATGCGCTGGCCGCTAGTGCCTCAATTCAATTTCCTTGTGCAGTTTCTTCTGCTCGGCACATGGCTTCCTTCGACACCTGGCGCTTTGACGACTGCGCAGTTGCCACTGAACCTGAAGTTCTCGGAGCCGATGGTGGATAAGTGGTACCTTCGTTATCGAGTGAACCCGCGCACCATCTGCAGTTTTTCTCCGGATGAACCAACGACATTGACAGCGACAGCACTATTACCGGCCTATTTAAGCGACTGGCATCGCCACGCTGCCTTCAGTGGGCATGGGAGAGCGGCATACATGCGCTAGCCGCTAATCCATCCATTCAATTTCCTTGTGCAGTTTCTTCTGCTTGGCACATGACTTCCTCCGGCATCTGGCGCTTTGAGTACTGCGCAGTTGCCACTGGATCTGAAGTTCTCGGCTCCGGTGGTGGATGAGTGGCACCTTCGATATCGATTGAACCCGGGCACCATCTACATTTTTTGTCCGAACGAACCAACGACATCGACACGACAGCGACAGCACCATTACCGGCCCATTTAAGGTACTGGCATCGCCACGCTGCAATCA
Source organism: Dermacentor variabilis (assembly GCF_050947875.1). NCBI lineage: Eukaryota > Metazoa > Arthropoda > Arachnida > Ixodida > Ixodidae > Dermacentor > Dermacentor variabilis. The sequence continues at coordinate 195,614,455 of NC_134572.1, read as the reverse complement.
GTGGGTGCGGGAATGCGGCAGACATGCGCTGGCCGCTAATCCCTCCGTTCAATTTCCTTGTGCAGTTTCTTCTGCTTGGCACATGGCTTCCTTCGACACCTGGCGCTTTGACGACTGCGCAGTTGCCACTGGACCTGAAGTTCTCGGCGCCGATGGTGAATAAGTGGTACCTTCGTTATCGAGTGAACCCGCGCACCATCTACAGTTTTTTTCCGGATGAACCAACGACATTGACAGCGAGAGCACCACTACCGGCCTATTTAAGCGACTGGCATCGCCACGCTGCCAGCGGGCATGGGAGACCGGCAGACATGCGCTGGCCACTAATCCCTCCATCCGATTTCCTTGTGCAGTTTCTTCTGCTTGGAGCATGACTTCATTCGACACCTGGCGCTTTTACGACTGCGCAGTTGCCACTGGATCTGAAGTTCTCGGCTCCGGTGGTGGATGAGTGGCACCTTCGATATCGATTGAACCCGGGCACCATCTACATTTTTTGTCCGGACGAACCAACGACATCGACACGACAGCGACAGCACCATTACCGGGCCATTTAAGGTACTGGCATCGCCACGCTGCAATCAGTAGGCACGGGAATGCGGCAGACATGCGCTGGCCGCTAATCCCTCCGTTCAATTTCCTTGTGCAGTTTCTTCTGCTTGGCACATGCCTTCCACCGTCAACTGGCGCTTTGACGACTACGCAGTTGCCACTGGACCTGATGTTCTCGGCGTCGACGGTGGATGAGTGGTGCCTTCATTATCGACTGAACCCGGGCACCATCTACAGTTTTTCTCCTGACGAACCAACGACATCAAGAGCGACAGCACCATTGCCGGTCTATTTACGTGACTGGCATCGCCACGCCGCCATCAGTGGGTACGGGAGAGCGGCAGACATGCGCTAGCCGCTAATCCCTCCATTCAATTTCCTTGTGCAGTTTTTTCTGCTTGGCGCATGGCTTCCTTCGACACCTGGCGCTTTGACTGCTGCGCAGTTGCCACTGGACCTGAAGTTCTCGGCGCCGATGGTGGATGAGTGGTGCCTTCGTTATCGAGTGAACCCGGGCACCACCTACAGTTTTTTTTTCGGAAGAACCAACGACATCGACACGACAGCGACAGCACCATTACCGGCCCATTTAAGGTACTGGCATCACCACGCTGCAATCAGTAGGCACGAGAATGCGGCAGACATGCGCTGGCCGCTAGTGCCTCCGTACGATTTCCTTGTGCAGTTTCTTCTGCTTGGCACATGGCTTCCTTCGACTCCTGGCGCTTTGACGACTGCGCAGTTGCCACTGGACCTGAAGTTCTCGGCGCCGATGGCGGATGAGTGGTGCCTTCGTTATCGAGTGAACCCGGGCACCATCTACAGTTTTTCTCCGGAAGAACCAACGACATCGACAGCGAGAGCGCCATTACCGGCCTATTTAAGGTACTTGGATCGCCACGCTGCAATCATTATGCACGGGAGAGCGTCAGACATACGCTGGCCGCTAGTCCCTCCTTTAAATTTCCTTGTGCGGTTTCTTCTGCTTGGTACATGGCTTCCTTCGACAGCTGGCGCTTTGACGACTGAGCAGTTGCCACTGGACCTGATGTTCTCGGCGTCGACGGTGGATAAGTGGTGCCTTCGTTATCGACTGAACCCGGGCACCATCTACAGTTATCCTCCTGACGAACCAACGATGTCAAGAGCGACAGCACCATTGCCGGTCTATTTACGTGACTGGCTTCGCCACGCCGCCATCAGTAGGCACGTGAAAGCGGCAGACATGCGCTGGCCGCTAATCCCTCCGTTGTATTTCTTTGTGCAGTTTCTTCTGCTTGGCACATGACTTCTTCCGACATCTGGCGCTTTGACTCTTGCGCAGTTGCCACTGGACCTGAAGTTCTCGGCTCTGGTGGTAGATGAGTGGCACCTTCGATATCGATTGAACCCGGGCACCATCTACATTTTTTGTCCGGACGAAGCAACGGCGTCGACACGACAGCGACAGCGCCATTACCGGCCCATTTAAAGTACTGGCATCGCCACGCTGCAATCAGTAGGCACGGGAATGCGGCAGACATGCGCTGGCCGCTAGTGCCTCCGTTGAATTTCCTTGTGCTGTTTCTTCTGCTTGGTACATGGCTTCCTTCGACAGCTGGCGCTTTGACGACTGCGCAGTTGCCACTGGACCTGAAGTTCTCGGCGCCGATGGTGAATAAGTGGTACCTTCGTTATCGAGTAAACCCGCGCACCATCTACAGTTATTCTCCTCACGAATCAACGACATGAAGAGCGACAGCACTATTTCCGGTCTATTCAGGCGACTGGCATCGCCACGCCGCCATCAGTAGGCACGGGAGTGCGGCAGACATGCGCTGGCCGCTAATCCCTTTGTTTAATTTCTTTGTGCAGTTTCTTCTGCTTGGCACATGGCTTCCTTCGCCACCTCGCGCTTTGATGACTGCGCAGCTGCCACTGGACCTGAAGTTCTCGGCGCCGATGGTGGATAAGTGGTACCTTCATTATCGAGTGAACCCAGGCACCATCTACAGTTTTTCTCCGGATGAACCAACGACATCGACAGCGAAAGTACATTACCGGCCTATTTAAGGTACTGGCATTGCCACGCTGCAATCAGTAGGCACGGGATAGCGGCAGACATGCGCTGGCCGCTAATCCCTCCGTTCAATTTCCTTGTGCAGTTTCTTCTGCTTGGCACATGGCTTCCTTCGACACCTGGCGCTCTAACGACTACAGGCTTGCCTCCGTTTTTTTCTATGCCTAATTGGCTTTTCTACAAATTTTCTTTGGGATGGCATTCGCCTCCCCTATTCATTTATTTTAATTGGTTTACGCCTGCCATACCTAGCTGGTGGTGCGGGCTTCCCCACTTTCTTTTTCTTTCTTTTTCTTTTATGGGGACAAACAAAGCCATGGACTGCGCAGTTGCCACTGCACCTGATGTTCTCGGCGCCGATGGTGGATGAGTGGTGTCTTCGTTATCGACTGAACCCGGGCACCAACTACAGTTTTTCTCCTGACGAACCAACGACATCAAGAGCGACAGCACCATTGCCGGTCTATTGAGGTGACTGGCATCGCCACGCTGCAATCAGTAGGCACGGGAGAGCGGCAGACATGCGCTGGCAGCAAATCCCTCCGTTCAATTTTCTTTGCCGTTTCTTCTGTTTGGCACATGGCTTCCTTCGACACCTGAAGCTTTGACGACTGCGCAGTTGCCACTGGACCTGAAGTTCTCGGCGCCGATGGTGGATGAGTGGTGCCTTCGTTATCGAGTAAACCCAGGCACCATCTACAGTTTTTCTCCGGAAGAACCAACGACATGGACAGTGACAGCACCATTACTGGCCTTTTTAAGGTAATTGCATCGCCACGCTGCTATCAGTAGGCACGGGAGAGCGGCAGACAAGCGCTAGCCGCTAATCCCTCCATTCAATTTTCTTGTGCAGTTTCTTCTGCTTGGCGCATGGCTTCCTTCGACACCTGGCGCTTTGACGACTCCGCAGTTGCCACTGGTCCTGAAGTTCTAGGCGCCGATGGTGGATGAGTGGTGCCTTCGTTATCGAATGAACCCGGGCACCATATAAAGGTTCTCTCCGGATGAAACAACGACATCGACAGCGAGAGCACCATTATTGGCCTATTTAAGGGACAGGCATCGCCACGCGGCCATCAGTGGGAACAGGAGAGCGGCAGACAGGCGCTAGCCGCTAATCCCTCCATTCAATTTCCTTGTGCAGTTTCTTCTGCTTGGCACACGACTTCCTCCGACACCTGGCGCTTTTACGACTGCGCAGTTGCCACTGGACCTGAAGTTCTCGGCGCCGATGGTGGATGAGTGGTGCCTTCGTTATCGAGTGAACCCGGCTACCATCTACAGGTTCTGTCCGGAAGTACCAACGACATCGACAGCGAGAGCACCATTGCCGGTCTATTTACGAGAGTGGCATCGCCATGACACCATCAGTAGGCACGGGAGAGCGGCAGACAAGCGCTCGCCGCTAATCCCTCCGTTTATTTCTTCGTGCAGTTTCTTCTGCTTGGCACATGGCTTCCTTCGACACCTGGCACTTTGATGACTGCGCAGTTGCCACTGGACCTGAAAATCTAGGCGCCGATGGCGGTTAAGTTGTACCTTGATTATCGAGTGAACCCAGGCACCACCTACAGTTTTTCTTTGGATGAACCAACGACATCAACAGCAAGAACACCATTACTGGCCTATTTAAGGTACTTGCATCGCCACGCTGCCATCAGTAGACACAGGAGAGCGGCAGACATGCGCTGGCCGCTAATCCCTCCGTTCAATTTCCTTGCGCAGTTTTTTCTGCTTGGCACATGGCTTCCTTCGACACCTGACGTTTTGACGACTGCGCAGTTGCCACTGGACCTGAAGCTCTCGGCGCCGATGGTGGATTACTTGTGTCTTCAATATCGACTGATCCCGCGCACCATCTACAGTTTTTCTCCGGGAGAACGAACGACTTCGACAGCGACAGTACCATTACCGGCCTATTTAAGGTACTGGCATCGCCACGCTGCAATCAGTAGGCACGGGAGAGCGGCAGGCAGGCGCTGGCCGCTAATCGCTCGTTGAATTTCCTTGTGCAGTTTCTCATGCTTGGCTCATGGCTTCCTTCGACAACTGGCGCTCTGACGACTGTGCAGTTGTCACTGGACCTGATGTTCTCGGCGCCGATGGTGAATGAGTGGCGCCTTCGTTATCGACTGAACGCGGCACCATTTACAGTTTTTTTCCGGACGAACAAACGACATCGACAGCGAGAGCACCATTACCTGCCTATTTAAGCGACTGGCATCGCCACGCTGCCTTCAGTGGGCATGGGAGACCGGGAGACATGCGCTGGCCACTAATCCCTCCATTCAATTTCCTTGTGCAGTTTCTTCTCCTTGGCACATGGCTTCCTTCGACACCTGGCGCTTTGATGACTGCACAGTTGCCACTGGTCCTGAAGTTCTCGGCGCCGATGGTGGATATGTGGTACCTTCATTATCGAGTGAACCCAGGCACCATCTACAGTTTTTCTCCGGATGAACCGACAACATCGACCGCGACAGCACCATTACCTGCATATTTAAGCTACCAGCATCGCCACGCTGTCTTCAGTGGGCATGGGAGACCGGCAGACATGCGCATGCCGCTAATCCTTCCGTTCAATTTCCTTGTGCAGTTTCTTCTGCTTGGCACATGGCTTCCTTCGACACCTGACGCTTTGACGACTTCGCAGTTGCCACTGGACCTGAAGCTCTCGGCGCCGATGGTGGATTACTTGTGCCTTTAATATCGACTGATGCCCCGCACCATCTGCAGTTTTTCTCCGGACGAACCAACGACTTCGACAGCGACAGTACCATTACCGGCCTATTTAAGGTACTGGCATCGCCATGATGCAATCAGAGGCACGCGAGAGCGGCAGGCATGCGCTGGCCGCTAATCCCTCGTTTAATTTCCTTGTGCAGTTTCTTCTGCTTGGCACATGGCTTCCTTCGACAACTGGCGTTCAGACGACTGCGCAGTTGCCACTGGACTTGATGTCCTCGGCGAAGATGGTGAATGAGTGGCGCCTTCGTTATCGACTGAACCCGGGCACCATCTACAGTTTTTGTCCGGACGAACGAACGACATCGACAGTGAGAGCACCATTGCCGGCCTATTTAAGGGACAGGCGTCGCAACGCCGCCATCAGTAGGCAAGGGAGAGCGGCAGACATGCGCTGGCCGCTAATCGCTCGGTTCAATTTCCTTGTGCAGTTTCTTCTGCTTGGCACATGGCTCCCTTCGACACCTGGTGCTTTGACGACTTCGCAGTTGCCACTGGACCTGAAGTTCTCGGCGCCGATGGTGGATAAGTGGTAACTTCGTTATCGAGTGAACCCGCGCACCATCTACAGTTTTTCTCTGGATGAACCAACGACATTGACAGCGACAGCACCATTACCGGCCTATTTAAGCGACTGGCATCACCACGCTGCCTTCAGTGGGCATGGGAGACCGGCAGACATACGCTGGCCACTAATCACTCCATTCAATTTGCTTGTGCAGTTCATTCTGCTTGGCACATGGCTTCCTACGACACCTGGCGCTTTGACGACTGCGCAGTTGCCACTAGACCTGATGTTCTCGGCGTCGATGGTGGATGAGTGGTGCCATCGTTATCGACTGAACCCGGGCACCATCTGCAGTGTTTCTCCTGACGAACCAACGACATCGACAGCGACAGCACCATTACCGGCCTATTTAAGTGACTTGCATCGCCACCCTGCCTTCAGTTGGCTTGGAAGACCAGCAGATATGTGCTGGCTGCTAATCCCTCCGTTCAATTTCCGTGGGTAGTTTCTTCCACTTGGCACATGGCTTCCTTCGACACCTGGCGCTTTGAGGACTGCGCAGTTGCCACTGGACCTGATGTTCTCGGCGCTGATGGTGGATGAGTGGTGCCTTCGTTATCGACTGAACCCGGGCACCATCTACAGTTTTTCTCCTGACGAACCAACGACATAAAGAGCAACAGCACCATTGCCGGTCTATTCAGGTGACTGGCTTCGCAACGCCGCCATCAGTAGGCACGGGAAAGCGGCAGACATGCGGTGGCCGCTAATCCCTTCGTTCAATTTCCTTGTGCAGTTTCTTCTGCTTGGCACATGGCTTCCTTTTACACCTGGCGCTCTGACGACTTCGCAATTGCCACTGGACCTGATGTTCTCGGCGCCGATGGTGAAAGAGTGGTGCCTTCGTTATCGACTGAACCCGGGCACCATCTACAGTTTTTCTCCTGACGAACCAACAACATCGACAGCGACAGCAATATTACCCGCCTATTTAAACGACTAGCATCGCCACGCCGCCATCAGTAGGCACGGGAGAGCGGCAGACATGCGCTCGCCGCTAATCCCTCCGTTCAATTTCCTTGTGCAGTTTCTTCTGCTTGGCACATGGCTTCCTTCGACACCTGGCGCTTTGACGACTGCGCAGCAGCCACTGGACCTGAAGCTCTCGGCGCCGACGGTGGATAAGTAGTGCCTTAGTTATCGAGTGAACCCAGGCACCATCTAAAGCTTTTCCCTGGAAGAACCAACGACATCGACAGCGAGAGCACCATTACACGCCTATTTAAGGTACTTGAATTGCCACGCTGCCATCAGTAGGCACGGGAGAGCGGCAGACATGGTCTGGCCGCTAGTGCCTCAGTTCTATTTCCTTCTGCAGTTTCTTCTGCTTGGCACATGGCTTCCTTCGACAACTGACGCTTTGACGACTGCGCAGTTGCAACTTGACCTGAAGTTCTCGGCGCCGATGGTGGATGAGTGGTGCCTTCGTTATCGACTGAACCCGGGCACCATCTACAGTTTTTCTCCTGACAAACCAATGACATAAACAGCGACAGCACCATTGCCGGTCTATTCAGGTGACTGGCTTCGCAACGCCGCCATCAGTAGGCACGGGAATGCGGCAGACATGCGGTGGCCGCTAATCCCTCCGTTCAATTTCCTTGTGCAGTTTCTTCTGCTTGGCACATGGCTTCCTTTTACACCTGGCGCTCTGACGACTTCGCAATTGCCACTGGACCTGATGTTCTCGGCGCCGATGGTGAAAGAGTGGTGCCTTCGTTATCGACTGAACCCGGGCACCATCTACAGTTTTTCTCCTGACGAACCAACAACATCGACAGCGACAGTACTATTACTGGCCTATTTAAGGTACTTGCATCGCCACGCTGCCATCAGAAGGCACCGGAGAGCGGCAGACAGACGCTGGCCGTTAAACCCTCCGTTCAATTTCCTTGTGCAGCGTCTTCTGCTTGGCGCATGGCTTCCTTAGACATCTGGCACTTTCACGACTGCGCAGTTGCCACTGGACCTGAAGTTCTCGGCGCCGATGGTGGATGAGTGGTGGCTTCGTTATCGACTAAACCCGGGCACCATCTACAGTTTTTCTCCGGACGAACTAACAACATCGACAGCGACAGCAACATTACCGGCCTATATAAGTGACTTGCATCGCCACGCTGCCTTCAGTTGGCATGGAAGACCGGCAGACATGTGCTGGCTACTAATCCCTCCGTTCAATTTCCGTGGGCAGTTTCTTCCACTTGGCACATGGCCTCCTCCGACACCTGGCGCTTTGAGTACTGCGCAGTTGCCACTGGACCTGAAGTTCTCGGCGCCGATGGTGGATGAGTGGCGCCTTCGATATCGAATGAACCCGGGCACCATCTACAGTTTTTCTCCGAACGAACACACGACATCGAGAGCGAGTGCACCATTACCGGCCTATTTAAGAGACAGGCGTCGCCACGCCGCCATCAGTAGGCGCGGGAGAGCGGCAGATATGCGCTGGCCGCTTATACCTCCGTTCAATTTCCTTCTGCAGTTTCTTCTGCTTGGCACATGGCTACCTTCGACAACTGACGCTTTGATGACTGCGCAGTTGCCACTTGACCTGAAGTTCTCGGCGCCGATGGTGGATGATTTGTGCCTTCGTTATCGACGGAGCCCGGGCACCATCTACAGTTTTTGTCCGGACGAACGAACGACTTCGACAGCGACAGTACCATTACTGGCCTATTTAAGGTACTTGCATCGCCACGCTGCCATCAGTAGGCACCGGAGAGCGGCAGACATACGCTGGCCGCTAAACCCTCCGTTCAATTTCCTTGTGCAGCGTCATCTGCTTGGCGCATCGCTTCCTTCGACATCTGGCACTTTGACTACTGCGCAGTTGCCACTGGACCTGAAGTTCTCGGCGCCGATGGTGGATGTGTGTTGCCTTCGTTATCGAGTGAACCCGGGCACCATCGACAGTTTCTCTCCGGACGAACCATCGACACGACAGCGACAGCACCATTACCGGCCTATTTAAGGTAATGGCATCGCCACGCTGCAATCAGTAGGCACGGGAGAGCGGCAGACATGGTCTGGCTGCGAGTGCCTCCGTTCTATTTCCTTGTGCAGTTTCTTCTGCTTGGCACATGGCTTCCTTCGACACCTGGCGCTTTGATGACTGCGCAGTTGCCACCGGACCTGAAGTTCTCGGCGCCGATGGTGGATAAGTGGTACCTTCGTTATCGAGTGAACCCAGGCACGATCTAGTTTTTCTCCTGACGAACCAACGACATCAAGACCGACAGCACCTTTGCCGGTCTACTTAGGTGACTGGCATCGCCACGCCGCCATCAGTAGGCACGGCAGAGAGGCAGACATGAGCTGGCCGCTAATCCCTTTGTTTAATTTCTTTGTGCAGTTTCTTCTGCTTGGCACATGGCTTCCTTCGCCACCTCGCGCTTTGATGACTGCGCAGCTGCCACTGGACCTGAAGTTCTCGGCGCCGATGGTGGATAAGTGGTACCTTCATTATCGAGTGAACCCAGGCACCATCTACAGTTTTTCTCCGGATGAACCAACGACATCGACAGCGAAAGTACATTACCGGCCTATTTAAGGTACTGGCATTGCCACGCTGCAATCAGTAGGCACGGGATAGCGGCAGACATGCGCTGACCGCTAATCCCTCCGTTCAGTTTCCTTGTGCAGTTTCTTCTGCTTGGCACATGGCTTCCTTCGACACCTGGCGCTCTAACGACTACAGGCTTGCCTCCGTTTTTTTCTATGCCTAATTGGATTTTCTACAAATTTTCTTTGGGATGGCATTCGCCTCCCCTATTCATTTATTTTAATTGGTTTACGCCTGCCATACCTAGCTGGTGGTGCGGGCTTCCCCACTTTCTTTTTCTTTCTTTTTCTTTTATGGGGACAAACAAAGCCATGGACTGCGCAGTTGCCACTGGACCTGATGTTCTCGGCGCCGATGGTGGATGAGTGGTGTCTTCGTTATCGACTGAACCCGGGCACCATCTACAGTATTTCTCCTGACGAACCAACGACATCAAGAGCGACAGCACTATTGCCGGTCTATTCAGGTGACTGGCTTCGCCACGCCGCCATCAGTAGGCACGTGAAAGCGGCAGACATGCGCTGGCCGCTAATCCCTTTGTTTAATTTCTTTGTGCAGTTTCTTCTGCTTGGCACATGGCTTCCTTCGCCACCTCGCGCTTTGATGACTGCGCAGCTGCCACTGGACCTGAAGTTCTCGGCGCCGATGGTGGATAAGTGGTACCTTCATTATCGAGTGAACCCAGGCACCATCTACAGTTTTTCTCCGGATGAACCAACGACATCGACAGCGAAAGTACATTACCGGCCTATTTAAGGTACTGGCATTGCCACGCTGCAATCAGTAGGCACGGGATAGCGGCAGACATGCGCTGGCCGCTAATCCCTCCGTTCAATTTCCTTGTGCAGTTTCTTCTGCTTGGCACATGGCTTCCTTCGACACCTGGCGCTCTAACGACTACAGGCTTGCCTCCGTTTTTTTCTATGCCTAATTGGCTTTTCTACAAATTTTCTTTGGGATGGCATTCGCCTCCCCTATTCATTTATTTTAATTGGTTTACGCCTGCCATACCTAGCTGGTGGTGCGGGCTTCCCCACTTTCTTTTTCTTTCTTTTTCTTTTATGGGGACAAACAAAGCCATGGACTGCGCAGTTGCCACTGGACCTGATGTTCTCGGCGCCGATGGTGGATGAGTGGTGTCTTCGTTATCGACTGAACCCGGGCACCAACTACAGTTTTTCTCCTGACGAACCAACGACATCAAGAGCGACAGCACCATTGCCGGTCTATTGAGGTGACTGGCATCGCCACGCTGCAATCAGTAGGCACGGGAGAGCGGCAGACATGCGCTGGCAGCAAATCCCTCCGTTCAATTTTCTTTGCCGTTTCTTCTGTTTGGCACATGGCTTCCTTCGACACCTGAAGCTTTGACGACTGCGCAGTTGCCACTGGACCTGAAGTTCTCGGCGCCGATGGTGGATGAGTGGTGCCTTCGTTATCGAGTAAACCCAGGCACCATCTACAGTTTTTCTCCGGAAGAACCAACGACATGGACAGTGACAGCACCATTACTGGCCTTTTTAAGGTAATTGCATCGCCACGCTGCTATCAGTAGGCACGGGAGAGCGGCAGACAAGCGCTAGCCGCTAATCCCTCCATTCAATTTCCTTGTGCAGTTTCTTCTGCTTGGCGCATGGCTTCCTTCGACACCTGGCGCTTTGACGACTCCGCAGTTGCCACTGGTCCTGAAGTTCTATGCGCCGATGGTGGATGAGTGGTGCCTTCGTTATCGAATGAACCCGGGCACCATATAAAGGTTCTCTCCGGATGAAACAACGACATCGACAGCGAGAGCACCATTATTGGCCTATTTAAGGGACAGGCATCGCCACGCGGCCATCAGTGGGAACAGGAGAGCGGCAGACAGGCGCTAGCCGCTAATCCCTCCATTCAATTTCCTTGTGCAGTTTCTTCTGCTTGGCACACGACTTCCTCCGACACCTGGCGCTTTTACGACTGCGCAGTTGCCACTGGACCTGAAGTTCTCGGCGCCGATGGTGGATGAGTGGTGCCTTCGTTATCGAGTAAACCCAGGCACCATCTACAGTTTTTCTCCGGAAGAACCAACGACATGGACAGTGACAGCACCATTACTGGCCTTTTTAAGGTAATTGCATCGCCACGCTGCTATCGGTAGGCACGGGAGAGCGGCAGACAAGCGCTAGCCGCTAATCCCTCCATTCAATTTCCTTGTGCAGTTTCTTCTGCTTGGCGCATGGCTTCCTTCGACACCTGGCGCTTTGACGACTCCGCAGTTGCCACTGGTCCTGAAGTTCTAGGCGCCGATGGTGGATGAGTGGTGCCTTCGTTATCGAATGAACCCGGGCACCATATAAAGGTTCTCTCCGGATGAAACAACGACATCGACAGCGAGAGCACCATTATTGGCCTATTTAAGGGACAGGCATCGCCACGCGGCCATCAGTGGGAACAGGAGAGCGGCAGACAAGCGCTCGCCGCTAATCCCTCCGTTTATTTCTTCGTGCAGTTTCTTCTGCTTGGCACATGGCTTCCTTCGACACCTGGCACTTTGATGACTGCGCAGTTGCCACTGGACCTGAAAATCTAGGCGCCGATGGCGGTTAAGTTGTACCTTGATTATCGAGTGAACCCAGGCACCACCTACAGTTTTTCTTTGGATGAACCAACGACATCAACAGCAAGAACACCATTACTGGCCTATTTAAGGTACTTGCATCGCCACGCTGCCATCAGTAGACACAGGAGAGCGGCAGACATGCGCTGGCCGCTAATCCCTCCGTTCAATTTCCTTGCGCAGTTTTTTCTGCTTGGCACATGGCTTCCTTCGACACCTGACGTTTTGACGACTGCGCAGTTGCCACTGGACCTGAAGCTCTCGGCGCCGATGGTGGATTACTTGTGTCTTCAATATCGACTGATCCCGCGCACCATCTACAGTTTTTCTCCGGGAGAACGAACGACTTCGACAGCGACAGTACCATTACCGGCCTATTTAAGGTACTGGCATCGCCACGCTGCAATCAGTAGGCACGGGAGAGCGGCAGGCAGGCGCTGGCCGCTAATCGCTCGTTGAATTTCCTTGTGCAGTTTCTCATGCTTGGCTCATGGCTTCCTTCGACAACTGGCGCTCTGACGACTGTGCAGTTGTCACTGGACCTGATGTTCTCGGCGCCGATGGTGAATGAGTGGCGCCTTCGTTATCGACTGAACGCGGCACCATTTACAGTTTTTTTCCGGACGAACAAACGACATCGACAGCGAGAGCACCATTACCTGCCTATTTAAGCGACTGGCATCGCCACGCTGCCTTCAGTGGGCATGGGAGACCGGGAGACATGCGCTGGCCACTAATCCCTCCATTCAATTTCCTTGTGCAGTTTCTTCTCCTTGGCACATGGCTTCCTTCGACACCTGGCGCTTTGATGACTGCACAGTTGCCACTGGTCCTGAAGTTCTCGGCGCCGATGGTGGATATGTGGTACCTTCATTATCGAGTGAACCCAGGCACCATCTACAGTTTTTCTCCGGATGAACCGACAACATCGACCGCGACAGCACCATTACCTGCATATTTAAGCTACCAGCATCGCCACGCTGTCTTCAGTGGGCATGGGAGACCGGCAGACATGCGCATGCCGCTAATCCTTCCGTTCAATTTCCTTGTGCAGTTTCTTCTGCTTGGCACATGGCTTCCTTCGACACCTGACGCTTTGACGACTTCGCAGTTGCCACTGGACCTGAAGCTCTCGGCGCCGATGGTGGATTACTTGTGCCTTTAATATCGACTGATGCCGCGCACCATCTGCAGTTTTTCTCCAGACGAACCAACGACTTCGACAGCGACAGTACCATTACCGGCCTATTTAAGGTACTGGCATCGCCATGATGCAATCAGAGGCACGCGAGAGCGGCAGGCATGCGCTGGCCGCTAATCCCTCGTTTAATTTCCTTGTGCAGTTTCTTCTGCTTGGCACATGGCTTCCTTCGACAACTGGCGTTCAGACGACTGCGCAGTTGCCACTGGACTTGATGTCCTCGGCACCGATGGTGAATGAGTGGCGCCTTCGTTATCGACTGAACCCGGGCACCATCTACAGTTTTTGTCCGGACGAACGAACGACATCGACAGTGAGAGCACCATTGCCGGCCTATTTAAGGGACAGGCGTCGCCACGCCGCCATCAGTAGGCAAGGGAGAGCGGCAGACATGCGCTGGCCGCTAATCGCTCGGTTCAATTTCCTTGTGCAGTTTCTTCTGCTTGGCACATGGCTCCCTTCGACACCTGGTGCTTTGACGACTTCGCAGTTGCCACTGGACCTGAAGTTCTCGGCGCCGATGGTGGATAAGTGGTAACTTCGTTATCGAGTGAACCCGCGCACCATCTACAGTTTTTCTCTGGATGAACCAACGACATTGACAGCGACAGCACCATTACCGGCCTATTTAGGCGACTGGCATCACCACGCTGCCTTCAGTGGGCATGGGAGACCGGCAGACATACGCTGGCCACTAATCACTCCATTCAATTTGCTTGTGCAGTTCATTCTGCTTGGCACATGGCTTCCTACGACACCTGGCGCTTTGACGACTGCGCAGTTGCCACTAGACCTGATGTTCTCGGCGTCGATGGTGGATGAGTGGTGCCATCGTTATCGACTGAACCCGGGCACCATCTGCAGTGTTTTTCCTGACGAACCAACGACATCGACAGCGACAGCACCATTACCGGCCTATTTAAGTGACTTGCATCGCCACCCTGCCTTCAGTTGGCTTGGAAGACCAGCAGATATGTGCTGGCTGCTAATCCCTCCGTTCAATTTCCGTGGGTAGTTTCTTCCACTTGGCACATGGCTTCCTTCGACGCCTGGCGCTTTGAGGACTGCGCAGTTGCCACTGGACCTGATGTTCTCGGCGCTGATGGTGGATGAGTGGTGCCTTCGTTATCGACTGAACCCGGGCACCATCTACAGTTTTTCTCCTGACGAACCAACGACATAAAGAGCAACAGCACCATTGCCGGTCTATTCAGGTGACTGGCTTCGCAACGCCGCCATCAGTAGGCACGGGAAAGCGGCAGACATGCGGTGGCCGCTAATCCCTTCGTTCAATTTCCTTGTGCAGTTTCTTCTGCTTGGCACATGGCTTCCTTTTACACCTGGCGCTCTGACGACTTCGCAATTGCCACTGGACCTGATGTTCTCGGCGCCGATGGTGAAAGAGTGGTGCCTTCGTTATCGACTGAACCCGGGCACCATCTACAGTTTTTCTCCTGACGAACCAACAACATCGACAGCGACAGCAATATTACCCGCCTATTTAAACGACTAGCATCGCCACGCCGCCATCAGTAGGCACGGGAGAGCGGCAGACATGCGCTCGCCGCTAATCCCTCCGTTCAATTTCCTTGTGCAGTTTCTTCTGCTTGGCACATGGCTTCCTTCGACACCTGGCGCTTTGACGACTGCGCAGCAGCCACTGGACCTGAAGCTCTCGGCGCCGACGGTGGATAAGTAGTGCCTTAGTTATCGAGTGAACCCAGGCACCATCTAAAGCTTTTCCCTGGAAGAACCAACGACATCGACAGCGAGAGCACCATTACACGCCTATTTAAGGTACTTGAATTGCCACGCTGCCATCAGTAGGCACGGGAGAGCGGCAGACATGGTCTGGCCGCTAGTGCCTCAGTTCTATTTCCTTCTGCAGTTTCTTCTGCTTGGCACATGGCTTCCTTCGACAACTGACGCTTTGACGACTGCGCAGTTGCAACTTGACCTGAAGTTCTCGGCGCCGATGGTGGATGAGTGGTGCCTTCGTTATCGACTGAACCCGGGCACCATCTACAGTTTTTCTCCTGACAAACCAATGACATAAACAGCGACAGCACCATTGCCGGTCTATTCAGGTGACTGGCTTCGCAACGCCGCCATCAGTAGGCACGGGAATGCGGCAGACATGCGGTGGCCGCTAATCCCTCCGTTCAATTTCCTTGTGCAGTTTCTTCTGCTTGGCACATGGCTTCCTTTTACACCTGGCGCTCTGACGACTTCGCAATTGCCACTGGACCTGATGTTCTCGGCGCCGATGGTGGATGAGTGGTGGCTTCGTTATCGACTAAACCCGGGCACCATCTACAGTTTTTCTCCGGACGAACTAACAACATCGACAGCGACAGCACCATTACCGGCCTATATAAGTGACTTGCATCGCCACGCTGCCTTCAGTTGGCATGGAAGACCGGCAGACATGTGCTGGCTACTAATCCCTCCGTTCAATTTCCTTCTGCAGTTTCTTCTGCTTGGCACATGACTTCCTTCGACACCGGGCGCTTTGACGACTGCGCAATTGACACTGGACCTGAAGTTCTCGGCGCCGATGCTGGATGAGTGGCGCCTTCGATATCGACTGAACCCGTGCACCATCTACAGTTTCTCTCCGGACGAACCATGGACACGACAGCGACAGCACCATTACCGGTCTATTTATGGTAATGGCATCGCCACGCTGCATTCAGTAGGCACGGGAGAGCGGCAGACATGGTCTGGCCGCTAGTGCCTCCGTTATATTTCCTTGTGCAGTTTCTTCAGCTTAGCAAATGGCTACCTTCGACAACTGACGCTTTGATGACTGCGCAGTTGCCACTTGACCTGAAGTTCTCGGCGCCGATGGTGGATGATTTGTGCCTTCGTTATCGACGGAGCCCGGGCACCATCTACAGTTTTTGTCCGGACGAACGAACGACTTCGACAGCGACAGTACCATTACTGGCCTATTTAAGGTACTTGCATCGCCACGCTGCCATCAGTAGGCACCGGAGAGCGGCAGACATACGCTGGCCGCTAAACCCTCCGTTCAATTTCCTTGTGCAGCGTCATCTGCTTGGCGCATCGCTTCCTTCGACATCTGGCACTTTGACTACTGCGCAGTTGCCACTGGACCTGAAGTTCTCGGCGCCGATGGTGGATGTGTGTTGCCTTCGTTATCGAGTGAACCCGGGCACCATCGACAGTTTCTCTCCGGACGAACCATCGACACGACAGCGACAGCACCATTACCGGCCTATTTAAGGTAATGGCATCGCCACGCTGCAATCAGTAGGCACGGGAGAGCGGCAGACATGGTCTGGCTGCGAGTGCCTCCGTTCTATTTCCTTGTGCAGTTTCTTCTGCTTGGCACATGGCTTCCTTCGACACCTGGCGCTTTGATGACTGCGCAGTTGCCACCGGACCTGAAGTTCTCGGCGCCGATGGTGGATAAGTGGTACCTTCGTTATCGAGTGAACCCAGGCACGATCTAGTTTTTCTCCTGACGAACCAACGACATCAAGACCGACAGCACCTTTGCCGGTCTACTTAGGTGACTGGCATCGCCACGCCGCCATCAGTAGGCACGGCAGAGAGGCAGACATGAGCTGGCCGCTAATCCCTCCGTTTAATTTCTTTGTGCAGTTTATTCTGCTTGGCACATGGCTTCCTTCGACACCTGGCGCTTTGATGACTGCGCAGTTGAAACTCGACCTGAAGTTCTCCGCGCCGATGGTGGATGAGTGGTGCCTCCGTTATCGACTAAATGCGGTCACCGTCTACAGTTTTTCTCCGAATGAACCAACGACATCGACAGCGACAGCACCATTACCGGCCTATTTAAACGACTGGCATCGCCACGCTGCCTTCAGTGGGCACGGGTGAGCGCCAGACATGCGCTGCCCGCTAATGCCTCCGTTCAATTTCCTTCTGCAGTTTCTTCTGCTTGGCACATGACTTCCTTCGACACCGGGCGCTTTGACGACTGCGCAATTGACACTGGACCTGAAGTTCTCGGCGCCGATGCTGGATGAGTGGCGCCTTCGATATCGACTGAACCCGTGCACCATCTACAGTTTCTCTCCGGACGAACCATGGACACGACAGCGACAGCACCATTACCGGTCTATTTATGGTAATGGCATCGCCACGCTGCATTCAGTAGGCACGGGAGAGCGGCAGACATGGTCTGGCCGCTAGTGCCTCCGTTATATTTCCTTGTGCAGTTTCTTCAGCTTAGCAAATGGCTTCCTTCGACACCTGGCGATTTGATGACTGCGCAGTTGCCACTGGACCTGAAGTTCTCTGCGCCGATGTGGATGATTTGTGCCTTCGTTATCGACTGAGCCCGGGCAGCATCTAAAGTTTTTGTCCGGACGAACGAACGACTTCGACAGCGACAGTACCATTACTGGCCTATTTAAGGTACTTGCATCGCCACGCAGCCATCAGTAGGCACCGGAGAGCGGCAGACATATGCTGGCCGCTAAACCCTCCGTTCAATTTCCTTGTGCAGCGTCTTCTGCTTGGCACATGGCTTCCTTCGACACCTGGCGCTTTGATGACAGCGTAGTTGCCACTGGACCTGAAGTTCTCGGCGCCGATGGTGGATAAGTGGTAACTTCGTTATCGAGTGAACCCAGGCACAATCTACAGTTTTTCTCCGGACGGACCAACGACATCGACAGCGACAGCACCATTACCGGCCTATTTAAGGTACTGGCATCGCCACGCTGCAATCAGTAGGCACGGGAGAGTGGCAGACATGTGCTGGCCGCTTTTCCCTCTGTTTTATTTCCTTGGGCAGTTTCTTCTGCTTGGCAAATGGCTTCCTTCGACACCTGGCGCTTTGACGACTGCGCAGTTGCCACTGGACCTGATGTTCTCGGCGCCGATGGTGGATGATTTGTGCCTTCGTTATCGACTGAGCCCGGGCACCATCTACACTTTTTGTCCGGACGAGCGAACGACTTCGACAGCGACAGTACCATTACTGGCGTATTTATGGTACTTGCATCGCCACGCTGCCATCAGT
Source organism: Dermacentor variabilis (assembly GCF_050947875.1). Lineage (NCBI taxonomy): Eukaryota > Metazoa > Arthropoda > Arachnida > Ixodida > Ixodidae > Dermacentor > Dermacentor variabilis. The sequence goes on along the minus strand of NC_134572.1, from coordinate 195,596,152 downwards.
AGGCACCGGAGAGCGGCAGACATACGCTGGGCGCTAAACACTCCGTTCAATTTCCTTGTGCAGCGTCTTCTGCTTGGCGCACGGCTTCCTTCGACATCTGGCACTTTCACGACTTCGCAGTTGCTACTGCCCCTGAAGTTCTCGGCGCCGATGGTGGATGAGTGGTGCCTTCGTTATCGAGTGAACCCGGGCACCATCTACAGTTTTTCTCCGGACGAACCATCGATACGACAGCGACAGCACCATTACCGGCCTATTTAAGGTACTGGCATCGCCACGCTGCAATCAGTAGGCACGGGAGAGCGGCAGACATGGTCTGGCCGCTAGTGCCTCCGTTCTATTTCCTTGCGCAGTTTCTTCTGCTTGGCACATGGCTTCCTTCGACACCTGGCGCTTTGATGACTGCGCAGTTGCCTCCGGACCTGAAGTTCTCGGCGCCGATGGTGGATAAGTGGTACCTTCGTTATCGAGTGAACCCAGGCACGATCTAGTTTTTCTCCTGACGAACCAACGACATCAAGACCGACAGCACCTTTGCCGGTCTACTTAGGTGACTGGCATCGCCACGCCGCCATCAGTAGGCACGGCAGAGAGGCAGACATGAGCTGGCCGCTAATCCCTCCGTTCAATTTCCTTGCGCCGTTTCTTCTGCTTGGCACATGGCTTCCTTCGACACCTGGCGCTTTGATGACTGCGTAGTTGCCACTGGACCTGAACTTCTCGGCGCCGATGGTGGATGAGTCGTGCCTTCGTTATGGACTAAACGCGGTAACAATCTAAAGTTTTTCTCCGTATGAACCAACGACATCGACAGCGACAGCACTAATACCGGCCTATTTAAGCGACAGGCATCGCCACGCTGCCTTCAGTTGGCACGGGAGAGCGGCAGACATGCGCTGGCCGCTAATCCCTCCGTTCAATTTCCTTGTGCAGCTTCTTCTGCTTGGCAGATGGCTTCCTTCGTCACCTGGCGCTCTAACGACTGCGCAGTTGCCACTGGACCTGAAGTTCTCAGCTCCGATGGTGGATGAGTGGTGCCTTCGTTATCGACTAAAGCCGCGCACCATCTACAGCTTTTGTCCGGACGAACCAGCGACATCGATTGCGACAGCACCCTTACCGGCCTCTTTAAGGCACTGGCGTCGCTACGCTGCAATCAGTGGGCACGGGAGAGCGGCAGACATGCGCTGGCCGCTAATCCCTCCGTTCAATTTCCTTGTGCAATTTCTTCTGCTTGCCACATGGCTTCCTTCCACACCTGGCGCACTGAAGACTGCGCAGTTGCCACTGGAGCTGAAGTTCCCGGCGCCGATGGTGGATAAGTGGTGCCTTCGTTATTGATTGAACCCGGGCGCCATCTACAGTTTTTCTCCGGACGAAACAACGACTTCCACAGTGACAGAACCATTACCGGCCTATTTTAGCGACTGGCATCGCCACGCTGCCTTCAGTGGGCACGGGAGAGCGGAAGACATGCGATGGCCGCTAATGCCTCCGTTCAATTTCCTTGCGCCGTTTCTTATGCTTTGCAGATGGCTTCCTTCGACACCTGGCGCTTTGACGAGTGCGCATTTGCCACTGGAACTGAAGTTCTAAGCGCCGATGATGGATGAGTGGTGCCTTCGTTATCGACTAAACCCGGGTACGACGTACAGTTTTCTCCAGAAGCACCAACGACATCGACAGCGACAGCACCATTACCGGCCTATTTAGGCGACTGGCATCGCCACGCCGCTATCAGCAGGCATGGGAGAGCGGGAGACGGGCGCTGGCCGCTAATCACTCCGTTCAATTTCCTTGTTCACTTTGTTCTGCTTGGCACATGGCTTCCTTCGACACCTGACGTTTTGATGACTGCGCAGTTGCCACTGGACCTGAAGTTCTCGGCGCCGATGGTGGATGAGTGGTGCCATCGTTTTCGACTGATCCCGGGCACCATCTACAGTTTTTCTCCGGACGAACCAACGACATCGATAGCGACAGCAGTAATAGCGGCCTATTTAAGCGACAGGCATCGACACGCTTCCTTCAGTTGGCACGGCAGAGCGGCAGACATGTGCTGGCCGCTAATCCCTCCGTTCAATTTCCTTGTGCAGCTTCTTCTGCTTGGCGCATGGCTTCCTTCGTCACCTGGCGCTCTAACGACTGCACAGTTGCCACTGGACCTAAAGTTCTCAGCTCCGATGGTGGATGAGTGGTGCCTTCATTATCGACTAAACCCGCGCACCATCTACAGCTTTTGTCCGGACGAACCAACGACATCAAATGCGACAGTACCCTTACCGGCCTATTTAAGGTACTGGCGTCGCCACGCTGCCGTCAGTGGGCACGGGAGAGCGGCAGGCATGCGCTGGACGCTAATCACTCCGTTCAATTTTTGTGCAGTTTCTTCTGCTTGGCACATGGCTTCCTTCGACACCTGGTGTTTTGACGAGTGCGCCGCTGCCACTGGACCTGAAGTTCTTTGCGCCGATGGTGGATGACCGGCGTCTTCGTTATCGACTCATCCCGGGCACTATCTACAGTTTTTCTCTGGACGAACCAACGACTTCGACAGCGACAATACCATTACCAGCATATTCAAGCGACAGGCATCGCCACGCTGCTTTCAGTGGGCACGGGAGAGCGGCAGACATGCGATGGCCGCTAATAACTCCGTTCAATTTCTTTGTGTAGTTACTTCTGCTTGGCACATGACTTGCTTCGACACCTGGCGCATTGATGACTACACAGTTGCCACTGGACCTGAAGTTCTCGACGCCGATGGTGGATGAGTGGTGCCTTCGTTATCGAGTGAACCCAGGCACCATCTACAGTTTTTGTGCGGACGAACGAACGACATCGACAGCGACAGCACCATTACCAGCCTATTCATGGTTCTGGCGTCGCCACACTGCAATCAGTAGGCACGGGAGAGCGGCAAACATGCGCTGGCCGCTAATCCCTCCGTTCAATTTCCTTGTGCAGTTTCTTCTGCTCTGCACATGGCTTCCTTCGACACCTGGTGTTTTGACGAGTGCGCAGTTGCCAGTGGACCTGAAGTTCTAGGTGCCGATGGTGTATGAGTGGTGCCATCGATTTCGAGTGAACCCGGGCGCCATCTATAGTTTTTCTCTGGACGAACCAACGACTTCGACTGCGACAGCCCCATTGCCAGCCTCTTTAGGCGACTGGCATCGCCCCGCTGCCTTCAGTGCGCACGGGAGAGCGGCAGACGTGCGCTGGCCGCTAATCACTCCATTCAATTTCTTTGTGCAGCTTCTTCTGCTTTGCACATGGCTTCCTTCGACACTTGGCGATTTGACGAGTGCGCAGTTGCCACGGGACCTGAAGTTCTCGGCGCCGATGGTGATGAGTGGTGCCATCGATGTCGAGTGAACCCGGGCGCCATCTATAGTTTTTCTCTGGACAAACCAACGACTTCGACAGCGACAATACCATTACCAGCATATTTAAGCGACTGGAATCGCCACGCTGCCTTCAGTGGGCACGGCAGAGCGGCATACATGCGATGCCCATTAATGCTTCGTTCAATTTCCTTGTGTCGTTTCTTCTGCTTTGCACATGGCTTCCTTGGAAACCTGGTGCTTTGACGAGTGCGCAGTTGCCACTGGACCTGAAGTTCTCGGCGCCGATGGTGGATGAGTGGTGCCATCGATGTCGAGTGAACCCGGGCGCCATCTATAGTTTTTCTCTGGACGAACCAACGACTTTGACAGCGACAATACCATTACCAGCATATTTAAGCGACTGGAATCGCCACGCTGGCTTCAGTGGGCACGGGAGAGCGGCAGACATGCGATGGCCGTTAATGCTTCGTTCAATTTCCTTGTGTCGTTTCTTGTGCTTTGCACATGACTTCCTTCGACACCTGTCGCTTTGATGACTGCGCAGGTACCACTGGACCTGAAGTTCTCGGCGCCGATGTTGGATGAGTTCCGCCTTCGTTATCGACTCAACACGGGCACTATCTACAGTTTTTCTCCGGACGAACCAAGGACATCGACTGCGACAGCACCATTACCGGCCTCTTTAGGCGACTGGCATCGCCAGACTGCCTTCAGTGCGAACGGGAGAGCAGCAGACATGCGCTGGCCGCTAATGCCTCCATTCAATTTCCTTGTGCAGCTTCTTCTGCTTTGCACATGGCATCCTTCGACACCTGGCGATTTGACGAGTGCGCTGTTGCCACTGGACCTGAAGTTCTCGGCGCCGATGGTGGATGAGTGGTGCCATCGATTTCGAGTGAACCCGGGCGCCATCTATAGTTTTTCTCTGGACGAACCAACCACTTCGACAGCGACAATACCATTACCAGCATATTTAAGCGACTGGAATCGCCACGCTGCCTTCTGTGGGTACGGGAGAGCGGCAGACATGCGATGCCCGTTAATGCTTCGTTCAATTTCCTTGTGTCGTTTCTTCTGCTTTGCACATGGCTTCCTTCGACACCTGGTGCTTTGATGATTGCGCAGTTGCCACTGGACTTGAAGTTCTCAGCGCCTATGGTGGATGAGTGGTGCCTTCGTTATCGACTAACCCGGGCTCCATGTACAGTTTTTCCCCGGAAGAACCAACGACATCGAAAGCGACAGCACAATTACCGGCCTATTTAGGCGACTGGCATCGCCACGCTGCCATCAGCAGGCATGGGAGAGCGGCAGACGTGCGCTGGCCGCTAATGACTCTGTTCAATTTCTTTGTGTAGTTTTTTCTGCTTGGCACAAGGCTTCCTTCGACACCTGGCGCATTGATGACTGCACAGTTGCCACTGGACCTGAAGTTCTCGTCGCCGATGGTGGATGAGTGGTGCCTTCGTTATCGAGTGAACCCACGCACCATCTACAGTTTTTGTCCGGACGAACCAACGACATCGAGAGCGACAGTACCATAACCGGCCTATTTATGGTATTGGGGTCGCCACACTGAAATCAGTAGGCACGGGAGAGCGGCAAATATGCTCTGGCCGCTAATCCCTCCGTTCAATTTCCTTGTGCAGTTTCTTCTGCTTTGCACATGGCATCCATCCCCACCTGGCGCATTGAAGACTGAACAGTTGCCACTGGACCTGAAATTCGCGGCGCCGACCGTGGATGAGTGGCGCCTTCGTTATCGACTGAACCCGGGCTCCATCTACAGTTTTTCTCCCGACGAACCAACGACATCGACTGCGACAGCTCGTTTACCGGCCTATTTAAGCGACTGGCATAGCCACGCTGCCTTCAGTTGGCACGAGAGAGCGGCAGACATGCGATGGCCGCTAATGCCTCCGTTCAATTTCCTTGTGCAGCTTCTTCTGCTAGGCGCATGGCTTCCTTCGTCTCCTGGCGCTCTAACGACTGCTCATTTGCCACTGGACCTGAAGTTCTCGGCGCCGATGGTGGATGAGTGGCGCCTTAGTTATCGACTCAACCCGCGCACTATCTACAGTTTTTCTCCGGACGAACCAACGTCATCGACTGCGACAGCACCATTACCAGCCTTTTTAGGCGACTGGCATCGCCCCGCTGCCTTCAGTGCGCACGGGAGAGCAGCAGACATGCGCTGGCCGCTAATGCCTCCGTTCAATTTCCTTCTGCAGCATCTTCTGCTTTGCACATGGCTTCCTTCGACACCTGGCGATTTGACGAGTGCGCAGTTGCCACTGTACCTGAAGTTCTAGGCGCCGATGGTGGATGAGTGGTGCCATCGATTTCGAGTGAACCCGGGCGCCATCTATAGTTTTTCTCTGGACGAACCAGCGACTTCGACAGCGACAATACCATTACCAGCATATTTAAGCGACTGAAATCGCCACGCTGCCTTCAGTGGGCATGGGAGAGCGGCAGACATGCGATGCCCATTAATGCTTCGTTCAATTTCCTTGTGTCGTTTCTTCTGCTTTGCACATGGCTTCCTTCGAAACCTGGTGCTTTGATGATGGCGCAGTTGCCACTGGACCTGAAGTTCTCAGCGCCGATGGTGGATGAGTGGTGCCTTCGTTATCGACTAACCCGGGCTCCATGTAGTTTTTCTCCGGAAGAACCAACGACATCGACAGCGACAGCACAATTACCGGCCTATTTAGGCGACTGGCATCGCCACGCTGCCATCAGCAGGCATGGGAGAGCGGCAGACGTGCGCTGGCCGCTAATCACTCCGTTCAATTTCTTTGTGCAGCTTCTTCTGCTTTGCACATGGCTTCCTTCGACACTTGGCGATTTGACGAGTGCGCAGTTGCCACGGGACCTGAAGTTCTCGGCGCCGATGGTGATGAGTGGTGCCATCGATGTCGAGTGAACCCGGGCGCCATCTATAGTTTTTCTCTGGACAAACCAACGACTTCGACAGCGACAGCACCATTACCAGCCTTTTTAGGCGACTGGCATCGCCCCGCTGCCTTCAGTGCGCACGGGAGAGCAGCAGACATGCGCTGGCCGCTAATGCCTCCGTTCAATTTCCTTCTGCAGCATCTTCTGCTTTGCACATGGCTTCCTTCGACACCTGGCGATTTGACGAGTGCGCAGTTGCCACTGTACCTGAAGTTCTAGGCGCCGATGGTGGATGAGTGGTGCCATCGATTTCGAGTGAACCCGGGCGCCATCTATAGTTTTTCTCTGGACGAACCAGCGACTTCGACAGCGACAATACCATTACCAGCATATTTAAGCGACTGAAATCGCCACGCTGCCTTCAGTGGGCATGGGAGAGCGGCAGACATGCGATGCCCATTAATGCTTCGTTCAATTTCCTTGTGTCGTTTCTTCTGTTTTGCACATGGCTTCCTTCGAAACCTGGTGCTTTGATGATTGCGCAGTTGCCACTGGACCTGAAGTTCTCAGCACCGATGGTGGATGAGTGGTGCCGTCGTTATCGACCAACCCGGGCTCCATGTGCAGTTTTTCTCCGGAACAACCAACGACATCGACTGCGACAGCACCATTACCGGCCTCTTGAGGCGACTGGCATCGCCACGCTGCCTTCAGTGCACACGGGAGAGCAGCAGACATGCGCTGGCCGCTAATGCCTCCGTTCAATTTCCTTGTGCAGCTTCTTCTGCTTTGCACATGGCTTCTTTCGACACCTGGCGATTTGACGAGTGCGCAGTTGCCACTGGACCTGAAGTTGTCGGTGCCGATGGTGGATGAGTGGTGCCATCGATGTCGAGTGAACCCGGGCGCCATCTATAGTTTTTCTATGGACGAACCAACGACTTTGACAGCGACAATACCATTACCAGCATATTTAAGCGACTGGAATCGCCACGCTGGCTTCAGTGGGCACGGGAGAGCGGCAGAGATGCGATGGCCGTTAATGCTTCGTTCAATTTCCTTGTGTCGTTTCTTGTGCTTTGCACATGACTTCCTTCGACACCTGACGCTTTGATGACTGCGCAGGTACCACTGGACTTGAAGTTCTCGGCGCCGATGTTGGATGAGTTCCGCCTTCGTTATCGACTCAACACGGGCACTATCTACAGTTTTTCTCCGGACGAACCAAGGACGTCGACTGCGACAGCACCATTACCGGCCTCTTTAGGCGACTGGCATCGCCAGACTGCCTTCAGTGCGCACGGGAGAGCAGCAGACATGCGCTGGCCGCTAATGCCTCCGTTCAATTTCCTTGTGCAGCTTCTTCTGCTTTGCACATGGCATCCTTCGACACCTGGCGATTTGACGAGTGCACAGTTGCCACTGGACCTGAAGTTCTCGGCGCCGATGGTGGATGAGTGGTGCCATCGATTTCGAGTGAACCCGGGCGCCATCTATAGTTTTTCTCTGGACGAACCAACCACTTCGACAGCGACAATACCATTACCAGCATATTTAAGCGACTGGCATCGCCACGCTGCTATCAGCAGGCATGGGAGAGCGGCAGACGTGCGCTGGCCGCTAATGACTCCGTTCAATTTCTTTGTGTAGTTACTTCTGCTTGGGACAAGGCTTCCTTCGACACCTGGCACATTGATGACTGCACAGTTGCCACTGGACCTGAAGTTCTCGTCACCGATGGTGGATGAGTGGTGCCTTCGTTATCGAGTGAACCCACGCACCATCTACAGTTTTTGTCCGGACGAACCAACGACATCGAGAGCGACAGTACCATAACCGGCCTATTTATGGTATTGGCGTCGCCACACTGAAATCAGTAGGCACGGGAGAGCGGCAAACATGCGCTGGCCGCTAATCCCTCCGTTCAATTTCCTTGTGCAGTTTCTTCTGCTTTGCACATGGCATCCATCCCCACCTGGCGCATTGAAGACTGAACAGTTGCCACTGGACCTGAAATTCGCGGCGCCGATCGTGGACGAGTGGCGCCTTCGTTATCGACTGAACCCGGGCTCCATCTACAGTTTTTCTCCCGACGAACCAACGACATCGACTGCGACAGCACGTTTACAGGCCTATTTAAGCGACTGGCATAGCCACGCTGCCTTCAGTTGGCACGAGAGAGCGGCAGACATGCGATGGCCGCTAATGCCTCCGTTCAATTTCCTTGTGCAGCTTCTTCTGCTAGGCGCATGGCTTCCTTCGTCTCCTGGCGCTCTAACGACTGCTCAGTTGCCACTGGACCTGAAGTTCTCAGCTCCAATGGTGGATGAGAGGTGCCTTCATTATCGACTAAACCCGCGCACCATCTACAGCTTTTGTCCGGACGAACCAACGACATCAAAAGCGACAGCAGCATTAGCAGCCTCTTTAGGCGACTGGCATCGCCCCGCTGCTTTCAGTGCGCACGGGAGAGCAGCAGACATGCGCTGGCCGCTAATGCCTCCGTTCAATTTCCTTCTGCAGCATCTTCTGCTTTGCACATGGCTTCCTTCGACACCTGGCGATTTGACGAGTGCGCAGTTGCCACTGTACCTGAAGTTCTAGGCGCCGATGGTGGATGAGTGGTGCCTTCGTTATCCACTAAACCCGCGCACCATCTACAGCTTTTGTCCGGACGAACCAACGACATGAAAAGCGACAGTACCCTTACCGACCTATTTAAGGTACTGGCATCGCCACGCTGCCTACAGTAGGCACGGGAGAGCGGCAGACATGCGCTGGCCGCTAATCCATCTGTTCAATTTCCTTGTGCAGTTTCTTCTGCTCTGCGCATGGTTTCCTTCGACACCTGGCGTTTTGTCGAGGGCGCAGTTGCCACTGGACCTGAGGTTCTCGGCGCCGATGGTGGATGAGTGGCGCCTTAGTTATCGACTCAACCCGGGCACTATCTACAGTTTTTCTCCGGACGAACCAACGTCATCGACTGCGACAGCACCATTACCAGCCTTTTTAGGCGACTGGCATCGCCCCGCTGCCTTCAGTGCGCACGGGAGAGCAGCAGACATGCGCTGGCCGCTAATGCCTCCGTTCAATTTCCTTGTGCAGCATCTTCTGCTTTGCATATGGCTTCCTTCGACACCTGGCGATTTGACGAGTGCGCAGTTGCCACTGTACCTGAAGTTCTAGGCGCCGATGGTGGATGAGTGGTGCCATCGATTTCGAGTGAACCCGGGCGCCATCTATAGTTTTTCTCTGGACGAACCAGCGACTTCGACAGCGACAATACCATTACCAGCATATTTAAGCGACTGGAATCGCCACGCTGGCTTCAGTGGGCACGGGAGAGCGGCAGACATGCGATGGCCGTTAATGCTTCGTTCAATTTCCTTGTGTCGTTTCTTGTGCTTTGCACCTTCGACACCTGACGCTTTGATGACTGCTCAGCTACCACTGGACCTGAAGTTCTCGGCGCCGATGTTGGTTGAGTTCCGCCTTCGTTATCGACTCAACGCGGGCACTATCTACAGTTTTTCTCCGGACGAACCAACGACATCGACTGCGACAGCACCATTACCGGCCTATTTAGACGACTGGCATCGCCACGCTGCCATCAGCAGGCATGGGAGAGCGGCAGACGTGCGCTGGCCGCTAATGACTCCATTCAATTTCTTTGTGTAGTTTTTTCTGCTTGGCACAAGGCTTCCTTCGACACCTGGCGCATTGATGACTACACAGTTGCCACTGGACCTGAAGTTCTCGGCGCCGATGGTGGATGAGTGGTGCCTTCGTTATCGAGTGAACCCACGCACCATCTACAGTTTTTGTCCGGACGAACCAACGACATCGAGAGCGACAGTACCATAACCGGCCAATTTATGGTATTGGCGTCGCCACACTGAAATCAGTAGGCACAGGAGAGCGGCAAACATGCGCTGGCCGCTAATGCCTCGGTTCAATTTCCTTGTGCAGCTTCTTCTGCTAGGCGCATGGCTTCCTTCGTCTCCTGGCGCTCTAACGACTGCTCAGTTGCCACTGGACCTGAAGTTCTCAGCTCCAATCGTGGATGAGTAGTGCCTTCATTATCGACTAAACCCGCGCACCATCTACAGCTTTTGTCCGGACGAACCAACGACATCAAAAGCGACAGTACCCTTACCGGCTTATTTAAGGTACTGGCGTCGCCACGCTACCCTCAGTGGGCACGGGAGAGCGGTAGGCATGCGCTGGACGCTAATCACTCCGTTCAATTTTTGTGCAGTTTCTTCTGCTTGGCACATGGCTTCCTTCGACACCTGGCGCATTGAAGACTGCGCAGTTGCCACTGGACCTGAAGTTCTCGGCGCCGATGGTGGATAAGTGGTGCCTTCGTTATTGATTGAACCCGGGCGTCATCTACATTTTTTTCTCCGGACGAAACAACGACTTCGACAGCGAAAGAACCATTACCGGCCTATTTTAGCGACTGGCATCGCCACGCTGCCTTCAGTGGGCACGGGAGAGCGGAAGACATGCGATGGCCGCTAATGCCTCCGTTCGATTTCCTTGTGCCGTTTCCTATGCTTTGCAGATGGCTTCCTTCGCCACCAGGCGCTTTGAGGAGTGCGCATTTGCCACTGGACCTGAAGTTATCAGCGCCGATGTTGGATGAGTGGTGCCTACGTTATCGACTAAACCCGGGTACCATGTACAGTTTGCTCCGGAAGAACCAACGACATCGACAGCGACAGCACAATTACCGGCCTATTTAGGCGACTGGCATCGCCACGCTGCCATCAGCAGGCATGGGAGAGCGGCAGACGTGCGCTGGCCGCTAATCACTCCGTTCAATTTCTTTGTGCAGCTTCTTCTGCTTTGCACATGGCTTCCTTCGACACATGGCGATTTGACGAGTGCGCAGTTGCCACGGGACCTGAAGTTCTCGGCGCCGATGGTGGATGAGTGGTGCCATCGATGTCGAGTGAACCCGGGCGCCATCTATAGTTTTTCTCTGGACAAACCAACGACTTCGACAGCGACAATACCATTACCAGCATATTTAAGCGACTGGAATCGCCACGTTGCCTTCAGTGGGCACGGGAGAGCGGCAGACATGCGATGCTCATTAATGCTTCGTTCAATTTCCTTGTGTCGTTTCTTCTGCTTTGCACATGGCTTCCTTCGAAACCTGGTGCTTTGATGATTGCGCAGTTGCCACTGGACCTGAAGTTCTCAGCGCCGATGGTGGATGAGTGGTGCCTTCGTTATCGACTAACGCGGGCTCCATGTACAGTTTTTCTCCGGAAGAACCAACGACATCGACAGCGACAGCACAATTACCGGCCTATTTATGGTATTGGCGTCGCCACACTGAAATCAGTAGGCACGGGAGAGCGGCAAACATGCGCTGGCCTCTAATCCCTCTGTTCAATTTCCTTGTGCAGTTTCTTCTGCTCTGCACCTGGCATCCATCCCCACCTGGCGCATTGAAGACTGAACAGTTGCCACTGGGCCTGAAGTTCTCAGCGCCTATGGTGGATGAGTGGTGCCTTCGTTATGGACTAACCCGGGCTCCATGTACAGTTTTTCTCCGGAATAACCAACGACATCGAAAGCGACAGCACAATTACCGGCCTATTCAGGCGACTTGCATCGCCACGCTGCCATCAGCAGGCATGGCAGAGCGGCAGACGTGCGCTGGCCGCTAATCACTCTGTTCAATTTCTTTGTGTAGTTTCTTCTGCTTGGCACATGGCTTCCTTCGACACCTGGCGCTTTCATGACTGCGCAGTTGCCACTGGACCTGAAGTTCTCGGCGCCGACGCTGGATAAGTGGTGCCTTCGTTATCGAGTGAACCCAGGCACCATCTACAGTTTTTCTCTGGACGAACCAACGACATCGGCAGCAAGAGCACCATTACCGGCCTATTTAAGCGACTGGCATAGCCACGCTACCTTCAGTAGGCACGGGAGAGCGGCAGACATGCGCTGGCCGCTGATCCCTCTGTTCAGTTTCCTTGTGCAGTTTCTTCTGCTCTGCGCATGGTTTCCTTCGACACCTGGCGTTTTGTCGAGGGCGCAGTTGCCACTGGACCTGAAGTTCTCGGCGCCGATGGTGGATGAGTGGTGCCATCGATGTCGGGTGAACCCGGGCACCATCTATAGTTTTTCTCTGGACGAACCAACGACTTCGACAGCGACAATACCATTACCAGCATATTTAAGCGACTGGAATCGCCACGCTGCCTTCAGTGGGCACGGAAGAGCGCAGACATGCGATGGCCTTTAATGCTTCATTCAATTTCCTTGTGTCGTTTCTTCTGCTTTGCACATGGCTTCCTTCGACACCTGACGCTTTCATGACTGCGCAGGTACCACTGGACCTGAAGTTCTCGGCGCTGATGTTGGATGAGTGCCGCCTTCGTTATCGACTCAACCCGGGCACTATCTACAGTTTTTCTCCGGACGAACCAACGACATCGACTGCGACAGCACCATTACCGGCCTCTTAAAGCGACTGGCATCGCCACGCTGCCTTCAGTGCGCACGGGAGAGCAGCAGACATGCGCTGGCCGCTAATGCCTCCGTTCAATTTCCTTGTGCAGCTTCTTCTGCTTTGCACATGTCTTCCTTCGACACCTGGCGATTTGACGAGTGCACAGTTGCCACTGGACCTGAAGTTCTCGGCGCCGATGGTGGATGAGCGGTGCCATCGATGTCGAGTGAACGCGGGCGCCATCTATAGTTTTTCTCTGGACGAACCAACGACTTCGACAGCGACAATACCATTACCAGCATATTTAAGCGACTGGAATCGCCACGCTGTCTTCAGTGGGCACGGGAGAGCGGCAGACATGCGATGGCCGTTAATGCTTCGTTCAATTTCCTTGTGTCGTTTCTTCTGCTTTGCACATGGCTTCCTTCGACACCTGGTGCTTTGATGATTGCGCAGTTGCCACTGGACCTGAAGTTCTCAGCGGCGATGGTGGATGAGTGGTGCCTTCGTTATCGACTAACCCGGGCTCCATGTACACTTTTTCTCCGGAAGAACCAACGACATCGAAAGCGACAGCACAATTACCGGCCTATTTAGGCGACTGGCATCGCCACGCTGCCATCAGCAAGCATGGGAGAGCGGCAGACGTGCGCTGGCCGCTAATGACTCCGTTCAATTTCTTTGTGTAGTTTTTTCTGCTTGGCACAAGGCTTCCTTCGACACCTGGCGCATTGATGACTGCACAGTTGCCATTGGACCTGAAGTTCTCGGCGCCGATGGTGGATGAGTGGTGCCTTCGTTATCGAGTGAACCCACGCACCATCAACAGTTTTGGTCCGGACGAACCAACGACATCGAGAGCGACAGTACCATACCCGCCCTATTTATGGTATTGGCGTCGCCACACTGAAATCAGTAGGCACGGGAGAGCGGCAAACATGCGCTGGCCGCTAATCCCTCCGTTCAATTTCCTTGTGCAGTTTCTTCTGCTCTGCACATGGCATCCATCCCCACCTGGCGCATTGAAGACTGAACAGTTGCCACTGGACCTGAAATTCCCGGAGCCGATCGTGGATGAGTGGCGCCTTCGTTATCGACTGAACCCGGGCTCCATCTACAGTTTTTCTCCGGACGAACCAACGACATCGACTGCGACAGCACGATTACCGGCCTATTTAAGCGACTGGCATAGCCACGCTGCCTTCAGTTGGCACGAGAGAGCGGCAGACATGCGCTGGCCGCTAATCCCTCCGTTCAATTTCCTTGTGCAGCTTCTTCTGCTAGGCGCATGGCTTCCTTCGTCTCCTGGCGCTCTAACGACTGCTCAGTTACCACTGCACCTGAAGTTCTCAGCTCCAATGGTGGATGAGTGGTGCCTTCATTATCGACTGAACCCGCGCACCATCTACAGCTTTTGTCCGGACGAACCAACGACATCAAAAGCGACAGCACCATTACAGGGCTATTTAAGCGACTGGCATCGCCACGCTGCTTTCAGTGGGCACGGGAGAGCGGCAGACGGGCGCTGGCCGCTAATGCCTCCGTTCAATTTCCTTGTGCAGTTTCTTCTGCTTTGCACATTGCTTCCTCCAACATCTGGCGCTTTGACGAGTGCGCAGTTGCCACTGGACCTGAAGTTCTCGGCGCCGATGGTGGATGAGTGGTGCCATCGATGTCGAGTCAACCAGGGCGCCATCTATAGTTTTTCTCTGGACGAACCAACGACTTCGACAGCGACGTTACCATTACCAGCATATTTAAGCGACTGGCATCGCCACGCCGCCATCCGCAGGCATGGGAGAGCGGCAGACGTGCGCTGGCCGCTGCTCACTCCATTCAATTTCCTTGTGCAGTTTCTTCTGCTTGGCACATGGCTTCCTTCGACACCTCGCGCTCTGACGACTGCGCAGTTGCCACTGGTCCTGAAGTTGGTGGCGCCGATAGTGGATGAGTGGTGCCTTCGTTTTCGACTGAGCCCGGGCACCATCTACAGTTTTTCTCCAGACGAACCAACGACATCGATAGCGACAGCACCATTAGCGGCTTATTTAAGGTACTGCCGTCACCACGCGGCATTCAATGGACACGGGAGAGCGGCAGGCATGCGATGGCCGCTAATCACTCCGTTCAATTTCTTTGCGCAGTTTCTTCTGCTTGGCTCTTGGCTTCCTTCGACACCTGGCGCTTTGATGACTGCACAGTTCCCACTCGACCTGAAGTTCTCAGCGCCGATGGGGGATGAATGGTGCCTTCGTTATCGACTGAACCCGGTCACCATCTACAATTTTTCTCCGGACGAACCAACAACATCGACAGCGAAAGCATCATTACCGGCCTACTTAGGCAACTGGAATCGCCACGCTGCCTTCAGTGCGCGCGGGATCGCGCCAGACATGCGCTGCCCGCTAATGCCTCCATTCAATTTCCTTGTTCAGTTTCTTCTGCTTGGCACATGGCTTCCTTCCAAACCTGGCGATTTGATGACTGCGCCGTTGCCACTGGACCAGAAGTTCTCGGCGTTGTTGGTGGATGAGTGGTGCTTTCGTTATCGAGTGAGCCCGGGCACCATCTACAGTTTTTCTCCGGACGAACCAACGACATCGACAGCGACAGCACCATTACCGGCCTATTTAAACGACTGGCATCGCCACCCTGCTTTCAGTGGGCACAGGAGAGCGCCAGACATGCGCTGCCCAATAATGCCTCCGTTCAATTTCCCTGTGCAGTTTCTTCTGCTTGACACATGGCTTCCTTCGACACCTCGCGCTCTGACGACTGCGCAGTTGCCACTGGACCTGAAGTTCGCGGCGCCGATAGTGGATGAGTGGTGCCTTCGTTATCGAGTGAACCCAGGCACCATCTACAGTTTTTGTCCGGACGAACCAAGGACATCGACTGCGACAGCACCATTACCGGCCTATTTAGGCGACAGGCATCGCCACGCTGGCTTCAGTGGGCACGGGAGAGCGGCAGACATGCGCTGGCCGCTAATCCCTCCGTTCAATTTCCTTGTGCAGCTTCTTCTGCTTGGCGCATGGCTTCCTTGGTCACCTGGCGCTCTAACGACTGCGCAGTTGCCACTGGACCTGAAGTTCTCAGCTCCGATGGTGGATGAGTGGTGCCTTCGTTATCGACTAAACCCGCGCGCCATCTACAGCTTTTGTCCGGACGAACCAACGACATCGATCGCGACAGCACCCTTACCGGCCTATTTAAGGTACTGGCGTCGCCACGCTGCAATCAGTGGGCACGGGATAGCGGCAGAAATGCGCTGGCCGCTAATCCCTCCGTTCAATTTCCTTGTGCAGCTTCTTCTGCTAGGCGCATGGCTTCCTTCGTCTCCTGGCGCTCTAACGACTGCGCAGTTGCCACTGGACCTGAAGTTCTCAGCTCCGATGGTGGATGAGTTTTGCCTTCGTTATCGAATAAACCCGCGCACCATCTACAGCTTTTGTCCGGACGAACCGACGACATCGATGGCGACAGCACCCTTACCGGCCCATTTAAGGTACTGGCGTCGCCACGCTGCAATCAGTAGGCACGGGAGAGCGGCAGACATGCGCTGGCCGCTAATCCCTCCGTTCAATTTCCTTGAGCAGTTTCTTCTGCTCTGCGCATGGCTTCCTTCCACACTTGGCGCATTGAAGACTGCGCAGTTGCCACTGGACCTGAAGTTCCCGTGCCGATGGTGGATAAGTGGTGCCTTCGTTATCGAGTGAACCCGGGCGCCGTCTACAGTTTTTCTCCGGACGCACCAACGACTTCGACAGGGACAGTACCATTACCAGCCTATTTAAGCGACTGGCATCGCCACGCTGCCTTCAATGGGCAGGGGAGAGCAGCAGACATGCGCTGGCCGCTCATCCCCCGGTTAAATTTCCTTGTGCAGCTTCTTCTGCTGGGTGCATGGTTTCCTTCGACACCTGGCGTTTTGTCGAGGGCGCAGTTGCCACTGGACCTGATGTTCTCGGCGCCGATGGTGGATGAGTGGCGCCTTAGTTATCGACTCAACCCGGGCACTATCTACAGCTTTTCTCCGGACGAACCAACGTCATCGACTGCGACAGCACCATTACCGGCCTCTTTAGGCGACTGGCATCGCCACGCTGCCTTCAGTGCGCACGGGAGAGCAGCAGACATGCGCTGGCCGCTAATGCCTCCGTTCAATTTCCTTGTGCAGCTTCTTCTGCTTTGCACATGGCTTCCTTCGACACCTGGCGATTTGACGAGTGCGCAGTTGCCACTGGACCTGAAGTTCTCGGCGCCGATGGTGGATGAGTGGTGCCATCGATGTCGAGTGAACCCGTGCGCCATATGTAGTTTTTCTCTGGACGAACCAACGACTTCGACAGCGACAACACCATTACCAGCATATTTAAGCGACTGGAATCGCCACGCTGCCTTCTGTGGGTAGGGGAGAGCGGCAGACATGCGATGCCCGTTAATGCTTCGTTCAATTTCCTTGTGTCGTTTCTTCTGCTTTGCACATGGCTTCCTTCGACACCTGGTGCTTTGATGATTGCGGAGTTGCCACTGGACCTGAAGTTCTCAGCTCCAATGGTGGATGAGTGGTGCCTTCCTTATCGACTAAACCCGCGCACCATCTACAGCTTTTGTCCGGACGAACCAACGACATCAAAAGCGACAGCACAATTACCGGTCTATTTAGGCGACTGGCATCGCCACGCCGCCATCAGCAGGCATGGGAGAGCGGCAGACGTGCGCTGACCGCTAATCACTCCATTCAATTTCATTGTGCAGTTTCATCTGCTTGGCACATGGCTTCTTTCCAAACCTGGCGCTCTGACGACTGCGCAGTTGCCACTTAACCAGAAGTTCTCGGCGCAGTTGGTGGATGAGTGGCGCCTTCGTTATCGACTAACCCGGTCACCATGTAAAGTTTTTCTCGGGAAGAACCAACGACATCGACAGCGACAGCACAATTACCGGCCTATTTAGGCGACTGGCATCGCCACGCCGCCATCAGCAGGTATGGGAGAGCGGCAGACGTGCGCTGGCCGCTACTCACTCCGTTCAATTTCCTTGTGCAGTTTCTTCTGCTTGGCTCTTGGCTTCCTTCGACACCTGGCGCTTTGATGACTGCACAGTTCCCACTCGAGCTGAAGTTCTCAGCGCCGATGGGGGATGAATGGTGCCTTCGTTATCTACTGAACCCGGTCACCATCTACAATTTTTCTCCGGACGAACCAACAACATCGACAGCGACAGCATCATTACCGGCCTACTTAGGCAACAGGAATCGCCACGCTGCCTTCAGTGCGCGCGGGATCGCGCCAGACATGCGCTGCCCGCTAATGCCTCCATTCAATTTCCTTGTTCAGTTTCTTCTGCTTGGCACATGGCTTCCTTCCAAACCTGGCGATTTGATGACTGCGCAGTTGCCACTGGACCAGAAGTTCTCGGCGCTGTTGGTGGATGAGTGGTGCTTTCGTTATCGAGGGAGACCGGGCACCATCTACAGTTTTTCTCCGGACGAAACAACGACATCGACAGCGACAGCACCATTACCGGCCTATTTAAACGACTGGCATCGCCACCCTGCTTTCAGTGGGCACAGGAGAGCGCCAGACATGCGCTGCCCACTAATGCCTCCGTTCAATTTCCCTGTGCAGTTTCTTCTGCTTGGCACATGGCTTCCTTCGACACCTCGCGCTCTGACGACTGCGCAGTTGCCACTGGACCTGAAGTTCGCGGCGCCGATAGTGGGTGAGTGGTGCCTTCGTTATCGAGTGAACCCGGGCGCCATCTACAGTTTTTCTCCGAAAGAACCAACGACTTCGACAGCGACAGTACCATTACCGGCCTATATAAGCGACTGGCATCGCCGCGCTGCCTTCAGTGGGCATGCGAGAGCAGCAGACATGCGATGGCCGCTAATGCCTCCGTTCAATTTTCTTGTGCAGTTTCTTCTGCTTGGCACATGGCTCCCTTGGATACCTTGTGCTTTGACGACTGCGCAGTTGCCACTGGACCTGAAGTGCTCGGCGACGATGGGGGATGAATGGTGCCTTCGTTATCGACTGAACCCGGTCACCATCTACAATTTTTCTCCGGACGAACCAACAACATCGACAGCGACAGCATCATTACCGGCCTACTTAGGCAACTGGAATCGCCACGCTGCCTTCAGTGCGCGCGGGATCGCGCCAGACATGCGCTGCCCGCTAATGCCTCCATTCAATTTCCTTGTTCAGTTTCTTCAGCTTGGCACATGGCTTCCTTCCAAACCTGGCGATTTGATGACTGCGTAGTTGCCACTGGACCAGAACTTCTCGGCGCCGATGGCGGATGATTGGTGTCTTCGTTTTCGAGTGAGCCCGGCCACCATCTACAGTTTTTTTCGGACGAACCAACGACATCGACATCGACAGCACCATTACCGGCCTATTTAAATGACTGGCATTGCCACGCTGCCTTCAGGAGAGCGGCAGACATGCGCTGGCCGCAAATCCCTCCGTACAATTTCCTTGTGCAGCTTCTTCTGCTAGGCGCATGGCTTCCTTCGTCTCCTGGCGCTCTAACGACTGCGCAGTTGCCACTGGACCTGAAGTTCTCAGCTCCGATGGTGGATGAGTTTTGCCTTCGTTATCGAATAAACCCGCGCACCATCTACAGCTTTTGTCCGGACGAACCGACGACATCGATGGCGACAGCACCCTTACCGGCCCATTTAAGGTACTGGCGTCGCCACGCTGCAATCAGTAGGCACGGGAGAGCGGCAGACATGCGCTGACCGCTAATCCCTCCGTTCAATTTCCTTGAGCAGTTTCTTCTGCTCTGCGCATGGCTTCCTTCCACACTTGGCGCATTGAAGACTGCGCAGTTGCCACTGGACCTGAAGTTCCCGTGCCGATGGTGGATAAGTGGTGCCTTCATTATCGAGTGAACCCGGGCGCCATCTACAGTTTTTCTCCGGACGCACCAACGACTTCGACAGGGACAGTACCATTACCAGCCTATTTAAGCGACTGGCATCGCCACGCTGCCTTCAATGGGCAGGGGAGAGCAGCAGACATGCGCTGGCCGCTCATCCCCCGGTTAAATTTCCTTGTGCAGCTTCTTCTGCTGGGTGCATGGTTTCCTTCGACACCTGGCGTTTTGTCGAGGGCGCAGTTGCCACTGGACCTGAAGTTCTCGGCGCCGATGGTGGATGAGTGGCGCCTTAGTTATCGACTCAACCCGGGCACTATCTACAGCTTTTCTCCGGACGAACCAACGTCATCGACTGCGACAGCACCATTACCGGCCTCTTTAGGCGACTGGCATCGCCACGCTGCCTTCAGTGCGCACGGGAGAGCAGCAGACATGCGCTGGCCGCTAATGCCTCCGTTCAATTTCCTTGTGCAGCTTCTTCTGCTTTGCACATGGCTTCCTTCGACACCTGGCGATTTGACGAGTGCGCAGTTGCCACTGGACCTGAAGTTCTCGGCGCCGATGGTGGATGAGTGGTGCCATCGATGTCGAGTGAACCCGTGCGCCATCTATAGTTTTTCTCTGGACGAACCAACGACTTCGACAGCGACAATACCATTACCAGCATATTTAAGCGACTGGAATCGCCACGCTGCCTTCTGTGGGTAGGGGAGAGCGGCAGACATGCGATGCCCGTTAATGCTTCGTTCAATTTCCTTGTGTCGTTTCTTCTGCTTTGCACATGGCTTCCTTCGACACCTGGTGCTTTGATGATTGCGGAGTTGCCACTGGACCTGAAGTTCTCAGCTCCAATGGTGGATGAGTGGTGCCTTCCTTATCGACTAAACCCGCGCACCATCTACAGCTTTTGTCCGGACGAACCAACGACATCAAAAGCGACAGCACAATTACCGGTCTATTTAGGCGACTGGCATCGCCACGCCGCCATCAGCAGGCATGGGAGAGCGGCAGACGTGCGCTGACCGCTAATCACTCCATTCAATTTCATTGTGCAGTTTCTTCTGCTTGGCACATGGCTTCTTTCCAAACCTGGCGCTCTCACGACTGCGCAGTTGCCACTGAACCAGAAGTTCTCGGCGCAGTTGGTGGATGAGTGGCGCCTTCGTTATCGACTAACCCGGTCACCATGTAAAGTTTTTCTCCGGAAGAACCGACGACATCGACAGCGACAGCACAATTACCGGCCTATTTAGGCGATTGGCATCGCCACGCCGCCATCAGCAGGCATGGGAGAGCGGCAGACGTGCGCTGGCCGCTACTCACTCCGTTCAATTTCCTTGTGCAGTTTCTTCTGCTTGGCACATGGCTTCCTTCAACACCTCGCGCTCTGACGACTGCGCAGTTGCCACTGGACCTGAAGTTGGTGGCGCCGATGGGGGATGAATGGTGCCTTCGTTATCGACTGAACCCGGTCACCATCTACAATTTTTCTCCGGACGAACCAGCAACATCGACAGCGACAGCATCATTACCGGCCTACTTAGGCAACTGGAATCGCCACGCTGCCTTCAGTGCGCGCGGGATCGCGCCAGACATGCGCTGCCCGCTAATGCCTCCATTCAATTTCCTTGTTCAGTTTCTTCTGCTTGGCACATGGCTTCCTTCCAAACCTGGCGATTTGATGACTGCGCAGTTGCCACTGGACCAGAAGTTCTCGGCGCTGTTGGTGGATGAGTGGTGCTTTCGTTATCGAGCGAGCCCGGGCACCATCTACAGTTTTTCTCCGGACGAACCAACGACATCGACAGCGACAGCACCATTACCGGCCTATTTAAACGACTGGCATCGCCACCCTGCTTTCAGTGGGCACAGGAGAGCGCCAGACATGCGCTGCCCACTAATGCCTCCGTTCAATTTCCCTGTGCAGTTTCTTCTGCTTGGCACATGGCTTCCTTCGACACCTCGCGCTCTGACGACTGCGCAGTTGCCACTGGACCTGAAGTTCGCGGCGCCGATAGTGGATGAGTGGTGCCTTCGTTATCGAGTGAACCCAGGCACCATCTACAGCTTTTGTCCGGACGAACCAACGACATCGATCGCGACAGCACCGTTACCGGCCTATTTAAGGTACTGGCGTCGCCACGCTGCAATCAGTGGGCACGGGAGAGCGGCAGAAATGTGCTGGCCGCTAATCCCTCCGTTCAAATTCCTTGTGCAGTTTCTTTTGCTCTGCGCATGGTTTCCGTCCACACCTGGCGCACTGAAGACTGCGCAGTTGCCACCGGACCTGAAGTTCCCGGCGCCGATGGTGGATAAGTGTTGCCTTCGTTATCGAGTGAACCCGGGCGCCATCTACAGTTTTTCTCCGGAAGAACCAACGACTTCGACAGCGACAGTACCATTACCGGCCTACATAAGCGACTGGCATCGCCGCGCTGCCTTCAGTGGGCATGCGAGAGCAGCAGACATGCGATGGCCGCTAATGCCTCCGTTCAATTTTCTTGTGCAGTTTCTTCTGCTTTGCACATGGCTTCCTTCGACACCTGGCGTTTTGATGAGTGCGCAGTTGCCACTGGACTTGAAGTTCTTTGCGCCGATGGTGGATGAGTGGCGCCTTCGTTATCGAATCAACCCGGGCACTATCTACAGTTTTTCTTTGGACGAACCAATGTCTTCGACAGCGACAATACCATTACCAGCATATTTAGGCGACTGGCATCGCCACGCTGCTTTAAGTGGGCACGGGAGAGCGGCAGACATGCGCTGGCCGCTAATCCCTCCATTCAATTTCCTTGTGCAGTTTCTTCTGCTTGGCACATGGCTCCCTTGGATACCTTGTGCTTTGACGACTGCGCAGTTGCCACTGGACCTGAAGTTCTCGGCGCCGATGGTGGATGAGTGGTGCCATCGTTTACGACTGAGCCCGGGCACCATCTACAGTTTTTCTCTGGACGAACCAACGACATCGATAGCGACAGCACCATTACCGGCTTATTTAAGGTACTGGCGTCGCCACGCGGCCTTCAGTGGGCACGGCAGAGCGGAAGGCATGCGCTGGCCGCTAATCACTCCGTTCAATTTCTTTGTGCAGTTTCTTCTGCTTGGCACATGGCTTCCTTCGACACCTGGCGCATTGATGACTGCGCAGTTGCCACTGGACCTGAACTTCTCGGCGCCGATGGTGGATGAGTCGTGCCTTCGTTATCGACTAAACGCGGTCACCATCTAAAGTTTTTCTCCGAATGAACCAACGACATCGACAGCGACAGCACCAACACCGGCCTATTTAGGCGACATGCATCGCCACGCTGCCTTCAGTTGGCACGGCAGAGCGGCAGACATGCGCTGGCCGCTAATCCCTCCGTTCAATTTCCTTGTGCAGCTTCTTCTGCTTGGCGCATGGCTTGCTTCGTCACCTGGCGCTCTAACGACTGCGCAGTTGCCACTGGACCTAAAGTTCTCAACTCCGATGGTGGATGAGTGGTGCCTTCGTTATCGACTAAACCCGCGCACCATCTACAGCTTTTGTGCGGACAAACCAGCGACATCGATCGCGACAGCACCCTTACCAGCCTATTTCAGGAACTGGCGTCGCCACGCTGCAATCAGTGGGCACGGGAGAGCGGCAGACATGCGCTGGCCGCTAATCCCTCCGTTCAATTTCCTTGTGCAGTTTCTTCTGCTCTGCGCATGGCTTCCTTCCACACCTGGCGCATTGAAGACTGCGCAGTTGCCACTGGACGTGAAGTGCTCGGCGACAATGGGGGATGAGTGGTGCCTTCGTTATTGACGGAACCCGGGCACCATCTACAGTTTTTCTCCGGACGAACCAACAACATCGACAGCGACAGTACCATTACCAGCCTATTTAAGCGACTGGCATCGCCACGCTGCCTTCAATGGGCAGGGGAGAGCAGCAGACATGCGCTGGCCGCTAATGCCTCCGTTCAATTTCCTTGTGCAGCTTCTTCTGCTTTGCACATGGCTTCCTTCGACACCTGGCGATTTGACGAGTGCGCAGTTGCCACTGGACCTGACGTTCTCGGCGCCGATGGTGGATGAGTGTTGCCATCGATGTCGAGTGAATCCGGGCGCCATCTATAGTTTTTCTCTGGACGAACCAACGACTTCGACAGCGACAATACGATTACCAGCATATTTAGGCGACTGGAATCGCCACGCTGCCTTCTGTGGGTACGGGAGAGCGGCAGACATGCGATGCCCGTTAATGCTTCGTTCAATTTCCTTGTGTCGTTTCTTCTGCTTTGCACATGGCTTCCTTCGACACCTGGTGCTTTGATGATTGCGCAGTTGCCACTGGACCTGAAGTTCTCAGCGCCGATGGTGGATGAGTGGTGCCTTCGTTATCGACTAACCCGGGCTCCATGTACAGTTTTTCTCCGGAAGAACCAACGACATCGAAAGCGACAGCACAATTACCGGCCTATTTAGGCGACTGGCATCGCCACGCTGCCATCAGCAGGCATGGGAGAGCGGCAGGCGTGCGCTGGCCGCTAATGACTCCGTTCAATTTCTTTGTGTATTTTTTTCTGCTTGGCACAAGGCTTCCTTCGACACCTGGCGCATTGATGACTGCACAGTTGCCACTGGACCTGAAGTTCTCGGCGCCGATGGTGGATGAGTGGTGCCTTCGTTATCGAGTGAACCCACGCACCATCTACAGTTTTTGTCCGGACGAACCAACGACATCGAGAGCGACAGTACCATAACCGGCCTATTTATGGTATTCGCGTCGCCACACTGAAATCAGTAGGCACGGGAGAGCGGCAAACATGCGCTGGCCGCTAATCACTCCGTTCAATTTCTTTGCGCAGTTTCTTCTGCTTGGCTCTTGGCTTCCTTCGACACCTGGCGCTTTGATGACTGCACAGTTCCCACTCGAGCTGAAGTTCTCAGCGCCGATGGGGGATGAATGGTGCCTTCGTTATCTACTGAACCCGGTCACCATCTACAATTTTTCTCCGGACGAACCAACAACATCGACAGCGACAGCATCATTACCGGCCTACTTAGGCAACAGGAATCGCCACGCTGCCTTCAGTGCGCGCGGGATCGCGCCAGACATGCGCTGCCCGCTAATGCCTCCATTCAATTTCCTTGTTCAGTTTCTTCTGCTTGGCACATGGCTTCCTTCCAAACCTGGCGATTTGATGACTGCGCAGTTGCCACTGGACCAGAAGTTCTCGGCGCTGTTGGTGGATGAGTGGTGCTTTCGTTATCGAGGGAGACCGGGCACCATCTACAGTTTTTCTCCGGACGAAACAACGACATCGACAGCGACAGCACCATTACCGGCCTATTTAAACGACTGGCATCGCCACCCTGCTTTCAGTGGGCACAGGAGAGCGCCAGACATGCGCTGCCCACTAATGCCTCCGTTCAATTTCCCTGTGCAGTTTCTTCTGCTTGGCACATGGCTTCCTTCGACACCTCGCGCTCTGACGACTGCGCAGTTGCCACTGGACCTGAAGTTCGCGGCGCCGATAGTGGGTGAGTGGTGCCTTCGTTATCGAGTGAACCCAGGCACCATCTACAGTTTTTGTCCGGACGAACCAAGGACATCGACTGCGACAGCACCATTACCGGCCTATTTAGGCGACAGGCATCGCCACGCTGGCTTCAGTGGGCACGGGAGAGCGGCAGACATGCGCTGGCCGCTAATCCCTCCGTTCAATTTCCTTTTGCAGCTTCTTCTGCTTGGCGCATGGCTTCCTTGGTCACCTGGCGCTCTAACGACTGCGCAGTTGCCACTGGACCTGAAGTTCTCAGCTCCGATGGTGGATGAGTGGTGCCTTCGTTATCGACTAAAACGGCGCGCCATCTACAGCTTTTGTCCGGACGAACCAACGACATCGATCGCGACAGCACCCTTACCGGCCTATTTAAGGGACTGGCGTCGCCACGCTGCAATCAGTGGGCACGGGAAAGCGGCAGAAATGCGCTGGCCGCTAATCCCTCCGTTCAATTTCCTTGTGCAGTTTCTTTTGCTCTGCGCATGGTTTCCGTCCACACCTGGCGCATTGAAGACTGCGCAGTTGCCACCGGACCTGAAGTTCCCGGCGCCGATGGTGGATAAGTGTTGCCTTCGTTATCGAGTGAACCCGGGCGCCATCTAAAGTTTTTCTCCGGAAGAACCAACGACTTCGAAGGCGACAGTACCATTACCGGCCTATATAAGCGACTGGCATCGCCGCGCTGCCTTCAGTGGGCATGCGAGAGCAGCAGACATGCGATGGCCGCTAATGCCTCCGTTCAATTTTCTTGTGCAGTTTCTTCTGCTTTGCACACGGCTTCCTTCGACACCTGGCGTTTTGATGTGTGCGCAGTTGCCACTGGACCTGAAGTTCTTGGCGCCGATGGTGGATGAGTGGCGCCTTCGTTATCGAATCGACCCGGGCACTATCTACAGTTTTTCTTTGGACGAACCAATGTCTTCGACAGCGACAATACCATTACCAGCATATTTAAGCGACTGGCATCGCCACGCTGCTTTCAGTGGGCACGGGAGAGCGGCAGACATGCGCTGGCCGCTAATCCCTCCATTCAATTTCCTTCTGCAGTTTCTTCTGCTTGGCACATGGCTCCCTTGGATACCTTGTGCTTTGACGACTGCGCAGTTGCCACTGGACCTGAAGTTGTCGGCGCCGATGGTGGATGAGTGGTGCCATCGTTTTCGACTGAGCCCGGGCACCATCTACAGTTTTTCTCTGGACGAACCAACGACATCGACAGCGACAGCACCATTACCGGCCCATTAAAATGACTGGCATTGCCACGCTGCCTTCAGTTCGCAAGGAGAGCGGCAGACATGCGCTGGCCGCAAATCCCTCCGTTCAATTTCCTTGTGCAGCTTCTTCTGCTAGGCGCATGTCTTCCTTCGTCTCCTGGCGCTCTAACGGCTGCGCAGTTGCCACTGGACCTGAAGTTCTCAGCTCCGATGGTGGATGAGTTTTGCCTTCGTTATCGAAAAACCCGCGCACCATCTACAGCTTTTGTCCGGACGAACCGACGGCATCGATTGCGACAGCACCCTTACCGGCCCATTTAAGGTACTGGCGTCGCCACGCTGCAATCAGTAGGAACGGGAGAGCGGCAGACATGCGCTGGCCGCTAATCCCTCCGTTCAATTTCCTTGTGCAGTTTCTTCTGCTTGGCACAAGGCTTCCTTCGACACCTGGCGCATTGATGACTGCACAGTTCCCACTCGAGCTGAAGTTCTCAGCGCCGATGGGGGATGAATGGTGCCTTCGTTATCTACTGAACCCGGTCACCATCTACAATTTTTCTCCGGACGAACCAACAACATCGACAGCGACAGCATCATTACCGGCCTACTTAGGCAACAGGAATCGCCACGCTGCCTTCAGTGCGCGCGGGATCGCGCCAGACATGCGCTGCCCGCTAATGCCTCCATTCAATTTCCTTGTTCAGTTTCTTCTGCTTGGCACATGGCTTCCTTCCAAACCTGGCGATTTGATGACTGCGTAGTTGCCACTGGACCAGAAGTTCTCGGCGCTGTTGGTGGATGAGTGGTGCTTTCGTTATCGAGGGAGACCGGGCACCATCTACAGTTTTTCTCCGGACGAAACAACGACATCGACAGCGACAGCACCATTACCGGCCTATTTAAACGACTGGCATCGCCACCCTGCTTTCAGTGGGCACAGGAGAGCGCCAGACATGCGCTGCCCACTAATGCCTCCGTTCAATTTCCCTGTGCAGTTTCTTCTGCTTGGCACATGGCTTCCTTCGACACCTCGCGCTCTGACGACTGCGCAGTTGCCACTGGACCTGAAGTTCGCGGCGCCGATAGTGGGTGAGTGGTGCCTTCGTTATCGAGTGAACCCAGGCACCATCTACAGTTTTTGTCCGGACGAACCAAGGACATCGACTGCGACAGCACCATTACCGGCCTATTTAGGCGACAGGCATCGCCACGCTGGCTTCAGTGGGCACGGGAGAGCGGCAGACATGCGCTGGCCGCTAATCCCTCCGTTCAATTTCCTTGTGCAGCTTCTTCTGCTTGGCGCATGGCTTCCTTGGTCACCTGGCGCTCTAACGACTGCGCAGTTGCCACTGGACCTGAAGTTCTCAGCTCCGATGGTGGATGAGTGGTGCCTTCGTTATCGACTAAAACGGCGCGCCATCTACAGCTTTTGTCCGGACGAACCAACGACATCGATCGCGACAGCACCCTTACCGGCCTATTTAAGGGACTGGCGTCGCCACGCTGCAATCAGTGGGCACGGGAAAGCGGCAGAAATGCGCTGGCCGCTAATCCCTCCGTTCAATTTCCTTGTGCAGTTTCTTTTGCTCTGCGCATGGTTTCCGTCCACACCTGGCGCATTGAAGACTGCGCAGTTGCCACCGGACCTGAAGTTCCCGGCGCCGATTGTGGATAAGTGTTGCCTTCGTTATCGAGTGAACCCGGGCGCCATCTAAAGTTTTTCTCCGGAAGAACCAACGACTTCGAAGGCGACAGTACCATTACCGGCCTATATAAGCGACTGGCATCGCCGCGCTGCCTTCAGTGGGCATGCGAGAGCAGCAGACATGCGATGGCCGCTAATGCCTCCGTTCAATTTTCTTGTGCAGTTTCTTCTGCTTTGCACATGGCTTCCTTCGACACCTGGCGTTTTGATGTGTGCGCAGTTGCCACTGGACCTGAAGTTCTTGGCGCCGATGGTGGATGAGTGGCGCCTTCGTTATCGAATCGACCCGGGCACTATCTACAGTTTTTCTTTGGACGAACCAATGTCTTCGACAGCGACAATACCATTACCAGCATATTTAAGCGACTGGCATCGCCACGCTGCTTTCAGTGGGCACGGGAGAGCGGCAGACATGCGCTGGCCGCTAATCCCTCCATTCAATTTCCTTCTGCAGTTTCTTCTGCTTGGCACATGGCTCCCTTGGATACCTTGTGCTTTGACGACTGCGCAGTTGCCACTGGACCTGAAGTTGTCGGCGCCGATGGTGGATGAGTGGTGCCATCGTTTTCGACTGAGCCCGGGCACCATCTACAGTTTTTCTCTGGACGAACCAACGACATCGACAGCGACAGCACCATTACCGGCCCATTAAAATGACTGGCATTGCCACGCTGCCTTCAGTTCGCAAGGAGAGCGGCAGACATGCGCTGGCCGCAAATCCCTCCGTTCAATTTCCTTGTGCAGCTTCTTCTGCTAGGCGCATGTCTTCCTTCGTCTCCTGGCGCTCTAACGGCTGCGCAGTTGCCACTGGACCTGAAGTTCTCAGCTCCGATGGTGGATGAGTTTTGCCTTCGTTATCGAAAAACCCGCGCACCATCTACAGCTTTCGTCCGGACGAACCGACGGCATCGATTGCGACAGCACCCTTACCGGCCCATTTAAGGTACTGGCGTCGCCACGCTGCAATCAGTAGGAACGGGAGAGCGGCAGACATGCGCTGGCCGCTAATCCCTCCGTTCAATTTCCTTGTGCAGTTTCTTCTGCTCTGCGCATGGCTTCCTTCCACACCTGGCGCATTGAAGACTGCGCAGTTGCCACTGGACCTGAAGTTCCCGCGCCGATGGTGGATAAGTGGTGCCTTCGTTATCGAGTGAACCCGGGCGCCATCTAGAGTTTTTCTCCGGACGCACCAACGACTTCGACAGGGACAGTACCATTACCGGCCTATTTAAGCGACTGGCATCGCCACGCTGCCTTCAATGGGCAGGGGAGAGCAGCAGACATGCGCTGGCCGCTAATCCCCCGGTTAAATTTCCTTGTGCAGCTTCTTCTGCTGGGTGCATGGTTTCCTTCGACACCTGGCGTTTTGTCGAGGGCGCAGTTGCCACTGGACCTGAAGTTCTCGGCGCCGATGGTGGATGAGTGGCGCCTTAGTTATCGACTCAACCGGGGCACTATCTACAGTTTTTCTCCGGACGAACCAACGTCATCGACTGCGACAGCACCATTACCAGCCTCTTTAGGCGACTGGCATCGCCCCGCTGCCTTCAGTGCGCACGGGAGAGCAACAGACATGCGCTGGCCGCTAATTCCTGCGTTCAATTTCCTTGTGCAGCTTCTTCTGCTTTGCACATGGCTTCCTTCGAAACCTGGCGATTTGACGAGTGCGCAGTTGCCACTGGACCTGAAGTTCACGGCGCCAATGGTGGATGAGTGGTGCCATCGAGATCGAGTGAACCCGGGCACCATCTATAGTTTTTCCCTGGACGAACCAACGACTTCGACAGCGACAATACCATTACCAGCATATTTAAGCGACTGGAATCACCACGCTGCCTTCAGTGGGCACGGAAGAGCGGCAGACATGCGATGGCCGTTAATGCTTCATTCAATTTCCTCGTGTCGTTTCTTCTGCTTTGCACATGGCTTCCTTCTACACCTGGTGCTTTGATGATTGCACAGTTGCCACTGGACCTGAAGTTCTCAGCGCCGATGGTGGATGAGTGGTGCCTTCGTTATCGACTAACCCGGGCTCCATGTACAGTTTTTCTCCGGAAGAACCAACGACATCGAAAGCGACAGCACAATTACCGGCCTATTTAGGCGACTGGCATCGCCACGCTGCCATCAGCAGGCATGGGAGAGCGGCAGGCGTGCGCTGGCCGCTAATGACTCCGTTCAATTTCTTTGTGTATTTTTTTCTGCTTGGCACAAGGCTTCCTTCGACACCTGGCGCATTGATGACTGCACAGTTGCCACTGGACCTGAAGTTCTCGGCGCCGATGGTGGATGAGTGGTGCCTTCGTTATCGAGTGAACCCACGCACCATCTACAGTTTTTGTCCGGACGAACCAACGACATCGAGAGCGACAGTACCATAACCGGCCTATTTATGGTATTCGCGTCGCCACACTGAAATCAGTAGGCACGGGAGAGCGGCAAACATGCGCTGGCCGCTAATCACTCCGTTCAATTTCTTTGCGCAGTTTCTTCTGCTTGGCTCTTGGCTTCCTTCGACACCTGGCGCTTTGCACAGTTCCCACTCGACCTGAAGTTCTCAGCGCCGATGGGGGATGAATGGTGCCTTCGTTATCGACTGAACCCGGTCACCATCTACAATTTTTCTCCGGACGAACCAACAACATCGACAGCGACAACATCATTACCGGCCTACTTAGGCAACTGGAATCGCCACGCTGCCTTCAGTGTGCGCGGGAGAGCGACAGACATGCGCTGCCCGCTAATGCCTCCATTCAATTTCCTTATTCAGTTTCTTCTGCTTGGCACATGGCTTCCTTCCAAACCTGGCGATTTGATGACTGCGCAGTTGCCACTGGACCAGAAGTTCTCGGCGCTGTTGGTTGATGAGTGGTGCTTTCGTTATCGAGTGAGCCCGGGCACCATCTACAGTTTTTCTCCGGATGAACCAACGACATCGACAGGGACAGTACCATTACCGGCCTATTTAAGCGACTGGCATCGCCACGCTGCCTTCAATGGTTAATCCCCCGGTTAAATTTCCTTGTGCAGCTTCTTCTGCTGGGTGCATGGTTTCCTTCGACACCTGGCGTTTTGTCGAGGGCGCAGTTGCCACTGCACCTGAAGTTCTCGGCGCCGATGGTGGATGAGTGGCGCCTTAGTTATCGACTCAACCCGGGCACTATCTACAGTTTTTCTCCGGACGAACCAACGTCATCGACTGCGACACCACCATTACCAGCCTCTTTAGGCGACTGGCATCGCCCCGCTGCCTTCAGTGTGCACGGGAGAGCAACAGACATGCGCTGGCCGCTAATTCCTGCGTTCAATTTCCTTGTGCAGCTTCTTCTGCTTTGCACATGGCTTCCTTCGACACCTGGCGATTTGACGAGTGCGCAGTTGCCACTGGACCTGAAGTTCTCGGCGCCGATGGTGGATGAGTGGTGCCATCGATGTCGAGTGAACCCGGGCACCATCTATAGTTTTTCTCTGGACGAACCAACGACTTCGACAGCGACAATACCATTACCAGCATATTTAAGCGACTAGAATCGCCACGCTGCCTTCAGTGGGCACGGAAGAGCGGCAGACATGCGATGGCCGTTAATGCTTGATTCAATTTCCTTGTGTCGTTTCTTCTGCTTTGCACATGGCTTCCTTCGACACGTGACGCTTTGATGACTGCACAGGTACCACTGGACCTGAAGTTCTCGGCGCTGATGTTGGATGAGTTCCGCCTTCGTTATCGACTCAACCCGGGCACTATCTACAGTTTTTCTCCGGACGAACCAACGACATCGACTGCGACAGCACCATTACCGGCCTCTTTAGGCGACTGGCATCGCCACGCTGCCTTCAGTGCGCACGGGAGAGCAGCAGACATGCGCTGGCCGCTAATGCCTCCGTTCAATTTCCTTGTGCAGCTTCTTCTGCTTTCCACATGGCTTCCTTCGACACCTGGCGATTTGACGAGTGCGCAGTTGCCACTGGACCTGAAGTTCTCGGCGCCGATGGTGGATGAGTGGTGCCATCGATGTCGAGTGAACCCGGGCGCCATCTATAGTTTTTCTCTGGACGAACCAACGACTTCGACAGCGACAATACCATTACCAGCATATTTAAGCGACTGGAATCACCACGCTGCCTTCAGTGGGCACGGGAGAGCGGCAGACATGCGATGGCCGTTAATGCTTCGTTCAATTTCCTTGTGTCGTTTCTTCTGCTTTGCAGATGACTTCCTTCGACACCTGACGCTTTGATGACTGCGCAGGTACCACTGGACCTGAAGTTCTCGGCGCCGATGTTGGATGAGTTCCGCCTTCGTTATCGACTCAACACGGGCACTATCTACAGTTTTTCTCCGGACGAACCAACGACATCGACTGCGACAGCACCATTACCGGCCTCTTTAGGCGACTGGCATCGCCACGCTGCCTTCAGTGCGCACGGGAGAGCAGCAGACATGCGCTGGCCGCTAATGCCTCCGTTCAATTTCCTTGTGCAGCTTCTTCTGCTATGCACATGGCTTCCTTCGACACCTGGCGATTTGACGAGTGCGCAGTTGCCACTGGACCTGAAGTTCTCGGCGCCGATGGTGGATGAATGGTGCCATCGATGTCGAGTGAACCCAGGCCCCATCTATAGTTTTTCTCTGGACGAACCAACGACTTCGACAGCGACAATACCATTACCAGCATATTTAAGCGACTGGAATCGCCACGCTGCCTTCTGTGGGTACGGGAGAGCGGCAGACATGCGATGCCCGTTAATGCTTCGTTCAATTTCCTTGTGTCGTTTCTGCTGCTTTGCACATGGCTTCCTTCGACACCTGGTGCTTTGATGATTGCGCAGTTGCCACTGGACCTGAAGTTCTCAGCGCCGATGGTGGATGAGTGGTGCCTTCGTTATCGAGTGAACCCACGCACCATCTACAGTTTTTGTCCGGACGAACCAACGACATCGAGAGCGACAGTACCATAACCGGCCTATTTATGGTATTGGCGTCGCCACACTGAAATCAGTTTGCACGGGAGAGCGGCAAACATGCGCTGGCCGCTAATCACTCCGTTCAATTTCCTTGTGCAGTTTCTTCTACTCTGCACATGGCATCCATCCCCACCTGGCACATTGAAGACTGAACAGTTGCCACTTGACCTGAAATTCCCGGCGCCGATCGTGGATGAGTGGCGCCTTCGTTATCGACTGAACCCGGGCTCCATCTACAGTTTTTCTCCGGACGAACCAACGACATCGACTGCGACAGCACGATTACCGGCCTATTTAAGCGACTGGCATAGCCACGCTGCCTTCAGTTGGCACGAGAGAGCGGCAGACATGCGCTGGCGCTAATCCCTCCGTTCAATTTCCTTGTGCAGCTTCTTCTGCTAGGCGCATGGCTTCCTTCGTCTCCTGGCGCTCTAACGACTGCTCAGTTACCACTGCACCTGACGTTCTCAGCTCCAATGGTGGATGAGTGGTGCCTTCATTATCGACTAAACCCGCGCACCATCTACAGCTTTTGTCCGGACGAACCAACGACATCAAAAGCGACAGTACCCTTACCAGCCTATTTAAGGTACTGGCGTCGCCACGCTGCAATCAGTAGGCACGGGAGAGCGTCAGACATGCGCTGGCCGCTAATCCCTCCGTTCAATTTCCTTGTGCAGCTTCTTCTGCTAGGCGCATGGCTTCCTTCGTCTCCTGGCGCTCTAACGACTGCTCAGTTGCCACTGGACCTGAAGTTCTTAGCTCCAATGGTGGATGAGTGGTGCCTTCCTTATCGACTAAACCCGCGCACCATCTACAGCTTTTGTCCGGACGAACCAACGATATCAAAAGCGACAGCACAATTACCGGTCTATTTAAGGTACTGGCGTCGCCACGCTGCAATCAGTGGGCACGGGAGAGCGGCAGACATGCGCTGGCCGCTATTCACTCCGTTCAATTTCCTTGTGCACTTTGTTCTGCTTGGCACATGGCTTCCTTCGACACCTGACGCTTTGATGACTG
Source organism: Dermacentor variabilis (assembly GCF_050947875.1). Lineage (NCBI taxonomy): Eukaryota > Metazoa > Arthropoda > Arachnida > Ixodida > Ixodidae > Dermacentor > Dermacentor variabilis. Next base: position 195,562,094 of record NC_134572.1, on the reverse strand, counting down.
CGCAGTTGTCACAGGACCTGAAGTTCTCGGCGCCGATGGTGGATAAGTGGTGCCATCGTTTTCGACTGAGCCCGGGCACCATCTAAAGTTTTTCTCCAGATGAACCAACGACATCGATAGCGACAGCACCATTACCGCCTTATTTAAGGTACTGGCGTCGCCACGCGGCCTTCAGTGGGCACGTGAGAGCGGAAGGCATGCGCTGGCCGCTTATCACTCCGTTCAATTTCTTTGTGCAGTTTCTTCTGCTTGGCACGTGGCTTCCTTCGACAGCTGACGCTATGATGACTGCGCAGTTGCCACTGGGCGTGACGTTCTCGGCGCCGATGGTGGATGAGTGGTGCCTTCGTTATCGACTGAGCCCGGGCACCATCTACAGTTTTTCTCCGGATGAACCAACGACATCGATACCGACAGCACCACTACCGGCTTATTTAAGGTACTGCCGTCGCCACGCTGCCGTCAGTGGGCACGGGAGAGCGGCAGGCATGCGCTGGACGTTAATCACTCCGTTCAATTTTTGTGCAGTTTCTTCTGCTTAGCACATGGCTTCCTTCGACACCTGGCGCTCTAACGACTGCGCAGTTGCCACTGGACCTGAAGTTCTCAGCTCCGATGGTGGATGAGTGGTGCCTTCGTTATCGACTAAACCCGCGCACCATCTACAGCTTTTCTCCGGACGAACCAGCGACATCGATCGCGACAGCACCCTTACCGGCCTACTTAAGGTACTGCCGTCGCCACGCGGCCTTCAGTGGGCACGGGAGAGCGGAAGGCATGCGCTGGCCGCTTATCACTCCGTTCAATTTCTTTGTGCGGTTTCTTCTGCTTGGCACATGGCTTCCTTCGACACCTGGCGCTTTGATGACTGCGCAGTTGCCACTGAACCTGAAGTTCTTGGCGCCGATGGTGGATGAGTCGTGCCTTCATTATTGATTGAACCCGGGCGCCATCTACAGTTTTTCTCCGGACGAAACAATGACTTCGACAGCGACAGAACCATTACCGGCCTATTTTAGCGACTGGCATCGCCACGCTGCCTTCAGTGCGCACGGGAGAGCGGAAGACATGCGATGGCCGCTAATGCCTGCATTCAATTTCCTAGTTCAGTTTTTTCTGCTTGGCACATGGCTTCCTTCCGAACCTGGCGCTCTGACGATTGCGCAGTTGCCACTGGACCAGAAGTTCTCGGCGCCGATGGCGGATGAGTGGTGCCTTCGTTATCGAGTGAGCCCGGCCACCATCTACAGTTTTTTTCCGGACGAACCAACGACATCGACAGCGACAGCACCTTTACCGGCCTATTTAAACGACTGGCATTGCCACGCTGCCTTCAGTTGGCACGGGAGAGCGGCAGACATGCGCTGGCCGCTAATCCCTCCGTTCAATTTCCTTGTGCAGCTTCTTCAGCTAGGCGCATGGCTTCCTTCATCTCCTGGCGCTCTAACGACTGCGCAGTTGCCACTGGACCTGAAGTTCTCAGCTCCGATGGTGGATGAGTGGTGCCGTCGTTATCGACTAAACCCGCGCTCCATCTACAGCTTTTGTCCGGACGAACCAACGACATCGATAGCGACAGCAGCCTTATCGGCCTATTTAAGGTACTGTCGTCGCCACGCTGCAATCAGTGGGCACGGGAGAGCGGCAGACATGCGCTGGCCGCTAATCCCTCCGTTCAATTTCCTTGTGCAGTTTCTTTTGCTCTGCGCATGGTTTCCTTCGACACCTGGCGATTTGATGACTCCGCAGTTGCCACTGGACCTGAAGTTCTCGGCTCCGATGGTGAATGAGTCATGCCTTCGTTATCGACTAAACGCGGTCACCATCTAATGTTTTTCTCCGTATGAACCAACGACATCCACAGCGACAGCACCAATACCGGCCTATTTAAGCGACAGGCATCGCCACGCTGCCATCAGTTGGCACGGGAGAGCGGAAGGCATGCGCTGGCCGCTAATCACTCCGTTCAATTTCTTTGTGCAGTTTCTTCTGCTTGGCACATGGCTTTCTTCGACACCTGGCGCTTTGATGACTCCGCAGTTGCCACTGGACCTGAAGTTCTCGGCTCCGATGGTGAATGAGTCGTGCCTTCGTTATCGACTAAACGCGGTCACCATCTAAAGTTTTTCTCCGTATGAACCAACGACATCGACAGCGACAGCACCAATACCGGTCTATTTAAGCGACAGGCATCGCCACGCTGCCTTCAGTTGGCACGGGAGAGCGGCAGACATGCGCTGGCCGCTAATCCCTCCGTTCAATTTCCTTGTGCAGCTTCTTCTGCTAGGCGCATGGCTTCCTTCATCTCCTGGCGCTCTAACGATTGCGCAGTTGCCACTGGACCTGAAGTTCTCAGCTCCGATGGTGGATGAGTGGTGCCTTCGTTATCGACTAAACCCGCGCTCCATCTACAGCTTTTGTCCGGACGAACCAACGACATCGATAGAGACAGCACCCTTATCGGCCTATTTAAGGTACTGCCGTCGCCACGCTGCAATCAGTGGGCACGGGAGAGCGGCAGACATGCGCTGGCCGCTAATCCCTCCGTTCAATTTCCTTGTGCAGTTTCTTCTGCTTGGCACATGGCTCCCTTGGATACCTTGTGCTTTGACGACTGCGCAGTTGCCACTGGACCTGAAGTTCTCGGCGACGACGGGGGATGAGTGGTGCCTTCGTTATCGAGTGAACCCGTGCGCCATCTACAGTTTTTCTCCAGAGGAGCCAACGACTTCGACAGCAACAGTACCATTACCGGCCCATTTAAGCGACTGGCATCGCCACGCTGCCTTCAGTGGGCGCGCGAGAGCAGCAGACATGCGATGGCCGCTAATGCCTCCTTTCAATTTCCTTGTGTCGTTTCTTCTGCTTTGCACATGGCTTCCTTCGACACCTGGCGTTTTGACGAGTGCGCAGTTGCCACTGGACCTGAAGTTCTCGGCGCCGATGGTGGATGAGTGGTGCCATCGTTTTCGACTGAGCCCGGGCACCATCTACAGTTTTTCTCCGGACGAACCAACAAGATCGACAGCGACAGCACCATTACCGGCCTATTTAGGCGACTGGCATCGCCACGCTGCCTTGAGTGGGCACGGGAGAGCGCCAGACATGCGCTGCCCGAAACTGCCTATTCAATTTCCTTGTTCAGTTTTTTCTGCTTGGCACATGGCTTCCTTCCAAACCTGGCGCTCTGACGACTGCGCAGTTGCCACTGGACCTGAAGTTCTCGGCGCTGATGGCGGATGATTGGTGCCCTCGTTATCGAGTGAGCCCGGGCACCATCTACAGTTTTTTTAGGACGAACCAGCGACATCGACAGCGACAGCACCATTTCCGGCCTACTTAAACGACTGGCATTGCCACGCTGCCTTCAGTTGGCACGGGAGAGCGGCAGACATGCGCTGGCCGCTAATCCCTCCGTTCATTTTCCTTGTGCAGCTTCTTCTGCTAGGCACATAGCTTCCTTCGTCTCCTGGCGCTCTAACGACTGCGCAGTTGCCACTAGACCTGAAGTTCTCAGCGCCGATGGTGGATGAGTGGCGCCTTCGTTATCGATTCAACCCGGGCACTATGTACAGTTTTTCTCCGGAGGACCCAACGACATCGAGTGCGACAGCACCATTACCGGCCTATTTAGGCTACTGGCATCGCCACGATGCCTTCAGTAGGCACGAGAGAGCGGCAAACATGCGCTGGCGGCTAATCCCTCCATTCAATTTCCTTGTGCAGTTTCTTCTGCTTGGCACATGGCTCCCTTGGATACCTTGTGCTTTGACGACTGCGCAGTTGCCACTGGACCTGAAGTTCTCGGCGCCAATGGGGGATGAGTGGTGCCTTCGTTATTGACTGAACACGGGCCCCATCTACAGTTTTTCTCCGGACGAACAAACAACATCGACAGCGAGAGCACCATTACCGGCCTATTTAGGCGACTGGCATCGCCACGCTGCCTTCAGTGGGCACGGGAGAGCGCCAGACATGCGCTGCCCGCAAATGCCTGCATTCAATTTCCTTGTTCAGTTTTTTCTCCTTGGCACATGGCTTCCTTCCAAACCTGACGCTCTGACGACTGCGCAGTTGCCACTGGACCAGAAGTTCTCGGCGCCGATGGCGGATGATTGGTGCCTTCGTTATCGAGTGAGCCCGGCCAACATCTACAGTTTTTTTCCCGACGAACCAACGACATCGACAGCGACAGCACCATTACCGGCCTATTTAAACGACTGGCATTGCCACGCTGCAATCCGTAGACACGGGAGAGCGGCAGACATGCGCTGGCCGCTAATCCCTCCGTTCAATTTCCTTGTGCAGTTTCTTCTGCTCTGCACATGGCTTCCTTCGACACCTGGCACTTTGACGACTGCGCAGTTGCCACTGGACTTGAAGTTCCCGGCGCCGATGGTGGATAAGTGGTGCCTTCGTTATCGAGTAAACCCGGGCGCCATCTACAGTTTTTCTCCGGACGCCAACGACTTCGACAGCGACAGTACAATTACCGGCCTATTTAAGCGACTGGTATCGCCACGCTGCCTTCAGTGGGCAGGGGAGAGTAGCAGACATGCGATGGCTGCTAATGCCTCCGTTCAATTTCCTTGTGCAGTTTCTTCTGCTTTGCTCATGGCTTCCTTCGACAGCTGGCGTTTTGACGAGTGCGCAGTGGCCACTGGACCTGAAGTTCTCGGCGCCGATGGTGGATGAGTGGTGCCATCGATATCGAGTGAACCAGGGCCCCATCGATAGGTTTTCTCTGGACGAACCAACAACTTCAACAGCGACAATACCATTACCAGCTTATTTAAGCGACTGGAATCGCCACGCTGCCTTCAGTAGGCACGAGAGAGCGGCAGACCTGCGCTGGGCGCTAATCACTCCATTCAATTTCCTTGTGCAGTTTGTTTTGCTTGGCACATGGCTTCCTTCAACCTCTGACGCTTTGATGACTGCACAGTTGCCACTGGACCCGAAGTTCTCGGCGCCGATGGTGGATGAGTGGTGCCATCGTTTTCGACTGAGCCCGGGCACCATCTACAATTTTTCTCCGGACGAACCAACGACATCGATAGCGACAGCACCATTACCAGCCTATTTAAGGTACTGGCGTCGCCACGCTGCAATCAGTAGGCACGGGAGAACAGCAGACATGCGATGGCCGTTAATGCCTCCGTTCAATTTCCTTGTGTCGTTTCTTCTGCTTTCCACATGGCTTCCTTCGACACCTGGCGTTTTGACGAGTGCGCAGTTGGCACTGGACCTGAAGTTCTCGGCTCTGATGGTGGATGAGTGGCGCCTTCGTTATCGACTGAATCCAGGCACCATCTACCGTTTTTCTCCGGGCGAACCAAAGACATCGACTGCGACAGCACCATTACCGGCCTATTTAGGCGACTGGCATCGCCACGCTGCCTTCAGTGGGCACGGGAGAGCGGCAGACATGCGCTGGCTGCTGATCGCTCCATTTGATTTCCTTGTGCAGTTTCTTCTCTAACGACTGCGCAGTTGCCACTGGACCTGAAGTTCTCAGCTCCGATGGTGGATGAGTGGTGCCTTCGTTATCGACTAAACCCGCGCTTCATCGACAGCTTTTGTCCGGACAAACCAACGACATCGATAGCGACAACACCCTTATCGGCCTACTTAAGGTACTGGCGTCGCCACGCTGCAATCAGTAGGCACGGGAGAGCAGCAGACATGCGATGGCCGCTAATGCCTCCGTTCAATTTCCTTGTGCAGTTTCTTCTGCTTTGCTCATTACTTCCTTCGACACCTGGCGCATTGAAGACTGCGCAGTTGCCACTGGACCTGAAGTTCTCAGCTCCGATTGTGGATGAGTGGTGCCTTCGTTATCGACTAAACCCGCGCACCATCTACAGCTTTTGTCCGGACGAACCACCGACATCGATAGCGACAGCACCCTTACCGGCCCATTTAAGGTACTGGCGTCGCCACGCTGCAATCCGTAGGCACGGGATAGCGACAGACATGCGCTGGCCGCTAATCCCTCCGTTCATTTTCCTTGTGCAGCTTCTTCTACTAGGCACATAGCTTCCTTCGTCTCCTGGCGCTCTAACGACTGCACAGTTGCCACTGGACCTGAAGTTCTCAGCTCCGATTGTGGATGAGTGGTGCCTTCGTTATCGACTAAACCCGCGCACCATCTACAGCTTTTGTCCGGACGAACCAACGACATCGCTGGCGACAGTACAATTACCGGCCTATTTAAGCGACTGGCATCGCCACGCTGCCTTCAGTGGGCAGGGGAGAGCAGCAGACATGCGATGGCCGCTAATGCCTCCGTTCAATTTGCTTGTGCAGTTTCTTCTGCTTTGCTCATGGCTTCCTTCGACTCTTGGCGTTTTGACGAGTGCGCAGTTGCCACTGGACCTGAAGTTCTCGGCGCCGATGGTGGATGAGCGGCGCCATCGATGTCGAGTGAACCCGGGCCCCATCTATAGTTTTTCTCTGGACGAACCAACGACATCGACTGCGACAGCACGATTACCGGCCTATTTAGGCGACTGGAATCGCCACGCTGCCTTCAGTGGGCACGGGAGAGCGGCAAACATGCGCTGGCCGCTAATCCCTCCATTCAATTTCCTTGTGCAGTTTCTTCTACTCTGCACATGGCTTACATCCCCACCTGGCGCATTGAAGACTGCGCAGTTGCCATTGGACCTGAAATTCCCGGCGCCGATGGTGGATGAGTGGCGCCTTCGTTATCGACTGAACTCGGGCACCATCTACAGTTTTTCTCTGGACGAACCAACGACATCGACTGCGACAGCACGATTACCGGCCTATTTAGGCGACTGGCATCGCCACGCAGCCTTCAGTGGGCACGGGAGAGCGGCAAACATGCGCTGGCGGCTAATCCCTCCATTCAATTTCCTTGTGCAGTTTGTTCTGCTTGGCACATGGCTCCCTTGGATACCTTGTGCTTTGACGACTGCGCAGTTGCCACTGGACCTGAAGTTCTCGGCGCCAATGGGGGATGAGTGGTGCCTTCGTTATTGACTGAACCCGGGCCCCATCTACAGTTTTTCTCCGGACGAACCAACAACATCGACAGCGAGAGCACCATTACCGGCCTATTTAGGCGACTGGCATCGCCACGCTGCCTTCAGTGGGCACGAGAGAGCGCCAGACATGCGCTGCCCGCAAATGCCTGCATTCAATTTCCTTGTTCAGTTTTTTTCTCCTTGGCACATGGCTTCCTTCCAAACCTGACGCTCTGACGACTGCGCAGTTGCCACTGGACCAGAAGTTCTCGGCGCCGATGGCGGATGATTGGTGCCTTCGTTATCGAGTGAGGCCGGCCAACATCTACAGTTTTTTTCCCGACGAACCAACGACATCGACAGCGACAGCACCATTACCTGCCTATTTAAGCGACTGGTATCGCCACGCTGCCTTCAGTGGGCAGGGGAGAGCAGCAGACATGCGATGGCTGCTAATGCCTCCGTTCAATTTCCTTGTGCAGTTTCTTCTGCTTTGCTCATGGCTTCCATCCCCACCTGGCGCATTGAAGACTGCGCAGTTGCCACTGGACCTGAAATTCCCGGCGCCGATGGTGGATGAGTGGCGCCTTCGTTATCGACTGAACCCGGACACCATCTACAGTTTTTCTCCGGACGAACCAACGACATCTACTGCGACAGCACGATTACCGGCCTATTTAGGCGACTGGCATCGCCACGCTGCCTTCAGTGGGCACGGGAGAGCGGCAAACATGCGCTGGCCGCTAATCCCTCCATTCAATTTCCTTGTGCAGTTTCTTCTGCTTGGCACATGGCTCCCTTGGATACCTTGTGCTTTGACGACTGCGCAGTTGCCACTGGACCTGAAGTTCTCGGCGCCAATGGGGGATGACTGGTGCCTTCGTTATTGACTGAACCCGGGCACCATCTACAGTTTTTCTCCGGACGAACCAACAACATCGACAGCGAGAGCACCATTACCGGCCTATTTAGGCGACTGGCATCGCCACGCTGCCTTCAGTGGGCACGGGAGAGCGCCAGACATGCGCTGCGCGCAAATGCCTGCATTCAATTTGCTTGTTCAGTTTTTCTGCTTAGCACATGGCTTCCTTCCACACCTGGCGCTCTGACGACTGCGCAGTTGCCACTGGACCAGAAGTTCTCGGCGCCGATGGCGGATGATTGGTGCCTTCGTTATCGAGTGAGCCCGGCCACCATCTACAGTTTTTTTCCCGACGAACCAACGACATCGACAGCGACAGCACCATTACCAGCCTATTTACACGACTGGCATTGCCACGCTGCCTTCAGTTGGCGCGGGAGAGCGGCAGACATGCGCTGGCCGCTAATCCCTCCGTTCAATTTCCTTGTGCAGCTTCTTCTACTAGGCGCATGGCTTCCTTCGTCTCCTGGCGCTCTAACGACTGCGCAGTTGCCACTGGACCTGAAGTTCTCAGCTCCGATTGTGGATGAGTGGTGCCTTCGTTATCGACTAAATCCGCGCGCCATCTACAGCATATGTCCGGAAGAATCAACGACATCGATAGCGACATCACCCTTACGGGCCCATTTAAGGTACTGGTGTCACCACGCTGCAATCTGTAGGCACGGGAGAGCAGCAGACATGCGATGGCCGCTAATGCCTCCGTTCAATTTCCTTGTGCAGTTTCTTCTGCTTTGCTCATGGCTTCCTTCGACACCTGGCGTTTTGACGAGTGCGCAGTTGCCACTGGACCTGAAGTTCTCGGCGCCGATGGTGGATGAGTGGCGCCATCGATGTCGAGTGAACCCGGGCCCCATCTATAGTTTTTCTCCGGACGAACCAACGACATCGACTGCGACAGCACCATTACCGGCCTATTTAGGCGACTGGCATCGCCACGCTGCCTTCAGTGGGTACGGGAGAGCAGCAGACATGCGCTGGCTGCTGATCGCTCCATTTGATTTCCTTGTGCAGTTTCTTCTGCTTGGCACATGCCTCCCTTGGATACCTTGTGCTTTGACGACTGCGCAGTTGCCACTGGACCTGAAGTTCTCGGCGCCGATGGGGGATGAGTGGTGCCTTCGTTATTGACTGAACCCGGGCACCATCTACAGTTTTTCTCCGGACGAACCAACAAGATAGACAGCGACAGCACCATTACCGGCCTATTTAAACAACTGGCATTGCCACGCTGCCTTCAGTTGGCACGGGAGAGCGGCAGACGTGCGCTGGCAGCTAATCCCTCCATTTATTTTCCTTGTGCAGTTTCTTCTCTAACGACTGCGCAGTTGCCACTGGACCTGAAGTTCTCAGCTCCGATTGTGGATGAGTGGTGCCTTCGTTATCGACTAAATCCGCGCACCATCTACAGCATATATCCGGACGAACCAACGACATCGATAGCGACAGCACCCTTATCGGCCTACTTAAGGTACTGGCGTCGCCACGCTGCAATCAGTAGGCACGGGAGAGCAGCAGACATGCGATGGCCGCTAATGCCTCCGTTCAATTTCCTTGTGCAGTTTCTTCTGCTTTGCTCATGGCTTCCTTCGCCACCTGGCGCATTGAAGACTGCGCAGTTGCCACTGGACCTGAAGTTCTCAGCTCCGATTGTGGATGAGTGGTGCCTTCGTTATCGACTAAACCCGCGCACCATCTACAGCTTTTGTCCGGACGAACCAACGACATCGATAGCGACAGCACCCTTACCGGCCCATTTAAGGTACTGGCGTCGCCACGCTGCAATCCGTAGGCACGGGAGAGCGGCAGACATGCGCTGGCCGCTAATCCCTCCGTTCAATTTCCTTGTGCAGTTTCTTCTGCTCTGCGCATGGCTTCCTTCGACACCTGGCGCTTTGATGACTGCGCAGTTGCCACTGGACCCGAAGTTCCCGGCGCCGATCGTGGATAAGTGTTGCCTTCGTTATCGAGTGAACCCGGGCGCCATCTATAGTTTTTCTCTGGACGAACCAACGACTTCGACAGCGACAATACCATTACCAGCATATTTAAGCGACTGGAATCGCCACGCTGTCTTCAGTGGGCACGGGAGAGCGGCAGACATGCGATGGCCGCTAATGCCTCCGTTCAATTTCCTTGTGCAGTTTCTTCTGCTTTGCTCATGGCTTCCTTCGCCACCTGGCGATTTGACGAGTGCGCAGTTGCCACTGGACCTGAAGTTCTCGGCGCCGATGGTGGATGAGCGGTGCCATCGATGTCGAGTGAACCCGGGCGCCATCTATAGTTTTTCTCTGGACGAACCAACGACTTCGACAGCGACAATACCATTACCAGCATATTTAAGCGACTGGAATCGCCACGCTGTCTTCAGTGGGCACGGGAGAGCGGCAGACATGCGATGGCCGTTAATGCTTCGTTCAATTTCCTTGTGTCGTTTCTTCTGCTTTGCACATGGCTTCCTTCGACACCTGGTGATTTGATGATTGCGCAGTTGCCACTGGACCTGAAGTTCTCAGCGCCGATGGTGGATGAGTGGTGCCTTCGTTATCGACTAACCCGGGCTCCATGTACACTTTTTCTCCGGAAGAACCAACGACATCGAAAGCGACAGCACAATTACCGGCCTATTTAGGCGACTGGCATCGCCACGCTGCCATCAGCAGGCATGGGAGAGCGGCAGACGTGCGCTGGCCGCTAATGACTCCGTTCAATTTCTTTGTGTAGTTTTTTCTGCTGGGCACAAGGCTTCCTTCGACTCCTGGCGCATTGATGACTGCACAGTTGCCATTGGACCTGAAGTTCTCGGCGCCGATGGTGGATGAGTGGTGCCTTCGTTATCGAGTGAACCCACGCACCATCTACAGTTTTTGTGCGGACGAACCAACGACATCGAGAGCGACAGTACCATACCCGCCCTATTTATGGTATTGGCGTCGCCACACTGAAATCAGTAGGCACGGGAGAGCGGCAAACATGCGCTGGCCGCTAATCCCTCCGTTCAATTTCCTTGTGCAGTTTCTTCTGCTCTGCACATGGCATCCATCCCCACCTGGCGCATTGAAGACTGAACAGTTGCCACTGGACCTGAAATTCCCGGCGCCGATCGTGGATGAGTGGCGCCTTCGTTATCGACTGACTCGGGCTCCATCTACAGTTTTTCTCCGGACGAACCAACGACATCGACTGCGACAGCACGATTACCGGCCTATTTAAGCGACTGGCATAGCCACGCTGCCTTCAGTTGGCACGAGAGAGCGGCAGACATGCGCTGGCCGCTAATCCCTCCGTTCAATTTCCTTGTGCAGCTTCTTCTGCTAGGCGCATGGCTTCCTTCGTCTCCTGGCGCTCTAACGACTGCTCAGTTACCACTGCACCTGAAGTTCTCAGCTCCAATGGTGGATGAGTGGTGCCTTCATTATCGACTGAACCCGCGCACCATCTACAGCTTTTGTCCGGACGAACCAACGACATCAAAAGCGACAGCACCATTACCGGGCTATTTAAGCGACTGGCATCGCCACGCTGCTTTCAGTGGGCACGGGAGAGCGGTAGACGGGCGCTGGCCGCTAATGCCTCCGTTCAATTTCCTTGTGCAGTTTCTTCTGCTTTGCACATTGCTTCCTCCGACATCTGGCGCTTTGACGAGTGCGCAGTTGCCACTGGACCTGAAGTTCTCGGTGCCGATGGTGGATGAGTGGTGCCATCGATGTCGAGTCAACCAGGGCGCCATCTATAGTTTTTGTCTGGACGAACCAACGACTTCGACAGCGACGTTACCATTACCAGCATATTTAAGCGACTGGCATCGCCACGCCGCCATCAGCAGGCATGGGAGAGCGGCAGACGTGCGCTGGCCGCTGCTCACTCCATTCAATTTCCTTGTGCAGTTTCTTCTGCTTGGCACATGGCTTCCTTCGACACCTCGCGCTCTGACGACTGCGCAGTTGCCACTGGACCTGAAGTTGGTGGCGCCGATAGTGGATGAGTGGTGCCTTCGTTTTCGACTGAGCCCGGGCACAATCTACAGTTTTTCTCCAGACGAACCAACGACATCGATAGCGACAGCACCATTAGCGGCTTATTTAAGGTACTGCCGTCACCACGCTGCATTCAATGGACACGGGAGAGCGGCAGGCATGCGATGGCCGCTAATCACTCCGTTCAATTTCTTTGCGCAGTTTCTTCTGCTTGGCTCTTGGCTTCCTTCGACACCTGGCGCTTTGATGACTGCACAGTTCCCACTCGACCTGAAGTTCTCAGCGCCGATGGGGGATGAATGGTGCCTTCGTTATCGACTGAACCCGGTCACCATCTACAATTTTTCTCCGGACGAACCAACAACATCGACAGCGACAGCATCATTACCGGCCTACTTAGGCAACTGGAATCGCCACGCTGCCTTCAGTGCGCGCGGGATCGCGCCAGACATGCGCTGCCCGCTAATGCCTCCATTCAATTTCCTTGTTCAGTTTCTTCTGCTTGGCACATGGCTTCCTTCCAAACCTGGCGATTTGATGACTGCGTAGTTGCCACTGGACCAGAACTTCTCGGCGCCGATGGCGGATGATTGGTGCCTTCGTTTTAGAGTGAGCCCGGCCACCATCTACAGTTTTTTCCGGACGAACCAACGACATCGACATCGACAGCACCATTACAGGCCTATTTAAATGACTGGCATTGCCACGCTGCCTTCAGGAGAGCGGCAGACATGCGCTGGCCGCAAATCCCTCCGTACAATTTCCTTGTGCAGCTTCTTCTGCTAGGCTCATGGCTTCCTTCGTCTTCTGGCGCTCTAACGACTGCGCAGTTGCCACTGGACCTGAAGTTCTCAGCTCCGATGGTGGATGAGTTTTGCCTTCGTTATCGAATAAACCCGCGCACCATCTACAGCTTTTGTCCGGACGAACCGACGACATCGATGGCGACAGCACCCTTACCGGCCCATTTAAGGTACTGGCGTCGCCACGCTGCAATCAGTAGGCACGGGAGAGCGGCAGACATGCGCTGGCCGCTAATCCCTCCGTTCAATTTCCTTGAGCAGTTTCTTCTGCTCTGCGCATGGCTTCCTTCCACACTTGGCGCATTGAAGACTGCGCAGTTGCCACTGGACCTGAAGTTCCCGTGCCGATGGTGGATAAGTGGTGCCTTCGTTATCGAGTGAACCCGGGCGCCATCTACAGTTTTTCTCCGGACGCACCAACGACTTCGACAGGGACAGTACCATTACCAGCCTATTTAAGCGACTGGCATCGCCACGCTGCCTTCAATGGGCAGGGGAGAGCAGCAGACATGCGCTGGCCGCTCATCCCCCGGTTAAATTTCCTTGTCCAGCTTCTTCTGCTGGGTGCATGGTTTCCTTCGACACCTGGCGTTTTGACGAGTGCGCAGTTGCCACTGGACCTGAAGTTCTCGGCGCCGATGGTGGATGAGTGGTGCCATCGATGTCGAGTGAACCCGTGCGCCATCTATAGTTTTTCTCTGGACGAACCAACGACTTCGACAGCGACAATACCATTACCAGCATATTTAAGCGACTGGAATCGCCACGCTGCCTTCTGTGGGTAGGGGAGAGCGGCAGACATGCGATGCCCGTTAATGCTTCGTTCAATTTCCTTGTGTCGTTTCTTCTGCTTTGCACATGGCTTCCTTCGACACCTGGTGCTTTGATGATTGCGGAGTTGCCACTGGACCTGAAGTTCTCAGCTCCAATGGTGGATGAGTGGTGCCTTCCTTATCGACTAAACCCGCGCACCATCTAAAGCTTTTGTCCGGACGAACCAACGACATCAAAAGCGACAGCACAATTACCGGTCTATTTAGGCGACTGGCATCGCCACGCCGCCATCAGCAGGCATGGGAGAGCGGCAGACGTGTGCTGGCCGCTACTCACTCCGTTCAATTTCCTTGTGCAGTTTCTTCTGCTTGGCACATGGCTTCCTTCAACACCTCGCGCTCTGACGACTGCGCAGTTGCCACTGGACCTGAAGTTGGTGGCGCCGATAGTGGATGAGTGGTGCCTTCGTTTTCGACTGAGCCCGGGCACCATCTACAGTTTTTCTCCAGACGAACCAACGACATCGATAGCGACAGCACCATTAGCGGCTTATTTAAGGTACTGCCGTCACCACGCGGCATTCAATGGACACGGGAGAGCGGCAGGCATGCGATGGCCGCTAATCACTCCGTTCAATTTCTTTGCGCAGTTTCTTCTGCTTGGCTCTTGGCTTCCTTCGACACCTGGCGCTTTGATGATTGCACAGTTCCCACTCGACCTGAAGTTCTCAGCGCCGATGGGGGATGAATGGTGCCTTCGTTATCGACTGAACCCGGTCACCATCTACAATTTTTCTCCGGACGAACCAGCAACATCGACAGCGACAGCATCATTACCGGCCTACTTAGGCAACTGGAATCGCCACGCTGCCTTCAGTGCGTGCGGGATCGCGCCAGACATGCGCTGCCCGCTAATGCCTCCATTCAATTTCCTTGTTCAGTTTCTTCTGCTTGGCACATGGCTTCCTTCCAAACCTGGCGATTTGATGACTGCGCAGTTGCCACTGGACCAGAAGTTCTCGGCGCTGTTGGTGGATGAGTGGTGCTTTCGTTATCGAGTGAGCCCGGGCACCATCTACAGTTTTTCTCCGGACGAACCAACGACATCGACAGCGACAGCACCATTACCGGCCTATTTAAACGACTGGCATCGCCACCCTGCTTTTAGTGGGCACAGGAGAGCGCCAGACATGCGCTGCCCACTAATGCCTCCGTTCAATTTCCCGGTGCAGTTTCTTCTGCTTGGCACATGGCTTCCTTCGACACCTCCCGCTCTGACGACTGCGCAGTTGCCACTGGACCTGAAGTTCGCGGCGCCGATAGTGGATGAGTGGTGCCTTCGTTATCGAGTGAACCCAGGCACCATCTACAGCTTTTGTCCGGACGAACCAACGACATCGATCGCGACAGCACCCTTACCGGCCTATTTAAGGTACTGGCGTCGCCACGCTGCAATCAGTGGGCACAGGAGAGCGGCAGAAATGTGCTGGCCGCTAATCCCTCCGTTCAAATTCCTTGTGCAGTTTCTTTTGCTCTGCGCATGGTTTCCGTCCACACCTGGCGCATTGAAGACTGCGCAGTTGCCACCGGACCTGAAGTTCCCGGCGCCGATGGTGGATAAGTGTTGCCTTCGTTATCGAGTGAACCCGGGCGCCATCTACAGTTTTTCTCCGGAAGAACCAACGACTTCGACAGCGACAGTACCATTACCGGCCTACATAAGCGACTGGCATCGCCGCGCTGCCTTCAGTGGGCATGCGAGAGCAGCAGACATGCGATGGCCGCTAATGCCTCCGTTCAATTTTCTTGTGCAGTTTCTTCTGGTTTGCACATGGCTTCCTTCGACACCTGGCGTTTTGATGAGTGCGCAGTTGCCACTGGACTTGAAGTTCTTTGCGCCGATGGTGGATGAGTGGTGCCATCGATGTCGAGTGAACCCGGGCGCCATCTACAGTTTTTCTTTGGACGAACCAATGTCTTCGACAGCGACAATACCATTACCAGCATATTTAGGCGACTGGCATCGCCACGCTGCTTTAAGTGGGCACGGGAGAGCGGCAGACATGCGCTGGCTGCTAATCCCTCCATTCAATTTCCTTGTGCAGTTTCTTCTGCTTGGCACATGGCTCCCTTGGATACCTTGTGCTTTGACGACTGCGCAGTTGCCACTGGACCTGAAGTTCTCGGCGCCGATGGTGGATGAGTGGTGCCATCGTTTTCGACTGAGCCCGGGCTCCATCTAAAGTTTTTCTCCGAATGAACCAACGACATCGACAGCGACAGCACCAACACCGGCCTATTTAGGCGACATGCATCGCCACGCTGCCTTCAGTTGGCACGGCAGAGCGGCAGACATGCGCTGGCCGCTAATCCCTCCGTTCAATTTCCTTGTGCAGCTTCTTCTGCTTGGCGCATGGCTTGCTTCGTCACCTGGCGCTCTAACGACTGCGCAGTTGCCACTGGACCTAAAGTTCTCAAATCCGATGGTGGATGAGTGGTGCCTTCGTTATCGACTAAACCCGCGCACCATCTACAGCTTTTGTGCGGACAAACCAGCGACATCGATCGCGACAGCACCCTTACCAGCCTATTTCAGGAACTGGCGTCGCCACGCTGCAATCAGTGGGCACGGGAGAGCGGCAGACATGCGCTGGCCGCTAATCCCTCCGCTCAATTTCCTTGTGCAGTTTCTTCTGCTCTGCGCATGGCTTCCTTCGACACCTGGCGTTTTGTCGAGGGCGCAGTTGCCACTGGACCTGAAGTTCTCGGCGCCGATGGTGGATGAGTGGCGCCTTAGTTATCGACTCAACCCGGGCACTATCTACACCTTTTCTCAAGACGAACCAACGTCATCGACTGCGACAGCACCAATACCGGCCTCTTTAGGCGACTGGCATCGCCACGCTGCCTTCAGTGCGCACGGGAGAGCAGCAGACATGCGCTGGCCGCTAATGCCTCCGTTCAATTTCCTTGTGCAGCTTCTTCTGCTTTGCACATGGCTTCCTTCGACACCTGGCGATTTGACGAGTGCGCAGTTGCCACTGGACCTGAAGTTCTCGGCGCCAATGGTGGATGAGTGGTGCCATCGAGATCGAGTGAACCCGGGCACCATCTATAGTTTTTCCCTGGACGAACCAACGACTTCGACAGCGACAATACCATTACCAGCATATTTAAGCGACTGGAATCGCCACGCTGCCTTCTGTGGGTACGGGAGAGCGGCAGACATGCGATGCCCGTTAATGCTTCGTTCAATTTCCTTGTGTCGTTTCTTCTGCTTTGCACATGGCTTCCTTCGACACCTGGTGCTTTGATGATTGCGCCGTTGCCACAGGACCTGAAGTTCTCAGCGCCGATGGTGGATGAGTGGTGCCTTCGTTATCGACTAACCCGGGCTCCATGTACAGTTTTTCTCCGGAAGAACCAACGACATCGAAAGCGACAGCACAATTACCGGCCTATTTAGGCGACTGGCACCGCCACGCCGCCATCAGCAGGCATGGGAGAGCGGCAGACGTGCGCTGGCCGCTACTCACTCCGTTCAATTTCCTTGTGCAGTTTCTTCTGCTTGGCTCTTGGCTTCCTTCGACACCTGGCGCTTTGATGACTGCACAGTTCCCACTCGAGCTGAGGTTCTCAGCGCCGATGGGGGATGAATGGTGCCTTCGTTATCTACTGAACCCGGTCACCATCTACAATTTTTCTCCGGACGAACCAACAACATCGACAGCGACAGCATCATTACCGGCCTACTTAGGCAACAGGAATCGCCACGCTGCCTTCAGTGCGCGCGGGATCGCGCCAGACATGCGCTGCCCGCTAATGCCTCCATTCAATTTCCTTGTTCAGTTTCTTCTGCTTGGCACATGGCTTCCTTCCAAACCTGGCGATTTGATGACTGCGCAGTTGCCACTGGACCAGAAGTTCTTGGCGCTGTTGGTGGATGAGTGGTGCTTTCGTTATCGAGGGAGACCGGGCACCATCTACAGTTTTTCTCCGGACGAAACAACGACATCGACAGCGACAGCACCATTACCGGCCTATTTAAACGACTGGCATCGCCACCCTGCTTTCAGTGGGCACAGGAGAGCGCCAGACATGCGCTGCCCACTAATGCCTCCGTTCAATTTCCCTGTGCAGTTTCTTCTGCTTGGCACATGGCTTCCTTCGACACCTCGCGCTCTGACGACTGCGCAGTTGCCACTGGACCTGAAGTTCGCGGCGCCGATAGTGGGTGAGTGGTGCCTTCGTTATCGAGTGAACCCAGGCACCATCTACAGTTTTTGTCCGGACGAACCAAGGACATCGACTGCGACAGCACCATTACCGGCCTATTTAGGCGACAGGCATCGCCACGCTGGCTTCAGTGGGCACGGGAGAGCGGCAGACATGCGCTGGCCGCTAATCCCTCCGTTCAATTTCCTTGTGCAGCTTCTTCTGCTTGGCGCATGGCTTCCTTGGTCACCTGGCGCTCTAACGACTGCGCAGTTGCCACTGGACCTGAAGTTCTCAGCTCCGATTGTGGATGAGTGGTGCCTTCGTTATCGACTAAACCCGCGCACCATCTACAGCTTTTGTCCGGACGAACCAACGACATCGATCGCGACAGCACACTTACCGGCCTATTTAAGGGACTGGCGTCGCCACGCTGCAATCAGTGGGCACGGGAGACCGGCAGAAATGCGCTGGCCGCTAATCCCTCCGTTCAATTTCCTTGTGCAGTTTCTTTTGCTCTGCGCATGGTTTCCGTCCACACCTGGCGCATTGAAGACTGCGCAGTTGCCACCGGACCTGAAGTTCCCGGCGCCGATGGTGGATAAGTGTTGCCTTCGTTATCGAGTGAACCCGGGCGCCATCTAAAGTTTTTCTCCGGAAGAACCAACGACTTCGAAGGCGACAGTACCATTACCGGCCTATATAAGCGACTGGCATCGCCGCGCTGCCTTCAGTGGGCATGCGAGAGCAGCAGACATGCGATGGCCGCTAATGCCTCCGTTCAATTTTCTTGTGCACTTTCTTCTGCTTTGCACATGGCTTCCTTCGACACCTGGCGTTTTGATGAGTGCGCAGTTGCCACTGGACCTGAAGTTCTTGGCGCCGATGGTGGATGAGTGGCGCCTTCGTTATCGAATCGACCCGGGCACTATCTACAGTTTTTCTTTGGACGAACCAATGTCTTCGACAGCGACAATACCATTACCAGCATATTTAAGCGACTGGCATCGCCACGCTGCTTTCAGTGGGCACGGGAGAGCGGCAGACATGCGCTGGCCGCTAATCCCTCCATTCAATTTCCTTCTGCAGTTTCTTCTGCTTGGCACATGGCTCCCTTGGATACCTTGTGCTTTGACGACTGCGCAGTTGCCACTGGACCTGAAGTTCTCGGCGCCGATGGTGGATGAGTGGTGCCATCGTTTTCGACTGAGCCCGGGCACCATCTACAGTTTTTCTCTGGACGAACCAACGACATCGACAGCGACAGCACCATTACCGGCCCATTAAAATGACTGGCATTGCCACGCTGCCTTCAGTTCGCAAGGAGAGCGGCAGACATGCGCTGGCCGCAAATCCCTCCGTTCAATTTCCTTGTGCAGCTTCTTCTGCTAGGCGCATGTCTTCCTTCGTCTCCTGGCGCTCTAACGGCTGCGCAGTTGCCACTGGACCTGAAGTTCTCAGCTCCGATGGTGGATGAGTTTTGCCTTCGTTATCGAATAAACCCGCGCACCATCTACAGCTTTTGTCCGGACGAACCGACGGCATCGATTGCGACAGCACCCTTACCGGCCCATTTAAGGTACTGGCGTCGCCACGCTGCAATCAGTAGGAACGGGAGAGCGGCAGACATGCGCTGGCCGCTAATCCCTCCGTTCAATTTCCTTGTGCAGTTTCTTCTGCTCTGCGCATGGCTTCCTTCCACACCTGGCGCATTGAAGACTGCGCAGTTGCCACTGGACCTGAAGTTCCCGCGCCGATGGTGGATAAGTGGTGCCTTCGTTATCGAGTGAACCCGGGCGCCATCTAGAGTTTTTCTCCGGACGCACCAACGACTTCGACAGGGACAGTACCATTACCGGCCTATTTAAGCGACTGGCATCGCCACGCTGCCTTCAATGGGCAGGGGAGAGCAGCAGACATGCGCAGGCCGCTAATCCCCCGGTTAAATTTCCTTGTGCAGCTTCTTCTGCTGGGTGCATGGTTTCCTTCGACACCTGGCGTTTTGTCGAGGGCGCAGTTGCCACTGGACCTGAAGTTCTCGGCGCCGATGGTGGATGAGTGGCGCCTTAGTTATCGACTCAACCCGGGCACTATCTACAGTTTTTCTCCGGACGAACCAACGTCATCGACTGCGGCAGCACCATTACCAGCCTCTTTAGGCCACTGGCATCGCCCCGCTGCCTTCAGTGCGCACGGGAGAGCAACAGACATGCGCTGGCCGCTAATTCCTGCGTTCAATTTCCTTGTGCAGCTTCTTCTGCTTTGCACATGGCTTCCTTCGACACCTGGTGATTTGACGAGTGCGCAGTTGCCACTGGACCTGAAGTTCACGGCGCCAATGGTGGATGAGTGGTGCCATCGAGATCGAGTGAACCCGGGCACCATCTATAGTTTTTCCCTGGACGAACCAACGACTTCGACAGCGACAATACCATTACCAGCATATTTAAGCGACTGGAATCACCACGCTGCCTTCAGTGGGCACGGAAGAGCGGCAGACATGCGATGGCCGTTAATGCTTCATTCAATTTCCTCGTGTCGTTTCTTCTGCTTTGCACATGGCTTCCTTCGACACCTGACGCTTTGATGACTGCGCAGGTACCACTGGACCTGAAGTTCTCGGCGCTGATGTTGGATGAGTTCCGCCTTCGTTATCGACTCATCGCGGGCACTATCTACAGTTTTTCTCCGGACGAACCAACGACATCGACTGCGACAGCACCATTACCGGCCTCTTTAGGCGACTGGCATCTCCACGCTGCCTTCAGTGCGCACGGGAGAGCAGCAGACATGCGCTGGCCGCTAATGACTCCGTTCAATTTCCTTGTGCAGCTTCTTCTGCTTTCCACATGGCTTCCTTCGACACCTGGCGATTTGACGAGTGCGCAGCTGCCACTGGACCTGAAGTTCTCGGCGCCGATGGTGGATGAGTGGTGCCATCGATGTCGAGTGAACCCGGGCGCCATATATAGTTTTTCTCTGGACGAACCAACGACTTCGACAGCGACAATACCATTACCAGCATATTTAAGCGACTGGAATTGCCACGCTACCTTCAGTGGGCACGGGAGAGCGGCAGACATGCGATGGCCGTTAATGCTTCGTTCAATTTCCTTGTGTCGTTTCTTCTGCTTTGCACATGACTTCCTTCGACACCTGATGCTTTGATGACTGCGCAGGTACCACTGGACCTGAAGTTCTCGGCGCCGATGTTGGATGAGTTCCGCCTTCGTTATCGACTCAACACGGGCACTATCTACAGTTTTTCTCCGGACGAACCAACGACATCGACTGCGACAGCACCATTACCGGCCTCTTTAGGCGACTGGCATCGCCACGCTGCCTTCAGTGCGCACGGGAGAGCAGCAGACATGCGCTGGCCGCGAATGCCTCCGTTCAATTTCCTTGTGCAGCTTCTTCTGCTTTGCACATGGCTTCCTTCGACACCTGACGATTTGACGAGTGCGCAGTTGCCACTGGACCTGAAGTTCTCGGCGCCGATGGTGGATGAATGGTGCCATCGATGTCGAGTGAACCCAGGCGCCATCTATAGTTTTTATCTGGACGAACCAACGACTTCGACAGCGACAATACCATTACCAGCACATTTAGGCGACTGGAATCGCCACGCTGCCTTCTGTGGGTACGGGAGAGCGGCAGACATGCGATGCCCGTTAATGCTTCGTTCAATTTCCTTGTGTCGTTTCTGCTGCTTTGCACATGGCTTCCTTCTACACCTGGTGCTTTGATGATTGCGCAGTTGCCACTGGACCTGAAGTTCTCAGCGCCGATGGTGGATGAGTGGTGCCTTCGTTATCGACTAACCCGGGCTCCATGTACAGTTTTTCTCCGGAAGAACCAACGACATCGAAAGCGACAGCACAATTACCGGCCTATTTAGGCGACTGGCATCGCCACGCTGCCATCAGCAGGCATGGGAGAGCGGCAGGCGTGCGCTGGCCGCTAATGACTCCGTTCAATTTCTTTGTGTAGTTTTTTCTGCTTGGCACAAGGCTTCCTTCGACACCTGGCGCATTGATGACTGCACAGTTGCCACTGGACCTGAAGTTCTCGGCGCCGATGGTGGATGAGTGGTGCCTTCGTTATCGAGTGAACCCACGCACCATCTACAGTTTTTGTCCGGACGAACCAACGACATCGAGAGCGACAGTACCATAACCGGCCTATTTATGGTATTGGCGTCGCCACACTGAAATCAGTAGGCACGGGAGAGCGGCAAACATGCGCTGGCCGCTAATCACTCCGTTCAATTTCCTTGTGCAGTTTCTTCTACTCTGCACATGGCATCCATCCCCACCTGGCGCATTGAAGACTGAACAGTTGCCACTGGACCTGAAGTTCTCAGCTCCAATGGTGGATGAGTGGTGCCTTCCTTATCGACTAAACCCGCGCACCATCTGCAGCTTTTGTCCGGACGAACCAACGACATCAAAAGCGACAGCACAATTACCGGTCTATTTAGGCGACTGGCATCGCCACGCCGCCATCAGCAGGCATGGGAGAGCGGCAGACGTGCGCTGGCCGCTACTCACTCCGTTCAATTTCCTTGTGCAGTTTCTTCTGCTTGGCACATGGCTTCCTTCGACACCTCGCGCTCTGACGACTGCGCAGTTGCCACTGGACCTGAAGTTGGTGGCGCCGATAGTGGATGAGTGGTGCCTTCGTTTTCGACAGAGCCCGGGCACCATCTATAGTTTTTCTCCAGACGAACCAACGACATCGATAGTGACAGCACCATTAGCGGCTTATTTAAGGTACTGCCGTCGCCACGCGGCATTCACTGGACACGGGAGAGCGGCAGGCATGCGATGGCCGCTAATCACTCCGTTCAATTTCTTTGCGCAGTTTCTTCTGCTTGGCTCTTGGCTTCCTTCGACACCTGGCGCTTTGCACAGTTCCCACTCGACCTGAAGTTCTCAGCGCCGATGGGGGATGAATGGTGCCTTCGTTATCGACTGAACCCGGTCACCATCTACAATTTTTCTCCGGACGAACCAACAACATCGACAGCGACAACATCATTACCGGCCTACTTAGGCAACTGGAATCGCCACGCTGCCTTCAGTGCGCGCGGGAGAGCGACAGACATGCGCTGCCCGCTAATGCCTCCATTCAATTTCCTTGTTCAGTTTCTTCTGCTTGGCACATGGCTTCCTTCCAAACCTGGCGATTTGATGACTGCGCAGTTGCCACTGGACCAGAAGTTCTCGGCGCTGTTGGTTGATGAGTGGTGCTTTGGTTATCGAGTGAGCCCGGGCACCATCTACAGTTTTTCTCCGGATGAACCAACGACATCGACAGGGACAGTACCATTACCGGCCTATTTAAGCGACTGGCATCGCCACGCTGCCTTCAATGGTTAATCCCCCGGTTAAATTTCCTTGTGCAGCTTCTTCTGCTTGGTGCATGGTTTCCTTCGACACCTGGCGTTTTGTCGAGGGCGCAGTTGCCACTGGACCTGAAGTTCTCGGCGCCGATGGTGGATGAGTGGCGCCTTAGTTATCGACTGAACCCGGGCACCATCTACAGTTTTTCTCCGGACGAACCAACGTCATCGACTGCGACAGCACCATTACCGGCCTATTTAGGCGACAGGCATCGCCACGCTGGCTTCAGTGGGCACGGGAGAGCGGCAGACATGCGCTGGCCGCTAATCCCTCCGTTCAATTTCCTTGTGCAGCTTCTTCTGCTTGGCGCATGGCTTCCTTGGTCACCTGGCGCTCTAACGACTGCGCAGTTGCCACTGGACCTGAAGTTCTCAGCTCCGATGGTGGATGAGTGGTGCCTTCGTTATCGACTAAAACGGCGCGCCATCTACAGCTTTTGTCCGGACGAACCAACGACATCGATCGCGACAGCACACTTACCGGCCTATTTAAGGGACTGGCGTCGCCACGCTGCAATCAGTGGGCACGGGAGACCGGCAGAAATGCGCTGGCCGCTAATCCCTCCGTTCAATTTCCTTGTGCAGTTTCTTTTGCTCTGCGCATGGTTTCCGTCCACACCTGGCGCATTGAAGACTGCGCAGTTGCCACCGGACCTGAAGTTCCCGGCGCCGATGGTGGATAAGTGTTGCCTTCGTTACCGAGTGAACCCGGGCGCCATCTAAAGTTTTTCTCCGGAAGAACCAACGACTTCGAAGGCGACAGTACCATTACCGGCCTATATAAGCGACTGGCATCGCCGCGCTGCCTTCAGTGGGCATGCGAGGGCAGCAGACATGCGATGGCCGCTAATGCCTCCGTTCAATTTTCTTGTGCAGTTTCTTCTGCTTTGCACATGGCTTCCTTCGACACCTGGCGTTTTGATGAGTGCGCAGTTGCCACTGGACCTCAAGTTCTTGGCGCCGATGGTGGATGAGTGGCGCCTTCGTTATCGAATCGACCCGGGCACTATCTACAGTTTTTCTTTGGACGAACCAATGTCTTCGACAGCGACAATACCATTACCAGCATATTTAAGCGACTGGCATCGCCACGCTGCTTTCAGTGGGCACGGGAGAGCGGCAGACATGCGCTGGCCGCTAATCCCTCCATTCAATTTCCTTCTGCAGTTTCTTCTGCTTGGCACATGGCTCCCTTGGATACCTTGTGCTTTGACGACTGCGCAGTTGCCACTGGACCTGAAGTTCTCGGCGCCGATGGTGGATGAGTGGTGCCATCGTTTTCGACTGAGCCCGGGCACCATCTACAGTTTTTCTCTGGACGAACCAACGACATCGACAGCGACAGCACCATTACCGGCCCATTAAAATGACTGGCATTGCCACGCTGCCTTCAGTTCGCAAGGAGAGCGGCAGACATGCGCTGGCCGCAAATCCCTCCGTTCAATTTCCTTGTGCAACTTCTTCTGCTAGGCGCATGTCTTCCTTCGTCTCCTGGCGCTCTAACGGCTGCGCAGTTGCCACTGGACCTGAAGTTCTCAGCTCCGATGGTGGATGAGTTTTGCCTTCGTTATCGAATAAACCCGCGCACCATCTACAGCTTTTGTCCGGACGAACCGACGGCATCGATTGCGACAGCACCCTTACCGGCCCATTTAAGGTACTGGCGTCGCCACGCTGCAATCAGTAGGAACGGGAGAGCGGCAGACATGCGCTGGCCGCTAATCCCTCCGTTCAATTTCCTTGTGCAGTTTCTTCTGCTCTGCGCATGGCTTCCTTCCACACCTGGCGCATTGAAGACTGCGCAGTTGCCACTGGACCTGAAGTTCCCGCGCCGATGGTAGATAAGTGGTGCCTTCGTTATCGAGTGAACCCGGGCGCCATCTAGAGTTTTTCTCCGGACGCACCAACGACTTCGACAGGGACAGTACCATTACCGGCCTGTATAAGCGACTGGCATCGCCACGCCGCCATCAGCAGGCATGGGAGAGCGGCAGACGTGCGCTGGCCGCTACTCACTCCGTTCAATTTCCTTGTGCAGTTTCTTCTGCTTGGCACATGGCTTCCTTCGACACCTCGCGCTCTGACGACTGCGCAGTTGCCACTGGACCTGAAGTTGGTGGCGCCGATAGTGGATGAGTGGTGCCTTCGTTTTCGACAGAGCCCGGGCACCATCTATAGTTTTTCTCCAGACGAACCAACGACATCGATAGTGACAGCACCATCAGCGGCTTATTTAAGGTACTGCCGTCGCCACGCGGCATTCACTGGACACGGGAGAGCGGCAGGCATGCGATGGCCGCTAATCACTCCGTTCAATTTCTTTGCGCAGTTTCTTCTGCTTGGCTCTTGGCTTCCTTCGACACCTGGCGCTTTGCACAGTTCCCACTCGACCTGAAGTTCTCAGCGCCGATGGGGGATGAATGGTGCCTTCGTTATCGACTGAACCCGGTCACCATCTACAATTTTTCTGCGGACGAACCAACAACATCGACAGCGACAACATCATTACCGGCCTACTTAGGCAACTGGAATCGCCACGCTGCCTTCAGTGCGCGCGGGAGAGTGACAGACATGCGCTGCCCGCTAATGCCTCCATTCAATTTCCTTGTTCAGTTTCTTCTGCTTGGCACATGGCTTCCTTCGAAACCTGGCGATTTGATGACTGCGCAGTTGCCACTGGACCAGAAGTTCTCGGCGCTGTTGGTTGATGAGTGGTGCTTTCGTTATCGAGTGAGCCCGGGCACCATCTACAGTTTTTCTCCGGATGAACCAACGACATCGACAGGGACAGTACCATTACCGGCCTATTTAAGCGACTGGCATCGCCACGCTGCCTTCAATGGTTAATCCCCCGGTTAAATTTCCTTGTGCAGCTTCTTCTGCTGGGTGCATGGTTTCCTTCGACACCTGGCGTTTTGTCGAGGGCGCAGTTGCCACTGGACCTGAAGTTCTCGGCGCCGATGGTGGATGAGTGGCGCCTTAGTTATCGACTCAACCCGGGCACTATCTACAGTTTTTCTCCGGACGAACCAACGTCATCGACTGCGACAGCACCATTACCAGCCTCTTTAGGCGACTGGCATCGCCCCGCTGCCTTCAGTGCGCACGGGAGAGCAACAGACATGCGCTGGCCGCTAATACCTGCGTTCAATTTCCTTGTGCAGCTTCTTCTGCTTTGCACATGGCTTCCTTCGACACCTGGCGATTTGACGAGTGCGCAGTTGCCACTGGACCTGAAGTTCTCGGCGCCGATGGTGGATGAGTGGTGCCATCGATGTCGAGTGAACCCGGGCGCCATCTATAGTTTTTCTCTGGACGAACCAACGACTTCGACAGCGACAATACCATTACCAGCATATTTAAGCGACTGGAATCACCACGCTGCCTTCAGTGGGCACGGGAGAGCGGCAGACATGCGATGGCCGTTAATGCTTCGTTCAATTTCCTTGTGTCGTTTCTTCTGCTTTGCAGATGACTTCCTTCGACACCTGACGCTTTGATGACTGCGCAGGTACCACTGGACCTGAAGTTCTCGGCGCCGATGTTGGATGAGTTCCGCCTTCGTTATCGACTCAACACGGGCACTATCTACAGTTTTTCTCCGGACGAACCAACGACATCGACTGCGACAGCACCATTACCGGCCTCTTTAGGCGACTGGCATCGCCACGCTGCCTTCAGTGCGCACGGGAGAGCAGCAGACATGCGCTGGCCGCTAATGCCTCCGTTCAATTTCCTTGTGCAGCTTCTTCTGCTTTGCACATGGCTTCCTTCGACACCTGGCGATTTGACGAGTGCGCAGTTGCCACTGGACCTGAAGTTCTCGGCGCCGATGGTGGATGAATGGTGCCATCGATGTCGAGTGAACCCAGGCGCCATCTATAGTTTTTCTCTGGACGAACCAACGACTTCCACAGCGACAATACCATTACCAGCATATTTAGGCGACTGGAATCGCCACGCTGCCTTCTGTGGGTACGGGAGAGCGGCAGACATGCGATGCCCGTTAATGCTTCGTTCAATTTCCTTGTGTCGTTTCTGCTGCTTTGCACATGGCTTCCTTCGACACCTGGTGCTTTGATGATTGCGCAGTTGCCACTGGACCTGAAGTTCTCAGCGCCGATGGTGGATGAGTGGTGCCTTCGTTATCGACTAACCCGGGCTCCATGTACAGTTTTTCTCCGGAAGAACCAACGACATCGAAAGCGACAGCACAATTACCGGCCTATTTAGGCGACTGGCATCGCCACGCTGCCATCAGCAGGCATGGGAGAGCGGCAGGCGTGCGCTGGCCGCTAATGACTCCGTACAATTTCTTTGTGTAGTTTTTTCTGCTTGGCACAAGGCTTCCTTCGACACCTGGCGCATTGATGACTGCACAGTTGCCACTGGACCTGAAGTTCTCGGCGCCGATGGTGGATGAGTGGTGCCTTCGTTATCGAGTGAACCCACGCACCATCTACAGTTTTTGTCCGGACGAACCAACGACATCGAGAGCGACAGTACAATAACCGGCCTATTTATGGTATTGGCGTCGCCACACTGAAATCAGTTTGCACGGGAGAGCGGCAAACATGCGCTGGCCG
This sequence comes from Dermacentor variabilis, assembly GCF_050947875.1. Lineage (NCBI taxonomy): Eukaryota > Metazoa > Arthropoda > Arachnida > Ixodida > Ixodidae > Dermacentor > Dermacentor variabilis. The sequence continues at coordinate 195,534,419 of NC_134572.1, read as the reverse complement.
CTAATCACTCCGTTCAATTTCCTTGTGCAGTTTCCTCTACTCTGCACATGGCATCCATCCCCACCTGGCGCATTGAAGACTGAACTGTTGCCACTGGACCTGAAATTCCCGGCGCCGATCGTGGATGAGTGGCGCCTTCGTTATCGACTGAACCCGGGCTCCATCTACAGTTTTTCTCCGGACGAACCAACGACATCGACTGCGACAGCACGATTACCGGCCTATTTAAGCGACTGGCATAGCCACGCTGCCTTCAGTTGGCACGAGAGAGCGGCAGACATGCGCTGGCCGCTAATCCCTCCTTTCAATTTCCTTGTGCAGCTTCTTCTGCTAGGCGCATGGCTCCCTTCGTCTCCTGGCGCTCTAACGACTGCTCAGTTACCACTGCACCTGACGTTCTCAGCTCCAATGGTGGATGAGTGGTGCCTTCATTATCGACTAAACCCGCGCACCATCTACAGCTTTTGTCCGGACGAACCAACGACATCAAAAGCGACAGTACCCTTACGGGCCTATTTAAGGTACTGGCGTCGCCACGCTGCAATCAGTAGGCACGGGAGAGCGTCAGACATGCGCTGGCCGCTAATCCCTCCGTTCAATTTCCTTGTGCAGCTTCTTCTGCTAGGCGCATGGCTTCCTTCGTCTCCTGGCGCTCTAACGACTGCTCAGTTGCCACTGGACCTGAAGTTCTCAGCTCCAATGGTGGATGAGTGGTGCCTTCCTTATCGACTAAACCCGCGCACCATCTACAGCTTTTGTCCGGACGAACCAACGATATCAAAAGCGACAGCACCCTTACCAGCCTATTTAAGGTACTGGCGTCGCCACGCTGCAATCAGTGGGCACGGGAGAGCGGCAGACATGCGCTGGCCGCTAATCCCTCCGTTCAATTTCCTTGTGCAGTTTCTTCTGGTTGGCACATGGCTTCCTTCGACACCTCGCGCTCTGACGATTGCGCAGTTGCAACTGGACCTGAACTTCGCGGCGCCGATAGTGGATGAGTGGTGCCTTCGTTATCGAGTGAACCCAGGCACCATCTACAGTTTTTGTCCGGACGAACCAAGGACATCGACTGCGACAGCACCATTACCGGCCTATTTATGCGACAGGCATCGCCACGCTGGCTTCAGTGGGCACGGGAGAGCGGCAGACATGCGCTGGCCGCTAATCCCTCCGTTCAAATTCCTTGTGCAGCTTCTTCTGCTTGGCGCATGGCTTCCTTGGTCACCTGGCGCTCTAACGACTGCGCAGTTGCCACTGGACCTGAAGTTCTCAGCTCCGATGGTGGATGAGTGGTGCCTTCGTTATCGACTGAACCCGCGCGCCATCTACAGCTTTTGTCCGGACGAACCAACGACATCGATCGCGACAGCACCCTTACCGGCCTATTTAAGGTACTGGCGTCGCCACGCTGCAATCAGTGGGCACGGGAGAGCGGCAGAAATGCGCTGGCTGCTAATCCCTCCGTTCAATTTCCTTGTGCAGTTTCTTTTGCTCTGCGCATGGTTTCCGTCCACACCTGGCGCACTGAAGACTGCGCAGTTGCCACCGGACCTGAAGTTCCCGGCGCCGATGGTGGATAAGTGTTGCCTTCGTTATCGAGTGAACCCGGGCGCCATCTACAGTTTTTCTCCGGAAGAACCAACGACTTCGACAGCGAGAGTACCATTACCGGCCTATATAAGCGACTGGCATCGCCGCGCTGCCTTCAGTGGGCATGCGAGAGCAGCAGACATGCGATGGCCGCTAATGCCTCCGTTCAATTTTCTTGTGCAGTTTCTTCTGCTTTGCACATGGTTTCCTTCGACACCTGGCGTTTTGATGAGTGCGCAGTTGCCACTGGACCTGAAGTTCTTTGCGCCGATGGTGGATGACTGGCGCCTTCGTTATCGAATCAACCCGGGCACTATCTACAGTTTTTCTCTGGACGAACCAACGACATCGATAGCGACAGCACCATTACCGGCTTATTTAAGGTACTGGCGTCGCCACGCGGCCTTCAGTGTGCACGGCAGAGCGGAAGGCATGCGCTGGCCGCTAATTACTCCGTTCAATTTCTTTGTGCAGTTTCTTCTGCTTGGCACATGGCTTGCTTCGACACCTGGCGCTTTGATGACAGTGCAGTTGCCACTGGACCTGAAGTTCTCGGCGCCGATGGTGGATGAGTCGTGCCTTCGTTATCGACTAAACGCGCTCACCATCTAAAGTTTTTCTCCGTATGAACCAACGACATCGACAGCGACAGCACCAATACCGGCCTATTTAGGCGAAATGCATCGCCACGCTGCCTTTAGTTGACACGGCAGAGCGGCAGACATGCGCTGGCCGCAAATCCCTCCGTTCAATTTCCTTGTGCAGCTTCTTCTGCTTGGCGCATGGCTTCCTTCGTCACCTGGCGCTCTAACGACTGCGCAGTTGCCACTGGACCTAAAGTTCTCAACTCCGATGGTGGATGAGTGGTGCCTTCATTATCGACTAAACCCGCGCACCATCTACAGCTTTTGTCCGGACAAACCAGCGACATCGATCGCGACAGCACCCTTACCAGCCTATTTAAGGTACTGGCGTCGCCACGCTGCAATCAGTGGGCACGGGAGAGCGGCAGACATGCGCTGGCCGCTAATCCCTCCGTTCAATTTCCTTGTGCAGTTTCTTCTGCTTGGCACATGGCTCCCTTGGATACCTTGTGCTTTGACGACTGCGCAGTTGCCACTGGACCTGAAGTTCTCGGCGACGACGGGGGATGAGTGGTGCCTTCGTTATTGACGGAACCCGGGCACCATCTACAGTTTTTCTCCGGACGAACCAACAACATCGACAGCGACAGCACCATTACCGGCCTATTTAGGCGACTGGCATCGCTACGCTGCCTTCAGTTCGCAAGGAGAGCGGCAGACATGCGCTGGCCGCAAATCCCTCCGTTCAATTTCCTTGTGCAGCTTCTTCTGCTAGGCGCATGGCTTCCTTCGTCTCCTGGCGCTCTAACGACTGCGCAGTTGCCACTGGACCTGAAGTTCTCAGCTCCGATGGTGGATGAGTTTTTCCTTCGTTATCGAATAAACCCGCGCACCATCTACAGCTTTTGTCCGGACGAACCGAAGACATCGATAGCGACAGCACCCTTACCGGCCTCTTTAAGGTACTGGCGTGGCCACGCTGCAATCAGTGGGCACGGGAGAGCGGCAGACATGCGCTGGCCGCTAATCCCTCCGTTCAATTTCCTTGTGCAATTTCTTCTGCTTGCCACATGGCTTCCTTCCACACCTGGCGCATTGAAGACTGCGCAGTTGCCACTGGAGCTGAAGTTCCCGGCGCCGATGGTGGATAAGTGGTGCCTTCGTTATTGATTGAACCCGGGCGCCATCTACAGTTTTTCTCCGGACGAAACAACGACTTCGACAGTGACAGAACCATAACCGGCCTATTTTAGCGACTGGCATCGCCACGCTGCCTTCAGTGGGCACGGGAGAGCGAAAGACATACGATGGCCGCTAATGCCTCCGTTCAATTTTCTTGCGCCGTTTCTTATGCTTTGCAGATGGCTTCCTTCGACACCTGGCGCTTTGACGAGTGCGCATTTGCCACTGGAACTGAAGTTCTCAGCGCCGATGTTAGATGAGTGGTGCCTTCGTTATCGACAAAACCCGGGTACCATGTACAGTTTTCTCCGGAAGAACCAACGACATCGACAGTGACAGCACCATTACGGGCCTATTTAGGCGACTGGCATCGCCACGCCGCCATCAGCAGGCATGGGAGAGTGGCAGACGTGCGCTGGCCGCTATTCACTCCGCTCAATTTCCTTGTGCACTTTGTTCTGCTTGGCACATGGCTTCCTTCGACACCTGACGCTTTGATGACTGCGCAGTTGTCACTGGACCTGAAGTTCTCGGCGCCGATGGTGGATAAGTGGTGCCATCGTTTTCGACTGAGCCCGTGCACCATCTAAAGTTTTTCTCCGGATGAACCAACGACATCGATAGCGACAGCACCATTACCGGCTTATTTAAGGTACTGGCGTCGCCACGCGGCCTTCAGCGGGCACGGGAGAGCGGAAGGCATGCGCTGGCCGCTTATCACTCCGTTCAATTTCTTTGTGCAGTTTCTTCTGCTTGGCACATGGCTTCCTTTGACACCAGACGCTTTGATGACTGCGCAGTTGCCACTGGGCCTGACGTTCTCGGCGCCGATGGTGGATGAGTGGTGCCTTCGTTATCGACTGAGCCCGGGCACCATCTACAGTTTTTCTCCGGATGAACCAACGACATCGATACCGACAGCAGCACTACCGGCTTACTTAAGGTACTGGCGTCGCCACGCTGCCGTCAGTGGGCACGGGAGAGCGGCAGGCATGCGCTGGACGCTAATCACTCCTTTCAATTTTTGTGCAGTTTCTTCTGCTTGGCACATGGCTTCCTTCGACACCTGGCGCTCTAACGACTGCGCAGTTGCCACTGGACCTGAAGTTCTCAGCTCCGATGGTGGATGAGTGGTGCCTTCGTTATCGACTAAACCCGCGCACCATCTACAGCTTTTGTCCGGACGAACCAGCGACATGGATCGCGACAGCACCCTTACCGGCCTATTTAAGGTACTGGCGTCGCCACGCTGCAATCAGTGGGCACGGGAGAGCGGCAGACATGCGCTGGCCGCTAATTCCTCCATTCAATTCCCTTGTGCAATTTCTTCTGCTTGCCACATGGCTTCCTTCCACACCTGGCGCATTGAAGACTGCGCAGTTGCCACTGGAGCTGAAGTTCCCGGCGCCGATGGTGGATAAGTGGTGCCTTCGTTATTGATTGAACCCGGGCGCCATCTACAGTTTTTCTCCGGACGAAACAACGACTTCGACAGTGACAGAACCATTACCGGCCTATTTTAGCGACTGGCATCGCCACGCTGCCTTCAGTGGGCACGGGAGAGCGGAAGACATACGATGGCCGCTAATCACTGCGTACAATTTCCTTGTGCACTCTGTTCTGCTTGGCACAAGGCTTCCTTCGACACCTGATGCTCTAACGACTGCGCAGTTGCCACTGGACCTGAAGTTCTCAGCTCCGATGGTGGATGAGTGGTGCCTTCGTTATCGACTAAACCCGGGTACCATGTACAGTTTTTCCTCGGAAGAACCAACGACATCGACAGCGACAGCACCATTACCGGCCTATATAAGCGACTGGCATCGCCACGCTGCCTTCAGTGGGCACGCGAGAGCAGCAGGCATGCGATGGCCGCTAATGCCTCCGTTCAATTTCCTTGTGTCGTTTCTTCTGCTTTGCACATGGCTTCCTTCGACACCTGACGCTTTGATGACTGCGCAGTTGCCATTGGACCTGAAGTTCTCGGCGCCGATGGTGGATGAATGGTAGCCTTTGTTATTGATTGAACCCGGGCGCCATCTACAGTTTTTCTCCGGAAGAAACAACGACTTCGACAGTGACAGAACCATTACCGGCCTATTTTAGCGACTGGCATCTCCACGCTGCCTTCAGTGGGCACGGGAGAGCGGAAGACCTGCGATGGTCGCTAATGTCTGCGTTCAATTTCCTTCCGCCGTTTCTTATGCTTTGCAGATGGCTTCCTTCGACACCTGGTGCTTTGACGAGTGCGCATTTGCCACTGGAACCGAAGTTCTCAGCGCCGATGTTGGATGAGTGGTGCCTTCGTTATCGACTTAACCCGGGTACCATGTACAGTTTTCTCCGGAAGAACCAACGACATCGACAGCGACAGCACCATTACCGGCATACTTAGGAGACAGGCATCGCCACGCTGCCTTCAGTTGGCTCGGGAGAGTGGCAGACATGCGCTGGCCGCTAATCCCTCCGTTCAATTTCCTTGTGCAGCTTCTTCTGCTTGGCACATGGCTTCCTTCCACACCTGGCGCATTGAAGACTGCGCAGTTGCCACTGGAGCTGAAGTTCCCGGCGCCGATGGTGGATAAGTGGTGCCTTCGTTATTGATTGAACCCTGGCGCCATCTACAGTTTTTCTCCGGACGAAACAACGACTTCCACAGTGACAGAACCATTACCGGCCTATTTTAGCGACTGGCATCGCCACGCTGCCTTCAGTGGGCACGGGAGAGCGGAAGACATGCGATGGCCGCTAATGCCTCCGTTCAATTTCCTTGCGCCGTTTCTTATGCTTTGCAGATGGCTTCCTTCGACACCTGGCGCTTAGACGAGCGCGCATTTCCCACTGGAACTGAAGTTCTCAGCGCCGATGTTGGATGAGTGGTGCCTTCGTTATCGACAAAACCCGGGTACCATGTACAGTTTTCTCCGGAAGAACCAAGGACATCGACAGCGACAGCACCATTACCGGCATATTTAGGCGACTGGCATCGCCACGCTGCCGTCAGTGGGCACGGGAGAGCGGCAGGCATGCGCTGGACGCTAATCACTCCGTTCAATTTTTGTGCAGATTCTTCTGCTTGGCACATGGCTTCCTTCGACACCTGGCGCTCTAACGACTGCGCAGTTGCCACTGGACCTGAAGTTCTCAGCTCCGATGGTGGATGAGTGGTGCCTTCATTATCGACTAAACCCGCGCACCATCTACAGCTTTTGTCCGGACGAGCCAGCGACATCGATCGCGACAGCACCCTTATCGGCCTATTTAAGGTACTGGCGTCGCCACGCTGCAATCAGTGGGCACGGGAGAGAGGCAGACATGCGCTGGCCGCTAATTCCTCCGTTCAATTTCCTTGTGCACTTTGTTCTGCTTGGCACATGGCTTCCTTCGACACCTGACGCTTTGATGACTGCGCAGTTGTCACAGGACCTGAAGTTCTCGGCGCCGATGGTGGATAAGTGGTGCCATCGTTTTCGACTGAGCCCGGGCACCATCTAAAGTTTTTCTCCGGATGAACCAACGACATCGATAGCGACAGCACCATTACCGGCTTATTTAAGGTACTGGCGTCGCCACGCGGCCTTCAGTGGGCACGGGAGAGCGGAAGGCATGCGCTGGCCGCTTATCACTCCATTCAATTTCTTTGTGTAGTTTCTTCTGCTTGGCACATGGCTTCCTTCGACAGCTGACGCTTTGATGACTGCGCAGTTGCCACTGGGCGTGACGTTCTCGGCGCCGATGGTGGATGAGTGGTGCCTTCGTTATCGACTGAGCCCGGGCACCATCTACAGTTTTTCTCCGGATGAACCAACGACATCGATACCGACAGCACCACTACCGGCTTATTTAAGGTACTGCCGTCGCCACGCTGCCGTCAGTGGGCACGGGAGAGCGGCAGGCATGCGCTGGACGTTAATCACTCCGTTCAATTTTTGTGCAGTTTCTTCTGCTTGGCACATGGCTTCCTTCGACACCTGGCGCTCTAACGACTGCGCAGTTGCCACTGGACCTGAAGTTCTCAGCTCCGATGGTGGATGAGTGGTGCCTTCGTTATCGACTAAACCCGCGCACCATCTACAGCTTTTCTCCGGACGAACCAGCGACATCGATCGCGACAGCACCCTTACCGGCCTATTTAAGGTACTGCCGTCGCCACGCGGCCTTCAGTGGGCACGGGAGAGCGGAATGCATGCGCTGGCCGCTTATCACTCCGTTCAATTTCTTTGTGCAGTTTCTTCTGCTTGGCACATGGCTTGCTTCGACACCTGGCGCTTTGATGACTGCGCAGTTGCCACTGAACCTGAAGTTCTCGGCGCCGATGGTGGATGAGTCGTGCCTTCATTATCGACTAAACGCGGTAACAATCTAAAGTTTTTCTCCGTATGAACCAACGACATCGACAGCGACAGCACCAATACCGGCCTATTTAAGCGACAGGCATCGCCACGCTGCCTTCAGTTGGCACGGGAGAGCGGCAGACATGAGCTGGCCGCTAATCCCTCCGTTCGATTTCCTTGTGCAATTTCTTCTGCTCGCCACATGGCTTCCTTCGACACCTGGCGCTCTGACGACTGCGCAGTTGCCACTGGACCTCAAGTTCTCAGCGCCGATGGTGGATAAGTGGTGCCTTCGTTATTCATTGAACCCGGGCGCCATCTACAGTTTTTCTCCGGACGAAACAACGACTTCGACAGCGACAGAACCATTACCGGCCTATTTTAGCGACTGGCATCGCCACGCTGCCTTCAGTGCGCACGGGAGAGCGGAAGACATGCGATGGCCGCTAATGCCTCCGTTCAATTTCCTTGTGCCGTTTCTTATGCTTTGCAGATGGCTTCCTTCGACACCTGGCGCTTTGACGAGTGCGCATTTGCCACTGGAACTGAAGTTATCAGCGCCGATGTTGGATGAGTGATGCCTGCGTTATCGGCTAAACCCGGGTACCATGTACAGTTTTCACCGGAAGAATCAACGACATCGACAGCGACAGCACCATTACCGGCCTATTTAGGCGACTGGCATCGCCACGCCGCCATCAGCAGGCATGGGAGAGCGGCAGACGTACGCTGGCCGCTAATCACTCCGTACAATTTCCTTGTGCACTCTGTTCTGCTCGGCACATGGCTTCCTTCGACACCTGAAGCTCTAACGACTGTGCAGTTGCCACTGGACCTGAAGTTCTCAGCTCCGATGGTGGATGGGTGGTGCCTTCGTTATCGACTAAACCCGCGCGCCATCTACAGCTTTTGTCTGGACGAACCAACGCCATCGATCGCGACAGCACCCTTACCGGCCTATTTAAGGTACTGGCGTGGCCACGGTGCAATCAGTGGGCACGGGAGAGCGGCAGAAATGCGCTGGCCGCTAATCCCTCCGTTCAATTTCCTTGTGCAGTTTCTTTTGCTCTGCGCACGGTTTCCTTCCACACCTGGCGCATTGAAGACTGCGCAGTTGCCACTGGACCTGAAGTTCCCGGCGCCGATGGTGGATAAGTGTTGCCTTCGTTATCGAGTGAACCCGGGCGCCATCTACAGTTTTTCTCCGGACGAACCAACGACTTCGACAGCGACCGTACCATTACCGGCCTATATAAGCGACTGGCATCGCCACGCTGCCTTCAGTGGGCACGCGAGAGCAGCAGGCATTTGATGGCCGCTAATGCCTCCGTTCAATTTCCTTCTGTCGTTTCTTCTGGTTTGCACATGGCTTCCTTCGACACCTGGCGCTTTGATGACTGCGCAGTTGCCCCTGGACCTGAAGTTCTCAGCGCCGATGGTGGATGAGTGGTGCCTTCGTTATCGACTAAACCCGGGTACCATGTACAGTTTTTCCTCGGAAGAACCAACGACATCGACAGATACAGCACAATTACCGGCCTATTTTGGCGACTGGCATCGCCACGCCGCCATCAGCAGGCATGGGGGAGCGGCAGACGTGCGCTGGTCGCTAATCACTCCGTTCAATTTCCTTGTGCTGTTTCTTCTGCTTGGCACATGGCTTCTTTCGACACCTGGCGCTCTGACGACTACGCAGTTGCCACTGGACCAGAAGTTGTCGGCGCCGTTGGTGGATGAGTGGTGCTTTCGTTATCGAGTGAGCCCGGGCACCATCTACAGTTTTTCTCCGGACGAACCAACGACATCGACAGCGACAGCACCATTACCGGCCTATTTAAACGACTGGCATTGCCACCCTGCCTTCAGTGGGGACAGGAGAGCGCCAGACATGCGCTGGCCGCTAATGCCTCCGTTCAATTTCCTTGTGCAGTTTCTTCTGCTTGGCACATGGCTCCCTTGGATACCTTGTGCTTTGACGACTGCGCAGTTGCCACTGGACCTGAAGTTCTCGGCGCCAATGGGGGATGAGTGGTGCCTTCGTTATTGACTGAACCCGGGCCCCATCTACAGTTTTTCTCCGGACGAACCAACAACATCGACAGCGAGAGCACCATTACCGGCCTATTTAGGCGACTGGCATCGCCACGCTGCCTTCAGTGGGCACGGGAGAGCGCCAGACATGCGCTGCCCGCAAATGCCTGCATTCAATTTCCTTGTTCAGTTTTTTCTCCTTGGCACATGGCTTCCTTCCAAACCTCACGCTCTGACGACTGCGCAGTTGCCACTGGACCAGAAGTTCTCGGCGCCGATGGCGGATGATTGGTGCCTTCGTTATCGAGTGAGCCCGGCCAACATCTACAGTTTTTTTCCCGACGAACCAACGACATCGACAGCGACAGCACCATTACCGGCCTTTTTAAACGACTGGCATTGCCACGCTGCAATCCGTAGGCACGGGAGAGCGGCAGACATGCGCTGGCCGCTAATCCCTCCGTTCGATTTCCTTGTGCAGTTTCTTCTGCTCTGCACATGGCTTCCTTCGACACCTGGCGCTTTGATGACTGCGCAGTTGCCACTGGACCTGAAGTTCCCGGCGCCGATGGTGGATAAGTGGTGCCTTCGTTATCGAGTAAACCCGGGCGCCATCCACAGTTTTTCTCCGGACGCACCAACGACTTCGACAGCGACAGTACAATTACCGGCCTATTTAAGCGACTGGTATCGCCACGCTGCCTTCAGTGGGCAGGGGAGAGCAGCAGACATGCGATGGCTGCTAATGCCTCCGTTCAATTTCCTTGTGCAGTTTCTTCTGCTTTGCTCATGGCTTCCTTCGACAGCTGGCGTTTTGACGAGTGCGCAGTTGCCACTGGACCTGAAGTTCTCGGCGCCGATGGTGGATGAGCGGCGCTTTCGTTATCGACTCAACCCGGGCACTATGTACAGTTTTTCTCCGGAGGAACCAACGACATCGACTGCGACAGCACATTACCGGCCTATTTAGGCGACTGGCATCGCCACGCTGCCTTCAGTGGGCACGGGAGAGCCGCAGACATGAGCTGGCCGCTAATGCCTCCGTTCAATTTCCTTGTGCAGCTTCTTCTGCTTAGCACATAGCTTCCTTCGACACCTGGCGCTTTGATGAGTGCGTAGTTGCCACTGAACCTGAAGTTCTCGGCGCCGATGGTGGATGAGTGGTGCCATCGATGTCGAGTGAACCAGGGCCCCATCTATAGGTTTTCTCTGGACGAACCAACAACTTCAACAGCGACAATACCATTACCAGCTTATTTAAGCGACTGGAATCGCCACGCTGCCTTCAGTAGGCACGAGAGAGCGGCAGACCTGCGCTGGGCGCTAATCACTCCATTCAATTTCCTTGTGCAGTTTGTTCTGCTTGGCACATGGCTTCCTTCAACCTCTGACGCTTTGATGACTGCACAGTTGCCACTGGACCCGAAGTTCTCGGCGCCGATGGTGGATGAGTGGTGCCATCGTTTTCGACTGAGCCCGGGCACCATCTACACTTTTTCTCCGGACGAACCAACGACATCGATAGCGACAGCACCATTACCAGCCTATTTAAGGTACTGGCGTCGCCACGCTGCAATCAGTAGGCACGGGAGAACAGCAGACATGCGATGGCCGTTAATGCCTCCGTTCAATTTCCTTGTGTCGTTTCTTCTGCTTTCCACATGGCTTCCTTCGACACCTGGCGTTTTGACGAGTGCGCAGTTGGCACTGGACCTGAAGTTCTCGGCTCCGATGGTGGATGAGTGGCGCCTTCGTTATCGACTGAATCCAGGCACCATCTACCGTTTTTCTCCGGGCGAACCAAAGACATCGACTGCGACAGCACCATTACCGGCCTATTTAGGCGACTGGCATCGCCACGCTGCCTTCAGTGGGCACGGGAGAGCGGCAGACATGCGCTGGCTGCTGATCGCTCCATTTGATTTCCTTGTGCAGTTTCTTCTCTAACGACTGCGCAGTTGCCACTGGACCTGAAGTTCTCAGCTCCGATGGTGGATGAGTGGTGCCTTCGTTATCGACTAAACCCGCGCTTCATCGACAGCTTTTGTCCGGACAAACCAACGACATCGATAGCGACAACACCCTTATCGGCCTACTTAAGGTACTGGCGTCGCCACGCTGCAATCAGTAGGCACGGGAGAGCAGCAGACATGCGATGGCCGCTAATGCCTCCGTTCAATTTCCTTGTGCAGTTTCTTCTGCTTTGCTCATTACTTCCTTCGACACCTGGCGCATTGAAGACTGCGCAGTTGCCACTGGACCTGAAGTTCTCAGCTCCGATTGTGGATGAGTGGTGCCTTCGTTATCGACTAAACCCGCGCACCATCTACAGCTTTTGTCCGGACGAACCACCGACATCGATAGCGACAGCACCCTTACCGGCCCATTTAAGGTTCTGGCGTCGCCAAGCTGCAATCCGTAGGCACGGGAGAGCGACAGACATGCGCTGGCCGCTAATCCCTCCGTTCATTTTCCTTGTGCAGCTTCTTCTGCTAGGCACATAGCTTCCTTCGTCTCCTGGCGCTCTAACGACTGCGCAGTTGCCACTGGACCTGAAGTTCTCAGCTCCGATTGTGGATGAGTGGTGCCTTCGTTATCGACTAAACCCACGCACCATCTACAGCTTTTGTCCGGACGAACCAACGACATCGCTGGCGACAGTACAATTACCGGCCTATTTACGCGACTGGCATCGCCACGCTGCCTTCAGTGGGCAGGGGAGAGCAGCAGACATGCGATGGCCGCTAATGCCTCCGTTGAATTTCCTTGTGCAGTTTCTTCTGCTTTGCTCATGGCTTCCTTCGACTCTTGGCGTTCTGACGAGTGCGCAGTTGCCACTGCACCTGAAGTTCTCGGCGCCGATGGTGGATGAGCGGCGCCATCGATGTCGAGTGAACCCGGGCCCCATCTATAGTTTTTCTCTGGACGAACCAACGACATCGACTGCGACAGCACGATTACCGGCCTATTTAGGCGACTGGAATCGCCACGCTGCCTTCAGTGGGCACGGGAGAGCGGCAAACATGCGCTGGCCGCTAATCCCTCCATTCAATTTCCTTGTGCAGTTTCTTCTACTCTGCACATGGCTTACATCCCCACCTGGCGCATTGAAGACTGCGCAGTTGCCATTGGACCTGAAATTCCCGGCGCCGATGGTGGATGAGTGGCGCCTTCGTTATCGACTGAACTCGGGCACCATCTACAGTTTTTCTCTGGACGAACCAACGACATCGACTGCGACAGCACGATTACCGGCCTATTTAGGCGACTGGCATCGCCACGCAGCCTTCAGTGGGCACGGGAGAGCGGCAAACATTCGCTGGCGGCTAATCCCTCCATTCAATTTCCTTGTGCAGTTTCTTCTGCTTGGCACATGGCTCCCTTGGATACCTTGTGCTTTGACGACTGCGCAGTTGCCACTGGACCTGAAGTTCTCGGCGCCAATGGGGGATGACTGGTGCCTTCGTTATTGACTGAACCCGGGCACCATCTACAGTTTTTCTCCGGACGAACCAACAACATCGACAGCGAGAGCACCATTACCGGCCTATTTAGGCGACTGGCATCGCCACGCTGCCTTCAGTGGGCGCGGGAGAGCGCCAGACATGCGCTGGCCGCTAATCCCTCCGTTCAATTTCCTTGTGCAGCTTCTTCTACTAGGCGCTTGGCTTCCTTCGTCTCCTGGCGCTCTAACGACTGCGCATTTGCCACTGGACCTGAAGTTCTCAGCTCCGATTGTGGATGAGTGGTGCCTTCGTTATCGACTAAATCCGCGCGCCATCTACAGCATATGTCCGGACGAACCAACGACATCGATAGCGACATCACCCTTACGGGCCCATTTAAGGTACTGGTGTCACCACGCTGCAATCCGTAGGCACGGGAGAGCAGCAGACATGCGATGGCCGCTAATGCCTCCGTTCAATTTCCTTGTGCAGTTTCTTCTGCTTTGCTCATGGCTTCCTTCGACACCTGGCGTATTGACGAGTGCGCAGTTGCCACTGGACCTGAAGTTCTCAGCGCCGATGGTGGATGAGTGGTACCATCGATGTCGAGTGAACCCGGGCGCCATCTATAGTTTTTCTCTGGACGAACCAACGACTTCGACAGCGACAATATCATTACCAGCATATTTAAGGGACTGGAATCGCCACGATGCCTTCAGTAGGCACGAGAGAGCGGCAGACATGCGATGGCCGTTAATGCCTTCGTTCCATTTCCTTGTGTGGTTTCTTCTGCTTTGCACATGGCTTCCTTCCACACCTGGCGCTTTGATGACTGCGCAGTTGCCACTGGACCTAAAGTTCTCAGTGCCGATGGTGGATAAGTGGAGCCTTCGTTATCGACTAACCCGGGCACCATGTACAGTTTTTCTCGGGAAGAACCAACGACATCGACAGATACAGCACAATTACCGGCCTATTTTGGCGACTGGCATCGCCACGCCGCCATCAGCAGGCATGGGAGAGCGGCAGACGTGCGCTGGTTGCTAATCACTCCGTTCAATTTCCTTGTGCTGTTTCTTCTGCTTGGCAGATGGCTTCTTTCGACACCTGGCGCTCTGACGACTACGCAGTTGCCACTGGACCAGAAGTTCTCGGCGCCAATGGGGGATGAGTGGTGCCTTCGTTATTGACTGAACCCGGGCCCCATCTACAGTTTTTCTCCGGACGAACCAACAACATCGACAGCGAGAGCACCATTACCGGCCTATTTAGGCGACTGGCATCGCCACGCAGCCTTCAGTGGGCACGGGAGAGCGCCAGACATGCGCTGCCCGCAAATGCCTGCATTCAATTTCCTTGTTCAGTTTTTTCTCCTTGGCACATGGCTTCCTTCCAAACCTGACGCTCTGACGACTGCGCAGTTGCCACTCGACCAGAAGTTCTCGGCGCCGATTGTGGATGAGTGGTGCCTTCGTTATCGACTAAATCCGCGCACCATCTACAGCATATGTCCGGACGAACCAACGACATCGATAGCGACAGCACCCTTATCGGCCTACTTAAGGTACTGGCGTCGCCACGCTGCAATCAGTAGGCACGGGAGAGCAGCAGACATGCGATGGCCGCTAATGCCTCCGTTCAATTTCCTTGTGCAGTTTCTTCTGCTTTGCTCATGGCTTCCTTCGCCACCTGGCGCATTGAAGACTGCGCAGTTGCCACTGGACCTGAAGTTCTCAGCTCCGATTGTGGATGAGTGGTGCCTTCGTTATCGACTAAACCCGCGCACCATCTACAGCTTTTGTCCGGACGAACCAACGACATCGATAGTGACAGCACCCTTACCGGCCCATTTAAGGTACTGGCGTCGCCACGCTGCAATCCGTAGGCACGGGAGAGCGGCAGACATGCGCTGGCCGCTAATCCCTCCGTTCATTTTCCTTGTGCAGTTTCTTCTGCTCTGCGCATGGCTTCCTTCGACACCTGACGCTTTGACGACTAAGCAGTTGCCACTGGACCTGTAGTTCTCGGCGCCGATGATGGATAAGTGGGGCGTTCGTTATCGAGTGAACCTAGGCACCATCTACAGTTTTTCTCCGGACGAACCAACGACATCGACTGCGACAGCACCATTACCGGCATATTTAGGCGACTGGCATCGCTACGCTGCCTTCACTGGGCACGGGAGAGCGGCAGACATGAGCTGGCCGCTAATCCCTCCGTTCAATTTCCTTGTGCAATTTCTTCCGCATGCCACATGGCATCCATCAACACCTGGCGCTCTGACGACTGCACAGTTGCCACTGGACCAGAAGTTCTCAGCGCCGATGTTGGATGATTGGCGCGTTCGTGATTGAGTGAGCCCGGGCACCATGTACAGTTTTTCTCCGGATGAGCCAACGACATCCACAGCGACAGCACCATTACCGGCCTATGTAAACGAGTGGCATCGCCACCCTGCCTTCAGTGGGCACAGGAGACCATCAGACATGCGCTGCCCGCTAATGCCTCCGTTCAATTTCCTTCTGCAGCTTCTTCTGCTGGGCGCATGGCTTCCTTCGACACCTGGCGCTTTGACGACTGCGCAGTTGCCACTGGACCTGTAGTTCTCGGCGCCGATGATGGATAAGTGGTGCCTTCGTTATCGAGTGAACCCAGGCACCATCTAAAGTTTTTCTCCGGAAGAACCAACGACATCGACAGCGAGAGCACCATTACTTGCCTATTTAGGTGACCGGCATCGGCACGCCGGCATCAGTGGGCGCGGGAGAGCGGTAGACATGCGCTGGCCGCTAATCCCTCTGTTCAATTTCCTTGTGCAGTTTCTTCTGCTTGGCACATGGCTTCCTTCGATAGCTGGCGCATTGATGACTGCACAGTTGCCACTCGACCTGAAGTTCTCGGCGCCGATGGTGGATGAGTGGCGCCTTCGTTATCGACTGAACCCGGGCACCATCTAAAGTTTTTCTCCGGACGAACCAACGACATCGACCGCGAGAGCACCAATACCTGCCTTTTTAAGCTGCTGGCATCGATCGCCACGCTGCCTTCAGTGGGCACGGGAGAGCGGCCGACATGCGCTGGCCACGAATCCCTCCATTCAATTTTATTGTGCAGTTTTTTCTGCATGGCACATGGCTCCCTTGGATTCCTTGTGCTTTGATGACTGTACAGTTGCCACTGCACCTGAAGTTCTCGGCGCCGATGGGGGATGAGCGGTGCCTTCGTGATTGATTGAGCCCGGGCACCATGTACAGTTTTTCTCCGGACGAGCCAACGACATCCACAGCGACTGCACCATTACCGGCCTATGTAAACGAGTGGCATCGCCACGCTGCCTTCAGTTGGAACGGGAGAGCGGCAGACATGCGCTGGCCGCTAATCCCTCCATTCAATTTTCTTCTGCAGTTTCTTCTGCTCTGCGTATGGTTTCCTTCCACACCTGGCGCATTGAAAACTGCGCAGTTGCCACTGGACCTGAAGTTCCCGGCGCCGATGGTGGATAAGTGGTGCCTTCGTTATCGACTGAACCCGCACACCATCTACAGCTTTTGACCGGACGAAAACACGACATCGATAGCGACAGCACCCTTACCGGCCTATTTAAGGTACTGGCATCGCCACGCTGCCTTCAGTGGGCACGGGAGAGCAGCAGAAATGCGCTGGCCGCTAATGCCTCCATTCAATTTCCTTGTGCAGCTTCTACTTTACACATGACTTCCTTCGACACCTGGCGCTTTGGCGAGTGCGCGGTTGCCACTGGACCTGAAGTTCTCGGCGCCGATGGTGGATGAGTGGTGCCATCGATGTCGAGTGAACCCGGGCGCCATGTATAGTTTTTCTCTGGACGAACCAACGACTTCGACACGGACAATACCATTACTAGCATATTTAAGCGACTGGCATCGCCGCGCTGCCTTCAGTGGGCACGGGAGAGCGGCAGACATGCGATGGCTGCGAATGCCTCCGTTCAATTTCCTTGTGCCGTTTCTTCTGCTTTGCACATGGCTTCCTTCGACACCTGGCCTTTGATGACTCTGCAGTTGCCACTGGACCTGAAGTTCTCAGCGCGAATGGTGGATGAGTGGTGCCTTCGTTATCGACTAAACCCGGGCACCGTGTACAGTTTTTCTCCGGAAAAACCAACGACATCGACAGCACAATTCCTGGCCTATTTCAGTGACTGGCATCGCCACGCCGCCATCAGCAGGCATGGGAGAGCGGCAGACGTGCGCTAGCCGCTAATCAGTCCGTTCAATTTCCTTGTGCAGTTTGTTCTGCTTGGCACATGGCTTCCTTCGACACTTGGCGCTCTGACGACTGCGCAGTTGCCACTGGACCTGATGTTCTCGGCGCCGATGGTGGATGAATGGCGCCTTCGTTATCGACTGAACCCGGGCACCATCTACAGTTTTCCTCCTGACGAACCAGCGATATCGACAGCGACAGCACCATTACCGGCCTATTTTAACGACTGGCATCGCCACGCTGCCTTCAGTGGGCACGGGAGAGCGCCAGACATGCGCTGCCCGCTAATTCCTCCGTTCAATTTCCTTGTGCAGTTTCTTCTGCTTGGCACATGCCTTCCTTCGACACCTGGCGCTTTGCCGACTGCGCAGTTGCCACTGGACCTGAAGTCCTCGGCGCCGATGGTGGATGAGGGGAGCCTTCGTTATTGACTGAACCCGGGCACCATCTACAGTTTTTCTCCGGACGAACTAACGACGCACGGGAGAGCCGCAGACATGCGCTGGCCGATAATCCCTCCGTTCAATTTCCTTGTGCAGTTTGTTCTGCTTGGCACATGGCTTCCTTCGACACTTGGCGCTCTGACGACTGCGCAGTTGCCACTGGACCTGATGTTCTCGGCGCCGATGGTGGATGAATGGCGCCTTCGTTATCGACTGAACCCGGGCACCATCTACAGTTTTCCTCCTGACGAACCAGCGATATCGACAGCGACAGCACCATTACCGGCCTATTTTAACGACTGGCATCGCCACGCTGCCTTCAGTGGGCACGGGAGAGCGCCAGACATGCGCTGCCCGCTAATTCCTCCGTTCAATTTCCTTGTGCAGTTTCTTCTGCTTGGCACATGCCTTCCTTCGACACCTGGCGCTTTGCCGACTGCGCAGTTGCCACTGGACCTGAAGTCCTCGGCGCCGATGGTGGATGAGGGGAGCCTTCGTTATTGACTGAACCCGGGCACCATCTACAGTTTTTCTCCGGACGAACTAACGACGCACGGGAGAGCCGCAGACATGCGCTGGCCGCTAATCACTCCGTTCAATTTCTTTGTGCAGTTTCTTCTGCTTGGCACACGGTTTCCTTCGACACCTGGCGCTTTGATGACTGCGAAGTTACCACTGGACCTGAAGTTCTCCGCGCCGATGGTGGATGAGTCGTGCCTTCGTTATCGACAAACGCGGTCACCATCTACAGTTTTTCTCCGTATGAACCAACGACATCGACATTGACAGCACCATTACCGGCCTATTTAAGCGGCTGGCATCGCCGCGCTGCCTTCAGTGGGCACGGGAGAGCGGCACACATGAGTTGGCCGCTAATCACTCCGTTCAATTTCTTTGTGCAGTTTCTTCTGCTTGCCACATGGCTTCCTTCAACACCTGGCGCTCTGACGACTGCGCAGTTGCCACT
Organism: Dermacentor variabilis; assembly: GCF_050947875.1. Lineage (NCBI taxonomy): Eukaryota > Metazoa > Arthropoda > Arachnida > Ixodida > Ixodidae > Dermacentor > Dermacentor variabilis. The sequence continues at coordinate 195,515,594 of NC_134572.1, read as the reverse complement.
GGACCAGAAGTTCTCGGCGCTGATGGTGGATGAGTGGTGCCTTCATTATCGACTGAGCCCGGGCACCATCTACAGTTTTTCTCTGGACGAACCAACGACATCTACAGCGACAGCAACATTACCGGTATACTTAAATGACTGGCATCGCCAGGCTGCCTTCAGTGGGCAGTGGAGAGCGCGAGAGATGCTCTGCCCGCTCATGCCTCCGTTCAATTTTCTTGTGCAGATTCTACTGCTTGACATATGGCTTGCTTCGTCACCTGGCTCTCTGACGACTGCACAGTTGCCACTGGACCTGAAGTTCTCGGCGCCGACGGTGGATGAATGGTGCCTTCGTTATCGACTAAACCCGGGCACCATCTACAGTTTTTCTACGGACGAACCAACAACATCGACAGCGACAGCACCATTACCGGCCTATTTAAGGTACTTGCATTGCCACGCGGCCATCAGTAGGCACGGGAGAGCGGCAGACATGCGCTGGCCGCTAATCCCCCGGTTAAATTTCCTTGTGCAGCTTCTTCTGCTGGGTGCATGGCTTCCTTCGACACCTGGCGCTTTGACGACTGCACAGTTGCCACTGCACCTGAAGTTCTCGGCGCCGATGGTGGATGAGTCGTGCCTTCGTTATCGACTAAACCCGGGCACCATCTACAGTTTTTCTCCGGGAGAACCAACGACATCGACAGCGAGAGCACCATTACTAGACTATTTAAGGTACTTGAATCGCCACGCTGCCATCAGTGGGCATGGGCGACCGGCAGACATGCGCTGGCCGCTAATCCCTCCGTTCAATTTCCTTGTGCAGTTTCTTCTGCTTGGCACATGGCTTCCTTCGACGCCTGGCGCTTTGATGACTGCGCAATTGCCACTGGACCTGAAGATCTCGACACCGATGGTGGATAAGTGGTAACTTCATTATCGAGTGAACCCAGGCACCATCTAGTTTTTCTGCGGATGAACCAACGACATCGACCGCGACAGCACCATTACAGGCCTATTTAAGCGACTGGCATCGCCACGCTGTCTTCAGTGGGCATGGGAGACCGGCAGACATGCGCTGGCCGCTAATCCCTCCGTTCAATTTCCTTCTCCAGTTTCTTCTGCTTGGCGCATGGCTTCCTTCGACACCTGGCGCTCTGACGACTGCGCAGTTGCCACTGGACCTGATGTTCTCGGCGCCGATGTTGGATGAGTGGAGCCTTCGTTATCGAGTGAACCCGTGCACCATCTACAGTTTTTCTCCGGAAGAACCAACAACATCGACAGCGAGAGCACCGTTTCCGGCCTATTTAAGCGAATGACATCGCCATGCTGCCTTCATTGGGCAATGGAGAGCGGCAGACATGCGCTGGCCGCTAATCCCTCCATTCATTTTTCTTGTGCAGTTTCTTCTGCTTGGCACATGGCTCGCTTCGACACCTGGTGCTTTGGCGACTGCGCAGTTGCCACTGGACCTGAAGTTCTCGGCGCCGATGGGGGATGAGTGGTGCCTTCGTTATCGACTGAACCCGGGCACCATCTAAAGCTTTTCTCCGGAAGAACTAACGACATCTACAGTGACAGCAACATTACCGGCCTACTTAAACGACTGGCATCGCCACGCTGCCTTCAGTGGGCACGGGAGAGCGCCAGAGATGCGCTGCCCGCTAATGCCTCCGCTCAATTTCCTTGTGCAGATTCTACTTCTTGGCATATTTCTTCCTTCGACACCTGGCGCTCTGACGACTGCGCAGTTGCCACTGGACCTGAAGTTCACGGCGCCGGGGGTGGGCAAGTGTTGCGTTCGTTATCGAGTGAACCCAGGCACCATCTGCAGTTTTTCTCCGGAAGAACCAACGATATCGACAGCGAGAGCACCATTACTGGCCTATTTAAGGTACTTGCATCGCCACGCTGCCATCAGTAGGCACGGGAGAGCGGCAGAAAAGTGGTGGCTGCTAATGCCCACGTTCAATTTCCTTGTGCAGCTTCTTGTGCTGGGCGCATGGCTTCCTTCGACACCTGCCGCTTTGACGACTGCGCAGCTGCCACTGTACCTGAAGTTCTCGGCGCCGATGATGCATAAGTGGTGCCTTCGTTATCGAGTGAACACAGGCACCATCTACAGTTTTTCTAAGGAAGAACCAACGACATCGACAGCGAGAGTACCATTATCGGCATATTTAGGTGACTGGCATCGCCACGCCGCCTTCAGTAGGCACGAGAGAGCGGCAGGCATGCGCTGGCCGCTAATCACTCCGTTCAATTTCCTTGTGCAGTTTCTTCTGCTTGGCACATGGCTCGCTTCGACACCTGGTGCTTTGACGACTGCGCAGTTGCCACTGGACCTGAAGTTCTCGGCGCCGATGGGGGATGAGTGGTGCCTTCGTTATCGACTGAGCCAGGGCACCATCTACAGTTTTTCTCCGGACGGATCAACGACTTCGACAGCGACTGTGCCATGACTGGCCTATTTAAAGTACTTGCATCGCCACGCTGCAATCTGTAGGCACGGTAGGCCGGCAGACATGCGCTGGCCGGTAATCCCTCCGTTCAATTTCCTTGTGCAGCTTCTTCTGCTTTGCGCATGGCTTCCTTCGACATCTGGCACTTTGACCACTGTGCAGTTGCCACTGGACCTGAAGTTCTCGGCGCCGATGGTGGAGGGGTGGTGCCTTCGTTATCGAGTGAACCCGGGCACCATCTACAGTTTTTCTCCGGAAGAACCAACGACATCGACACCGAGAGCACCATTACCGGCATATTTAGGGGCCAGGCATCGCCACGGTGCCATCAGTGGGCACAGGAGAGCTGCACAAATGCGCTTGCCGCTAATCCCTCCATTCAATTTCCTTGTGAAGCTTTTTCTGCTTGGCGCATGGTTTCCTTCGATACCTGCCGCTTTGACGATTGCGCAGTTGCCACTGGACCTCAAGTTCTCGGCGTCGTGGTGGATGAGTGGTGCCTTCGTTATCGAGGGAACCCGGGCACCATCTAAAGTTTTTCTCCGGAAGAACCAACGACATCGACAGAGAGAGAACCATTACCGGCCTACTTAACGAACAGGCATCGCCACGCTGCCATCAGTGGGCGCAGGAGAGCGGCAGACATGCGCGAGCCCCTAATCCCTCCATTCAATTTCCTTGTGCTGTTTCTTCTGCTTGGCACATGCCTCCCTTGGATACCTTGTGCTTTGACGACTGCGCAGTTGCCACTGGACCTGAAGTTCTCGGCGCCGATGGTGGCTAAGTGGAAACTTCATTATCGAGTGAACCCAGACACCATCTAGTTTTTCTCCGGATGAACCAACGACATCGACAGCGACAGCACCATTACAGGCATATTTAACTAACAGGCATCGCCACGCTGCCATCAGTGGGAATGGGAGACCGGCAGACATGCGCTGGCCGCTAATCCCTCCGTTCAATTTCCTTCTGCAGTTTCTTCTGCTTGGCACATGGCTTCCTTCGACACCTGGCGCTTTGATGACTGCGCAGTTACCACTGGACCAGAAGTTTTCGGCGCCGATGGTGGATAAGTGGTAAGTTCATTATCGAGTGAACCCAGGCACCATCTAGTTTTTCTCCGGATGAAACAACGACATCGACAGCGACAGCACCGTTACAGGCATATTTAACTAACAGACATCGCCACGCTGCCATCAGTGGGCATGGGAGACCGGCAGACATGCGCTGGCCGCTAATCCCTCCATTCAATTTCCTTGTGCAGTTTCTTCTGCTTGGCACATGGCTTCCTTCGCCAACTGGCGCTCTGACGACTGCGCAGTTGCCACTGGACCTGATGTTCTCGGCGCCGATGGGGGATGAGTGGTGCCTTCGTTATCGACTGAGCCAGGGCACCATCTACAGTTTTTCTCCGGACGGATCAACGACTTCGACAGCGACTGCACCATGACTGGCCTATTTAAAGTACTTGCATCGCCACGCTGCAATCTGTAGGCACGGTAGGCCGGCAGACATGCGCTGGCCGGTAATCCCTCCGTTCAATTTCCTTGTGCAGCTTCTTCTGCTTGGCGCATGGCTTCCTTCGACATCTGGCACTTTGACCACTGCGCAGTTGCCACTGGACCTGAAGTTCTCGGCGCCGATGGTGGAGGAGTGGTGCCTTCGTTATCGAGTGAACCCGGGTACCATCTACAGTTTTTCTCCGGAAGAACCAACGACATCGACACCGAGAGCACCATTACCGGCATATTTAAGGGCCAGGCATCGCCACGGTGCCATCAGTGGGCACAGGAGAGCTGCACAAATGCGCTTGCCGCTAATCCCTCCATTCAATTTCCTTGTGCAGTTTCTTCTGCTTGGCACATGATTTCCCCCGACATCTGGCGCTTTGACTACTGCGCAGTTGCCACTGGACCTGAAGTTCTCGGCGCCGATGGTGGATGAGTGGTGCCTTCGTTATCGACTGAACCCGGGCACCATCTACAGTTTTTCTCCGGATGAACCAACGACTTCGACAGCGACAGTACCATTACCGGGCTATTTAGGCGACTGGCAACGCCTCGCTGACTTCAGTCGGCACGAGAGAGCGGCAGACATGCGCTGGCCGCTAATCCCTGCGTTCAATTTTCTTGTGCAATTTCTTCTGCTTGCCACATGGCTTCCTTCGACACCTGGCGCTCTGACGACTGCACAGTTGCCACTGGACGTGAAGTTCTCGGCGCCGATGGTGGAAGAGGGGAGCCTTCGTTATTGACTGAACCCGGGCACCATCTACAGTTTTTCTCCGGACGAACTAACGACATCGACAGCGAGAGCACCATTACCGGCCTATTTAAGGGACAGGCGTCACCACGCCGCCAGATGTAGGCACGGTAGAGCCGCAGACATGCGCTGGCCGCTAATCCCTCCGTTCAATTTCCTTGTGCAGTTTCTTCCGCTTGGCACATGGCTTCCTTCGGCACCTGGCGCTTTGACGACTGCGCAGCTGCCACTAGACCTGAAGTTCACGGCGCCGGTGGTGGATAAGTGTTGCCTTCGTTATCGAGTGAACCCAGGCACCATCTACAGTTTTTCTCCGGAAGAACCAACGATATCGACAGCGAGAGCACCATTACTGGCCTATTTAAGGTACTTGCATCGCCACGCTGCCATCAGTAGGCACGGGAGAGCGGCAGACATGCGCTGGCCGCTAATCCCTCCATTCAATTTGCTTGTGCAGTTTCTTCTGCTTGGCACATGACTTCCCCCGACATCTGGCGATTTGACTACTGCGCAGTTGCCACTGGACCTGAAGTTCTCGGCGCCGATAGTGGATGAGTGGTGCCTTCGTTATCGACTGAACCCTGGCACCATCTACAGTTTTTCTCCGGAAGAACCAACGATATCGACAGCGAGAGCACCATTACTGGCCTATTTAAGGTACTTGCATCGCCACGCTGCCATCAGCAGGCACGGGAGAGCGGCAGACATGCGCTGGCCGCTAATCCCTCCATTCAATTTCCGTGTGCAGTTTCTTCTGCTTGGCGCATGACTTCCTTCGACACCTGGCGCTTGGACGACTGCGCAGTTGCCACTGGACCTGATGTTCTCGGCGCCAATGGTGGATGAATGGTGCCTTCGTTATCGACTGAACCCGGGCACCATCTACAGTTTTTTTTGGACGAATCAACGACTTCGACAGCGACTGTACCATGACTGGCCTATTTAAGGTACTTGAATCACCACGCTGCCATCTGTAGGCACGGTAGAGCGGCATACATGCGCTGGCCGCTAATCCCCCCGTTCAATTTCCTTGTGCAGTTTCTTCTGCTTGACACATGGCTTCCTTCAACACCTGGCGCTTTGATGACTGCGCAGTTGCCACTGGACCTGAAGTTCTCGGCGCCGATGGTGGATAAGTGGAAACTTCATTATCGAGTGAACCCAGACACCATCTATTTTTTCTCCGGATGAACCAACGACATCGACAGCGACAGCACCATTACAGGCATATTTAACTAACAGGCATCGCCACGCTGCCATCAGTGGGAATGGGAGACCGGCAGACATGCGCTGGCCGCTAATCCCTCCGTTCAATTTCCTTCTGCAGTTTCTTCTGCTTGGCACATGGCTTCCTTCGACACCTGGCGCTTTGATGACTGCGCAGTTACCACTGGACCAGAAGTTCTCGGCGCCGATGGTGGATAAGTGGTAACTTCATTATCGAGTGAACCCAGGCACCATCTAGTTTTTCTCCGGATGAACCAACGACATCGACAGCGACAGCACCATTACAGGCATATTTAACTAATGGACATCGCCACGCTGCCATCAGTGGGCATGGGAGACCGGCAGACATGCGCTGGCCGCTAATCCCTCCGTTCAATTTCCTTCTGCAGTTTCTTCTGCTTGGCACATGGCTTCCTTCGCCACCTGGCGCTCTGACGACTGCGCAGTTGCGACTGGACCTGAAGTTCTCGGCGCCGATGGGGGATGAGTGGTGCCTTCGTTATCGACTGAGCCAGGGCACCATCTACAGTTTTTCTCCGGACGGATCAACGACTTCGACAGCGACTGCACCATGACTGGCCTATTTAAAGTACTTGCATCGCCACGCTGCAATCTGTAGGCACGGTAGGCCGGCAGACATGCGCTGGCCGGTAATCCCTCCGTTCAATTTCCTTGTGCAGCTTCTTCTGCTTGGCGCATGGCTTCCTTCGACATCTGGCACTTTGACCACTGCGCAGTTGCCACTGGACCTGAAGTTCTCGGCGCCGATGGTGGAGGAGTGGTGCCTTCGTTATCGAGTGAACCCGGGTACCATCTACAGTTTTTCTCCGGAAGAACCAACGACATCGACACCGAGAGCACCATTACCGGCATATTTAAGGGCCAGGCATCGCCACGGTGCCATCAGTGGGCACAGGAGAGCTGCACAAATGCGCTTGCCGCTAATCCCTCCATTCAATTTCCTTGTGCAGTTTCTTCTGCTTGGCACATGATTTCCCCCGACATCTGGCGCTTTGACTACTGCGCAGTTGCCACTGGACCTGAAGTTCTCGGCGCCGATGGTGGATGAGTGGTGCCTTCGTTATCGACTGAACCCGGGCACCATCTACAGTTTTTCTCCGGATGAACCAACGACTTCGACAGCGACAGTACCATTACCGGGCTATTTAGGCGACTGGCAACGCCTCGCTGACTTCAGTCGGCACGAGAGAGCGGCAGACATGCGCTGGCCGCTAATCCCTGCGTTCAATTTTCTTGTGCAATTTATTCTGCTTGCCACATGGCTTCCTTCGACACCTGGCGCTCTGACGACTGCACAGTTGCCACTGGACGTGAAGTTCTCGGCGCCGATGGTGGAAGAGGGGAGCCTTCGTTATTGACTGAACCCGGGCACCATCTACAGTTTTTCTCCGGACGAACTAACGACATCGACAGCGAGAGCACCATTACCGGCCTATTTAAGGGACAGGCGTCACCACGCCGCCAGATGTAGGCACGGTAGAGCCGCAGACATGCGCTGGCCGCTAATCCCTCCGTTCAATTTCCTTGTGCAGTTTCTTCCGCTTGGCACATGGCTTCCTTCGGCACCTGGCGCTTTGACGACTGCGCAGCTGCCACTAGACCTGAAGTTCACGGCGCCGGTGGTGGATAAGTGTTGCCTTCGTTATCGAGTGAACCCAGGCACCATCTACAGTTTTTCTCCGGAAGAACCAACGATATCGACAGCGAGAGCACCATTACTGGCCTATTTAAGGTACTTGCATCGCCACGCTGCCATCAGTAGGCACGGGAGAGCGGCAGACATGCGCTGGCCGCTAATCCCTCCATTCAATTTGCTTGTGCACCTTATTCTGCTTGGCACATGGCTTCCTTCGACACGTGGCGCCTTGCCGACTGCGCAGTTGCCACTGGACCTGAAGTTCGCGGCGCTGAAGGTGGATAAGTGGTGCCTTCGCTATCGAGTGAACCCAGGCACCATCTACAGTTTTTCTCCGGATGAACCAACGACATCTACAGCGACAGCACCATTACCGGCATATTTAAGCGACCGGCATCGCCACGCTGCCTTCAGTGGGCACGGGAGAGTGCAGACATGCGCTGGCCACTAATCCTTCCGTTCAATTTCCTTTTACAGTTTCTTCCGCTTGACGCATGGCTTCCTTCGACAACTGACGCTTTGACGACTGTGCTGTTGCCACTGGACCTGAAGTTCTCGGCGCCGATGGTGGATGAGTTGTGCCTTCGTTATCGACTGAGCCCGGGCACGATCTACAGTTTTTCTCTGGACGAACCAACGACTTCGACAGCGACAGTACCACTACCGGGCTACTTAAGCGACTGGCATTGCCACGCTGCCTTCAGTGGGCACGGGAAAGCGGCAGACATGCGCTGGCCGCTAATCCCTCCGTTCAATTTCCTTGTGCAATTTCTTCTGCTTGCCACATGGCTTCCTTCGACACCTGGCGCTCTGACGACTGCACAGTTGCCACTGGACCGGAAGTTCTCGGCGCAGATGGTGGATGAGTGGAGCCTTCGTTATTGAAAGAACCTGGGCACCATCTACAGTTTTCCTCCGGACGAACTAACGACATCGGCAGCGAGAGCACCATTACCGGCCTATTTAAGGGACAGGCGTCACCACGCCCCCATATGTAGGCTCGGGAGAGCGGCAGACATGCGCTGGTCGCTAATCCCTCCGTTCAATTTCCTTGTGCAGTTTCTTCCGCTTGGCGCATGGCTTCCTTCGACACCTGGCGCTTTGACGACTGCGCAGCTGCCACTGTACCTGAAGTTCTCGGCGCCGATGATGCATAAGTGGTGCCTTCGTTATCGAGTGAACACAGGCACCATCTACAGTTTTTCTAAGGAAGAACCAACGACATCGACAGCGAGAGTACCATTATCGGCATATTTAGGTGACTGGCATCGCAACGCCGCCTTCAGTAGGCACGGGAGAGCGGCAGGCATGCGCTGGCCGCTAATCACTCCTTTCAATTTCTTTGTGCAGTTTCTTCTGCTTGGCACATGACTTCCTTCGACACCTGGCGCTTGGACGACTGCGCAGTTGCCACTGGACCTGATGTTCTCGGCGCCAATGGTGGATGAATGGTGCCTTCGTTATCGACTGAACCCGGGCACCATCTACAGTTTTTCACCGGACGAATCAACGACTTCGACAGCGATTGTACCATGACGGGCCTATTTAAAGTACTTGCATCCCCACGTTGCCATCTGTAGGCACGGTAGAGCGGCAGACATGCGCTGGCCGCTAATCCCTCCGTTCAATTTCCTTGTTCAGTTCTTCTGCTTGCCACATGGCTTCCTTCGACACCTGGCGCTCTGACGACTGCACAGTTGCCACTGGACCGGAAGTTCTCGGCGCAGATGGTGGATGAGTGGAGCCTTCGTTATTGAAAGAACCTGGGCACCATCTACAGTTTTCCTCCAGGCGAACTAACGACATCGGCAGCGAGAGCACCATTACCGGCCTATTTAAGGGACAGGCGTCACCACGCCCCCATATGTAGGCTCGGGAGAGCGGCAGACATGCGCTGGTCGCTAATCCCTCCGTTCAATTTCCTTGTGCAGTTTCTTCCGCTTGGCGCATGGCTTCCTTCGACACCTGGCGCTTTGACGACTGCGCAGCTGCCACTGTACCTGAAGTTCTCGGCGCCGATGATGCATAAGTGGTGCCTTCGTTATCGAGTGAACACAGGCACCATCTACAGTTTTTCTAAGGAAGAACCAACGACATCGACAGCGAGAGTACCATTATCGGCATATTTAGGTGACTGGCATCGCAACGCCGCCTTCAGTAGGCACGGGAGAGCGGCAGGCATGCGCTGGCCGCTAATCACTCCTTTCAATTTCTTTGTGCAGTTTCTTCTGCTTGGCACATGACTTCCTTCGACACCTGGCGCTTGGACGACTGCGCAGTTGCCACTGGACCTGATGTTCTCGGCGCCAATGGTGGATGAATGGTGCCTTCGTTATCGACTGAACCCGGGCACCATCTACAGTTTTTCTCCGGACGAATCAACGACTTCGACAGCGACTGTACCATGACTGGCCTATTTAAAGTACTTGCATCCCCACGTTGCCATCTGTAGGCACGGTAGAGCGGCAGACATGCGCTGGCCGCTAATCCCTCCGTTCAATTTCCTTGTTCAGTTCTTCTGCTTGGCACATGGCTTCCTCCAACACCTGGCGCTTTGATGACTGCGCAGATGCCACTGGACCTGAAGTTCTCGGCGCCGATGGTGGATAAGTGGAAACTTCATTATCGAGTGAACCCAGACACCATCTAGTTTTTCTCCGGATGAACCAACGACATCGACAGCGACAGCACCATTACAGGCATATTTAACTAACACACATCGCCACGCTGCCATCAGTGGGCATGGAAGACCGGCAGACATGCGCTGGCCGCTAATCCCTCCGTTCAATTTCCTTCTGCAGTTTCTTCTGCTTGGCACATGGCTTCCTTCGACACCTGGCGCTTTGACGACTGCGCAGTTGCCACTGGAGCTGAAGTTCTCGGCGCCGACGGTGGATGAGTGGTGCCCTCCTTATCGAGTGAACCCGGGCACCATCTACAGTTTTTCTCCAGAAGTACCAACAACATCGACAGCGAGAGCACCGTTTCCGGCTTATTTAAGCGAATGGCATCGCCATGCTGCCTTCAGTGGGCACTGGAGAGCGGCAGACATGCGCTGGCCGCTAATCCCTCCATTCAATTTCCTTGTGCAGTTTCTTCTGCTTGGCACATGGCTCGCTTCGACACCCGCTTCTTTGACGACTGCGCAGTTGCCACTGGACCTGAAGTTCTCGGCGCCGATGGGGGATGAGTGGTGCCTTCGTTATCGACTGAACCTGGGCACCATCCAAAGTTTTTCTCCGGACGAACCAACTACATCTACAGTGACAGCAACATTACCGGCCTACTTAAACGACTGGCATCGCCTCGCTGCCTTCAGTGGGCATGGGAGAGCGCCAGAGATGCGCTGCCCGCTAATGCCTTCGTTCAATTTCCTTGTGCAGATTCTACTGCTTGGCATATGGCTTCCTTCGACACCTGGCACTCTGACGACTGCGCAGTTGCGACTGGACCTGAAGTTCTCGGCGCTGATGGTGGATGAGTTGTGCCTTCGTTATCGACTGAGCCAGGGCACCATCTACAGTTTTTCTCCGGACGGATCAACGACTTCGACAGCGACTGTACCATGACTGGCCTATTTAAAGCACTTGCATCGCCACGCTGCCATCTGTAGGCACGGTAGGCCGGCAGACATGCGCTGGCCGGTAATCCCTCCTTTCAATTTCCTTGTGCAGCTTCTTCTGCTTGGCACATGGCTTCCTTCGACATCTGGCACTTTGACCACTGCGCAGTTGCCACTGGACCTGAAGTTCTCGGCGCCGATGGTGGAGGAGTGGTGCCTTCGTTATCGAGTGAACCCGGGCACCATCTACAGTTTTTCTCCCGAAGAACTAACGACATCGACAGCCAGAGCACCATTACCGGCCTATTTAAGGGACAGGCGTCACCACGCCGCCATATGTAGGCACGATAGAGCCGCAGACATGCGCTGGCCGCTAATCCCTCCGTTCAATTTCCTTGTGCAGTTTCTTCCGCTTGGCACATGGCTTCCTTCGACACGTGGCGCTTTGCCGACTGCGCAGTTGCCACTGGACCTGAAGTTCTCGGCGCCGATGGTGGATGAGTTGTGCCTTCTTTATCGACTGAGCCCGGGCACGATCTACAGTTTTTCTCTGGACGAACCAACGACTTCGACAGCGACAGTACCACTACCGGGCTACTTGAGCGACTGGCATCGCCACGCTGCCTTCAGTGGGCACGGGAAAGCGGCCGACATGCGCTGGCCGCTAATCCCTCCGTTCAATTTCCTTGCGCAATTTCTTCTGCTTGCCACATGGCTTCCTTCGACACCTGGCGCTCTGACGACGCCACAGTTGCCACTGGACCGGAAGTTCTCGGCGCAGATGGTGGATGAGTTGAGCCTTCGTTATTGACTGAACCTGGGCACCATCTACAGTTTTCCTCCGGACGAACTAACGACATCGGCAGCGAGAGCACCATTACCGGCCTATTTAGGGGGCAGGCGTCACCACGCCCCCATATGTAGGCACGGGAGAGCGGCAGACATGCGCTGGTCGCTAATCCCTCCGTTCAGTTTCCTTGTGCAGTTTCTTCCGCTTGGCGCATGGCTTCCTTCGACACCTGGCGCTTTGACGACTGCGCAGCTGCCACTGTACCTGAAGTTCTCGGCGCCGATGATGCATAAGTGGTGCCTTCGTTATCGAGTGAACACAGGCACCATCTACAGTTTTTCTAAGGAAGAACCAACGACATCGACAGCGAGAGTACCATTATCGGCATATTTAGGTGACTGGCATCGCCACGCCGCCTTCAGTAGGCACGAGAGAGCGGCAGGCATGCGCTGGCCGCTAATCACTCCGTTCAATTTCTTTGTGCAGTTTCTTCTGCTTGGCGCATGGTTTCCTTCGACACCTGGCGCTTTGATGACTGCGAAGTTACCACTGGACCTGAAGTTCTCGGCGCCGATGGTGGATGAGTGGTGCCTTCGTTATCGACAAACGCGGTCACGATTTACAGTTTTTCTCTGGACGAACCAACGACATCTACAGCGACAGCAACATTACCGGCATACTTAAATGACTGGCATCGCCACGCTACCTTCAGTGGGCAGTAGAGAGCGCGAGAGATGCTCTGCCCGCTCATGCCTCCGTTCAATTTCCTTGTGCAGATTCTACTGCTTTGCATATGGCTTGCTTCGACACCTGGCGCTCTGACGACTGCACAGTTGCCACTGGACCTGAAGTTCTCGGCGCCGACAGTGGATGAATGGTGCCTTCGTTATCAACTAAACCCGGGCACCATCTACAGTTTTTCTACGGACGAACCAACAACATCGCCAGCGACATCACCATTACCGGCCTATTTAAGGTACTTGCATTCCACGCGGCCATCAGTAGGCACGGGAGAGCGGCAGACATGCGCTGGCCGCTAATCCCCCGGTTAAATTTCCTTGTGCAGCTTCTTCTGCTGGGTGCATGGCTTCCTTCGACACCTGGCGCTTTGACGACTGCACAGTTGCCACTGCACCTGAAGTTCTCGGCGCCGATGGTGGATGAGTCGTGCCTTCGTTATCGACTAAACCCGGGCGCCATCTACAGTTTTTCTCCTGGAGAACCAACGACATCGACAGCGAGAGCACCATTACTAGCCTATTTAAGGTACTTGCATCGCCACGCTGCCATCAGTGGGCATGGGAGACCGGCAGACATGCGCTGGCCGCTAATCCCTCCGTTCAATTTCCTTGTGCAGTTTCTTCTACTTGGCACATGGCTTCCTTCGACACCTGGAGCTTTGAAGACTCCGCAGTTGCCACTGGACCTGAAGTTCTCGACGCCGATGGTGGATAAGTGGTAACTTCATTATCGAGTGAACCCAGGCACCATCTAGGTTTTCTCCGCATGAACCAACGACATCGACAGCGACAGTACCATTACAGGCCTATTTAAGCGACTGGCATCGCCACGCTCCCTTCTGTGGGCATGGGAGACCGGCAGACATGCGCTGGCCGCTAATCCCTCCGTTGAATTTCCTTCTCCAGTTTCTTCTGCTTGGCGCATGGCTTCCTTCGACACCTGGCGCTCTGACGACTGCGCAGTTGCCACTGGACCTGATGTTCTCGGCGCCGATGGTGGATGAGTGGAGCCTTCGTTATCGAGGGAACCCGGGCAGCATCTACAGTTTTTCTCCGGACAAACGAACGACATCGACAGCGAGAGCACCATTACTGGCCTATTCAAGGTACTTGCATCGCCACGCTGCCATCAGTAGGCACGGGAGAGCGGCAGACATGCGCTGGCCGCTGATCCCCCCGTTCAATTTCCTTATGCAGCATCTTCTCCTGAGCGCATGGCTTCCTTCGACTCCTCGCGCTTTGACGACTGCGCAGTTGCCACTGGAGCTGAAGTTCTCGGCGCCGATGGTGGATAAGTGGAAACTTCATTATCGAGTGAACCCAGACACCATCTAGTTTTTCTCCGGATGAACCAACGACATCGACAGCGAGAGCACCATTACAGGCATATTTAACTAACAGGCATCGCCACGCTGCCATCAGTGGGAATGGGAGACCGGCAGACATGCGCTGGCCGCTAATCCCTCCGTTCAATTTCCATCTGCAGTTTCTTCAGCTTGGCACATGGCTTCCTTCGACACCTGGCGCTTTGATGACTGCGCAGTTACCACTGGACCAGAAGTTTTCGGCGCCGATGGTGGATAAGTGGTAACTTCATTATCGAGTGAACCCAGGCACCATCTAGTTTTTCTACGGATGAATCAACGACATCGACAGCGACAGCACCATTACAGGCATATTTAACTAACAGACATCGCCACGCTGCCATCAGTGGGCATGGGAGACCGGCAGACATGCGCTGGCCGCTAATCCCTCCATTCAATTTCCTTGTGCACTTTCTTCTGCTTGGCACATGGCTTCCTTCGACATCTGGCACTTTGACCACTGCGCAGTTGCCACTGGACCTGATGTTTTTGGCGCCGATGGTGCATGAGTGGAGCCTTCGTTATAGAGGGAACCCGGGCAGCATTTACAGTTTTTCTCCGGACAAACCAACGACATCGACAGCGAGAGCACCATTACTGGCCTATTCAAGGTACTTGCATTGCGACGCTGCCATCAGTGGGCACTGGAGGGCGGCAGACATGCGCGGGCCGCTAATCCCTCCATTCAATTTCCTTGTGCAGTTTCTTCTGCTTGGCACATGGCTCGCTTCGACACCTGGTGCTTTGACGACTGCGCAGTTGCCACTGGACCTGAATTTCTCGGCGCCGATCGGGGATGAGTGGTGCCTTCGTTATCGACTGAGCCAGGGCACCATCTACAGTTTTTCTCCGGACGGATCAACGACTTCGACAGCGACTGTACCATGACTGGCCTATTTAAAGTACTTGCATCGCAACGCTGCAATCTATAGGCACGGTAGGCCGGCAGACATGCGCTGGCCGGTAATCCCTCCGTTCAATTTCCTTGTGCAGCTTCTTCTGCTTTGCGCATGGCTTCCTTCGACATCTGGCACTTTGACCACTGTGCAGTTGCCACTGGACCTGAAGTTCTCGGCGCCGATGGTGGAGGAGTGGTGCCTTCGTTATCGAGTGAACCCGGGCACCATCTACAGTTTTTCTCCGGAAGAACCAACGACATCGACACCGAGAGCACCATTACCGGCATATTTAAGGGCCAGGCATCGCCACGGTGCCATCAGTGGGCACAGGAGAGCTGCACAAATGCGCTTGCCGCTAATCCCTCCATTCAATTTCCTTGTGCTGTTTCTTCTGCTTGGCACATGACTTCCTTCGACACCTGGCGCTTTGACGACTGCGCAGTTGCGACTGGACCTGAAGTTCTCGGCGCCGATGGGGGATGAGTGGTGCCTTCGTTATCGAGTGAACCCGGGCACCATCTACAGTTTTTCTCCGGAAGAACCAACGACATCGATACCGAGAGCACCATTACCGGCATATTTAAGGGCCAGGCATCGCCACGGTGCAATCAGTGGGCACAGGAGAGCTGCACAAATGCGCTTGCCGCTAATCCCTCCATTCAATTTCCTTGTGCAGCTTTTTCTGCTTGGCGCATGGATTCCTTCGATACCTGCCGCTTTGACGATTGCGCAGTTGCCACTGGACCTCAAGTTCTCAGCTCCGATGGTGGATGAGTGGTGCCTTCGTTATCGAGGGAACCCGGGCACCATCTAAAGTTTTTCTCCGGAAGAACCAACGACATCGACAGAGAGAGAACCATTACCGGCCTATTTAACGAACAGGCATCGCCACGCTGCCATCAGTGGGCGCAGGAGAGCGGCAGACATGCGCGAGCCCCTAATCCCTCCATTCAATTTCCTTGTGCTGTTTCTTCTGCTTGGCACATGACTTCCTTCGACACCTGGCGCTTTGACGACTGCGCAGTTGCGACTGGACCTGAAGTTCTCGGCGCCGATGGGGGATGAGTGGTGCCTTCGTTATCGAGTGAACCCGGGCACCATCTACAGTTTTTCTCCGGAAGAACCAACGACATCGACACCGAGAGCACCATTACCGGCATATTTAAGGGCCAGGCATCGCCACGGTGCAATCAGTGGGCACAGGAGAGCTGCACAAATGCGCTTGCCGCTAATCCCTCCATTCAATTTCCTTGTGCAGCTTTTTCTGCTTGGCGCATGGATTCCTTCGATACCTGCCGCCTTGACGATTGCGCAGTTGCCACTGGACCTCAAGTTCTCGGCGTCGTGGTGGATGAGTGGTGCCTTCGTTATCGAGGGAACCCGGGCACCATCTAAAGTTTTTCTCCGGAAGAACCAACGACATCGACAGAGAGAGAACCATTACCGGCCTATTTAACGAACAGGCATCGCCACGCTGCCATCAGTGGGCGCAGGAGAGCGGCAGACATACGCGAGCCCCTAATCCCTCCCTTCAATTTCCTTGTGCAGTTTCTTCTGCTTGGCACATGATTTCCCCCGACATCTGGCGCTTTGACTACTGCGCAGTTGCCACTGGACCTGAAGTTCTCGGCGCCGATGGTGGATGAGTGGTGCCTTCGTTATCGACTGAACCCGGGCACCATCTACAGTTTTTCTCCGGATGAACCAACGACTTCGACAGCGACAGTACCATTACCTGGCTATTTAGGCGACTGGCAACGCCTCGCTGACTTCAGTCGGCACGAGAGAGCGGCAGACATGCGCTGGCCGCTAATCCCTGCGTTCAATTTTCTTGTGCAAATTCTTCTGCTTGCCACATGGCTTCCTTCGACACCTGGCGCTCTGACGACCGCACAGTTGCCACTGGACGTGAAGTTCTCGGCGCCGATGGTGGAAGAGGGGAGCCTTCGTTATTGACTGAACCCGGGCACCATCTACAGTTTTTCTCCGGACGAACTAACGACATCGACAGCGAGAGCACCATTGCCGGCCTATTTAAGGGACAGGCGTCACCACGCCGCCATATGTAGGCACGGTAGAGCCGCAGACATGCGCTGGCCGCTAATCCCTCCGTTCAATTTCCTTGTGCAGTTTCTTCCGCTTGGCACATGGCTTCCTTCGGCACCTGGCGCTTTGACGATTGCGCAGCTGCCACTAGACCTGAAGTTCACGGCGCCGGTGGTGGATAAGTGTTGCCTTCGTTATCGAGTGAACCCAGGCACCATCTACAGTTTTTCTCCGGAAGAACCAACGATATCGACAGCGAGAGCACCATTACTGGCCTATTTAAGGTACTTGCATCGCCACGCTGCCATCAGTAGGCACGGGAGAGCGGCAGACATGCGCTGGCCGCTAATCCCTCCATTCAATTTGCTTGTGCACCTTATTCTGCTTGGCACATGGCTTCCTTCGACACGTGGCGCCTTGCCGACTGCGCAGTTGCCACTGGACCTGAAGTTCGCGGCGCTGAAGGTGGATAAGTGGTGCCTTCGCTATCGAGTGAACCCAGGCACCATCTACAGTTTTTCTCCGGATGAACCAACGACATCTACAGCGACAGCACCATTACCGGCATATTTAAGCGACCGGCATCGCCACGCTGCCTTCAGTGGGCACGGGAGAGTGCAGACATGCGCTGGCCACTAATCCTTCCGTTCAATTTCCTTGTGCAGTTTCTTCCGCTTGACGCATGGCTTCCTTCGACAACTGACGCTTTGACGACTGTGCTGTTGCCACTGGACCTGAAGTTCTCGGCGCCGATGGTGGATGAGTTGTGCCTTCGTTATCGACTGAGCCCGGGCACGATCTACAGTTTTTCTCTGGACGAACCAACGACTTCGACAGCGACAGTACCACTACCGGGCTACTTAAGCGACTGGCATTGCCACGCTGCCTTCAGTGGGCACGGGAAAGCGGCAGACATGCGCTGGCCGCTAATCCCTCCGTTCAATTTCCTTGTGCAATTTCTTCTGCTTGCCACATGGCTTCCTTCGACACCTGGCGCTCTGACGACTGCACAGTTGCCACTGGACCGGAAGTTCTCGGCGCAGATGGTGGATGAGTGGAGCCTTCGTTATTGACTGAACCTGGGCACCATCTACAGTTTTCCTCCGGACGAACTAACGACATCGGCAGCGAGAGCACCATTACCGGCCTATTTAAGGGACAGGCGTCACCACGCCCCCATATGTAGGCTCGGGAGAGCGGCAGACATGCGCTGGTCGCTAATCCCTCCGTTCAATTTCCTTGTGCAGTTTCTTCCGCTTGGCGCATGGCTTCCTTCGACACCTGGCGCTTTGACGACTGCGCAGCTGCCACTGTACCTGAAGTTCTCGGCGCCGATGATGCATAAGTGGTGCCTTCGTTATCGAGTGAACACAGGCACCATCTACAGTTTTTCTAAGGAAGAACCAACGACATCGACAGCGAGAGCACCATTACCGGCATATTTAAGGGCCAGGCATCGCCACGCGGCCATTAGTGGGCACAGGCGAGCGGTAGACATGCGCTAGCCGCAAATCCCTCCCTTCAATTTCCTTGTGCAGTTTCTTCTGCTTGGCACATGACTTCCTCCGACATCTGGCGCTTTGACTACTGCGCAGTTGCCACTGGACCTGAAGTTCTCGGCGCCGATGGTGGATGAGTGGTACCTTCGTTATCGACTGAGCCCGGGCACCATCTACAGTTTTTCTCCGGACGAACTAACGACATCGCCAGCGACATCACCATTACCGGCCTATTTAAGGTACTTGCATTCCACGCGGCCATCAGTAGGCACGGGAGAGCGGCAGACATGCGCTGGCCGCTAATCCCCCGGTTAAATTTCCTTGTGCAGCTTCTTCTGCTGGGTGCATGGCTTCCTTCGACACCTGGCGCTTTGACGACTGCACAGTTGCCACTGCACCTGAAGTTCTCGGCGCCGATGGTGGATGAGTCGTGCCTTCGTTATCGACTAAACCCGGGCGCCATCTACAGTTTTTCTCCTGGAGAACCAACGACATCGACAGCGAGAGCACCATTACTAGCCTATTTAAGGTACTTGCATCGCCACGCTGCCATCACTGGGCATGGGAGACCGGCAGACATGCGCTGGCCGCTAATCCCTCCGTTCAATTTCCTTGTGCAGTTTCTTCTACTTGGCACATGGCTTCCTTCGACACCTGGAGCTTTGAAGACTCCGCAGTTGCCACTGGACCTGAAGTTCTCGACGCCGATGGTGGATAAGTGGTAACTTCATTATCGAGTGAACCCAGGCACCATCTAGGTTTTCTCCGCATGAACCAACGACATCGACAGCGACAGTACCATTACAGGCCTATTTAAGCGACTGGCATCGCCACGCTCCCTTCTGTGGGCATGGGAGACCGGCAGACATGCGCTGGCCGCTAATCCCTCCGTTGAATTTCCTTCTCCAGTTTCTTCTGCTTGGCGCATGGCTTCCTTCGACACCTGGCGCTCTGACGACTGCGCAGTTGCCACTGGACCTGATGTTCTCGGCGCCGATGGTGGATGAGTGGAGCCTTCGTTATCGAGGGAACCCGGGCAGCATCTACAGTTTTTCTCCGGACAAACGAACGACATCGACAGCGAGAGCACCATTACTGGCCTATTCAAGGTACTTGCATCGCCACGCTGCCATCAGTAGGCACGGGAGAGCGGCAGACATGCGCTGGCCGCTGATCCCCCCGTTCAATTTCCTTATGCAGCATCTTCTCCTGAGCGCATGGCTTCCTTCGACTCCTCGCGCTTTGACGACTGCGCAGTTGCCACTGGAGCTGAAGTTCTCGGCGCCGATGGTGGATAAGTGGAAACTTCATTATCGAGTGAACCCAGACACCATCTAGTTTTTCTCCGGATGAACCAACGACATCGACAGCGAGAGCACCATTACAGGCATATTTAACTAACAGGCATCGCCACGCTGCCATCAGTGGGAATGGGAGACCGGCAGACATGCGCTGGCCGCTAATCCCTCCGTTCAATTTCCTTCTGCAGTTTCTTCTGCTTGGCACATGGCTTCCTTCGACACCTGGCGCTTTGATGACTGTGCAGTTACCACTGGACCAGAAGTTTTCGGCGCCGATGGTGGATAAGTGGTAACTTCATTATCGAGTGAACCCAGGCACCATCTAGTTTTTCTCCGGATGAATCAACGACATCGACAGCGACAGCACCATTACAGGCATATTTAACTAACAGACATCGCCACGCTGCCATCAGTGGGCATGGGAGACCGGCAGACATGCGCTGGCCGCTAATCCCTCCATTCAATTTCCTTGTGCACTTTCTTCTGCTTGGCACATGGCTTCCTTCGACACCTGGCGCTCTGACGACTGCGCAGTTGCCACTGGACCTGATGTTTTTGGCGCCGATGGGGGATGAGTGGTGCCTTCGTTATCGACTGAGCCAGGGCACCATCTACAGTTTTTCTCCGGACGGATCAACGACTTCGACAGCGACTGTACCATGACTGGCCTATTTAAAGTACTTGCATCGCAACGCTGCAATCTGTAGGCACGGTAGGCCGGCAGACATGCGCTGGCCGGTAATCCCTCCGTTCAATTTCCTTGTGCAGCTTCTTCTGCTTTGCGCATGGCTTCCTTCGACATCTGGCACTTTGACCACTGTGCAGTTGCCACTGGACCTGAAGTTCTCGGCGCCGATGGTGGAGGAGTGGTGCCTTCGTTATCGAGTGAACCCGGGCACCATCTACAGTTTTTCTCCCGAAGAACCAACGACATCGACAGCGAGAGCACCATTACCGGCATATTCAAGGGCCAGGCATCGCCACGCACCCATTAGTGGGCACAGGCGAGCGGTAGACATGCGCTAGCCGCAAATCCCTCCCTTCAATTTCCTTGTGCAGTTTCTTCTGCTTGGCACATGACTTCCTCCGACATCTGGCGCTTTGACTACTGCGCAGTTGCCACTGGACCTGAAGTTCTCGGCGCCGATGGTGGATGAGTTGTGCCTTCGTTATCGACTGAGCCCGGGCACGATCTACAGTTTTTCTCTGGACGAACCAACGACTTCGACAGCGACAGTACCACTACCGGGCTACTTGAGCGACTGGCATCGCCACGCTGCCTTCAGTGGGCACGGGAAAGCGGCCGACATGCGCTGGCCGCTAATCCCTCCGTTCAATTTCCTTGCGCACTTTCTTCTGCTTGCCACATGGCTTCCTTCGACACCTGGCGCTCTGACGACTGCACAGTTGCCACTGGACCTGAAGTTCTCGGTGCAGATGGTGGATGAGTGGAGCCTTCGTTATTGACTGAACCTGGGCACCATCTACAGTTTTTCTCCGGAAGAACCAACGATATCGACAGCGAGAGCCCCTATACTGGCCTATTTAAGGTACTTGCATCGCCACGCTGCCATCAGTAGGCACGGGAGAGCGGCAGAAAAGTGGTGGCTGCCAATGCCCACGTTCAATTTCCTTGTGCAGTTTCTTCCGCTTGGCACATGGCTTCCTTCGAGACCTGGCGCTCTGACGACTGCGCAGCTGCCACTGGACCTGAAGTTCACGGCGCCGGTGGTGGACAAGTGTTGCGTTCGTTATCGAGTGAACCCAGGCACCATCTACAGTTTTTCTCCGGAAGAACCAATGAAATCGATAGCGAGAGCACCATTACTGGCCTATTTAAGGTACTTGCATCGCCACGCTGCCATCAGTAGGCACGGGAGAGCGGCAGAATTGGTGGCTGCTAATGCCCACGTTCAATTTCCTTGAGCAGCTTCTTGTGCTGGGCGCATGGCTTCCTTCGACACCTGGCGCTTTGACGACTGCGCAGCTGCCACTGTACCTGAAGTTCTCGGCACCGAAGATGCATAAGTGGTGCCTTCGTTATCGAGTGAACACAGGCACCATCTACAGTTTTTCTAAGGAAGAATCAACGACATCGACAGCGAGAGTACCATTATCGGCATATTTAGGTGACTGGCATCGCCACGCTGCCTTCAGTGGGCACAGGAGAGCGGCAGACATGAGCTGGCGGCTAATCACTCCGTTCAATTTCTTTGTGCAGTATCTTCTGCTTGCCACATGGCTTCCTTCAACACCTGGCGCTCTGACGACTGCGCAGTTGCCACTGGACCAGAAGTTCTCGGCGCTGATGGTGGATGAGTGGTGCCTTCGTTATCGACTGAGCCCGGGCACCATCTACAGTTTTTCACAGGACGAATCAACGACTTCGACAGCGACTGTACCATGACTGGCCTATTTAAAGTACTTGCATCGCCACGCTGCCATCTGTAGGCACGGGAGAGCGGCAGACATGCGCTGGCCGCTAATCCCCCAGTTAAATTTCCTTGTGCAGCTTCTTCTGCTGGGAGCATGGCTTCCCTCGACACCTGGCGCTTTGACCACCGCACAGTTGCCACTGCACCTGAAGTTCTCGGCGCCGATGGTGGATGAGTCGTGCCTTCGTTATCGACTAAACCCGGGCACCATCTACAGTTTTTCTCCCGGAGAACCAACGGCATCGACAGCGAGAGCACCATTACTAGCCTATTTAAGGTACTTGCATCGCCACGCTGCCATCAGTGGGCATGGGAGACCGGCAGACATGCGCTGGCCGCTAATCCCTCCGTTCAATTTCCTTGTGCAGTTTCTTCTGCTTGGCACATGGCTTCCTTCGACACCTGGCGCTTTGATGACTGCGCAGTTGCCACTGGACCTGAAGTTCTCGGCGCCGATGGTGGATGAGTGGAGCCTTCGTTATCGAGGGAACCCGGGCAGCATCTACAGTTTTTCTCCGGACAAACCAACGACATCGACAGCGAGAGCACCATTACTGGCCTATACAAGGTACTTGCATCGCCACGCTGCTATCAGTAGGCACGGGAGAGCGGCAGACATGCGCTGGCCGCTGATCCCCCGTACAATTTCCTTGTGCAGCTTCTTCTCCTGGGCGCATGGCTTCCTTCGACTCCTCGCGCTTTAACGACTGCGCAGTTGCCACTGGAGCTGAAGTTCTCGGCGGCGATGGTGGATGAGTCGTGCCTTCGTTATCGACTGAACCCGGCCACCATCTAAAGCTTTTCTCCGGACGAACCAACGACATCTACAGTGACAGCAACATTACCGGCCTACTTAAACGACTGGCATCGCCATGCTGCCTTCATTGGGCACTGGAGAGCAGCAGACATGCGCTGGCCGCTAATCCCTCCATTCAATTTTCTTGTGCAGTTTCTTCTGCTTGGCACATGGCTCGCTTCGACACCTGTTGCTTTGACGACTGCGCAGTTGCCACTGGACCTGAAGTTCTCGGCGCCGATGGGGGATGAGTGGTGCCTTCGTTATCGACTGAACCCGGGCACCATCTAAAGCTTTTCTCCGGGCGAACCAACGACATCTACAGTGACAGCAACATTACCGGCCTACTTAAACGACTGGCGTCGCCACGCTGCATTCAGTGGGCACGGGAGAGCGCCAGAGATGCGCTGCCCGCTAATGCCTCCGTTCAATTTCGTTGTGCAGATTCTACTTCTTGGCATATGGCTTCCTTCGACACCTGGCGCTCTGACGACTGCGCAGTTGCCACTGGACCTGAAGTTCTCGGCGCCGATGGTGGATGAGTTGTGCCTTCGTTATCGACTGAGCCAGGGCACCATCTACAGTTTTTCTCAGGACGAATCAACGACTTCGACAGCGACTGTACCATGACTGGCCTATTTAAAGTACTTGCATCGCCACGCTGCCATCTGTAGGCACGGTAGAGCGGCAGACATGCGCTGGTCGGTAATCCCTCCGTTCAATTTCCTTGTGCAGATTCTACTTCTTGGCATATGGCTTCCTTCGACATCTGGCACTTTGACCACTGTGCAGTTGCCACTAGACCTGAAGTTCTCGGCGCCGATGGTGGATGAGTGGTGCCTTCGTTATCGAGTGAACCCGGGCACCATCTACAGTTTTTCTCCGGAAGAACCAACGACATCGACAGCGAGAGCACCATTACCGGCATATTTAAGGGCCAGGCATCGCCACGGTGCCATCAGTGGGCACAGGAGAGCTGCAGAAATGCGCTTGCTGCTAATCCCTCCATTCAATTTCCTTGTGCAATTTCTTCTGCTTGGCGCATCTCTTCCTTCGACACCTGGCGCTTTGACGATTGCGCAGTTGCCACTGGCCATGAAATTCTTAGTGCCGACAGTGGATGAGTGGTGCCTTCGTTATTGAGTAAACCCGGGCACCATCTAAAGCTTTTCTCCGAAAGAACCAACGACATCGACAGCGAGAGCACCATTACCGGCGTATTTAACGGACAGGTATCGCCACCAGCCATCAGTGGGCATAGGAGAGCGGCAGACATGCGCTAGCCGTTAATCCATGCATTCAATTTCCTTGTGCAGCTTTTTCTGCTTGGCGCATGGATTCCTTCGATACCTGGCGCTTTGACGATTGCGCAGTTGCCACTGGACCTGAAGTTCTCGGCGCCGATGGTGGATGAGTTGTGCCTTCGTTATCGACTGAGCCAGGGCACCATCTACAGTTTTTCTCAGGACGAATCAACGACTTCGACAGCGACTGTACCATGACTGGCCTATTTAAAGTACTTGCATCGCCACGCTGCCATCTGTAGGCACGGTAGAGTGGCAGACATGCGCTGGCCGGTAATCCCTCCGTTCAATTTCCTTGTGCAGATTCTACTTCTTGGCATATGGCTTCCTTCGACATCTGGCACTTTGACCACTGTGCAGTTGCCACTGGACCTGAAGTTCTCGGCGTCGTGGTGGATGAGTGGTGCCTTCGTTATCGACTGAACCTGGGCACCATCTATAGTTTTTCTCCGGAAGAGCCAACGACATCTACAGTGACAGCAACATTACCGGCCTACTTAAACGACTGGCATCGCCACGCTGCCTTCAGTGGGCACGGGAGAGTGCCAGAGATGCGCTGCCCGCTAATGCCTACGTTCAATTTGCTTGTGCAGATTCTACTGCTTGGCATATGGCTTCCTTCGACACCTGGCGCTCTGACGACTGCGCAGTTGCCACTGGACCTGAAGTTCTCGGCGCCGATGGTGGATGAGTTGTGCCTTCGTTATCGACTGAGCCTGGGCACCATCTACAGTTTTTCTCCGGACGGATCAACGACTTCGACAGCGACTGTACTATGACTGGCCTATTTAAAGTACTTGCATCGCCACGCTGCCATCTGTAGGCACGGTACAGCGGCAGACATGCGCTGGCCGGTAATCCCTCCGTTCAAAGTCCGTGTGCAGCTTCTTCTGCTTGGCGCTTGGCTTGCTTCGACATCTAGCACTTTGACCACTGCGCAGTTGCCACTGGAGCTGAAGTTCTCGGCGCCGATGGTCGATGAGTGGTGCCTTCGTTATCGAGTGAACCCGGGCACCATCTACAGTTTTTCTCCGGAAGAACCAACGACATCGACAGCGAGAGCACCATCACCGGCATACTTAAGGGACAGGCATCATCACGGTGCCATCAGTGGGCACAGGAGAGCGGCAGACATGCGCTGGTCGCTAATCCCTCCGTTCAATTTCCTTGTGTAGTTTCGTCCGCTTGGCACATGGCTTCCTTCGACACCTGGCGCTCTGACGACTGCGCAGCTGCCACTGGACCTGAAGTTCACGGCGCCGGTGGTGGACAAGTGTTGCATTCGTTATCGAGTGAACCCAGGCACCATCTACAGTTTTTCTCCGGAAGAACCAACGATATCGACAGCGAGAGCCCCATTACTGGCCTATTTAAGGTATTGCATCGCCACGCTGCCATCAGTAGGCACAGGAGAGCGGCAGAAAAGTGGTGGCTGCTAATGCCCACGTTCAATTTCCTTGTGCAGTTTCTTCCGCTTGGCACATGGCTTCCTTCGACACCTGGCGCTTTCATGACTGCGAAGTTACAACTGGACCTGAAGTTCTCGGCGCCGATGGTGGATGAGTCGTGACTTCGTTATCGAGAAACGCGGTCACCATCTACAGTTTTTCTCCGTATGAACCAAAGACTTCGACATTGACAGCACCATTACCGGCCTATTTAAGCGACTGGCATCGCCACGCTGCCCTCAGTGGGCACGGGAGAGCGGCAGACATGAGCTGGCCGCTAATCACTCCGTTCAATTTCTTTGTGCAGTTTCTTCTGCTTGCCACATGGCTTCCTTCAACAACTGGCGCTCTGACGACTGCGCAGTTGCCACTGGACCAGAAGTTCTCGGCGCTGATGGTGCATGAGTGGTGCCTTCGTTATCGACTGAGCCCGGGCACCATCTACAGTTTTTTTCTGGACGAACCAACGACATCTACAGCAACAGCAACATTACCGGCATACTTATATGAGTGGCATCGCCACGCTGCCTTCAGTGGGCAGTGGAGAGCGTGAGAGATGCTCTGCCCGCTCATGCCTCCGTTCAATTTCCTTGTGCAGATTCAACTGCTTGGCATATGGCTTGCTTCGACACCTGGCGCTCTGATGACTGCACAGTTGTCACTGGACCTGAAGTTCTCGGCGCCGACGGTGGATGAATGGTGCCTTCGTTATAGACTAAACCCGGGCACCATCTACAGTTTTTCTACGGACGAACCAACAACATCGACAGCGACAGCACCATTACCGCCCTATTTAAGGTACTTGCATTGCCACGCGGCCAACAGAAGGCACGGGAGAGCGGCAGACATGCGCTGGCCGCTAATCCCCCAGTTAAATTTCCTTGTGCAGCTTCTTCTGCTGGGTGCATGGCTTCCTTCGACACCTGGCGCTTTGACGACCGCACAGTTGCCACTGCACCTGAAGTTCTCGGCGCCGATGGTGGATGAGTCGTGCCTTCGTTATCGAGTGAACCCGGGCACCATCTACAGTTTTTCTCCGGAAGAACCAACAACATCGGCAGCGAGAGCACCGTTTCCGGCCTATTTAGGCGAATGGGATCGCCATGCTGCCTTCATTGGGCACTGGAGAGCGGCAGACATGCGCTGGCCGCTAATCCCTCCATTCAATTTTCTTGTGCAGTTTCTTCTGCTTGGCACATGGCTCGCTTCGACACCTGGTGCTTTGACGACTGCGCAGTTGCCACTGGACCTGAAGTTCTCGGCGCCGATGGGGGATGAGTGGTGCCTTCGTTATCGACTGAACCTGGGCACCATCTAATGTTTTTCTCCGGACGAGCCAACGACATCTACAGTGACAGCAACATTACCGGCCTACTTAAACGACTGGCATCGCCACGCTGCCTTCAGTGGGCACGGGAGAGCATCAGAGATGCGCTGCCCGCTAATGCCTCTGTTCAATTTCCTTGTGCAGATTCTACTGCTTGGCATATGGCTTCCTTCGACGCCTGGCGCTCTGACGACTGCGCAGTTGCCACTGGACCTGAAGTTCTCGGCGCCGATGGTGGATGAGTTGTGCCTTCGTTATCGACTGAGCCAGGGCACCATCTACAGTTTTGCTCCGGACGGATCAACGACTTCGACAGCAACTGTACCATGACTGGCCTATTTAAACTACTTGCATCGCCACGCTGCCATCTGTAGGCACGGTAGCACGGCAGACATGCGCTGGCCGGTAATCCCTCCGTTCAATTTCCTTGTGCAGCTTCTTCTGCTTGGCGCATGGCTTCCTTCAACATCTGGCACTTTGACCACTGCGCAGTTGCC
The DNA here is from genome assembly GCF_050947875.1 of Dermacentor variabilis. Classification (NCBI taxonomy): domain Eukaryota; kingdom Metazoa; phylum Arthropoda; class Arachnida; order Ixodida; family Ixodidae; genus Dermacentor; species Dermacentor variabilis. The sequence continues at coordinate 195,487,993 of NC_134572.1, read as the reverse complement.
ACTGGACCTGAAGTTCTCGGCGCCGATGATGGATGAGTGGTGCCTTCGTTAACGAGTGAACCCGGGCACCATCTACAGTTTTTCTCGGGAAGAACCATCGACATCGACAGCGAGAGCACATTACCGGCATATTTAAGGGCCAGGCATCGCCACGGTGCCATCAGAGGGCACAGGAGAGCTGCAGAAATGCGCTTGCCGCTAATCCCTCTATTCAATTTCCTTGTGCAGTTTCTTCGGCTTGGCGCATGGCTTCCTTCGACACCTGGCGCTTTGACGATTGTGCAGTTGCCACTGGCCATGAAGTTCTTGGTGCCGACAGTGGATGAGTGGTGCCTTCGTTATCGAGTGAACCCGGGCACCATCTGCAGTTTTTCTCCGTAAGAACCAACGACATCGACAGCGAGAGCACCATTACCGGCGTATTTAACGGAAAGGTATCGCCACGCTGCCATCAGTGGGCATAGGAGAGCGGCAGACATTCGCTAGCCGTTCATCCTTGCATTCAATTTCCTTGTGCAGTTTCTTCTCCTTGGCACATTACTTCCTCCGACATCTGGCGCTTTGACTACTGCGCAGTTGCCACTGGACCTGAAGTTCTCGTCACCGATGGTGGATGAGTGGTACCTTCGTTATCGACTGATCCCGGGTACCATCTACAGTTTTTCTCCGGATGAACCAACGACTTCGACAGCGACAGTACCATTACCGGGCTATTTAAGCGACTAGCGTCGCCACGCTGACTTCAGTCGGCACGAGAGAGCGGCAGACATGCGCTGGCCGCTAATCCCTCCGTTCAATTTTTTGTGCAATTTCTTCTGCTTGCCACATGTCTTCCTTCGACACCTGGCGCTCTGACGACTGCGCAGCTGCCACTGGACCTGAAGTTCTCGGCGCCGATAGTGGATGAGGGGAGCCTTCGTTATTGACTGAACCCGGGCACCATCTACAGTTTTTCTCCGGACGAACTAACGACATCGACAGCGAGAGCACCATTACCGGCCTATTTAAGGGACAGGCGTCTCTACGCCGCCATATGTAGGCACGGTAGAGCCGCAGACAAGCGCTGGCCGCTAATCCCTCCGTTCAATTTCCTTGTGCAGTTTCTTCCGCTTGGCACATGGCTTCCTTCGACACCTGGCGCTTTGACGACTGCGCAGCTGCCACTAGACCTGAAGTTCTCGGTGCCGGTGGTGGATAAGTGTTGCCTTCGTTATCGAGTGAACCCAGGCACCATCTACAGTTTTTCTCCGGAAGAACCAACGATATCGACAGCGAGAGCACCATTACTGGCCTATTTAAGGGACTTGCATCGCCACGCTGCCATCAGTAGGCACGGGAGAGCGGCAGACATGCGCTGGCCGCTATTCCCTCCATTCAATTTGCTTGTGCACCTTATTCTGCTTGGCACATGGCTTCCTTCGACACCTGGCGCTTTGCCGACTACGCAGTTGCCACTGGACCTGAAGTTCGCGGCGCTGATGGTGGATGAGTGGTGCCTTCGTTATCGACTGAGCCCGGGCACCATCTACAGTTTTTCTCTGGACGAACCAACGACATCTACAGCGACAGCAACATTACCGGCCTATTTAAGGTACTTGCATTGCCACGCGGCCATCAGTAGGCACGGGAGAGCGGCAGACATGCGCAGGCCGCTAATCCCCCAGTTAAATTTCCTTGTGCAGCTTCTGCTGGGAGCATGGCTTCCTTCGACACCTGGCGCTTTGACCACCGCACAGTTGCAACTGCACCTGAAGTTCTCGGCGCCGATGGTGGATGAGTCGTGCCTTCGTTATCGACTAAACCCGGGCACCATCTACAGTTTTTCTCCGGGAGAACCAACGACATCGACCGCGACAGCACCATTACAGGCCTATTTAAGCGACTGGCATCGCCACGCTGTCTTCAGTGGGCATGGGAGACCGGCAGACATGCGCTGGCCGCTAATCCCTCCGTTCAATTTCCTTCTCCAGATTCTTATGCTTGGCGCATGGCTTCGTTCGATACCTGGCGCTCTGACGACTGCGCAGTTGCCACTGGACCTGATGTTCTCGGCGCCGATTGTGGATGAGTGGAGCCTTCGTTATCGAGGGAACCCGGGCAGCATCTACAGTTTTTCTCCGGACAAACCAACGACATCGACAGCGAGAGCACCATTACTGGCCTATACAAGGTACTTGCATCACCACGCTGCTATCAGGAGGCACGGGAGAGCGGCAGACATGCGCTGGCCGCTGATCCCCCCTTACAATTTCCTTGTGCAGCTTCTTCTGCTTGGCGCATGGCTTCCTTCGACACCTGGCGGTTTGACGATTGTGCAGTTGCCACTGGCCATGAAGTTCTTGGTGCCGACAGTGGATGAGTGGTGCCTTCGTTATCGAGTGAACCCGGGCACCATCTACAGTTTTTCTCCGTAAGAACCAACGACATCGACAGCGAGAGCACCATTACCGGCGTATTTAACGGAAAGGTATCGCCACGCTGCCATCAGTGGGCATAGGAGAGCGGCAGACATTCGCTAGCCGTTCATCCTTGCATTCAATTTCCTTGTGCAGTTTCTTCTCCTTGGCACATGACTTCCTCCGACATCTGGCGCTTTGACTACTGCGCAGTTGCCACTGGACCTGAAGTTCTCGGCACCGATGGTGGATGAGTGGTACCTTCGTTATCGACTGATCCCGGGTACCATCTACAGTTTTTCTCCGGATGAACCAACGACTTCGACAGCGACAGTACCATTACCGGGCTATTTAAGCGACTAGCATCGCCACGCTGACTTCAGTCGGCACGAGAGAGCGGCAGACATGCGCTGGCCGCTAATCCCTCCGTTCAATTTTTTGTGCAATTTCTTCTGCTTGCCACATGTCTTCCTTCGACACCTGGCGCTCTGACGACTGCGCAGCTGCCACTGGACCTGAAGTTCTCGGCGCCGATAGTGGATGAGGGGAGCCTTCGTTATTGACTGAACCCGGGCACCATCTACAGTTTTTCTCCGGACGAACTAACGACATCGACAGCGAGAGCACGATTACCGGCCTATTTAAGGGACAGGCGTCACTACGCCGCCATATGTAGGCACGGTAGAGCCGCAGACAAGCGCTGGCCGCTAATCCCTCCGTTCAATTTCCTTGTGCAGTTTCTTCCGCTTGGCACATGGCTTCCTTCGACACCTGGCGCTTTGACGACTGCGCAGCTGCCACTAGACCTGAAGTTCTCGGTGCCGGTGGTGGATAAGTGTTGCCTTCGTTATCGAGTGAACCCAGGCACCATCTACAGTTTTTCTCCGGAAGAACCAACGATATCGACAGCGAGAGCACCATTACTGGCCTATTTAAGGGACTTGCATCGCCACGCTGCCATCAGTAGGCACGGGAGAGCGGCAGACATGCGCTGGCCGCTATTCCCTCCATTCAATTTGCTTGTGCACCTTATTCTGCTTGGCACATGGCTTCCTTCGACACCTGGCGCTTTGCCGACTACGCAGTTGCCACTGGACCTGAACTTCGCGGCGCTGATGGTGGATGAGTGGTGCCTTCGTTATCGACTGAGCCCGGGCACCATCTACAGTTTTTCTCTGGACGAACCAACGACATCTACAGCGACAGCAACATTACCGGCCTATTTAAGGTACTTGCATTGCCACGCGGCCATCAGTAGGCACGGGAGAGCGGCAGACATGCGCTGGCCGCTAATCCCCCAGTTAAATTTCATTGTGCAGCTTCTGCTGGGAGCATGGCTTCCTTCGACACCTGGCGCTTTGACCACCGCACAGTTGCAACTGCACCTGAAGTTCTCGGCGCCGATGGTGGATGAGTCGTGCCTTCGTTATCGACTAAACCCGGGCACCATCTACAGTTTTTCTCCGGGAGAACCAACGACATCGACCGCGACAGCACCATTACAGGCCTATTTAAGCGACTGGCATCGCCACGCTGTCTTCAGTGGGCATGGGAGACCGGCAGACATGCGCTGGCCGCTAATCCCTCCGTTCAATTTCCTTCTCCAGATTCTTATGCTTGGCGCATGGCTTCGTTCGATACCTGGCGCTCTGACGACTGCGCAGTTGCCACTGGACCTGATGTTCTCGGCGCCGATTGTGGATGAGTGGAGCCTTCGTTATCGAGGGAACCCGGGCAGCATCTACAGTTTTTCTCCGGACAAACCAACGACATCGACAGCGAGAGCACCATTACTGGCCTATACAAGGTACTTGCATCACCACGCTGCTATCAGGAGGCACGGGAGAGCGGCAGACATGCGCTGGCCGCTGATCCCCCCGTACAATTTCCTTGTGCAGCTTCTCCTGGGCGCATGGCTTCCTTCGACTCCTCGCGCTTTGACGACTGCGCAGTTGCCACTGGAGCTGAAGTTCTCGGCGGCGATGGTGGATGAGTGGTGCCTTCGTTATCGACTGAACCCGGGCACCATCTAAAGCTTTTCTCCGGACGAACCAACGACATCTACAGTGACAGCAACATTACCGGCCTACTTAAACGACTGGCATCGCCATGCTGCCTTCATTGGGCACTGGAGAGCGGCAGACATGCGCTGGCCGCTAATCCCTCCATTCCATTTTCTTGTGCAGTTTCTTCTGCTTGGCACATGCCTCGCTTCGACACCTGGTGCTTTGACGACTGCGCAGTTGCCACTGGACCTGATGTTCTCGGCGCCGATGGGGTATGAGTGGTGCCTTCGTTATCGACTGAACCCGGGCACCATCTAAAGCTTTTCTCCGGGCGAACCAACGACATCTACAGTGACAGCAACATTACCGGCCTACTTAAACGACTGGCATCGCCACGCTGCCTTCAGTGGGCACGGGAGAGCGCCAGACATGCGCTGGCCACTAATCCCTCCATTCAATTTTCTTGTGCAGTTTCTTCTGCTTGGCATATGCCTTCCTTCGACTCCTGGCGCTCTGACGACTGCGCAGTTGCCACTGGACCTGAAGTTCTCGGCGCCGATGGTGGATGAGTTGTGCCTTCGTTATCGACTGAGCCAGGGCACCATCTACAGTTTTTCTCAGGACGAATCAACGACTTCGACAGCGACTGTACCATGACTGGCCTATTTAAAGTACTTGCATCGCCACGCTGCCATCTGTAGGCACGGTAGAGCGGCAGAGATGCGCTGGCCGCTAATCCCTCCGTACAATTTTCTTGACAGCTTCTTCTGCTTGGCGCATGGCTTCCTTCGACATCTGGCACTTTGACGACTACGCAGTTGCCACTGGACCTGAAGTTCTCGGCGCCGATGGTGGATGAGTGGTGCCTTCGTTATCGAGTGAACCCGGGCACCATCTACAGTTTTTCTTCGGAAGAACCAACGACATCGACAGCGAGAGCACCATTACCGGAATATTTAACGGACAGGCATCGGCACGTGCCATCAGTGGGCACAGGAGAGCTGCCGAAATGCGCTTGCCGCTAATCTCTCCATTCAATTTCCTTGTGCAGTTTCTTCTGCTTGGCGCATGACTTCCTTCGACACCTGGCGCTTTGACGATTTCGCAGTTGCCACTGGCCATGAAGTTCTTGGTGCCGACAGTGGATGAGTGGTGCCTTCGTTATCGAGTGAACCCAGGCACCATCTACAGTTTTTCTCCGGAAGAACCAACGACATCGACACCGAGAGCACCATTACTGGCCTATTCAAGGTACTTGCATCGCCACCCTGCCATCAGTAGGCACGGGGAGCGGCAGACATGCGCTGGCCGCTGATCCCCCCGTTCAATTTCCTTGTGCAGCTTCTTCTCCTGGGCGCATGGCTTCCTTCGACACCTGGCGCTTTCACGACTGCGCAGTTGCCACTGGACCTGAAGTTCGCGGCGCCGATGGTGGATGATTGGTGCCTTCCTTATCGAGTGAACCCGGGCACCATCTATAGTTTTTCTCCGGAAGAACCAACAACATCGATAGCGAGAGCACCGTTTCCGGCCTATTTAAGCCAATGGCATCGCCATGCTGCCTTCAGTGGGCACGGGAGAGCGCCAGAGATGCGCTGGCCGGTAATCCCTCCGTTCAATTTCCTTGTGCAGCTTCTTCTGCTTGGCGCATGGCTTCCTTCAACATCTGGCACTTTGACCACTGCGCAGTTGCCACTGACCCTGAAGTTCTCAGCTCCGATGGTGGATGAGTGGTGCCTTCGTTAACGAGTGAACCCAGGCGCCATCTACAGTTTTTCTCGGGAAGAACCAACGACATCGACAGCGAGAGCACCATTACCGGCATATTTAAGGGCCAGGCATCGCCACGGTTCCATCAGTGGGCACAGGAGAGCTGCAGAAATGCGCTTGCCGCTAATCCCTCTATTCAATTTGCTTGTGCACCTTATTCTGCTTGGCACATGGCTTCCTTCGACACCTGGCGCTTTGCCGACTGCGCAGTTGCCACTGGACCTGAAGTTCGCGGCGCTGATGGTGGATAAGTGGTGCCTTCGCTATCGAGTGAACCCAGGCACCATCTACAGTTTTTCTCCGGATGAACCAACGACATCTACAGCGACAGCACCATTACCGGCGTATTTAAGCGACCGGCATCGCCACGCTGCCTTCAGTGGGCACGGGAGAGCGGCAGACATGCGCTGGCCGCTAATCCATCCGTTCAATTTCCTTGTGCAGTTTCTTCCGCTTGACGCTTGGCTTCCTTCGACAACTGACGCTTTGACGACTGCGCAGTTGCCACTGGACCTGAAGTTCTCGGCGCCGATGGTGGATGAGTTGTGCCTTCGTTATCGACTGAGCCCGGGCACGATCTACAGTTTTTCTCTGGACGAACCAACGACTTCGACAACGACAGTACCACTACCGGGCTACTTAAGCGACTGGCATCGCACGCTGCCTTCAGTGGGCATGGGAAAGTGGCAGACATTCGCTAGCCGCTAATCCCTCCGTTCAATTTCCTTGTGCAATTTCTTCTGCTTCCCACACGGCTTCCTTCGACACCTGGCGCTCTGACGACTGCACAGTTACCACTGGACCTGAAGTTCTCGGCGCAGATGGTGGATGAGTGGAGCCTTCGTTATTGACTGAACCTGGGCACCATCTACAGTTTTTCTCCGGAAGAACCAACGATATCGACAGCGAGAGCCCCTATACTGGCATATTTAGGGCCAGGCATCGCCACGGTGCCATCAGTGGGCACAGGAGAGCTGCAGAAATGCGCTTGCCGCTAATCCCTCTATTCAATTTCCTTGTGCAGTTTCTTCTGCTTAGCGCATGGCTTCCTTCGACACCTGGCGCTTTGACGATTGTGCAGTTAACACTGGCCATGAAGTTCTTGGTGCCCACAGTGGATGAGTGGTGCCTTCGTTATCTTGTGAACCCGGGCACCATCTACAGCTTTTCTCCGTAAGAACCAACGATATCGACAGCGAGAGCACCATTACCGGCGTATTTAACGGAAAGGTATCGCCACGCTGCCATCAGTGGGCATAGGAGAGCGGCAGACATTCGCTAGCCGTTAATCCTTGCATTAAATTTCCTTGTGCAGTTTCTTCTCCTTGGCACATGACTTCCTCCGACATCTGGCGCTTTGACTACTGCGCAGTTGCCACTGGACCTGAAGTTCTCGGCGCCGATGGTGGATGAGTGGTACCTTCGTTATCGACTGATCCCGGGTACCATCTACAGTTTTTCTCCGGATGAACCAACGACTTCGACAGCGACAGTACCATTACCGGGCTATTTAAGCGACTAGCATCGCCACGGTGACTTCAGTCGGCACGAGAGAGCGGCAGACATGCGCTGGCCGCTAATCCCTCCGTTCAATTTTTTGTGCAATTTCTTCTGCTTGCCACATGTCTTCCTTCGACACCTGGTGCTCTGACGACTGCGCAGCTGCCACTGGACCTGACGTTCTCAGCGCCGATGGTGGATGAGGGGAGCCTTCGTTATTGACTGAACCCGGGCACCATCTACAGTTTTTTTCCGGACGAACTAACGATATCGACAGCGAGAGCACCATTACTGGCCTATTTAAGGGACTTGCATCGCCACGCTGGCATCAGTAGGCACGGTAGAGCCGCAGACATGCGCTGGCCGCTAATCCCTCCGTTCAATTTCCTTGTGCAGTTTCTTCCGCTTGGCACATGGCTTCCTTCGACACCTGGCGCTTTGACGACTGCGCAGCTGCCGCTAGACCTGAAGTTCTCGGCGCCGGTGGTGGATAAGTGTTGCGTTCGTTATCGAGTGAACCCAGGCACCATCTACAGTTTTTCTCCGGAAGAACCAATGATATCGACAGCGAGAGCACCATTACTGGCCTACTTAAGGTACTTGCATCGCCACGCTGCCATCAGTAGGCACGGGAGAGCGGCAGAATTGGTGGCTGCTAATGCCCACGTTCAATTTCCTTGTGCAGCTTCTTGTGCTGGGTGCATGGCTTCCTTCGACACCTGGCGCTTTGACGACTGCGCAGCTGCCACTGTACCTGAAGTTCTCGGCACCGCAGATGCATAAGTGGTGCCTTCGTTATCGAGTGAACCCAGGCACCATCTACAGTTTTTCTCCGGAAGAACCAACGATATCGACAGCGAGAGCACCATTACTGGCCTATTTAAGGGACTTGCATCGTCACGCTGCCATCAGTAGGCACGGGAGAGCGGCAGACATGCGCTGGCCGCTATTCCCTCCATTCAATTTGCTTGTGCACCTTATTATGCTTGGCACATGGCTTCCTTCGACACCTGGCGCTTTGCCGACTGCGCAGTTGCCACTGGACCTGAAGTTCGCGGCGCTGATGGTGGATAAGTGGTGCCTTCGCTATCGAGTGAACCCAGGCACCATCTACAGTTTTTCTCCGGATGAACCAGCGATATCTACAGCGACAGCACCATTACCGGCGTATTTAAGCGACCGGCATCGCCACGCTGCCTTCATTGGGCACGGGAGAGCGGCAGACATGCGCTGGCCGCTAATCCATCCGTTCAATTTCCTTGTGCAGTTTCTTCCGCTTCCCACATGGCTTCCTTCGACACCTGGCGCTCTGACGACTGCACAGTTGCCACTGGACCTGAAGTTCTCGGCGCAGATGGTGGATGAGTGGAGCCTTCGTTATTGACTGAACCTGGGCACCATCTACAGTTTTTCTCCGGAAGAACCAACGATATCGACAGCGAGAGCCCCTATACTGGCCTATTTAAGGTACTTGCATCGCCACGCTGCCATCAGTAGGCACGGGAGAGCGGCAGAAAAGTGGTGGCTGCTAATGCCCACGTTCAATTTCCTTGTGCAGTTTCTTCCGCTTGGCACATGGCTTCCTTCGACACCTGGCGCTCTGACGACTGCGCAGCTGCCACTGGACCTGAAGTTCACGGCGCCGGTGGTGGACAAGTGTTGCGTTCGTTATCGAGTGAACCCAGGCACCATCTACAGTTTTTCTCCGGAAGAACCAATGATATCGACAGCGAGAGCACCATTACTGGCCTACTTAAGGTACTTGCATCGCCACGCTGCCATCAGTAGGCACGGGAGAGCGGCAGAATTGGTGGCTGCTAATGCCCACGTTCAATTTCCTTGTGCAGCTTCTTGTGCTGGGTGCATGGCTTCCTTCGACACCTGGCGCTTTGACGACTGCGCAGCTGCCACTGTACCTGAAGTTCTCGGCACCGCAGATGCATAAGTGGTGCCTTCGTTATCGAGTGAACACAGGCACCATCTACAGTTTTTCTAAGGAAGAACCAACGACATCGACAGCGAGAGTACCATTATCGGCATATTTAGGTGACTGGCATCGCCACGCCGTCTTCAGTAGGCACGGGAGAGCGGCAGGCATGCGCTGGCCGCTAATCATTCCGTTCAATTTCTTTGTGCAGTTTCTTCTGCTTGGCACATGGTTTCCTTCGACACCTGGCGCTTTGATGACTGCGCAGTTGCCACTGGACCAGAAGTTCTCGGCGCTGATGGTGGATGAGGGGTGCCTTCGTTATCGACGGAGCCCGGGCACCATCTACAGTTTTTCTCTGGACGAACCAACGACATCTACAGCGACAGCAACATTACCGGCATACTTAAATGACTGGCATCGCCACGCTGCCTTCAGTGGGCAGTGGAGAGCGCGAGAGATGCTCTGCCCGCTCCTGCCTCCGTTCAATTTTCTTGTGCAGATTCTACTGCTTGGCATATGGCTTGCTTCGACACCTGGCGCTCTGACGAATGCACAGTTGCCACTGGACTTGAAGTTCTCGGCGCCGACGGTGGATGAATGGTGCCTTCGTTATCGCCTAAACCTGGGCACCATCTACAGTTTTTCTACGGACGAATCAACAACATCGACAGCGACAGCACCATTACCGGCCTATTTAAGGTACTTGCATTGCCACGCGGCCATCAGTAGGCACGGGAGAGCGGCAGACATGCGCTGGCCGCTAATCCCCCAGTTAAATTTCCTTGTGCAGCTTCTTCTGCTCGGAGCATGGCTTCCTTCGACACCTGGCGCTTTGACGACCGCACAGTTGCCACTGCGCCTGAAGTTCTCGGCGCCGATGGTGGATGAGTCGTGCCTTCGTTATCGACTAAACCCGGGCACCATCTACAGTTTTTCTCCGGGAGAACCAACGACATCGACAGTGAGAGCACCATTACTAGCCTATTTAAGGTGCTTGCATCGCCACGCTGCCATCAGTGGGCATGGGAGACCGGCAGACATGCGCTAGCCGCTAATCCCTCCGTTCAATTTCCTTCTCCAGTTCCTTCTGCTTGGCGTATGGCTTCCTTCGGTACCTGGCGCTCTGACGACTGCGCAGTTGCCACTGGACCTGATGTTCTCGGCGCCGGTGGTGGATAAGTGTTGCCTTCGTTATCGAGTGAACCCAGGCACCATCTACAGTTTTCTTCCGGAAGAACCAACGATTACGACAGCGAGAGCACCATTACTGGCCTATTTAAGCGACTTGCATCGCCACGCTGCCATCAGTAGGCATGGGAGACCGGCAGACATGCGCTGGCCGCTAATCCCTCCGTTCAATTTCCTTGTGCAGTTTCTTCTGCTTGGCACATGGCTTCCTTCGACACCTGGCGCTTTGATGACTGCGCAGTTGCCACTGGACCTGAAGTTCTCGGCGCCGATGGTGGATAAGTGGTAACCTTATTATCGAGTGAACCCAGGCACCATCTAGTTTTTCTCCGGATGAACCAACGACATCGACCGCGACAGCACCATTACAGGCCTATTTAAGCGACTGGCATCGCCACGCTGTCTTCAGTAGGCACGGGAGAGCGGCAGACATGCGCTGGCCGCTGATCCCCCCGTACAATTTCCTTGTGCAGCTTCTTCTCCTGCGCGCATGGCTTCCTTCGACTCCTCGCGCTTTGACGACTGCGCAGTTGCCACTGGAGCTGAAGTTCTCGGCGCCGATGGTGGACGAGTGGTGCCTTCGTTATCGAGTCAACCCGTGCACCATCTACAGCTTTTCTCCGGACGAACCAACGACATCTACAGTGACAGCAACATTACCGGCCTACTTAAACGACTGGCATCGCCATGCTGCCTTCATTGGGCACTGGAGAGCGGCAGACATGCGCTGGCCGCTAATCCCTCCATTCAATTTTCTTGTGCAGTTTCTTCTGCTTGGCACATGGCTCGCTTCGACACCTGGTGCTTTGACGACTGCGCAGTTGCCACTGGACCTGAAGTTCTCGGCTCCGATGGGGGATGAGTGGTGCCTTCGTTATCGACTTAACCCGGGCACCATCTAAAGCTTTTCTCCGGACGAACCAACGACATCTACAGTGACTGCAACATTACCGGCCTACTTAAACGACTGGCATCGCCACGCTGCCTTCAGTGGGCACGGGAGAGCGCCAGAGATGCGCTGCCCGCTAATGCCTCCGTTCAATTTCCTTGTGCAGATTCTACTTCTTGGCATATGGCTTCCTTCGACACCTGGCGCTCTGACGACTGCGCAGTTGTCACTGGACCTGAAGTTCTCGGCGCCGATGGTGGATGAGTTGTGGCTTCGTTATCGACTGAGCCAGGGCACCATCTACAGTTTTTCTCAGGACGAACCAACGACTTCGACAGCGAATGTACCATGACTGGCCTATTTAAAGTACTTGCATTGCCACGCTGCCATCTGTAGGCACGGTACAGCGGCAGACATGCGCTGGTCGCTAATCCCTCCGTTATTTTCTTGTACAGCTTCTTCTGCTTGGCGCATGGCTTAATTCGACATCTGGCACTTTGACGACTGCGCAGCTGCCACTGGACCTGAAGTTCTCGGCGCCGATGGTGCATGAGTGGTGCCTTCGTTATCGAGTGAACCCAGGCACCATCTACCGTTTTTCTCCGGAAGAACCAACGACATCGACAGCGAGAGCACCATTACCGGATTATTTAAGGGACAGGCATCGCCACGGTGCCATCAGGGGGCACAGGAGAGCTGCAGAAATGCGCTTGCCGCTAATCTCTCCATTCAATATCCTTCTGCAGTTTCTTCTGCTTGGCGCATGACTTCCTTCGACACCTGGCGCTTTGACGAATTCGCAGTTGCCACTGGCCATGAAGTTCCTGGTGCCGACAGTGGATGAGTGGTGCCTTCGTTATCGAGTGAACCCAGGCACCATCTACAGTTTTTCTCCGGAAGAACCAACGACAGCGACAGCGAGAGCACCTTTACCGGCGTATTTAAGGGACAGGCATCGCCACTCTGCATTCAGTGGGCACAGGAGAGCGGCAGAAATGCGCTGGCCGCTAATCCCTCCGTTCAATTTCTTTGTGTAGTTTATTCTGCTTGGCACATGGCTCGCTTCGACACCTGGTGCTTTGACGACTGCGCAGTTGCCACTGGACCTGAAGTTCTCGGCGCCGATGGGGAATGAGTGGTGCCTTCGTTATCGACTGAACCTGGGCACCATTTATAGTTTTTCTCCGGACGAACCAACGACATCGACAGCGAGAGCACCATTACTGGCCTATACAAGGTACTTCTATCGCCACGCTGCTATCAGTAGGCACGGGAGAGCGGCAGACATGCGCTGGCCGCTGATCCCCCCGTACAATTTCCTTGTGCAGATTCTACTGCTTGGGATATGGCTTCCTTCGACACCTGGCGCTCTCACGACTGCGCAGTTGCCACTGGACCTGAACTTCTCGGCGCCGATGGTGGATGAGTTGTGCCTTCGTTATCGACTGAGCCAGGGCACCATCTACAGTTTTTCTCCGGACGGATCAACGACTTCGACAGCGACTGTACCATGACTGGCTTATTTAAAGTACTTGCATCGCCTCGCTGCCATCTGTAGGCACGGTAGAGCGGCAGACCTGCGCTGGCCGGTAATGCCTCCATTCAAAGTCCTTGTTCAGCTTCTTCTGCTTGGCGCATGGCTTGCTTCGACATCTGGCACTTTGACCACTGCGCAGTTGCCACTGGAGCTGAAGTTTTTGGCGCCGATGGTGGATGAGTGGTGCCTTCGTTATCGAGTGAACCCGGGCACCATCTACAGTTTTTCTCCGGAAGAACCAACGACATCGACAGCGAGAGCACCATCACCGGCATATTTAAGGGCCAGGCATCGCCACGGTGCCATCAGTGGGCACAGGAGAGCTGTAGAAATGCGCTTGCCGCTAATCCCTCCATTCAATTTCCTTGTGCAGTTTCTTCTGCTTGGCGCATGGCTTCCTTCGACACCTGGCGCTTTGACGATTGCGCCGTTGCCACTGGCCATGAAGTTCTTGGTGCCGACAGTGGATGAGTGGTGCCTTCGTTATCGAGTGAACCCGGGCACCATCTACAGTTTTTCTCCGGAAGAACCAACGACATCGACCGCGAGAGCACCATTACCGGCGTATTTAAGGGACAGGCATCGCCACTCTGCATTCAGTGGGCACAGGAGAGCGTCAGACATGCGCTGGCCGCTAATCCCTCCGTTCAATTTCCTTGTGCAATTTCTTCTGCTTCCCACATGGCTTCCTTCGACACCTGGCGCTCTGACGACTGCACAATTGCCACTGGACCTAAAGTTCAAGGCGCCGATGGTGGATGAGTGGTGCCTTCGTTATCGAGTGAACCCGGGCACCATCTACAGTTTTTCTCTGGAAGAACCAACGGCATCGACAGCGAGAGCACCATCACAGGCATATTTAAGGGACAGGCATCGCCACGGTGCCATCAGTGGGCACAGGAGAGCTGCAGAAATACGCTTGCCGCTAATCCCTCCATTCAATTTCCTTGTGCAGTTTCTTCTGCTTGGCGCATGGCTTCCTTCGACACCTGGCGCTTTCACGATTGCGCCGTTGTCACTGGCCATGAAGTTCTTGATGCCGACAGTGGATGAGTGGTGCCTTCGTTATCGAGTGAACCCGGGCACCATCTACAGTTTTTCTCCGGAAGAACCAACGACATCGACCGCGAGAGCACCATTACCGGCGTATTTAAGGGACAGGCATCGCCACTCTGCATTCAGTGGGCACAGGAGAGCGTCAGACATGCGCTGGCCGCTAATCCCTCCGTTCAATTTCCTTGTGCAATTTCTTCTGCTTCCCACATGGCTTCCTTCGACACCTGGCGCTCTGACGACTGCACAGTTGCCACTGGACCTAAAGTTCAAGGCGCAGATGGTGGATGAGTGGAGCCTTCATTATTGACTGAACCTGGGCACCATCTACAGTTTTCCTCCGGACGAACTAACGACATCGACAGCGAGAGCACCATTACCGGCCTATTTAAGGGACAGGCGTCACCACGCCCCCATACGTAGGCACGGGAGAGCGGCAGACATGCGCTGGTCGCTAATCCCTCCGTTCAATTTCCTTGTGCAGCTTCGTCCGCTTGGCACATGGCTTCCTTCGACACATGGCGCTCTGACGACTGCGCAGCTGCCACTGGACCTGAAGTTCACGGCGCCGGTGGTGGACAAGTGTTGCATTCGTTATCGACTGAACCTGGGCACCATTTATAGTTTTTCTCCGGACGAACCAACGACATCTACAGTGGCAGCAACATTACCGGCCTACTTAAACGACTGGCATCGCCACGCTGCCTTCAGTGGGCACGGGAGAGCGCCAGAGATGCACTGCCAGCTAATGCCTCCGTTCAATTTCCTTGTGCAGATTCTACTGCTTGGCATATGGCTTCCTTCGACACCTGGCGCTCTGACGCCTGCGCAGTTGCCACTGGACCTGAACTTCTCGGCGCCGATGGTGGATGAGTTGTGCCTTCGTTATCGACTGAGCCAGGGCACCATCTACAGTTTTTCTCCGGACGGATCAACGACTTCGACAGCGACTGTACCATGACTGGCCTATTTAAAGTACTTGCATCGCCTCGCTGCCATCTGTAGGCACGGTAGAGCGGCAGACATGCGCTGGCCGGTAATCCCTCCGTTCAATTTCCTTGTGCAGCTTCTTCTGGTTGGCGCATGGCTTCCTTCGACATCTGGCACTTTGACCACTGCGCAGTTGCCACTGGACCTGAAGTTCTCGGCGCCGATGGTGGATGAGTGGTGCCTTCGTTTTCGAGTGAACCCGGGCACCATCTACAGTTTTTCTCCGGAAGAACCAACGACATCGACAGCGAGAGCACCATTACCGGCATATTTAAGGGCCAGGCATCGCCACGGTGCCATGAGTGGGCACAGGAGAGCTGCAGAAATGCGCTTGCCGCTAATCCCTCCATTCAATTTCCGTGTGCAGTTTCTTCTGCTTGGCGCATGGCTTCCTTCGACACCTGGCGCTTTGACGATTGCGCAGTTGCCACTGGCCATGAAATTCTTGGTGCCGACAGTGGATGAGTGGTGCCTTCGTTATCGAGTAAACCCTGGCACCATCTACAGTTTTTCTCCGTAAGAACCAACGACATCGACAGCGAGAGCACCATTACCGGCGTATTTAACGGACAGGTATTGCCACGCTGCCTTCAGTGGGCAGCGGAGAGCGTGAGAGATGCTCTGCCCGCTCATGCCTCCGTTCAATTTCCTTGTGCAGATTCTACTGCTTGGCATATGGCTTGCTTCGACACCTGGCGCTCTGATGACTGCACAGTTGTCACTGGACCTGAAGTTCTCGGCGCCGACGGTGGATGAATGGTGCCTTCGTTATAGACTAAACCCGGGCACAATCTACAGCTTTTTCTACGGACGAACCAACAACATCGACAGCGACAGCACCATTACCGCCCTATTTAAGGTACATGCATTGCCACGCGGCCATCAGTAGGCACGGGAGAGCGGCAGACATGCGCTGGCCGCTAATCCGCTGTTAAATTTCCTTGTGCCACTTCTTCTGCTGGGTGCATGGCTTCCTTCGACACCTGGCGCTTTGACGACCGCACAGTTGCCACTGCACCTGAAGTTCTCGGCGCCGATGGTGGATGAGTCGTGCCTTCGTTATCGAGTGAACCCGGGCACCATCTACAGTTTTTCTCCGGAAGAACCAACAACATCGATAGCGAGAGCACCGTTTCCGGCCTATTTAGGCGAATGGCATCGCCATGCTGCCTTCATTGGGCACTGGAGAGCGGCAGGCATGCGCTGGCCGCTAATCCCTCCATTCAATTTTCTTGTGCAGTTTCTTCTGCTTGGCACATCGCTCGCTTCGACACCTGGTGCTTTGACGACAGCGCAGTTGCCACTGGACCTGAAGTTCTCGGCGCCGCTGGGGGATGAGTGGTGCCTTCGTTATCGACTGAACCCGGGCACCATCTAAAGCTTTTCTCCGGACGAACCAACGACATCTACAGTGACAGCAACATTACCGGCCTACTTAAACGACTGGCATCGCCACGCTGCCTTCAGTGTGCACGGGAGAGCGCCAGAGATGCGCTGCCCGCTAATGCCTCCGTTCAATTTCCTTGTGCAGATTCTACTTCTTGGCATATGGCTTCCTTCGACACCTGGCGCTCTGACGGCTGCGCAGTTGCCACTGGACCTGAAGTTCTCGGCGCCGATGGTGGATGAGTTGTGCCTTCGTTATCGACTGAGCCAGGGCACCATCTACAGTTTTTCACAGGACGAATCAACGACTTCGACAGCGACTGTACCATGACTGGCCTATTTAAAGTACTTGCATCGCCACGCTGCCATCTGTAGGCACGGTAGAGCGGCAGACATGCGCTGGCCGCTAATCCCTCCGTACAATTTCCTTGACAGCTTCTTCTGCTTGGCGCATGGCTTCCTTCGACATCTGGCACTTTGACGACTACGCAGTTGCCACTGGACCTGAAGTTCTTGGCGCCGATGGTGGATGAGTGGTGCCTTCGTTATCGAGTGAACCCAGGCACCATCTACAGTTTTTCTCCGGAAGAACCAACGACATCGACAGCGAGAGCACCATTACCGGAATATTTAAGGGACAGGCATCGGCACGGTGCCATCAGTGGGCACAGGAGAGCTGCCGAAATGCGCTTGCCGCTAATCTCTCCATTCAATTTCCTTGTGCAGTTTCTTCTGCTTGGCGCATGACTTCCTTCGACACCTGGCGCTTTGACGATTTCGCAGTTGCCACTGGCCATGAAGTTCCTGGTGCCGACAGTGGATGAGTGGTGCCTTCGTTATCGAGTGAACCCAGGCACCATCTACAGTTTTTCTCCGGAAGAACCAACGACATCGACAGCGAGAGCACCATTACCGGCGTATTTAGGGGCAGGCATCGCCACTCTGCATTCAGTGGGCACAGGAGGGTGGCAGACATGCGCTAGCCGCAAATCGCTCCATTCAATTTCCGTGTGCAGTTTCTTCTGCTTGGCACATGACTTCCTTCGACACCTGGCGCTTGGACGACTGCACAGTTGCCACTGGACCTGATGTTCTCAGCGCCAGTGGTGAATGAATGGTGCCTTCGTTATCGACTGAACCCGGGCACGATCTACAGTTTTTCTCCGGACGAATCAACGACTTCGACAGTGACAGTACCATGACTGGCCTATTTAAAGTACTTGCATCACCACGCTGCCATCTGTAGGCACGGTAGAGCGGCAGACATGCGCTGGCCGCTAATCCCTCCGTTCAATTTCCCTGTGCAGTTTCTTTTGCTTGGCACATGGCTTCCTTCGACACCTGGCGCTTTGATGACTGCGCAATTGCCACTGGACCTGAAGTTCTCGGCGCCGATGGTAGATGAGTGGAGCCTTCGTTATCGAGGGAACCCGGGCAGCATTTACAGTTTTTCTCCGGACAAACCAACGACATCGACACCGAGAGCACCATTACTGGCCTATTCAAGGTACTTGCATCGCCACGCTGCCATCAGTAGGCACGGGAGAGCGGCAGACATGCGCTGGCCGCTGATCCCCCCGTTCAATTTCCTTGTGCAGCTTCTTCACCTGGGCGCAAGGCTTCCTTCGACACCTGGCGCTTTGACGACTGCGCAGTTGCCACTGGACCTGAAGTTCTCGGCGCCGATGGTGGATGATTGGTGCCTTCCTTATCGAGTGAACCCGGGCACCATCTACAGTTTTTCTCCGGAAGAACCAACAACATCGATAGCGAGAGCACCGTTTCCGGCCTATTTAAGCGAATGGCATCGCCATGCTGCCTTCAGTGGGCACTGGAGAGCGGCAGACATGCGCTGGCCGCTAATCCCTCCATTCAAGTTCCTTGTGCAGTTTCTTCTGCTAAGCACATGGCTCGCTTCGACACCTGGTGCTTTGAGGACTGCGCAGTTGCCACTGGACCTGAAGTTCTCGGCGCCGATGGTGCATAAGTGGTAACTTCATTATCGAGTGAACCCAGGCACCATCTAGTTTTTCTCCGGAAGAACCAACGACGTCGACAGCGAGAGCACCGTTTCCGGCCTATTTAAGCGAATGGCATCGCCATGCTGCCTTCAGTGGGCACTGGATAGCGGCAGACATGCGCTGGCCGCTAATCCCTCCATTCACTTTCCTTGTGTAGTTTCTTCTGCTTGGCACATCGCTCGCTTCAACACCTGGTGCTTTGACGACTGCGCAGTTGCCACTGAACCTGAAGTTCTCGGCGCCGATGGGGGATGAGTGGTGCCTTCGTTATCGACTAAACCCGGGCACCATCTACAGTTTTTCTCCGGACGAACCAACAACATCGACAGCGACAGAACCATTAGCGGCCTATTTAAGGTACTTGCATTGCCACGCGGCCATCAGTAGGCACGGGAGAGCGGCCGACATGCGCTGGCCGCTAATCCCTCCGTTCAATTTCCTTCTGCAGTTTCTTCTGCTTGGCACATGGCTTCCTTCGACACCTGGCGCTCTGACGACTGCGCAGTTGCCACTGGACCTGATGTTCTCGACGCCGATGGAGGATGAGTGGAGCCTTCGTTATCGAGGGAACGCGGGCAGCATTTACAGTTTTTCTCCGGACAAACCAACGACATCGACAGCGAGAGCACCATTACTGGCCTATTCAAGGTACTTCCATCGCCACGCAGCCATCAGTAGGCACGGGAGAGCGGCAGACATGCGCTGGCCGCTGATCCCCCCGTTCAAGTTCCTTGTGCAGTTTCTTCAGCTTGGCACGTGGCTCGCTTCGACACCTGGTGCTTTGACGACTGCGCAGTTGCCACTGCACCTGAAGTTCTCGGCGCCGATGGGGGATGAGTGGTGCCTTCGTTATCGAATGAACCCGGGCACCATCTAAAGTTTTTCTCCGGACGAACCAACGACATCTACAGTGACAGCAACATTACCGGCCTACTTAAACGACTGGCATCGCCACGCTGCCTTCAGTGGGCACGGGAGAGCGCCAGAGATGCGCTGCCCGCTAATGACTCCGTTCAATTTGCTTGTGCAGATTCTACTGCTTGGCATATGGCTTCCTTCGACACCTGGCGCTCTGACGACTGCGTAGTTGCCACTGGACCTGAAGTTCTCGGTACCGATGGTGGATGAGTTGTGCCTTCGTTATCGACTGAGCCTGGGCACCACCTACAGTTCTTGTCCGGACGGATCAACGACTTCGACAGCGACTGTACCATGACTGGCCTGTTTAAAGTACTTGCATCGCCACGCTGCCATCTGTACGCACTGTAGAGCGGCAGACCTGCGCTGGCCGGTTATCCCTCCGTTCAATGTCCTTGTGCAGCTTCTTCTGCTTGGCGCATGGTTTCCTTCGACATCTGGCACTTTGACCACTGCGCAGTTGCCACTGGACCTGAAGTTCTCGGTACCGATGGTGGATGAGTTGTGCCTTCGTTATCGACTGAGCCTGGGCACCACCTACAGTTCTTGTCCGGACGGATCAACGACTTCGACAGCGACTGTACCATGACTGGCCTGTTTAAAGTACTTGCATCGCCACGCTGCCATCTGTACGCACTGTAGAGCGGCAGACCTGCGCTGGCCGGTTATCCCTCCGTTCAATGTCCTTGTGCAGCTTCTTCTGCTTGGCGCATGGTTTCCTTCGACATCTGGCACTTTGACCACTGCGCAGTTGCCACTGGAGCTGAAGTTTTTGGCGCCGATGGTGGATAAGTGGTGCCTTCGTTATCGAGTGAACCCGTGCACCATCTACAGTTTTTCTCCGGAAGAACCAACGACATCGACAGCGAGAGCACCATCACCGCCATGTTTAAGGGACAGGCATCGCCACTCTGCATTCAGTGGGCACAGGAGAGCGTCAGACATGCGCTAGCCGCAAATACCTCCATTCAATATCCGTGTGCAGTTTCTTCTGCTTGGCACAAGACTTCCTTCGACACCTGGCGCTTTGACAACTGCGCAGTTGCCAGTGGACCTCATGTACTCGGCGCCAATGGTGGATGAATGGTGCCTTCGTTATCGACTGAACCCGGGCACCATCTACAGTTTTTCTCCGGAAGAACCAACGACATTGACAGCGACAGCATCATTACTGGCCTATTTAAGGTAAATGCATCGCCACGCTGCCATCAGTACGCACGGGAGAGCGGCAGACAAGCGCTAGCCGCTGATCCCTCCATTCAATTTCCTTGTGCAGTTTCTTCTGCTTGGCGCATGGCTTCTTTCGACACCTGGGGCTTTGACGACTGCGCAGTTGCCACTGGACCTGAAGTTCTCGGCGCCAATGGTGGATAAGTGGTAACTTCATTATCGAGTGAACCCAGGCACCATCTAGTTTTTGGCCGGACGAACCAACGACATAGACAGCACCATTACCGGCCTATTTAAGGGACAGGCATCGCCACGCGGCCATTAGTGGGCACAGGAGAACGGCAGACATGCGCTAGCCGCAAATCCCTCCCTTCAATTTCCTTGTGCAGTTTCTTCTGCTTGGCACATCACTTCCTCCGACATCTGGCGCTTTGACTACTGCGCAGTTGCCACTGGACCTGAAGTTCTCGGCACCGATGGTGGATGAGTTGCGCCTTCAATATCGATTGAACCCGGGCACCATCTACATTTTTGGCCGGACGAACCAACGACATCGACACGACAGCGACAGCACCATTAGCGGCCTATTTAAGGTACTGGCATCGCCACGGTGCAATCAGTAGGAACGAGAATGCGGCAGACATGAGCTGGCCGCTAATCCCTTCGTTCAATTTCCTTGTGCAGATTCTTCTGCTTGGCACATGGCTTCCTTTGACACCTGGCGCTTTGATGACTGCGCAGTTGCCACTGGACCTGAAGTTCTCGGCGCCGATGGTGGATAAGTGGTAACTTCATTATCGAGTGAACCCAGGCACCATCTAGTTTTTCTCCGGATGAACCAACGACATCGACAGCGACAGCACCATTACAGGCATATTTAACTAACAGGCATCACCACGCTGCCATCAGTGGGCATGGGAGACCGGCAGACTTGCGCTGGCCGCTAATCCCTCCGTTCAATTTCCTTCTGCAGTTTCTTCTGCTTGGCACATGGCTTCCTTCGACACCTGGCGCTCTGACGACTACGCAGTTGCCACTGGACCTGATGTTCTCGGCGCCGATGGAGGATGACTGGAGCCTTCGTTATCGAGGGAACCCGGGCAGCATTTACAGTTTTTCTCCGGACAAAACAACGACATCGACAGCGAGAGCACCATTACTGGCCTATTGAAGGTACTTGCATCGCCACGCAGCCATCAGTAGGCACGGGAGAGCGGCAGACATGCGCTGGCCGCTGATACCCCCGTTCAATTTCCTTGTGCAGTTTCTTCAGCTTGGCACGTGGCTCGCTTCGACACCTGGTGCTTTGACGACTGCGCAGTTGCCACTGGACCTGAAGTTCTCGGCGCCGATGGGTGATGAGTGGTGCCTTCGTTATCGACTGAACCCGGGCACCATCTAAAGTTTTTCTCCGGACGAACCAACGACATCTACAGTGACAGCAACATTACCGGCCTACTTAAACGACTGGCATCGCCACGCTGCCTTCAGTGGGCACGGGAGAGCGCCAGAGATGCGCTGGCCGCTAATGACTCCGTTCAATTTGCTTGTGCAGATTCTACTGCTTGGCATATGGCTTCCTTCGACAACTGGCGCTCTGACGACTGCGTAGTTTCCACTGGACCTGAAGTTCTCGGTGCCGATGGTGGATGAGTTGTGCCTTCGTTATCGACTGAGCGTGGGCACCATCTACAGTTTTTCTCCGGGCGGATCAACGACTTCGACAGCGACTGTACCATGACTGGCCTATTTAAAGTACTTGCATCGCCACGCTGCCATCTGTACGCACGGTAGAGCGGCAGACCTGCGCTCGCCGGTAATCCCTCCGTTCAATGTCCTTGTGCAGCTTCTTCTGCTTGGCGCATGGTTTCCTTCGACATCTGGCACTTTGACCACTGCGCAGTTGCCACTGGACCTGAAGTTTTTGGCGCCGATGGTGGATGAGTGGTGCCTTCGTTATCGAGTGAACCCGGGCACCATCTACAGTTTTTCTCCGGATGAACCAACGACATCGACAGCGAGAGCACCATCACCGCCATATTTAAGGAACAGGCATCGCCACGGTGCCATCAGTGGGCACAGGAGAGCTGCAGAAATGCGCTTGCCGCTAATCCCTCCATTCAATTTCCTTGTGCAGATTCTTCTGCTTGGCGCATGGCTTCCTTCGACACCTGGTGCTTTGACGATTGCGCCGTTGCCACTGGCCATGAAGTTCTTGGTGCCGACAGTGGATGATTGGTGCCTTCGTTATCGATTGAACCCGGGCACCATCTACAGTTTTTCTCCGGCAGCACCAACGACATCGACAGCGAGAGCACCATTACCGGCGTATTTAAGGGACAGGCATCGCCACTCTGCATTCAGTGGGCACAGGAGAGCGTCAGACATGCGCTAGCCGCTAATCCCTCCATTCAATTTCCTTGTGCAGTTTCTTCTGCTTGGCGCATGGCTTCTTTCGACAGCTGGCGCTTTGACGACTGCGCAGTTGCCACTGGACCTGAAGTTCTCGGCGCCAATGGTGGATAAGTGGTAACTTCATTATCGAGTGAACCCAGGCACCATCTAGTTTTTGGCCGGACGAACCAACGACATCGACACGACAGCGACAGCACCATTACCGGCCTATTTAAAGTACTGGCATCGCCACGGTGCAGTCAGTAGGCACGAGAATGCGGCAGACATGAGCTGGCCGCTAATCCCTCCGTTATATTTCCTTGTGCAGTTTCTTCTGCTTGGCACATGGCTTCCTTCGACACCTGGCGCTTTGATGACTGCGCAGTTGCCACTGGACCTGAAGTTGTCGGCGCCGATGGTGGATAAGTGGTAACTTCATTATCGAGTGAACCCAGGCACCATCTAGTTTTTCTCCGGATGAACCAACGACATCGACAGCGACAGCACCATTACAGGCATATTTAACTGAAAGGCATCGCCACGCTGCATTCAGTGGGCATGGGAGACCGGCAGACATGCGCTGGCCGCTAATCCCTCCGTTCAATTTCCTTCTGCAGTTTCTTCTGCTTGGCACATGGCTTCCTTCGACACCTGGCGCTCTGACGACTGCGCAGTTGCCACTGGACCTGATGTTCTCGGCGCCGATGGTGGATGAGTGGAGCCTTCGTTATCGAAGGAACCCGGGCAGCATTTACAGTTTTTCTCCAGACAAACCAACGACATCGACAGCGAGAGCACCATTACTGGACTATTCAAGGTACTTCCATCATCACGCTGCCATCAGTAGGCACGGGAGAGCGGCAGACACGCGCTGGACGCTAATCCCTCCGTTCAATTTCCTTGTGCAGTTTCTTCTGCTTGGCACATGGCTTCCTTCCACACCTGACGCTTTGACGACTGCGCAGTTGCCACTGGACCTGAAGTTCTCGGCGCCGATGGTGGATTAGTTGTGCCTTCGATATCTATTGATCCCGCGCACATCTACAGTTTTTCTCCGGAAGAACCAACGACATGGACAGCGAGAGCACCATTACCGGCTTATTTAAGGGACAGGCATCGCCACTCTGCATTCAGTGGGCACAGGAGAGCGTCAGACATGCGCTAGCCACAAATCCCTCCATTCAATTTCCGTGTGCCGTCTCTTCTGCTTGGCAGAAGACTTCCTTCGACACCTGGTGCTTTGACAACTGCGCAGTTGCCACTGGACCTGATGTTCTCGGCGCCAATGGTGGATGAATGGTGCCTTCGTTATCGACTGAACCCGGGCACCATCTACAGTCTTTCTCCGGAATAACCAACGACATTGACAGCGACAGCACCATTACTGGCATATTTAAGGTAATTGCTTCGCCACGCTGCCATTAGTAGGCACGGGAGAGCGGCAGACATGCGCTAGCCGCTCATCCCTCCAATCAATTCCCTTGTGCAGTTTCTTCTGCTTGGCGCATGGCTTCTTTCGACACCTGGCGATTTGATTACTGCGCAGTTTGCACTGGACCTGAAGTTCTCGGCGCCGATGGTGGATAAGTGGTAACTTCATTATCGAGTGAACCCAGGCACCATCTGGTTTTTCTCCGGATGAACCAACGACATCGACAGCGACAGCACCATTACAGGCATATTTAACTAACAGGCATCGCCACGCTGCCATCAGTGGGCACGGGAGACCGGCAGACATGCGCTGGCCGCTAATCCCTCCGTTCAATTTCCGTGTGCCGTTTCTTCTGCTTGGCACAAGACTTCCTTCGACACCTGGTGCTTTGACAACTGCGCAGTTGCCACTGGACCTGATGTTCTCGGCGCCAATGGTGGATGAATGGTGCCTTCGTTATCGACTGAACCCGGGCACCATCTACCGTCTTTCTCCGGAAGAACCAACGACATTGACAGCGACAGCACCATTACTGGCCTATTTAAGGTAATTGCATCGCCACGGCGCCATTAGTAGGCATGGGAGAGCGGCAGACATGCGCTTGCCACTAATTCCTCCATTCAATTTCCTTCTGCAGTTTCTTCTGCTTGGCGCATGGCTTCCTTCGACATCTGGCACTTTGACCACTTCGCAGTTGCCACTGGACCTGAAGTTCTCGACGCCGATGGTGGATGAGTGGCGCCTTCGTTATCGAATGAACCCGGGCACCATCTACAGTTTTTCTCCGGAAGAACCAACGACATCGACAGCGAGAGCACCATCACCGGCATATTTAAGGGACAGGCATCGCCACGGTGCCATCAGTGGGCACAGGACAGCTGCAGAAATGCGCTTGCCGCTAATCCCTCCATTCAATTTCCTTGTGCAGTTTCTTCTGCTTGGCTCATGGCTTCCTTCGACACCTGGCGCTTTGACGATTGCGCCGTTGCCACTGGCCATGAAGTTCTTGGTGCCGACAGTGGATGAGTGGTGCCTTCGTTATCGAGTGAACCCGGGCACCATCTACAGTTTTTCTCCGGAAGAACCAACGACATTGACAGCGATAGCTTCATTACTGGCCTATTTAAGGTAATTGCATCGCCACGCTACCATCAGTAGGCACGGGAGAGCGGCAGACAAGCGCTAGTCGCTAATCCCTCCACTCGATTTCCTTGTGCAGTTTCTTCTGCTTGGCGCATGGCTTCCTTCGACACCTGGCGCTTTAACGACAGTGCAGTTGCCACTGGACCTGATGTTCTCAGCGCCAATGGTGGATGAATGGTGCCTTCGTTATCGACTGAACCCGCGCACCATCTACAGTTTTTCTCCGGAAGAACCAACGACATTGACAGCGATAGCTTCATTACTGGCCTATTTAAGGTAATTGCATCGCCACGCTGCCATCAGTAGGCACGGGAGAGCGGCAGACAAGCGCTAGTCGCTAATCCCTCCACTCGATTTCCTTGTGCAGTTTCTTCTGCTTGGCGCATGGCTTCCTTTGACACCTGGCGCTTTAACGACAGTGCAGTTGCCACTGGACCTGATGTTCTCAGCGCCAATGGTGGATGAATGGTGCCTTCGTTATCGACTGAACCCGCGCACCATCTACAGTTTTTCTCCGGAAGAACCAATGACATTGACAGCGACAGCACCATTACTGGCCTATTTAAGGTAATTGCATCGCCACGCTGCCATTAGTAGGCACGGGAGAGCGGCAGACATGCGCTAGCCGCTAATCCCTCCGTTCAATTTCCTTGTGCAGTTTCTTCTGCTTGGCGCATGGCTTCTTTCGACACCTGGCGCTTTGACGACTGCGCAGTTGCCACTGGACCTGATGTTCTCGGCGCCGATGGTGGATGAGGGGAGCCTCCGTTATCGACAGAACCTGGGCACCATATACAGCTTTTCTCCTGACAAACCAACGACATCGACAGCGAGAGCACCATTACCGGCCTATTTAAGCGACAGGCGTCGCCACGCCGCCATCAGTAGGCACCGGAATGCGGCAGACAAGCGCTGGCCGCTACTGCCTCCGATCAATTTCCTTGTGCAGTTTCTTCTGCTTGGGACATGACTTCCTTCGACACCTGGCGTTTTCACGACTGCGCAGTTGCCACTGGACCTGAAGTTCTCGGCGCCGATGGTGGATAGGTGGTACCTTCGTTATCGAGTGAACCCGCGCACCATCTACAGTTTTTCTCCGGATGAACCAATGACATTTACAGCGACAGCACCATTACCGGCCTATTTCAACGACTGGCATCGCCACGCTGCCTTCAGTGGGCATGGGAGACCGGCAAACATGCGCTGGCCGCTAATTCCTCCGTTCAATTTCCTTGTGCAGTTTCTTCTGCTTGGCACATGGCTTCCTTCGACACCTGGTGCTTTGATGACTGCGCAGTTGCCACTGGACCTGAAGTTCTCGGCGCCGATGGTGGATAAGTGGTAACTTCATTATCGAGTGAATCCAGGCACCATCTAATTTTTCTCCGGTGAACCAACGACATCGACAGCGACAGCACCATTACAGGCCTACTTAAGCGACTGGCATCGCCACGCTGCCTTCAGTGGGCACGGGGGAGCGCCAGAGATGCGCTGCCCGCTAATGCCTCCGTTCCATTTCCTTTTACAGATTCTACTGCTTGGCATATGGCTTGCTTCGACACCTGGCGCACTGACGACTGCGCAGTTGCCACTGGACCTAAAGTTCTCGGCGCCGATGGTGGATGAGTTGTGCCCTCGTTATCGACTGAGCCAGGTCACCATCTACAGTTTTTCTCCGGACGAATCAACGACTTCGACAGCGACTGTACCATGACTGGCCTATTTAAAGTACTTGCATCACCACGCTGCCATCTGTAGGCACGGTAGAGCGGCAGACATGTGCTGGCCGCTAATCCCTCCGTTCAATTTCCTTGTGCAGCTTCTTGTGCTTGGCGCAGGGCTTCCTTCGACATCTAGCACTTTGACCACTTCGCAGTTGCCACTGGACCTGAAGTTCTCGGCGCCGATGGTGGATGAGTGGTGCCTTCATTATCGAGTGAACCCGGCCACCATCTACAGTTTTTGTCCGGAATAACCAACGACATCGACATCGAGATCACCATTACCGGCCTATTTAAGGGACAGGCATCGCCACGCGGCCATTAGTGGGCACAGGAGAGCGGCAGAGATGCGCTAGCCGTAAATCCCTCCCTTCAATTTCCTTGTGCAGTTTCTTCTGCTTGGCACATGGCTTGCTTCGACACCTGGTGCTTTGACGACTGCGCACTTGCCACTGGACCTGAAGTTCTCGGCACCGATGGGGGATGAGTGGTGCCTTCGTTATCGACTGAACCCGGGCACCATCTAAAGTTTTCTCCGGAAGAACCAACGACATCGACAGAGAGAGAACCATTACCGGCCTATTTAACGAACAGGCATCACTACGCTGCCATCAGTGGGCACAGGAGAGCTGCAGAAATGCGCTTGCCGCTAATTCCTCCATTCAATTTCCTTCTGCAGTTTCCTCTGCTTGGCGCATGGCTTCCTTCGACATCTGGCACTTTGACCACTTCGCAGTTGCCACTGGACCTGAAGTTCTCGGCGCCGATGGTGGATGAGTGGTGCCTTCATTATCGAGTGAACCCGAGCACCATCTAAAGTTTTTCTCCGGAAGAACGAACGACATCGACAGCGAGAGTACCATTACCAGTGTATTTAACGGACACGTATCGCCCCGCTGCCATCAGTGGGCACAGGAGAGCGGGAGATATGCGCTAGCCGTTAATCCATGCATTCAATTTCCTTGTGCAGCTTCTTCTGCTTGCCGCATGGCTTCCTTCGATACCTGGCGCTTATACGATTGGGCAGCTGCCACTGGACCTGAAATTATCGGCGTCATGGTGGATGAGTGGTGCCTTCGTTATCGAGGGAACGCGGGCACCATCTAAAGTTTTTCTCCGGAAGAACCAACGACATCGACAGCGACAGCACCATTACTGGCCTATTTAAGGTAATTGCATCGCCACGCTGCCATTAGTAGGCACGGGAGAGCGGCAGACATGCGCTAGCCGCTAATCCCTCCATTCATTTTCCTTGTGCAGTTTCTTCTGCTTGGCGCATGGCTTCTTTCGACACCTGGCGCTTTGACGACTGCGCAGTTGCCACTGGACCTGAAGTTCTCGGCGCCAATGGTGGATAAGTGGTAACTTCATAATCGAGTGAAACCAGGCACCATCTAGTTTTTCTCCGGATGAAACAACGACATCGACAGCGACAGCGCCATTACAGGACTATTTAAGCGACTGGCATCGCCACGCTGTCTTCAGTGGGCATGGGAGACCGGCAGACATGCGCTGGCCGCTAATTCCTCCGTTCAATTTCCTTGTGCAGTTTCTTCTGCTTGGCACATGGCTTCCTTCGACACCTGGCGCTTTGATGACTGCACAGTTGCCACTGGACCTGAAGTTCTCGGCGCCGATGGTGGATAAGTGGTAACTTCATTATCGAGTGAACCCAGGCACCATCTAATTTTTCTCCGGATGAACAAACGACATCGACAGCGACAGCACCATTACAGGCCTATTTAAGCGACTGGCGTCGCCACGCTGGCTTCAGTGGGCACGGGGGAGCGCCAGAGATGCGCTGCCCGCTAATGCCTCCGTTCTATTTCCTTTTCCAGATTCTACTGCTTGGCATATGGCTTCCTTCGACACCTGGCGCACTGACGACTGCGCAGTTGCCACTGAACCTGAAGTTCTCGGCGCCGATAGTGGATGAGTTGTGCCCTCGTTACCGACTGAGCCAGGGTACCATCTACAGTTTTTCTCTGGACGAATCAACGACTTCGACAGCGACTGTACCATGACTGGCCTATTTAAAGTACTTGCATCACCATGCTGCCATCTGTAGGCACGGTAGACCGGCAGACATGTGCTGGCCGCTAATCCCTCTGTTCAATTTCCTTGTGCAGCTTCTTCTGCTTGGCACATGACTTCCTTCGACACCTGGCGCTTTGACGACTGCGCAGTTGCCACTAGACCTGATGGTCTCGGCGCCGATGGTGGATGATTGGTGCCTTCGTTATCGAGTGAACCCGGCCACCATCTACAGTTTTTGTCCGGAAGAACCAACGACATCGACATCGAGAGCACCATTACCGGCCTATTTAAGGGACAGGCATCGCCACGCGGCCATCAGTTCGCACAGGAGAGCGGCAGACAAGCGCTAGCCGTAAATCCCTCCCTTCAATTTCCTTGTGCGGTTTCTTCTGCTTGGCACATGACTTCCTACTACATCTGGCGCTTTGACTACTGCGCAGTTGCCACTGGACCTGAAGTTCTCGGCGCCGATGGTGGATAGGTGATACCTTCGTTATGGAGTGAAACCGCGCACCATCTACAGTTTTTCTCCGGATGAACCAACGACATTGACAGCGACAGCACCATTACGGGCCTATTTAAACGACTGGCATCACCACGCTGCCTTCAGTGGGCATGGGAGACCGGCAGACATGCGCAGGCCGCTAATCCCTCCGTTCAATTTCCTTGTGCAGTTTCTTCTGCTTGGCACATGGCTTCCTTGGACACCTGGCGCTTTGATGACTGCGCACTTGCCACTGGACCTGAAGTTCTCGGCGCCGATGGTAGATAAGTGGTGCCTTTGTTATCGACTGAACCCGGGCACCATCTAAAGTTTTTCTCCGGAGGAACCAACGACATCTACAGTGACACCAACATTACCAGCCTACTTAAACGACTGGCATCGCCACGCTGCCATCTGTAGGCACGGTAGAGCGGCAGACATGCGCTGGCCGCTAATCCCTCCGTTCAATTTCCTTGTTCAGCTTCTTCTGCTTGGCGCATGGCTTCCTTCGACATCTGGCACTTTGACGACTGCGCAGCTGCCACTGGACCTGAAGTTCTTGGTGCCGACAGTGGATGTGTGGTGCCGTCGTTATCGAGGGAACCCGGGCACCATCTAAAGTTTTTCTCCGGAAGAACCAACGACATCGACAGAGGGAGCACCATTACCAGCGTATTTAACGGACAGGTATCGCCCCGCTGCCATCAGTGGGCACAGGAGAGCGGGAGATATGCGCTAGCCGTTAATCCATGCATTCAATTTCCTTGTGCAGCTTCTTCTGCTTGCCGCATGACTTCCTTCGACACCTTGCGCTTTGACGACTGCGCAGTTGCCACTGGACCTGACGTTCTCGGCGCCGATGGTGGATGAGTGGTGCCTTCGTTATCGACTGAACACGGGCACCATCTACAGTTTTACTCCGGAAGAACCAACGACATCGACAGCGAGAGCACCATTACCGGCCTATTTAAGCGACAGGCGTCGCCACGCCGCCATCAGTAGGCACGGGAATGCGGCAGACAAGCGCTGGCCGTTAGTGCCTCCGATCAATTTCCTTGTGCAGTTTCTTCTGCTTGGCACATGGCTTCCTTCGACACCTGACGCTTTGTCGACTGCGCAGTTGCCACTGGACCTGACGTTCTCGGCGCCGATGGTGGATGAGTGGTGCCTTCGTTATCGACTGAACACGGGCACCATCTACAGTTTTACTCCGGAAGAACCAACGACATCGACAGCGAGAGCACTATTACTGGGCTATTTAAGGTACTTGCATCGCCACGCTGCCATCAGTAGGCACGGGAGAGCGGCAGACATGCGCTGGCCGCTAATCCCTCCGTTCTATTTCCTTGAGCAGTTTCTTCTGCTTGGCACATGGCTTCCTTCGACACCTGGCGCTTTGATGACTCCGCAGTTGCCACTGGACCTGAAGTTCTCGGCGCCGATGGTGGATAAGTGGTAACTTCATTATCGAGTGAACCCAGGCACCATCTAATTTTTCTCCGGATGAACCAACGACATCGACAGCGACAGCACCATTACAGGCCTATTTAAGCGACTGGCATCGCCACGCTGCCTTCAGTGGGCACGGGGGAGCGCCAGAGATGCGCTGCCCGCTAATGCCTCCGTTCCATTTCCTTTTGCAGATTCTACTGCTTGGCATATGGCTTCCTTCGACACCTGGCGCACTGACCACTGCGCTGTTGCCACTGGACCTGAAGTTCTCGCTGCCGATGGTGGATGAGTTGTGCCCTCGTTATCGACTGAGCCAGGGCACCATCTACAGTTTTTCTCCGGACGAATCAACGACTTCGATAGCGACTGTACCATGACTGGCCTATTTAAAGTACTTGCATCACCACGCTGCCATCTGTAGGCACGGTAGAGCGGCAGACATGTGCTGGCCGCTAATCCCTCCGTTCAATTTCCTTGTGCAGCTTCTTCTGCTTGGCGCATGGCTTCTTTCGACATCTGGCACTTTGACGACTGCGCAGTTGCCACTGGACTTGAAGTTCTCGGCGCCGATGGTGGATGAGTGGTGCCTTCATTATCGAGTGAACCCGGGCACCATCTAAAGTTTTTCTCCGGAAGAACCAACGACATCGACAGCGAGAGCACCATTACCGGCACACTTAAGGGACAGGCATCGCCACGGTGCCATCAGTGGGCACTGGAGAGCTGCAGAAATGCGCTTGGCGCTAATCCCTCCATTCAATTTCGGTGTGCAGTTTCTTCTGCTTGGCGCATGGCTTCCTTCGACACCTGGTGCTTTAACGATTGCGCAGTTGCCACTGGCCATGAAGTTCTTTGTGCCGACAGTGGATGAGTGGTGCCTTCGTTATCGAGTGAACCCGGGCACCACCTACAGTTTTTCTCCGGAAGAAGGAACGACATCGACAGCGAGAGTACCATTACCAGTGTATTTAACGGACACGTATCGCCCCGCTGCCATCAGTGGGCTCAGGAGAGTGGGAGACATGCGCTAGCCGTTAATCCATGCATTCAATTTCCTTGTGCAGCTTCTTCTGCTTGGCGCATGGCTTCCTTCGATACCTGGCGCTTATACGATTGCGCAGTTGCCACTGGACCTGAAGTTCTCGGCGTCGTGGTGGATGAGTGGTGCCTTCGTTATCGAGGGAACCCGGGCACCATCCAAAGTTTTCTCCGGAAGAACCAACGGCATCGACAGAGAGAGAACCATTACCGGCCTATTTAACGAACAGGCATCGCCACGCTGCCATCAGTGGGCGCAGGAGAGCGGCAGACATGCGCTAGCCGTAAATCCCTCCCTTCAATTTCCTTGTGCAGCTTCTTCTGCTTGGCACATGGCTTGCTTCGACAGCTGGTGCTTTGACGACTGCTCAGTTGCCACTGGACCTGAAGTTCTCGGCACCGATGGGGGATGAGTGGTGCCTTCGTTATCGACTGAACCCGGGCACCATCTAAAGTTTTCTCCGGAAGAACCAACGACATCGACAGAGAGAGAACCATTACCGGCCTATTTAACGAGCAGGCATCGCTACGCTGCCATCAGTGGGCACAGGAGAGCTGCAGAAATGCGCTTGCCGCTAATTCCTCCATTCAATTTCCTTGTGCAGTTTCTTCTGCTTGGCGCATGGCTTCCTTCGACATCTGGCACTTTGACCACTGCGCAGTTGCCACTGGACCTGAAGTTCTCGGCGCCGATGGTGGATGAGTGGTGCCTTCGTTATCGAGTGAACCCGTCACCATCTACAGTTTTTCTCCGGAAGAACCAACGACATCGACAGCGAGAGCACCATCACCGGCATATTTAAGGGACAGGCATCGCCACGGTGCCATCAGTGGGCACAGGAGAGCTGCAGAAATGCGCTTGCCGCTAATCCCTCCATTCAATTTCCTTGTGCAGTTTCTTCTGCTTGGCGCATGGCTTCCTTCGACACCTGGCGCTTTGACGATTGTGCCGTTGCCACTGGCCATGAAGTTCTTGGTGCCGACAGTGGATGAGTGGTGCCTTCGTTATCGAGTGAACCCGGGCACCATCTACAGTTTTTATCCGGAAGAACCAACGACATCGACAGCGACAGCATCATTACTGGCCTATTTAAGGTAATTGCATCGCCACGCTGCCATCAGTAGGCACAGGAGAGCGGCAGACAAGCGCTAGCCACTAACCCCTCCATTCAATTTCCTTGTGCAGTTTCTTCTGCTTGGCGCATGGCTTCCTTCGACACCTGGCGCTTTAACGACAGTGCAGTTGCCACTGGACCTGATGTTCTCAGCGCCAATGGTGGATGAATGGTGCCTTCGTTATCGACGGAACCCGCACACCATCTACAGTTTTTCTCCGGAAGAACCAACGACATTGACAGCGACAGCACCATTACTGGCCTATTTAAAGTAATTGCATCGCCACGCTGCCATTAGTAGGCACGGGAGAGCGGCAGACATGCGCTAGCCGCTAATCCCTCCTTTCATTTTCCTTGTGCAGTTTCTTCTGCTTGGCGCATGGCTTCTTTCGACACCTGGCGCTTTGACGACTGCGCAGTTGCCACTGGACCTGAAGTTCTCGGCGCCAATGGTGGATAAGTGGTAACTTCATAATCGAGTGAAACCAGGCACCATCTAGTTTTTCTCCGGATGAAACAACGACATCGACAGCGACAGCGCCATTACAGGACTATTTAAGCGACTGGCATCGCCACGCTGTCTTCAGTGGGCATGGGAGACCGGCAGACATGCGCTGGCCGCTAATTCCTCCGTTCAATTTCCTTGTGCAGTTTCTTCTGCTTGGCACATGGCTTCCTTCGACACCTGGCGCTTTGATGACTGCACAGTTGCCACTGGACCTGAAGTTCTCGGCGCCGATGGTGGATAAGTGGTAACTTCATTATCGAGTGAACCCAGGCACCATCTAATTTTTCTCCGGATGAACCAACGACATCGACAGCGACAGCACCATTACAGGCCTATTTAAGCGACTGGCGTCGCCACGCTGGCTTTAGTGGGCACGGGGGAGCGCCAGAGATGCGCTGCCCGCTAATGCCTCCGTTCCATTTCCTTTTCCAGATTCTACTGCTTGGCATATGGCTTCCTTCGACACCTGGCGCACTGACGACTGCGCAGTTGCCACTGAACCTGAAGTTCTCGGCGCCGATAGTGGATGAGTTGTGCCCTCGTTACCGACTGAGCCAGGGTACCATCTACAGTTTTTCTCTGGACGAATCAACGACTTCGACAGCGACTGTACCATGACTGTCCTATTTAAAGTACTTGCATCACCATGCTGCCATCTGTAGGCACGGTAGACCGGCAGACATGTGCTGGCCGCTAATCCCTCCATTCACTTTCCTTGAGTAGTTTCTTCTGCTTGGCACATGACTTCCTTCGACACCTTGCGCTTTGACGACTGCGCAGTTGCCACTGGACCTGAAGTTCACGGTGCCGATGGTGGATGAGTGGCGCCTTCGATATCGATTGAACCCGGGCACCATCTACATTTTTGGCCGGACAAACCAACGACATCGACACGACAGCTACAGCACCATTAACGGCCTATTTAAGGTACTGGCATCGCCACGCTGCAATCAGTAGGCGCAGGAATGCGGCAGACATGAGCTGGCCGCTAGTGCCTCCAATCAATTTCCTTGTGCAGTTTCTTCTGCTTGGCGCATGGCTTCCTTCGACACCTGGCGTTTTCACGACTGCGCAGTTGCCACTGGACCTGAAGTTCTCGGCGCCGATGGTGCATAAGTGATACCTTCGTTATGGAGTGAAACCGCGCACCATCTACAGTTTTTCTCCGGATGAACCAACAACATTGACAGCGACAGCACCATTACGGGCCTATTTAAACGAGTGGCATCGCCACGCTGCCTTCAGTGGGCATGGCAGACCGGCAGACATGCGCTGGCCGCTAATCCCTCCGTTCAATTTCTTTGTGCAGTTTCTTCTGCTTGGTACATGGCTTCCTTCGACACCTGGCGCTTTCATGACTGCGCAGTTGCCACTGGACCTGAAGTTCTTGGAGCCGATGGTGGATAAGTGGTAACATCATTATCGAGTGAACCCAGTCACCATCTAGTTTTCGTCCGGATGAACCAACGACATCGACAGCGACAGCACCATTACAGGCCTATTTAAGCGACTGGCATCGCCACGCTGTCTTCAGTGGGCATGGGAGACCGGCAGACATGCGCTGGGCGCTAATCCTTCCGTTCAATTTCCTTCTGCAGTTTCTTCTGCTTGGCACATGGCTTCCTTCGACACCTGGCGCTCTGACGACTGCGCAGTTGCCACTGGACCTGATCTGCTCGGCGCCGATGGTGGATGAGTGGAGCCTTCGTTATCGAGGGAACCCGGGCAGCATTTACAGTTTTTCTCCGGACAAACCAACGACATCGACAGCGAGAGCACCATTACTGGACTATTCAAGGTACTTGCATCGTCACGCTGCCATCAGTAGGCACGGGAGAGCAGCAGACATGCGCTGGACGCTGATCCTCCCATTCAATTTACTTGTGCAGCTTCTTCTCCTGGGCGCATGGCTTCCTTCGACACCTGGCGCTTTGACGACTGCGCTGTTGCCACTGGAGCAGAAGTTCTCGGCGGCGATGGTGGATGAGTTGTGCCTTCGTTATCGACTGAGCCTGGGCACCATCTACAGTTTTTCTCCGGACGGATCAACGACTTCGACAGCGACTGTACCATGACTGGCCTATTTAAAGTACTTGCATCGCCACGCTGCCATCTGTACGCACGATAGAGCGGCAGACCTGCGCTGGCCGGTAATCCCTCCGTTCAATTTCCTTGTGCAGCTTCTTCTGCTTGTCGCATGGCTTCCTTCGACATCTGGCACTTTGACCACTGCGCAGTTGCCACTGGACCTGAAGTTCTCGGCACCCGATGGTGGATGAGTGGTGCCTTCGTTATCGAGTGAACCCGGGCACCATCTACAGTTTTTCTCCGGAAGAACCAACGACATCGACAGCGAGAGCACCATCACCGGCATATTTAAGGGACAGGCATCGCCACGCTGCCAATAAGTGGGCACAGGAGAGCTGCAGAAATGCGCTTGCCGCTAATCCCTCCATTCAATTTCCTTGTGCAGTTTCTTCTGCGTGGCGCATGGCTTCCTTCGACACCTGGCGCTTTGACGATTGCGCCGTTGCCACTGGCCATGAAGTTCTTGGTGCCGACAGTGGATGAGTGGTGCCTTCGTTATCGAGTGAACCCGGGCACCATCTACAGTTTTTCTCCGGAAGAACCAACGACATCGACAGCGAGAGCACCATTACCAGCGTATTTAAGGGACAGGCATCGCCACTCTGCATTCAGTGGGCACAGGAGAGCGTCAGACATGCGCTAGCCGCAAATCCCTCCATTCAATTTCCGTGTGCCGTTTCTTCTGCTTGGCACAAGACTTGCTTCGACACCGGGTGCTTTGACAACTGCGCAGTTGCCACTGGACCTGATGTTCTCGGCGCCAATGGTGGATGAATGGTGCCTTCGTTATCGACTGAACCCGGGCACCATCTACAGTCTTTCTCCGGAAGAACCAACGACATTGACAGCGACAGCATCATTACTGGCCTATTTAAGGTAATTGCATCGCCACGCTGCCATCAGTAGGCACGGGAGAGCGGCAGACAAGCGCTAGCCGCTAATCCCTCCATTCAATTTCCTTGTGCAGTTTCTTGTGCTTGGCGCATGGCTTCCTTCGACACCTGGCGCTTTAACGACAGTGCAGTTGCCACTGGACCTGATGTTCTCAGCGCCAATGGTGGATGAATGGTGCCTTCGCTATCGACTGAACCCGCGCACCATCTACAGTTTTTCTCCGGAAGAACCAACGACATTGACAGCGACAGCACCATTACTGGCCTATTTAAGGTAATTGCATCGCCACGCTGCCATCTGTAGGCACGGGAGAGCGGCAGACATGCGCTAGCCGCTAATCCCTCCAATCAATTTCCTTGTGCAGTTTCTTCTGCTTGGCGCATGGCTTCCTTCGACACCTGGCGCTTTGACGACTGCGCAGTTGCCACTGGACCTGACGTTCTCGGCGCCGATGGTGGATGAGTGGTGCCTTCGTTATAGAGTGAACCCGGGCAGCATATAAAGGTTTTCTCCGGAAGGACCAACGACATCGACAGAGAGAGCACCATTACCGGCCTATTTAACGGACAGGCATCGCCACACTGCCATCAGTGGGCACAGGAGATCGCCAGAGATGCGCTGCCCGCTAATCCCTCCAATCAATTTCCTTGTGCAGTTTCTTCTGCTTTGCGCATGGCTTCCTTCGACACCTGGCGCTTTGACGACTGCGCAGTTGCCACTGGACCTGAAGTTCTCGGCGCCGATGAAGGATGAGTTGTGCCCTCGTTATCGACTGAGCCGGGGCACCATCTACAGTTTTTCTCCGGACGAATCAACGACTTCGACAGCGACTGTACCATGACTGGCCTACTTAAAGTACTTGCATCACCACGCTGCCATCTGTAGGCATGGTAGAGCGGCAGACATGTGCTGGCCGCTAATCCCTCCGTTCAATTTCCTTGTGCAGCTTCTGCTGCTTGGCGCATGGCTTCCTTCGACATCTGGCACTTTGACGACTGCGCAGTTGCCACTGGACTTGAAGTTCTCGGCGCCGATGGTGGATGAGTGGTGCCTTCATTATCGAGTGAACCCGGGCACCATCTACAGCTTTTCTCCTGACGAACCAACGACATCGACAGCGAGAGCACCATTACCGGCATATTTAAGGGACAGGCGTCGCCACGCCGCCATCAGTAGGCACGGGAGAGCGGCAGACATGCGCTGGCCGCTAATCCCTCCGTTCATTTTTCTTGTGCAATTTCTTCTGCTTGGCACATGGCTTCCTTCGACAGCTGGCGCTTTGACGACTGCGCAGCTGCCACTGGACCTGAAGTTCTCGGCGCCGTTGATGGATAAGTGGTGCCTTCGTTATCGAGTGAACCCAGGCACCATCTACAGTTTTTCTCCGGAAGAACCAACGACATCGACAGCGAGAGCACCATTACTGGGCCATTTAAGTTACTTGCATCGCCACGCTGCCATCAGTAGGCACGGGAGAGCGGCAGACATGCGCTGGCCGCTAATCCCTCCGTTCAATTTCCTTGTGCAGTTTCTTCTGCTTGGCACATGGCTTCTTTCGACACCTGGCGCTCTGACGACTGCGCAGTTGCCACTGGACCTGATGTTCTCGGCTTCGATGGTGGATAAGTCAGTCAGTCAGTCAGTTTTTATTTGCAGGAAAATCACATCATCCTGCGGGTGGCAGAGACTAAAGGCATGATTGCCTGATGAGGTCTCTGCCCCCGTAACAAAATGAGCAGTCTACAGCAGTACAGCAGAGAGCTGGTAACAAAAGAGAGGCGGCGTTACAAATAGTACACGCATACCACCTACATCTTACATTCTATACAATATGGGTGTACCTAAACACTATGGACAGTTTATTTTTTTAAAATCGCATTGAAGATTCGCTCATATCACAAAAATACTTCAAAGGAAGTAAACAATTGAAACGGAAATTTACATTTGTCATTGTAACTTAACAATTTCAACCAAAAACAGAGTCGACGGAAAACAAAATGAACCGCAGTTCACGTTTGAACGTTTTTCCGGGTAGGCAGAAATCCAGAATAGAAGCACAGTTATTTAACATGTATATAACCTGATATTCCAGATCCTGTTTTCCATAATTTGTTCTGACTTTTTTTATTTCTGCGGTTGGGGTTACGGATGTCATATTGTGCCAAGAGAGGTGTGTAAATATTGTGGAGTTTCTGTTTATATATTCGCTGTGCCAGTGTCCATATATATACTTTATTTGCAGGTAAAACATCAAATCTAGGAAAGAGTGGTTGTGTCAGCAACAAACTAATAGGGCCGGTGCGGTTCACAAAAATCCGGAGGACACGTTTTTGCAGCAGCTGTAGCCTATCGTAGTTCCCTTTTGTCGTTGTCCCCCGGACCAGAATGCCATACAAAAGTTTAGAATAGAACAGGGAGTAATATAGTGATTACTTTAGCTAAAGGGGTAGAAGAGGAGCTATTTTTCTAATACATCCAACAGACTTCGCGAGTTCGGAGAGTAGATAATTGACATGGGGGGTCCAAGACAACTCTTCACTAAACCATACCCCGAGGAACTTTTGTACACTTACTTGTTCTAAGTTATGTCCTCTGTAGTGTAAGTTAGTCATTTTTGTATGCTTATTGATTGGCCTTAATATCATGTACTTTGTTTTTACTGCATTCAACTGAAGTTTGTTTTGTTGCAACCATGCGGATAAATCATTTAAATACAGATTGACCGAATGCTCAATGTCATGCAGTGTTCTACCTGTAAAGAATAAACTAGTGTCATCTGCAAACATGGTTATTGTGGGTGTTCTTTGTAGTTCCGTAATGTCATTAACCTATAAGAGGAAAAGTAACGGGTCTAATATCGAACGTTGCGGGACACCTAGTTTAATGTCAAGCTGTTTTGAAGAACTGCAGTCTATTTTAACAAACTGACGCCGAAAAGATAAGTAGCTCTTGATAAGGTCCAATGTGATACCTCGAATTCCATAGCAATCTAATTTTATAGCTAAGATTTCGTGGTCAACGCAATCAAAAGCTTTGCGCAGATCGAGAAATATGCCTAAGGTGAAGAGCTGATCTTCAATATTTCTGATTATTTGCTGCTTGACGGCAAGAAGAGCGTCCTGAGTTGTCTTGTTTTTCTGAAAACCATACTGTGAGGGTGATATTACATGATACTTGGTTATATATTTTGACAGTCTGTTATTGACTGACAATTCGTAAATCTTTGAAAACACCGGTAGCACTGAGATTGGCCGGTAATTACTAATATCGTCAATTCTACCTCCTTTGTGTATTGGAATTACTTTGGCCAGCTTTAATTTATCTGGCAAGACTCCAGTAGAAAATGCGAGACTAATGAGATAGGCTAGGACAGGGCTGATAATTAATGATACTCGCTTTACAGGTTCAACTTTAATTTCATCATACCCACTTGCGACATTATTTTTAAGCATATTATAAGACCATTGATTTCTCTTTCGGTAACGGCATCCAAAACAAATGAATTTACTCGACGAGAAGGCCAGTAGAGCCCACTTTGTTGAATAGACGGCTGGGGTACGGCTGCTATAATGAAATACTCGTTAATTTCATCTGCTAGCGTGTTGCCTACCATAGAGTCATTGATTACTATTTGGTCAGCCTTAACCGGTGATTGGTTCCTTCCAGTAAGGTAATTTACCTGTCTCCAGATCTTTGCCGGATCCGTTCTTATCCTAGCAAACATTGCTTCATAATATGCAAGTTTGGCTTTCTTTATATCGGCGTTTAACTGATTGCGATATTTTTTAAATTCTTTGAGCAGGTCACCGTCTTTGCAATTTATGAATTTGTGGAACATATTATTTTTCTTCTTGATGCGTTTTAGCAGCGCGGTGTCAATCCAGGGCTTTTTAATCTTCCCATTGCATTTCTTATACTCTCTCAGTGGAAATGCATCATTGTAGAAACTAAGAAAGACCCGAAAAAAAACCTCATACGCAGAATTTGCATCCTGCTGTAAGTACACATTTGACCAGTCAGCCCGCTCAATTAAAGAATGAAAGTAGCTTAACGATGAGTCGTTCACCACCCTATGTTCAAGCCTGCTGCGTTTATAGTTCGTGGTTAGGATGTGTTGTGTGGCAAAGAATATAGGCAGATGGTCACTGATGTCACATGATAATGCCCGTGCTTTGAAATCTGATGCATTCAGGTTTGAAACACATATATCTATGGAAGTAGAACTTTGTGAAGTAATTCGGGTTGGCATAGAAATAGCATTTTCGCACCCATAAGAGGATAAGAGATTCATCAAGTCGCGCGCAGAAGAGTCGTCGGCCAACGTGTCGATGTTTACATCTCCCAAGGGAAAGAACTGCTTATTAGTATTAATACAATAGATTATTACATTTTCTAAATGCTGTAGGAAATGCCGCTTGTATCCAGATGGTGGTCTGTACAGATCAGCAATTAAAAACGTGCTGGTTTCCACCGTTAGGCACTCTATATCCCTATTCATAACTGTGCACTCATCAGCAATATGATATGCATACTTTCGCTGTAGATAAATAATCAGGCCACCACCTCTACCTGTTCTGTCTAATCGTATTGGAATGTAATCAGTAAAACAAGGAGAAGGCTTATCTTTGCTTAACCATGTTTCTGTGAACATGAATGCCTCAAAATTAACTTGCAGGGATTTCAGCCAAATGTCCAGCTCATCTTGTTTGTGCCTCATGCTACGGACATTTAAGTGTAATAAGGAAAAACATGGGTGTAAATATTGAAGATTTGATTTGAGCGTGGACGATTCAGTAATAAAAGAGGATGAGGTGAGCATCATACTGATTAAATTAAAAACCCGGACTAACACAATGACGTCTAAGATTATTTGATGCGGGCGATATCTTGTTTGTTTGCAATTCGAATGGCATCGGTCTGTTCATCTTTCCGTGCCAAAATTTTACCCGAGCTGACACAGACGTATTTCCATCCGGCTTTTTTCTTTTCCGCAAGGGCAGCCCCAAGAAGTTGCTTGTTCTGTCGTGTTAAGTGCTCATTCACGTAAATGGTAGTGATGCCTGTGCCCTTATATCCCACATCTTCAGATGACAGCTTCTTTTTTTGACTTGGCAAGGAACGTGTTGCGCTTGGTTCGTGATATGAACCGTACAACGATGTTCTTATCCTCTCTGCGGGCCGCGGGCACCCGGTGGCAAATGTCGATATCAGGATCAGTTACCGCTTCACCAACAAGTTCGCCGATCTTTTTTATCACTGAGGTCGAGTCGAGCTCCTCTGGCACACCCCTGATTTCCAGGTTATTACTTCGCTGATATTGTTCGAGCTCGTCCACTTTCTTTTCAAGTCTCTCGTTTTCCGCTTTGAGATGTTGATTCTGAGTTGTTAACGCTTTTATTTCTTGATGTAACGCCTTGATGTCACCAGTAATTGCCTTAACTTCATCACAGGTGTCGCTACAGAAGCGCAGACTATCTTTTATTTGCCTCATTTCAGTCCGCATTTTCCTGCGGAAGTCCGATAACGCACTTGCGAGTTCCTTTTCTTCTTTCTTTGACATCGTGTGCCCACGTCAAAAAGCAGTCAAAATACAAAATATATATCAATTTTTGGTTGTCCGGCAGCAGTGCAGCAAGCAAGGTAATTACTATAACGTGTCAAGGACGTTTGTTCTTACCTGTAACGATAACCAGGATCCCTTAGTCGCCCTGCTCGCTGGGTGCACTGCTGCCGGACTGAAGAGCGAAGCAGGGATTCCGGGCACTCTGCTCCGTCAGCGTAGGCAGAGACGAGCATGCGCAGTAGGATGCACGGGCGTCACGGTAACCAAAGGGCTCAGGAAGCCTGCGTCGTTGATGGCAAGCCGAAGCGTTGATCCAAGGCCCCAAGAAGCGGGTGGCTGTAACGATAAACAGGATCCCTTAGTCGCCCTGCTCGCTGCGTGCACTGCTGCCGGACTGAAGAGCGAAGCACGGATTCCGGGCTTATGTAGGCAGCCGGGCACTCTGCTCCATAAGCGTAGGCAGAGACGAGCATGCGCAGTAGGATGCACGGGCGTCAC
The DNA here is from genome assembly GCF_050947875.1 of Dermacentor variabilis. Taxonomy (NCBI): domain Eukaryota; kingdom Metazoa; phylum Arthropoda; class Arachnida; order Ixodida; family Ixodidae; genus Dermacentor; species Dermacentor variabilis. Next base: position 195,444,872 of record NC_134572.1, on the reverse strand, counting down.
GGTAACCAAAGGGCTCAGGAAGCCTGCGTCGTTGATGGCAAGCCGAAGCGTTGATCCAAGGCCCCAAGAAGCTTGTGGCTGTAACGATAAACAGCATCCCTTAGTCGCCCTGCTCGCTGGGTGCACTGTTGCCGGCTGCCTGATGCCTGGGTTCACTCGATAACAAAGGTGGTACCTTTGTTATCGAGTGAACCCAGGCACCATCTACAGTTTTTCTCCAGACGTACCAACGACATCAAGAACGACAGCACCATTGCCGGTCTATTCAGGTGACTGGCATCGCCACGCCGCCATCAGAAGGCACGGGAGAGCGGCAGACATGCGCTGGCCGCTAATCCCTCCGTTTAAGTTCTTTGTGCAGTTACTTCTGCTTGGCACATGGCTTCCTTCGACACCTGGCGCTTTGATGACTGCGCAGTTGCCACTGGACCTGAAGTTCTCGGCGCCGATGGTGGATAAGTGGTACCTTCATTATCGAGTGAACCCAGGTACCATCTACAGTTTTTCTCCGGATGAACCAACGAAATCGACAGCGACAGCACCATTACCAGCCTATTTAAGCGACTGGCATTGCCACGCTGCCTTCAGTGGGCATGGGAGATCGGCAGACATGCGCTGGCCGCTAATCCCTCCGTTCAATTTCCTTGTGCAGTTTCTTCTGCTAGGCACATGGCTTCCTTCGACACGTGACGCTTTGTCGACTGCGCAGTCGCCACTGGACCTGAAGTTCTCGGCGCCGATGGTGGATGAGTACTGCCTTCGTCATCGACTGAGCCCGGGCATCATCTACAGTTTTTCTCCGGACGAACCAGCGACATCTACAGCGACAGCAACATTACCGGCCTATTTAAGCGACTGGCATCGCCACGCTGCCTTCAGTGGGCACAGGAGAGCGGCAGACATGCACTAGCCGCTAATCCCCCCATTAAATTTCCTTGTGCAGTTTCTTCTGCTTGGCACATGACTTCCTCCGACATCTGGCGCTTTGACTACTGCGCAGTTGCCATTGGACCTGAAGTTCTCGGCCCCGATGGTGGATGAGTGGCGCCTTCGATATCGATTGAACCCGGGCACCATCTACATTTTTTGTCCGGACGAACCAACGACATCGACACGACAGCGACCGCAACATTACCGGCCTATTTAAGGTACTGGCATCGCCACGCTGCAATCAGTAGGCACGGGAATGCGGCAGACATGCGCTGGCCGCTAGTGCCTCCGATCAATTTCCTTGTGCAGTTTCTTCTGCTTGGCACATGGCTTCCTTCGACACCTGGCGTTTTGACGACTGCGCAGTTGCCACTGGAACTGAAGTTCTCGGCGCCGATGGTGGATAAGTGGTACCTTCGTTTTCGAGTGAACCCGCGCACCATCTAGAGTTTTCTCCGGATGAACCAACGACATCGACAGCGACAGCACCATTACCGGCCTATTTAAGCGACTGGCATCGCCACGCTGACTCAGTGGGCATGGGAGACCGGCAGACATGCGCTGGCCGCTAATCCCTCCGTTCAATTTCCTTGTGCAGTTTCTTCTGCTTGGCACATGGCTTCCTTCGACACCTGGCGCTTCGATGACTGCGCAGTTGCCACTGGACCTGAAGTTCTCGGCGCCGATGGTGGATTAGTTGTGCCTTCGATATCGACTGATCCCGCGCACATCTACAGTTTTTCTCCGGACGGACCAACGACATCAAGAGCAACAGCACCATTGCCGGTCTGTTTAGGTGACTGGCATCGCCACGCCGCCATCAGTAGGCACGAGAGAGCGGCAGACATGCGCTGGCCGCTAATCACTCCGTTTAATTTCTTTGTGCACTTTTTTCTGCTTGGCAAATGGCTTCCTTCGACACCTGGCGCTTTGAAGACTGCGCAGTTGCAACTGGATCTGAAGTTCTCGGCGCCGATGGTGGATCAGCGGTACCTCCGTTATCGAGTGAACCCGCGCACCATCTACAGTTTTTCTCCGGATGAGCCAACGATATTGACAGCGACAGCACCATTACCGGCCTATTTAAGCGACTGGCATCGCCACGCTGTCTTCAGTGGGCATGGGAGACAGCCAGACATGTGCTGGCTGCTAATCCCTCCGTTAAATTTCTTTGTGTAGTTTCTTCTGCTTGGCACATGGCTTCCTTCGACACCTGGCGCTTTGATAACTGCGCATTTGCCACTGGACCTGTTCTCGACGCCGATGGTGGATAAGTGGTACCTTCATTATCGAGTGAACCCAGGCACCATCTACAGTTTTTCTCCGAATGAACCAACGACATCGACAGCTACAGCACCAATACAGGCCTATTTAAGCGACTGGCATCGCCACGCTGTCTTCAGTGGGCAAGGGAGACCGGCAGACATGCGCTGGCCGCTAATCCCTCCGTTTATTTCTTCGTGCAGTTTCTTCTGCTTGGCACATGGCTTCCTTCGACACCTGGCGCTTTGAAGACTGCGCAGTTACAACTGGACCTGAAGTTCTCGGCGCCGATGGTGGATCAGTGGTACCTCCGTTATCGAGTGAACCCGCGCACCATCTTCAGTTTTTCTCCGGTTCAACCAACGACATTGACAGCGACAGCACCATTACCGGCCTATTTAAGCGACTGGCATCGCCACACTGTCTTCAGTGGGCATGGGAGACCGGCAGACATGCGCTGGCCGCTAATCCCTCCGTTTATTTCTTCGTGCAGTTTCTTCTGCGTGGCACATGGCTTCCTTCGACACCTGGCGCTTTTATGACTGCGGAAATGCCACTGGACCTGAAGTTCTCGGCGCCGATGGTGGATCAGTTGTACCTTCATTATCGAGTGAACCCAGGCACCATCTACAGTTTTTCTCTGGATGAACCAACGACATCGACAGCGACAGCACCATTGCAGGCCTATTTAAGCGACTGGCATGGCCACACTGTCTTCAGTGGGCATGGGAGACCGGCAGACATGTGCTGGCCGCTAATCCCTCCGTTAAATTTCCTTGTGCAGTTTCTTCTGCTTGGCACATGACTTCCTCCGACATCTGGCGCTTTGACTACGGCGCAGTTGCCACTGGACCTGAAGTTCTCGGCCCCGATGGTGGATGAGTGGCGCCTTCGATATCGATTGAACCCGGGCACCATCTACATTTTTTGTCCGGACGAACCAACGACATCGACACGACAGCGACCGCACCATTACCGGCCTATTTAAGGTACTGGCATCGCCACGCTGCAATCAGTAGGCACGGGAATGCGGCAGACATGCGCTGGCCACTAGTACCTCCGATCAATTTCCTTGTGCAGTTTCTTCTGCTTGGCACATGGCTTCCTTCGACACCTGGCGTTTTGACGACTGCGCAGTTGCCACTGGACCTGAAGTTCTCGGCGCCGATGGTGGATAAGTGGTACCTTCGTTTTCGAGTGAACCCGCACACCATCTAGAGTTTTTCTCCGGATGAACCAATGACATCGACAGCGACAGCACCATTACCGGCCAATTTAAGCGTCTGGCATCGCCACGCTGAGTTCAGTGGGCATGGGAGACCGGCAGACATGCGCTGGCCGCTAATCCCTCCGTTCAATTTCCTTGTGCAGTTTCTTTTGCTTGGTACATGGCTTCCTTCGACACCTGGCGCTTTGATGACTGCGCAGTTGCCACTGCACCTGAAGTTCTCGGCGCCGATGGTGGATTAGTTGTGCCTTCGATATCGACTGATCCCGCGCACATCTACAGTTTTTCTCCGGACAGACAAACGACATCAAGAGCAACAGCACCATTGCCGGTCGATTAAGTGACTGGCATCGCCACGCCGCCATCAGTAGGCACGGGAGAGCGGCAGACATGCGCTGGCCGCTAATCACTCCGTTTAATTTCTTTGTGCAGTTTTTTCTGCTGGGCACATGGCTTCCTTCGACACCTGGCGCTTTGAAGACTGCGCAGTTGCAACTGGACCTGAAGTTCTCGGTGCCGATGGTGGATCAGTGGTACCTCCGTTATCGAGTGAACCCGCGCACCATCTACAGTTTTTCTCCGGATGAGCCAACGACATTGACAGCGACAGCACCATTACCGGCCTATTTAAGCGACTGGCATCGCCACGCTGTCTTCAGTGGGCATGAGAGACAGGCAGACATGTGCTGGCTGCTAATCCCTCCGTTAAATTTCTTTGTGTAGTTTCTTCTGCTTGGCACATGGCTTCCTTCGACACCTGGCGCTTTGATAACTGCGCATTTGCCACTGGACCTGTTCTCGGCGCCGATGGTGGATAAGTGGTACCTTCATTATGGAGTGAACCCAGGCACCATCTACAGTTTTTCTCCGAATGAACCAACGACATCGACAGCTACAGCACCAATACAGGCCTATTTAAGCGACTGGCATCGCCACGCTGTCTTCAGTGGGCATGGGAGACCGGCAGACATGCGCTGGCCGCTAATCCCTCCGTTTATTTCTTCGTGCAGTTTCTTCTGCGTGGCACATGGCTTCCTTCGACACCTGGCGCTTTGATGACTGCGGATATGCCACTGGACCTGAAGTTCTCGGTGCCGAAGGTGGATCAGTGGTATCTCCGTTATCGAGTGAACCCGCGCACCATCTTCAGTTTTTCTCTGGTTCAACCAACGACATTGACGGCGACAGCACCATTACCGGCCTATTTAAGCGACTGGCATCGCCACGCTGTCTTCAGTGGGCATGGGAGACCGGCAGACATGCGCTGGCCGCTAATCCCTCCGTTTATTTCTTCGTGCAGTTTCTTCTGCGTGGCACATGGCTTCCTTCGACACCTGGCGCTTTGATGACAGCGGATATGCCACTGGACCTGAAGTTCTCGGCGCCGATGGGGGATCAGTTGTACCTTCATTATCGAGTGAACCCAGGCACCATCTACAGTTTTTCTCCGGATGAACCAACGACATCGACAGCGACAGCACCATTGCAGGCCTATTTAAGCGACTGGCATGGCCACGCTGTCTTCAGTGGGCATGGGAGACCGGCAGACATGTGCTGGCCGCTAATCCCTCCGTTAAATTTCCTTGTGCAGTTTCTTCTGCTTGGCACATGGCTTCCTTCGACACCTGGGACTCTGACGACTGCGCAGTTGCCACTGGACCTGATATTCTCGGCTCCGATGGTGGATGAGTGGTGCCTTCGTTATCGACTGAACCCGGGCACCATCTACAGTTTTTCTCCTGACGAACCAACGACATCGACAGCGAGAGACCATTACCGGCCTATTTAAGGGACAGGCGTCGCCACGCCGCCATCAGTAGGCACAGGAGAGCGGCATACATGCGCTAGCCACTAATCCCTCCGTTCAATTTCCTTGTGCAGTTTCTTCTGCTTGGCACATGGCTTTCTTCGACACCTGGCGCCTTGACGACTGCACAGTTGCCACTGGATCTTATGTTCTCCGCGCCGATGGTGGATAAGTGGTACCTTCATTATCGAGTGAACCCAGGCACCATCCACAGTTTTTCTCCGGATGAACCAACGACATCGACAGCGAGAGCACCATTACCGGCCTATTTAAGGGACAGGCATCGCCACGCGGCCATCAGTGGGCACAGGAGAGCGGCAGATATGCGCTAGCCGCTAATCCCCCCATTAAATTTCTTGTGCAGTTTCTTCTGCTTGGCACATGACTTCATCCGACATCTGGCGCTTTGACTAATGCGCAGTTGCCACTGGACCTGAAGTTCTCGGCCCCGATGGTGGATGAGTGGCGCCTTCGATATCGATTGATCCCGGGCACCATCTACATTTTTTGTCCCGACGAACCAACGACATCGACACGACAGCGACCGCACCATTACCGCCCTATTTAAGGTACTGGCATCACCACGCTGCAATCAGTAGGCACGGGAATGCGGCAGCCATGCGCTGGCCGCTAATCACTCCGTTTAATTTCTTTGTGCAGTTTTTTCTGCTTGGCACATGGCTTCCTTCGACACCTGGCGCTTTGAAGACTGCGCAGTTGCAACTGGACCTGAAGTTCTCGGCCCCGATGGTGGATCAGTGGTACCTCCGTTATCGAGTGAACCCGCGCACCATCTACAGTTTTTCTCCGGATGAACCAACGACATTGACAGCGACAGCACCATTACCGGCCTATTTATGCGACTGGCATCGCCACGCGTTCTTCAGTGGGCATGGGAGACCGGCAGACATGCGCTGGCCGCTAATCCCTCCGTTTATTTCTTCGTGCAGTTTCTTCTGCTTGGCACATGGCTTCCTTCGACACCTGGCGCTTTGATGACTGCGCATTTGCCACTGGACCTGATGTTCTCGGCGCCGATGGTGGATAAGTGGTACCTTCATTATCGAGTGAACCCAGGCACACTCTACAGTTTTTCTCCGGATGAACCAACGACATCGACCGCTACAGCACCAATACAGGCCTATTTAAGCGACTGGCATCGCCACGCTGTCTTCAGTGGGCATGGGAGACCGGCAGACATGCGCTGGCCGCTAATCCCTCCGTTTATTTCTTCGTGCAGTTTCTTCTGCTTGGCCCATGGCTTCCTTCGACACCTGGTGCTTTGAAGACTGCGCAGTTGCAACTGGACCTGAAGTTCTCGGCGCCGATGGTGGATCAGTGGTACCTCCGTTATCGAGTGAACCCGCGCACCATCTACAGTTTTTCTCCGAATGAACCAACGACATTGACAGCGACAGCACCATTACCGGCCAATTTAAGCGACTGGCATCACCACGCTGACTTCAGTGGGCATGGGAGACCGGCAGACATGCGCTGGCCGCTAATCCCTCCGTTCAATTTCCTTCTGCAGTTTCTTTTGCTTGGTACATGGCTTCCTTCGACACCTGGCGCTTTGATGACTGCGCAGTTGCCACTGGACCTGAAGTTCTCGGCGCCGATGGTGGATTAGTTGTGCCTTCGATATCGACTGATCCCGCGCACATCTACAGTTTTTCTCCGGACGGACCAACGACATCAAGAGCAGCAGCACCATTGCCGGGCTATTTAAGCGACTGGCATCGCCACGCTGTCTTCAGTGGGCATGGGAGACCGGCAGACATGCGCTGGCCGCTAATCCCTCCGTTTATTTCTTCGTGCAGTTTCTTCTGCGTGGCACATGGCTTCCTTCGACACCTGGCGCTTTGATGACTGCGGAAATGCCACTGGACCTGAAGTTCTCGGCGCCGATGTGGGATCAGTTGTACCTTCATTATCGAGTGAACCCAGGCACCATGTACAGTTTTTCTCCGGATGAACCAACGACATCGACAGCGACAGCACCATTGCAGGCCTATTTAAGCGACTGGCATGGCCACGCTGTCTTCAGTGGGCATGGGAGACCGGCAGACATGTGCTGGCCGCTAATCCCTCCGTTAAATTTCCTTGTGCAGTTTCTTCTGCTTGGCACATGGCTTCCTTCGACACCTGGGACTCTGACGACTGCGCAGTTGCCACTGGACCTGATGTTCTCGGCTCCGATGGTGGATGAGTGGTGCCTTCGTTATCGAGTGAACCCAGGCACCATCCACAGTTTTTCTCCGGATGAACCAACGACATCGACAGCGAGAGCACCATTACCGGCCTATTTAAGGGACAGGCATCGCCACGCGGCCATCAGTGGGCACAGGAGAGCGGCAGACATGCGCTAGCCGCTAATCCCCCCATTAAATTTCTTGTGCAGTTTCTTCTGCTTGGCACATGACTTCATCCGACATCTGGCGCTTTGACTAATGCGCAGTTGCCACTGGACCTGAAGTTCTCGGCGCCGATGGTGGATAAGTGGTACCTTCGTTTTCGAGTGAACCCGCGCACCATCTAGAGTTTTTCTCCGGATGAACCAACGACATCGACAGCGACAGCACCATTGCCGTTCTATTTAGGTGACTGGCATCGCCACGCCGCCATCAGCAGGCACGGGAGAGCGGAAGACATGCGCCGGCCGCTAATCACTCCGTTTAATTTCTTTGTGCAGTTTTTTCTGCTTGGCACATGGCTTCCTTCGACACCTGGCGCTTTGAAGACTGCGCAGTTGCAACTGGACCTGAAGTTCTCGGCGCCGATGGTGGATCAGTGGTACCTCCGTTATCGAGTGAACCCGCGCACCATCTACAGTTTTTCTCCGGATGAACCAACGACATTGACAGCGACAGCACCATTACCGGCCTATTTATGCGACTGGCATCGCCACGCTTTCTTCAGTGGGCATGGGAAACCGGCAGACATGCGCTGGCCGCTAATCCCTCCGTTTATTTCTTCGTGCAGTTTCTTCTGCTTGGCACATGGCTTCCTTCGACACCTGGCGCTTTGATGAGTGCGGAAATGACACTGGACCTGATGTTCTCGGCGCCGATGGTGGATCAGTGGTACCTCCGTAATCGAGAGAACCCAGACACCATCTACAGTTTTTCTCCGGATGAACCAAAGACATCGACCGCTACAGCACCAATACAGGCCTATTTAAGCGACTGGCATCGCCACGCTGTCTTCAGTGGGCATGGGAGACCGGCAGACATGCGCTGGCCGCTAATCCCTCCGTTTATGTCTTCGAGCTGTTTCTTCTGCTTGGCCCATGGCTTCCTTCGACCCCTGGCGCTTTGAAGACTGCGCAGTTGCAACTGGACCTGAAGTTCTCGGCGCCGATGGTGGATCAGTGTTACCTCCGTTATCGGGTGAACCCGCGCACCATCTGCAGTTTTTCTCCGAATGAACCAACGACATTGACAGCGACAGCACCATTACCAGCCTATTTAAGCGACTGGCATCGCCACGCTGTCTTCAGTGGGCATGGGAGACCGGCAGACATGCGCTGGCCGCTAATCCCTCCGTTTATTTCTTCGTGCAGTTTCTTCTGCTTGGCACATGGCTTCCTTCGACACCTGGCGCTTTGATGACTGCGGAAATGCCACTGGACCTGAAGTTCTCGGCGCCGATGGTGGGTCAGTTGTACCTTCATTATCGAGTGAACCCAGGCACCATCTACAGTTTTTCTCCGGATGAACCAACGACATCGACAGTGACAGCACCATTGCAGGCCTATTTAAGCGACTGGCATGGCCACGATGTCTTCAGTGGGCATGGGAGACCGGCAGACATGTGCTGGCCGCTAATCCCTCCGTTTATTTTCCTTGTGCAGTTTCTTCTGCTTGGCACATGGCTTCCTTCGACACCTGGCACTCTGACGACTGCGCAGTTGCCGCTGGACCTGATGTTCCCGGCGCCGATGGTGGATGAGTGGTGCCTTCGTTATCGACTGAACCCGGGCACCATCTACAGTATTTCTCCTGACGAACCAACCACATCGACAGCGAGAGCACCATTACCGGCCTATTTAAGGGACAGGCGTCGCCACGCCGTCATCAGTAGGCACAGGAGAGCGGCATACATGCGCTGGCCGCTAATCCCTCCATACAATTTCCTTGTGCAGTTTCTTCTGTTTGGCACATGGCTTCCTTCGACACCTCGCGCTTTGACGACTGCGCAGCTGGCACTGGACCTGAAGTTCTCGGCGCCGATGATTGATAAGTGGTACCTTCGTTATCGAGTGAACCCAGGCACCATCTACAGTTTTTCTCCGGATGAACGAACGACATCGACAGCACCATTACCGGCCTATTTAAGTGCCTTGCATCGCCACGCTGCCTTCAGTTAGCATGGGAGACCGGCAGACATGCGCTGGCCGCTAATCCCTCCGTTCAATTTCATTGTGCAGTTTCTTCCGCTTGGCACATGGCTTTCTTCGACACCTGGCGCCTTGACGACTGCACAGTTGCCACTGGATCTTATGTTCTCCGCGCCGATGGTGGATAAGTGGTACCTTCATTATCGAGTGAACCCAGGCACCATCTACAGTTTTTCTCCGGATGAACCAACGACATCGACAGCGAGAGCACCATTACCGGCCTATTTAAGGGACAGGCGTCGCCACGCCGTCATCAGTAGGCACAGGAGAGCGGCATACATGCGCTGGCCGCTAATCCCTCCATTCAATTTCCTTGTGCAGTTTCTTCTGCTTGGCACATGGCTTCCTTCGACACCTGGCGCTTTGACGACTGCGCAGCTGGCACTGGACCTGAAGTTCTCGGGGCCGATGATTGATAAGTGGTGCCTTCGTTATCAAGTGAACCTAGGCACCATCTGCAGTTTTTCTCCGGATGAACGAACGACATCGACAGCGACAGCACCATTACCGGCCTATTTAAGTGACTTGCATCGCCACGCTGCCTTCAGTTAGCATGGGAGACCGGCAGACATGCGCTGGCCGCTAATCCCCCCATTAAATTTCCTTGTGCAGTTTCTTCTGCTTGGCACATGACTTCATCCGACATCTGGCGCTTTGACTAATGCGCGGTTGCCACGGGACCTGAAGTTCTCGGCCCCGATGGTGGATGAGTACTGCCTTCGTCATCGACTGAGCCCGGGCATCATCTACAGTTTTTCTCCGGACGAACCAGCGACATCTACAGCGACAGCAACATTACCGGCCTATTTAAACGACTGGCATCGCCACGCTGCCTTCAGTGGGCACAGGAGAGCGGCAGACATGCACTAGCCGCTAATCCCCCCATTAAATTTCCTTGTGCAGTTTCTTCTGCTTGGCACATGACTTCCTCCGACATCTGGCGCTTTGACTACTGCGCAGTTGCCATTGGACCTGAAGTTCTCGGCCCCGATGGTGGATGAGTGGCGCCTTCGATATCGATTGAACCCGGGCACCATCTACATTTTTTGTCCGGACGAACCAACGACATCGACACGACAGCGACCGCAACATTACCGGCCTATTTAAGGTACTGGCATCGCCACGCTGCAATCAGTAGGCACGGGAATGCGGCAGACATGCGCTGGCCGCTAGTGCCTCCGATCAATTTCCTTGTGCAGTTTCTTCTGCTTGGCACATGGCTTCCTTCGACACCTGGCGTTTTGACGACTGCGCAGTTGCCACTGGAACTGAAGTTCTCGGCGCCGATGGTGGATAAGTGGTACCTTCGTTTTCGAGTGAACCCGCGCACCATCTAGAGTTTTCTCCGGATGAACCAACGACATCGACAGCGACAGCACCATTACCGGCCTATTTAAGCGACTGGCATCGCCACGCTGACTCAGTGGGCATGGGAGACCGGCAGACATGCGCTGGCCGCTAATCCCTCCGTTCAATTTCCTTGTGCAGTTTCTTCTGCTTGGCACATGGCTTCCTTCGACACCTGGCGCTTTGATGACTGCGCAGTTGCCACTGGACCTGAAGTTCTCGGCGCCGATGGTGGATTAGTTGTGCCTTCGATATCGACTGATCCCGCGCACATCTACAGTTTTTCTCCGGACGGACCAACGACATCAAGAGCAACAGCACCATTGCCGGTCTATTTAGGTGACTGGCATCGCCACGCCGCCATCAGTAGGCACGAGAGAGCGGCAGACATGCGCTGGCCGCTAATCACTCCGTTTAATTTCTTTGTGCAGTTTTTTCTGCTTGGCACATGGCTTCCTTCGACACCTGGCGCTTTGAAGACTGCGCAGTTGCAACTGGATCTGAAGTTCTCGGCGCCGATGGTGGATCAGCGGTACCTCCGTTATCGAGTGAACCCGCGCACCATCTACAGTTTTTCTCCGGATGAGCCAACGACATTGACAGCGACAGCACCATTACCGGCCTATTTAAGCGACTGGCATCGCCACGCTGTCTTCAGTGGGCATGGGAGACAGCCAGACATGTGCTGGCTGCTAATCCCTCCGTTAAATTTCTTTGTGTAGTTTCTTCTGCTTGGCACATGGCTTCCTTCGACACCTGGCGCTTTGATAACTGCGCATTTGCCACTGGACCTGTTCTCGACGCCGATGGTGGATAAGTGGTACCTTCATTATCGAGTGAACCCAGGCACCATCCACAGTTTTTCTCCGAATGAACCAACGACATCGACAGCTACAGCACCAATACAGGCCTATTTAAGCGACTGGCATCGCCACGCTGTCTTCAGTGGGCAAGGGAGACCGGCAGACATGCGCTGGCCGCTAATCCCTCCGTTTATTTCTTCGTGCAGTTTCTTCTGCTTGGCACATGGCTTCCTTCGACACCTGGCGCTTTGAAGACTGCGCAGTTACAACTGGACCTGAAGTTCTCGGCGCCGATGGTGGAACAGTGGTACCTCGGTTATCGAGTGAACCCGCGCACCATCTTCAGTTTTTCTCCGGTTCAACCAACGACATTGACAGCGACAGCACCATTACCGGCCTATTTAAGCGACTGGCATCGCCACACTGTCTTCAGTGGGCATGGGAGACCGGCAGACATACGTTGGCCGCTAATCCCTCCGTTTATTTCTTCGTGCAGTTTCTTCTGCGTGGCACATGGCTTCCTTCGACACCTGGCGCTTTTATGACTGCGGAATTGCCACTGGACCTGAAGTTCTCGGCGCCGATGGTGGATCAGTTGTACCTTCATTATCGAGTGAACCCAGGCACCATCTACAGTTTTTCTCTGGATCAACCAACGACATCGACAGCGACAGCACCATTGCAGGCCTATTTAAGCGACTGGCATGGCCACACTGTCTTCAGTGGGCATGGGAGACCGGCAGACATGTGCTGGCCGCTAATCCCTCCGTTAAATTTCCTTGTGCAGTTTCTTCTGCTTGGCACATGACTTCCTCCGACATCTGGCGCTTTGACAACTGCGCAGTTGCCACTGGACATGAAGTTCTCGGCCCCGATGGTGGATGAGTGGCGCCTTCGATATCGATTGAAACCGGGCACCATCTACATTTTTTGTCCGGACGAACCAACGACATCGACACGACAGCGACCGCACCATTACCGGCCTATTTAAGGTACTGGCATCGCCACGCTGCAATCAGTAGGCACGGGAATGCGGCAGACATGCGCTGGCCGCTAGTGCCTCCGATCAATTTCCTTGTGCAGTTTCTTCTGCTTGGTACATGGCTTCCTTCGACACCTGGCGCTTTGATGACTGCGCAGTTGCCACTGGACCTGAAGTTCTCGGCGCCGATGGTGGATTAGTTGTGCCGTCGATATCGACTGATCCCGCGCACATCTACAGTTTTTCTCCGGACGGATCAACGACATCAAGAGCAACAGCACCATTGCCGGTCTATTTAGGTGACTGGCATCGCCACGCCGCCATCAGTAGGCACGAGAGAGCGGCAGACATGCGCTGGCCGCTAATCACTCCGTTTAATTTCTTTGTGCAGTTTTTTCTGCTGGGCACATGGCTTCCTTCGACACCTGGCGCTTTGAAGACTGCGCAGTTGCAACTGGACCTGAAGTTCTCGGTGCCGATGGTGTATCAGTGGTACCTCCGTTATCGAGTGAACCCGCGCACCATCTACAGTTTTTCTCCGGATGAGCCAACGACATTGACAGCGACAGCACCATTACCGGCCTATTTAAGCGACTGGCATCGCCACGCTGTCTTCAGTGGGCATGAGAGACAGGCAGACATGTGCTGGCTGCTAATCCCTCCGTTAAATTTCTTTGTGTAGTTTCTTCTGCTTGGCACATGGCTTCCTTCGACACCTGGCGCTTTGATAACTGCGCATTTGCCACTGGACCTGAAGTTCGCGGCGCCGATGGTGGATAAGTGGTACCTTCATTATGGAGTGAACCCAGGCACCATCTACAGTTTTTCTCCGAATGAACCAACGACATCGACAGCTACAGCACCAATACAGGCCTATTTAAGCGACTGGCATCGCCACGCTGTCTTCAGTGGGCATGGGAGACCGGCAGACATGCGCTGGCCGCTAATCCCTCCGTTTATTTCTTCGTGCAGTTTCTTCTGCGTGGCACATGGCTTCCTTCGACACCTGGCGCTTTGATGACTGCGGATATGCCACTGGACCTGAAGTTCTCGGTGCCGAAGGTGGATCAGTGGTATCTCCGTTATCGATTGAACCCGCGCACCATCTTCAGTTTTTCTCTGGTTCAACCAACGACATTGACAGCGACAGCACCATTACCGGCCTATTTAAGCGACTGGCATCGCCACGCTGTCTTCAGTGGGCATGGGAGACCGGCAGACATGCGCTGGCCGCTAATCCCTCCGTTTATTTCTTCGTGCAGTTTCTTCTGCGTGGCACATGGCTTCCTTCGACACCTGGCGCTTTGATGACAGCGGATATGCCACTGGACCTGAAGTTCTCGGCGCCGATGGGGGATCAGTTGTACCTTCATTATCGAGTGAACCCAGGCACCATCTACAGTTTTTCTCCGGATGAACCAACGACATCGACAGCGACAGCACCATTGCAGGCCTATTTAAGCGACTGGCATGGCCACGCTGTCTTCAGTGGGCATGGGAGACCGGCAGACATGTGCTGGCCGCTAATCCCTCCGTTAAATTTCCTTGTGCAGTTTCTTCTGCTTGGCACATGGCTTCCTTCGACACCTGGGACTCTGACGACTGCGCAGTTGCCACTGGACCTGATGTTCTCGGCTCCGATGGTGGATGAGTGGTGCCTTCGTTATCGACTGAACCCGGGCACCATCTACAGTTTTTCTCCTGACGAACCAACGACATCGACAGCGAGAGCACCATTACCGGCCTATTTAAGGGACAGGCGTCGCCACGCCGCCATCAGTAGGCACAGGAGAGCGGCATACATGCGCTAGCCACTAATCCCTCCGTTCAATTTCCTTGTGCAGTTTCTTCTGCTTGGCACATGGCTTTCTTCGACACCTGGCGCCTTGACGACTGCACAGTTGCCACTGGATCTTATGTTCTCCGCGCCGATGGTGGATAAGTGGTACCTTCATTATCGAGTGAACCCAGGCACCATCCACAGTTTTTCTCCGGATGAACCAACGACATCGACAGCGAGAGCACCATTACCGGCCTATTTAAGGGACAGGCATCGCCACGCGGCCATCAGTGGGCACAGGAGAGCGGCAGACATGCGCTAGCCGCTAATCCCCCCATTAAATTTCTTGTGCAGTTTCTTCTGCTTGGCACATGACTTCATCCGACATCTGGCGCTTTGACTAATGCGCAGTTGCCACTGGACCTGAAGTTCTCGGCCCCGATGGTGGATGAGTGGCGCCTTCGATATCGATTGATCCCGGGCACCATCTACATTTTTTGTCCCGACGAACCAACGACATCGACACGACAGCGACCGCACCATTACCGCCCTATTTAAGGTACTGGCATCGCCACGCTGCAATCAGTAGGCACGGGAATGCGGCAGCCATGCGCTGGCCGCTAATCACTCCGTTTAATTTCTTTGTGCAGTTTTTTCTGCTTGGCACATGGCTTCCTTCGACACCTGGCGCTTTGAAGACTGCGCAGTTGCAACTGGACCTGAAGTTCTCGGCGCCGATGGTGGATCAGTGGTACCTCCGTTATCGAGTGAACCCGCGCACCATCTACAGTTTTTCTCCGGATGAACCAACGACATTGACAGCGACAGCACCATTACCGGCCTATTTATGCGACTGGCATCGCCACGCTTTCTTCAGTGGGCATGGGAGACCGGCAGACATGCGCTGGCCGCTAATCCCTCCGTTTATTTCTTCGTGCAGTTTTTTCTGCTTGGCACATGGCTTCCTTCGACACCTGGCGCTTTGATGACTGCGCATTTGCCACTGGACCTGATGTTCTCGGCGCCGATGGTGGATAAGTGGTACCTTCATTATCGAGTGAACCCAGGCACACTCTACAGTTTTTCTCCGGATGAACCAACGACATCGACCGCTACAGCACCAATACAGGCC
This sequence comes from Dermacentor variabilis, assembly GCF_050947875.1. Classification (NCBI taxonomy): domain Eukaryota; kingdom Metazoa; phylum Arthropoda; class Arachnida; order Ixodida; family Ixodidae; genus Dermacentor; species Dermacentor variabilis. The sequence goes on along the minus strand of NC_134572.1, from coordinate 195,429,201 downwards.
TATTTAAGCGACTGGCATCGCCACGCTGTCTTCAGTGGGCATGGGAGACCGGCAGACATGCGCTGGCCGCTAATCCCTCCGTTTATTTCTTCGTGCAGTTTCTTCTGCTTGGCCCATGGCTTCCTTCGACACCTGGCGCTTTGAAGACTGCGCAGTTGCAACTGGACCTGAAGTTCTCGGCGCCGATGGTGGATCAGTGGTACCTCCGTTATCGAGTGAACCCGCGCACCATCTACAGTTTTTCTCCGAATGAACCAACGACATTGACAGCGACAGCACCATTACCGGCCAATTTAAGCGACTGGCATCACCACGCTGACTTCAGTGGGCATGGGAGACCGGCAGACATGCGCTGGCCGCTAATCCCTCCGTTCAATTTCCTTCTGCAGTTTCTTTTGCTTGGTACATGGCTTCCTTCGACACCTGGCGCTTTGATGACTGCGCAGTTGCCACTGGACCTGAAGTTCTCGGCGCCGATGGTGGATTAGTTGTGCCTTCGATATCGACTGATCCCGCGCACATCTACAGTTTTTCTCCGGACGGACCAACGACATCAAGAGCAACAGCACCATTGCCGGTCTATTTAGGTGACTGGCATCGCCACGCCGCCATCAGTAGGCACGGGAGAGCGGCAGACATGCGCTGGCCGCTAATCACTCCGTTTAATTTCTTTGTGCAGTTTTTTCTGCTTGGCACATGGCTTCCTTCGACACCTGGCGCTTTGAAGACTGCGCAGTTGCAACTGGACCTGAAGTTCTCGGTGCCGATGGTGGATCAGTGGTACCTCCGTTATCGAGTGAACCCGCGCACCATCTACAGTTTTTCTCCGGATGAGCCAACGACATTGACAGCGACAGCACCATTACCGGCCTATTTAAGCGACTGGCATCGCCACGCTGTCTTCAGTGGGCATGGGAGACAGGCAGACATGTGCTGGCTGCTAATCCCTCCGTTAAATTTCTTTGTGTAGTTTCTTCTGCTTGGCACATGGCTTCCTTCGACACCTGGCGCTTTGATAACTGCGCATTTGCCACTGGACCTGTTCTCGGCGCCGATGGTGGATAAGTGGTACCTTCATTATCGAGTGAACCCAGGCACCATCTACAGTTTTTCTCCGAATGAACCAACGACATCGACAGCTACAGCACCAATACAGGCCTATTTAAGCGACTGGCATCGCCACGCTGTCTTCAGTGGGCATGGGAGACCGGCAGACATGCGCTGGCCGCTAATCCCTCCGTTTATTTCTTCGTGCAGTTTCTTCTGCTTGGCACATGGCTTCCTTCGACACCTGGCGCTTTGAAGACTGCGCAGTTGCAACTGGACCTGAAGTTCTCGGTGCCGAAGGTGGATCAGTGGTACCTCCGTTATCGAGTGAACCCGCGCACCATCTTCAGTTTTTCTCTGGTTCAACCAACGACATTGACAGCGACAACACCATTACCGGGCTATTTAAGCGACTGGCATCGCCACGCTGTCTTCAGTGGGCATGGGAGACCGGCAGACATGCGCTGGCCGCTAATCCCTCCGTTTATTTCTTCGTGCAGTTTCTTCTGCGTGGCACATGGCTTCCTTCGACACCTGGCGCTTTGATGACTGCGGAAATGCCACTGGACCTGAAGTTCTCGGCGCCGATGGGGGATCAGTTGTACCTTCATTATCGAGTGAACCCAGGCACCATGTACAGTTTTTCTCCGGATGAACCAACGACATCGACAGCGACAGCACCATTGCAGGCCTATTTAAGCGACTGGCATGGCCACGCTGTCTTCAGTGGGCATGGGAGACCGGCAGACATGTGCTGGCCGCTAATCCCTCCGTTAAATTTCCTTGTGCAGTTTCTTCTGCTTGGCACATGGCTTCCTTCGACACCTGGGACTCTGACGACTGCGCAGTTGCCACTGGACCTGATGTTCTCGGCTCCGATGGTGGATGAGTGGTGCCTTCGTTATCGAGTGAACCCAGGCACCATCCACAGTTTTTCTCCGGATGAACCAACGACATCGACAGCGAGAGCACCATTACCGGCCTATTTAAGGGACAGGCATCGCCACGCGGCCATCAGTGGGCACAGGAGAGCGGCAGACATGCGCTAGCCGCTAATCCCCCCATTAAATTTCTTGTGCAGTTTCTTCTGCTTGGCACATGACTTCCTCCGACATCTGGCGCTTTGACAACTGCGCAGTTGCCACTGGACCTGAAGTTCTCGGCCCCGATGGTGGATGAGTGGCGCCTTCGATATCGATTGATCCCAGGCACCATCTACATTTTTTGTCCGGACGAACCAACGACATCGACACGACAGCGACCGCACCATTACCGCCCTATTTAAGGTACTGGCATCGCCACGCTGCAATCAGTAGGCACGGCAATGCGGCAGACATGCGCTGGCCGCTAGTGCCTCCGATCAATTTCCTTGTGCAGTTTCTTCTGCTTGGCACTTGGCTTCCTTCGACACCTGGCGCTTTGATGACTGCGCAGTTGCCACTGGACCTGAAGTTCTCGGCGCCGATGGTGGATAAGTGGTACCTTCGTTTTCGAGTGAACCCGCGCACCATCTAGAGTTTTTCTCCGGATGAACCAACGACATTGACAGCGACAGCACCATTACCGGCCTATTTATGCGACTGGCATCCCCACGCTTTCTTCAGTGGGCATGGGAGACCGGCAGACATGCGCTGGCCGCTAATCCCTCCGTTTATTTCTTCGTGCAGTTGCTTCTGCTTGGCACATGGCTTCCTTCGACACCTGGCGTTTGATGACTGCGGAAATGCCACTGGACCTGAAGTTCTGGGCGCCGATGGTGGATCAGTGGTACCTCCTTTATCGAGTGAACCCGCGCACTATCTACAGTTTTTCTCCGGATGAACCAACGACATCGACAGCGACAGCACCATTGCAGGCCTATTTAAGCGACTGGCATGGCCACGCTGTCTTCACTAGGCATGGGAGACCGGCAGACATGTGCTGGCCGCTAATCCCTCCGTTCAATTTCTTTGTGTAGTTTATTCTGCTTGGCACATGGCTTCCTTCGACACCTGGCGCTTTGATGACTGCGCATTTGCCACTGGACCTGATGTTCTCGGCGCCGATGGTGGATAAGTGGTACCTTCATTATCGAGAGAACCCAGACACCATCTACAGTTTTTCTCCGGATGAACCAAAGACATCGACAGCGAGAGCACCATTACCGGCCTATTTAAGGGACAGGCGTCGCCACGCCGTCATCAGTAGGCACAGGAGAGCGGCATACATGCGCTGGCCGCTAATCCCTCCATTCAATTTCCTTGTGCAGTTTCTTCTGCTTGGCACATGGCTTCCTTCGACACCTGGCGCTTTGACGACTGCGCAGCTGGCACTGGACCTGAAGTTCTCGGGGCCGATGATTGATAAGTGGTGCCTTCGTTATCAAGTGAACCTAGGCACCATCTGCAGTTTTTCTCCGGATGAACGAACGACATCGACAGCGACAGCACCATTACCGGCCTATTTAAGTGACTTGCATCGCCACGCTGCCTTCAGTTAGCATGGGAGACCGGCAGACATGCGCTGGCCGCTAATCCCTCCGTTCAATTTCATTCTGCAGTTTCTTCCGCTTGGCACATGGCTTCCTTCGACACCTGGCGCCTTGACGACTGCACAGTTTCCACTGGATCTTATGTTCTCGGCGCCGATGGTGGATGAGTGGTGCCTTCGTTATCGAATGAACCCGGGCACCATCTACAGTTTTTCTCCTGACGAACCAACGACATCAAGAACGACAGCACCATTGCCGGTCTATTCAGGTGACTGGCATCGCCACGCCGCCATCAGAAGGCACGGGAGAGCGGCAGACATGCGCTGGCTGCTAATCCCTCCGTTTAATTTCTTTGTGCAGTTACTTCTGCTTGGCACATAGCTTCCTTCGACACCTGGCGCTTTGATGACTGCGCAGTTGCCACTGGACCTCAAGTTCTCCGCGCCTATCGTGGATAAGTGGTACCTTCATTATCGAGTGAGCCCGGGCATTATCTACAGTTTTTCTCCGGACGAACCAGCGACATCTACAGCGACAGCAACATTACCGGCGTATTTATACGACTCGCATCGCCACGCTGCCTTCAGTGGGCATGGGAGACCGGCAGACATGCGCTGGCCGCTAATCCCTCCGTTTAATTTCTTCGTGCAGTTTCTTCTGTTTGGCACATGGCTTCATCCCACATCTGGCGCTTTGACTAATGCGCCGTTGTCACTGGACCTGAAGTTCTCGGCCCCGATGGTGGATGAGTGGCGCCTTCGATATCGATTGATCCCGGGCACCATCTACATTTTTTGTCCGGACGAACCAACGACATCGACACGACAGCGACCGCACCATTACCGCCCTATTTAAGGTACTGGCATCGCCACGCTGCAATCAGTAGGCACGGGAATGCGGCAGACATGCGCTGGCCGCTAGTGCCTCCGATCAATTTCCTTGCGCAGTTTCTTCTGCTTGGCACTTGGCTTCCTTCGACACCTGGCGCTTTGATGACTGCGCAGTTGCCACTGGACCTGAAGTTCTCGGCGCCGATGGTGGATAAGTGGTACCTTCGTTTTCGAGTGAACCCGCGCACCATCTAGAGTTTTTCTCCGGATGAACCAACGACATCGACAGCGACAGCACCATTGCCGGTCTATTTAGGTGACTGGCATCGCCACGCCGCCATCAGCAGGCACGGGAGAGCGGCAGACATGCGCTGGCCGCTAATCACTCCGTTTAATTTCTTTGTGCAGTTTTTTCTGCTTGGCACATGGCTTCCTTCGACACCTGGCGCTTTGATGACTGCGGAAATGCCACTGGACCTGAAGTTCTCGGCGCCGATGGGGGATCATTTGTACCTTCATTATCGAGTGAACCCAGGCACCATGTACAGTTTTTCTCCGGATGAACCAACGACATCGACAGCGAACGCACCATTGCAGGCCTATTTAAGCGACTGGCATGGCCACGCTGTCTTCAGTGGGCATGGGAGACCGGCAGACATGTGCTGGCCGCTAATCCCTCCGTTAAATTTCCTTGTGCAGTTTCTTCTGCTTGGCACATGGCTTCCTTCGACACCTGGGACTCTGACGACTGCGCAGTTGCCACTGGACCTGATGTTCTCGGCTCCGATGGTGGATGAGTGGTGCCTTCGTTATCGACTGAACCCGGGCACCATCTACAGTTTTTCTCCTGACGAACCAACGACATCGGCAGCGAGAGCACCATTACCGGCCTATTTAAGGGACAGGCGTCGCCACGCCGCCATCAGTAGGCACAGGAGAGCGGCATACATGCGCTAGCCGTTAATCCCTCCGTTCAATTTCCTTGTGCAGTTTCTTCTGCTTGGCACATGGCTTCCTTCGACACCTGGCGCATTGACGACTGCGCAGCTGGCACTGGACCTGAAGTTCTCGGCGCCGATGATTGATAAGTGGTACCTTCGTTATCGAGTGAACCCAGGCACCATCTACAGTTTTTCTCCGGATGAACGAACGACATCGACAGCGACAGCACCATTACCGGCCTATTTAAGTGCCTTGCATCGCCACGCTGCCTTCAGTTAGCATGGGAGACCGGCAGACATGCGCTGGCCGCTAATCCCTCCGTTCAATTTCATTGTGCAGTTTCTTCTGCTTGGCACATGGCTTTCTTCGACACCTGGCGCCTTGACGACTGCACAGTTGCCACTGGATCTTATGTTCTCCGCGCCTATCGTGGATAAGTGGTACCTTCATTATCGAGTGAGCCCGGGCATTATCTACAGTTTTTCTCCGGACGAACCAGCGACATCTACAGCGACAGCAACATTACCGGCGTATTTAAACGACAGGCATCGCCACGCTGCCTTCAGTGGGCATGGGAGACCGGCAGACATGCGCTGGCCGCTAATCCCTCCGTTTAATTTCTTCGTGCAGTTTCTTCTGTTTGGCACATGGCTTCATCCCACATCTGGCGCTTTGACTAATGCGCAGTTGTCACTGGACCTGAAGTTCTCGGCCCCGATGGTGGATGAGTGGCGCCTTCGATATCGATTGATCCCGGGCACCATCTACATTTTTTGTCCGGACGAACCAACGACATCGACACGACAGCGACCGCACCATTACCGCCCTATTTAAGGTACTGGCATCGCCACGCTGCAATCAGTAGGCACGGGAATGCGGCAGACATGCGCTGGCCGCTAGTGCCTCCGATCAATTTCCTTGTGCAGTTTCTTCTGCTTGGCACTTGGCTTCCTTCGACACCTGGCGCTTTGATGACTGCGCAGTTGCCACTGGACCTGAAGTTCTCGGCGCCGATGGTGGATAAGTGGTACCTTCGTTTTCGAGTGAACCCGCGCACCATCTAGAGTTTTTCTCCGGATGAACCAACGACATCGACAGCGACAGCACCATTGCCGTTCTATTTAGGTGACTGGCATCGCCACGCCGCCATCAGCAGGCACGGGAGAGCGGAAGACATGCGCTGGCCGCTAATCACTCCGTTTAATTTCTTTGTGCAGTTTTTTCTGCTTGGCACATGGCTTCCTTCGACACCTGGCGCTTTGAAGACTGCGCAGTTGCAACTGGACCTGAAGTTCTCGGCGCCGATGGTGGATCAGTGGTACCTCCGTTATCGAGTGAACCCGCGCACCATCTACAGTTTTTCTCCGGATGAACCAACGACATTGACAGCGACAGCACCATTACCGGCCTATTTATGCGACTGGCATCGCCACGCTTTCTTCAGTGGGCATGGGAGACCGGCAGACATGCGCTGGCCGCTAATCCCTCCGTTTATTTCTTCGAGCTGTTTCTTCTGCTTGGCCCATGGCTTCCTTCGACCCCTGGCGCTTTGAAGACTGCGCAATTGCAACTGGACCTGAAGTTCTCGGCGCCGATGGTGGATCAGTGTTACCTCCGTTATCGGGTGAACCCGCGCACCATCTACAGTTTTTCTCCGAATGAACCAACGACATTGACAGCGACAGCACCATTACCAGCCTATTTAAGCGACTGGCATCGCCACGCTGTCTTCAGTGGGCATGGGAGACCGGCAGACATGCGCTGGCCGCTAATCCCTCCGTTTATTTCTTCGTGCAGTTTCTTCTGCTTGGCACATGGCTTCCTTCGACACCTGGCGCTTTGATGACTGCGGAAATGCCACTGGACCTGAAGTTCTCGGCGCCGATGGTGGGTCAGTTGTACCTTCATTATCAAGTGAACCCAGGCACCATCTACAGTTTTTCTCCGGATGAACCAACGACATCGACAGTGACAGCACCATTGCAGGCCTATTTAAGCGACTGGCATGGCCACGATGTCTTCAGTGGGCATGGGAGACCGGCAGACATGTGCTGGCCGCTAATCCCTCCGTTTATTTTCCTTGTGCAGTTTCTTCTGCTTGGCACATGGCTTCCTTCGACACCTGGCACTCTGACGACTGCGCAGTTGCCGCTGGACCTGATGTTCCCGGCGCCGATGGTGGATGAGTGGTGCCTTCGTTATCGAGTGAACCCGCGCACCATCTACAGTTTTTCTCCGAATGAACCAACGCCATTGACAGCGACAGCACCATTACCAGCCTATTTAAGCGACTGGCATCGCCACGCTGTCTTCAGTGGGCATGGGAGACCGGCAGACATGCGCTGGCCGCTAATCCCTCCGTTTATTTCTTCGTGCAGTTTCTTCTGCTTGGCACATGGCTTCCTTCGACACCTGGCGCTTTGATGACTGCGGAAATGCCACTGGACCTGAAGTTCTCGGCGCCGATGGTGGGTCAGTTGTACCTTCATTATCGAGTGAACCCAGGCACCATCTACAGTTTTAGAGCGCAGCTCTTTGGCGTCCGTTCCTGGGTTTCGCGTCGTCGTCGGCGGCGTCGTCGGCGTCGTCGTCGGCGTCGGCCTCGTAACCAGCTCCGCCCCCCTTTCATCCCCCCAGCGCTAGCAGCGACCGACTGATACCGCTGGATGCCGCTGACGCCGCTAGAGAGTCAAGATAACGTGACTGCATAGAACACCGTCGCCGCCATGCAGAAAGAGTATCAGTCAAAGGCATCAGTCAGTCGCTGCTATCTCTTCCCTCCTCCCTTTATCGTGTTGTCCGCTTGCTGCGCGCGCTTCTGCCCCCATCGTTTGCCGCTGGGTGTACACGCCGCCCCCCTCCGCTTCCGCTTACTGCTGGTTGCTCTCGACGGCGGCAATGAGCCTCCGCTTCGGCGGCGCGAACGGCAGGGTCTTCTCGGCGGCTTTTAGCCTCTGCTTCCCCCACGGCTGTGACAACCTCGCGAGGCACTTGTATAGATCTCGTCTTTGAGAATCAAGCATTGGTGTACCAAGTCGAACATATATCAGTCTATTTCTCCGACCACAAAGCTTCCTTCATGACTGTCAAGAACTGTTAGTGGAGTCTTTGTTAAAGGAATACGTGTGAAAAATAAAAAAAAATTCTGTGATAGCGCATACATGTGTTGCTCGATTTCTTTGCCTCAATCTATCCAAAAGGTGAAACAGCCTTCTTGCTGCGCTCAAATTTCGCATTAGGAAGTAACGTAATCGTCGGTAATTTTTTCTCCGGATGAACCAACGACATCGACAGCGACAGCACCATTGCAGGCCTATTTAAGCGACTGGCATGGCCACGCTGTCTTCAGTGGGCATGGGAGACCGGCGGACATGTGCTGGCCGCTAATCCCTCCGTTCAATTTCCTTGTTCAGTTTCTTCTGCTTGGCACATGGCTTCCTTCGACACCTGGCACTCTGACGACTGCGCAGTTGCCGCTGGACCTGATGTTCTCGGCGCCGATGGTGGATGAGTGGTGCCTTCGTTATCGACTGAACCCGGGCACCATCTACAGTTTTTCTCCTGACGAACCAACGACATCGACAGCGAGAGCACCATTCCCGGCCTATTTAAGGGACAGGCGTCGCCACGCCGTCATCAGTAGGCACAGGAGAGCGGCATACATGCGCTGGCCGCTAATCCCTCCGTTCAATTTCCTTGAGCAGTTTCTTCTGCTTGGCACATGGCTTCTTTCGACACCTGGCGCTCTGACGACTGCGCAGTTGCCACTGGACCTGATGTTCTCGGCGGCGATGGTGGATAAGTGGTACCTTCGTTATCGAGTGAACCCAGGCACCATCTACAGTTTTTCTCCGGATGAACGAACGACATCGACAGCGAGAGCACCATTACCGGCCTATTTAAGTGACTTGCATCGACACGCTGCCTTCAGTTAGCATGGGAGACCGGCAGACATGTGTTCGCCGCTAATCCCTCCGTTCAATTTCTTTGTGAAGTTTCTTCTGCTTGGCACATGGCTTCCTTCGACACCTGGCGCTTTGATGACTGCGCATTTGCCACTGGACCTGATGGTGTCGGCGCCGATGATGCATAAGTGGTACCTTCATTATCGAGCGAACCCAGGCACCATCTACAGTTTTTCTCCGGATGAACCAACGACATGGACAGCTACAGCACCAATACAGACCTATTTACGCGACTGACATCGCCACGCTGTCTTCAGTGGGCATGGGAGACCGGCAGACATGCGCTGGCCGCTAATCCCTTCGTTTATTTCTTCGTGCAGTTTCTTCTGCTTGGCACATGGCTTCCTTCGACACCTGGCCCTTTGAAGACTGCGCAGTTGCAACTGCACCTGAAGTTCTCGGCGCCGATGGTGGATCAGTGGTAACTCCGTTATCGAGTGAACCCGCGCACCATCTGCAGTTTTTCTCCGGATGAACCAACGACATTGACAGCGACAGCACCATTACCGGCCTATTTAAGCGACTGGCATCGCCACGCTGTCTTCAGTGGGCATTGGAGACCGGCAGATATGCGCTGGCCGCTAATCCCTCCGTTTATTTCTTCGTGCAGTTTCTTCTGCTTAGCACATCGCTTCCTTCGACACCTGGCGCTTTGATGACTGCGGAAATGCCACTGGACCTGAAGTTCTCGGCGCCGATGGTGGATCAGTTGTACCTTCATTATCGACTGAACCTGGGCACCATCTACAGTTTTTCTCCTGACGAACCAACGACATCGACAGCGAGAGCACCATTACCGGCCTATTTAAGGGACAGGCGTCGCCACGCCGTCATCAGTAAGCACCGGAGAGCGGCATACATGCGCTGGCCGCTAATCCCTCCGTTCAATTTCCTTGTGCAGTTTCTTCTGCTTGGCACATGGCTTCCTTCGACACCTGGCGCTTTGACGACTGCGCAGCTGGCACTGGACCTGAAGTTCTCGGCGCCGATGATTGATAAGTGGTGTCTTGGATATCAAGTGAACCCAGGCACTATCTACAGTTTTTCTCCGGAAGAACCAACGACATCGACAGCGAGAGCACCATTACTGGGCTATTTAAGGTACATGCATCGCCACGCTGCCATCAGTAGGCACGGGAGAGCGGCAGACATGCGCTGGCCGCTAATCCCTCCGTTCAATTTCCTTGTGCAGTTTCTTCTGCTTGGCACATGGCTTCTTTCGACACCTGGCGCTCTGACGACTGCGCAGTTGCTACTAGACCTGATGTTCTCGGCGGCGATGATGGATAAGTGGTACCTTCGTTATCGAGTGAACCCAGGCACCATCTACAGTTTTTCTCCGGATGAACGAACGACATCGACAGCGACAGCACCATTACCGGCCTATTTAAGTGACTTGCATCGCCACGCTGCCTTCAGTTAGCATGGGAGACCGGCAGACATGCGCTGGCCGCTAATCCCTCCGTTCAATTTCATTGTGCAGTTTCTTACGCTTGGCACATGGCTTCCTTCGACACCTGGCGCCTTGACGACTGCACAGTGGCCACCGGACCTGAAGTTCTCGGCGCCGATGGTGGATGAGTACTGCCTTCGTTATCGACTGAGCCCGGGCACCATCTACAGTTTTTCTCCTGACGAACCAACGACATCAAGAATGACAGCACCATTGCCGGTCTATTCAGGTGACTTACATCGCCACGCCGCCATCAGAAGGCACGGGAGAGCGGCAGACATGCGCTGGCTGCTAATCCCTAAGCTTAATTTCTTTGTGCAGTTACTTCTGCTTGGCACATAGCTTCCTTCGACACCTGGCGCTTTGATGACTGCGCAGTTGCCACTGGACCTGAAGTTCTCCGCGCCTATGGTGGATAAGTGGTACCTTCATTATCGAGTGAGCCCGGGCATCATCTACAGTTTTTCTCCTGACGAACCAGCGACATCTACAGCGACAGCAACATTTACGGCCTATTTAAACGACTGGCATCGCCACGCTGCCTTCAGTGGGCCTGGGAGACCGGCAGACATACGCTGGCCGCTAATCCCTCCGTTTAATTTCTTCGTGCAGTTTCTTCTGTTTGGCACATGGCTTCCTTCGACACCTGGCGCTTTGATGATTGCGCAGTTGCCACTGGACCTGAAGTTCTCTGCGCCGATGGTGGATTAGTTGTGCCTTCGATATCGACTGATCCCGCGCACATCTACAGTTTTTCTCCGGACGAACCAACGACATCAAGAGCGACAGCACCATTGCCGGTCTATTTAGGTGAATGGCATCGCCGTGCCGCCATTAGTAGGCACGGGAGAGCGGCAGACATGCGCTGGACGCTAATCACTACGTTTAGTTTCCTTGTGCTGTTTTTTCTGCTTGGCACATGGCTTCCTTCCACACCTGGCGGTTTGAAGACTGCGCAGTAACAACTGGACCTGAAGTTCTCGGCGCCGAGGGTGGATCAGTGGTACCTCCGTTATCGATTGAACCCGCGCACCATCTACAGTTTTTCTCCGGATGAACCAACGACATTGACAGCGACAGCACCATTACCGGCCTATTTAAGCGACTGGCATCGCCACGCTGTCTTCAGTGGGCATGGGAGACCGGCAGACATGCGCTGGCCGCTAATCACTCCGTTTAGTTTCCTTGTGCAGTTTTTTCTGCTTGGCACATGGCTTCCTTCCACACCTGACGCTTTGTCGACTGCGCAGTTGCCACTGGACCTGAAGTTCTCGGCGCCGATGGTGGATGAGTGCTGCCTTCGTTATTTACTGAGCCCGGGCATCATCTACAGTTTTTCTCCGGACGAACCAGCGACATCTACAGCGACGGCAACATTACCGGCCTATTTAAACGACTGGCATCGCCACGCTGCCTTCAGTGGGCATGGGAGACCGGCAGACATGCGCTGGCCGCTATTCCCTCCGTTTATTTCTTCGTGCAGTTTCTTCTGCTTGGCACATGGCTTCCTTCGACACCTGGCGCTTTGAAGACTGCGCAGTTGCAACTGGACCTGAAGTTCTCGGCGCCGATGGTGGATCAGTGGTACCTCCGTTATCGAGTGAACCCGCGCACCATCTACAGTTTTTCTCCGAATGAACCAACGACATTGACAGCGACAGCACCATTACCGGCCAATTTAAGCGACTGGCATCACCACGCTGACTTCAGTGGGCATGGGAGACCGGCAGACATGCGCTGGCCGCTAATCCCTCCGTTCAATTTCCTTCTGCAGTTTCTTTTGCTTGGTACATGGCTTCCTTCGACACCTGGCGCTTTGATGACTGCGCAGTTGCCACTGGACCTGAAGTTCTCGGCGCCGATGGTGGATTAGTTGTGCCTTCGATATCGACTGATCCCGCGCACATCTACAGTTTTTCTCCGGACGGACCAACGACATCAAGAGCAACAGCACCATTGCCGGTCTATTTAGGTGACTGGCATCGCCACGCCACCATCAGTAGGCACGGGAGAGCGGCAGACATGCGCTGGCCGCTAATCACTCCGTTTAATTTCTTTGTGCAGTTTTTTCTGCTTGGCACATGGCTTCCTTCGACACCTGGCGCTTTGAAGACTGCGCAGTTGCAACTGGACCTGAAGTTCTCGGTGCCGATGGTGGATCAGTGGTACCTCCGTTATCGAGTGAACCCGCGCACCATCTACAGTTTTTCTCCGGATGAGCCAACGACATTGACAGCGACAGCACCATTACCGGCCTATTTAAGCGACTGGCATCGCCACGCTGTCTTCAGTGGGCATGGGAGACAGGCAGACATGTGCTGGCTGCTAATCCCTCCGTTAAATTTCTTTGTGTAGTTTCTTCTGCTTGGCACATGGCTTCCTTCGACACCTGGCGCTTTGATAACTGCGCATTTGCCACTGGACCTGTTCTCGGCGCCGATGGTGGATAAGTGGTACCTTCATTATCGAGTGAACCCAGGCACCATCTACAGTTTTTCTCCGAATGAACCAACGACATCGACAGCTACAGCACCAATACAGGCCTATTTAAGCGACTGGCATCGCCACGCTGTCTTCAGTGGGCATGGGAGACCGGCAGACATGCGCTGGCCGCTAATCCCTCCGTTTATTTCTTCGTGCAGTTTCTTCTGCTTGGCACATGGCTTCCTTCGACACCTGGCGCTTTGAAGACTGCGCAGTTGCAACTGGACCTGAAGTTCTCGGTGCCGAAGGTGGATCAGTGGTACCTCCGTTATCGAGTGAACCCGCGCACCATCTTCAGTTTTTCTCTGGTTCAACCAACGACATTGACAGCGACAGCACCATTACCGGCCTATTTAAGCGACTGGCATCGCCACGCTGTCTTCAGTGGGCATGGGAGACCGGCAGACATGCGCTGGCCGCTAATCCCTCCGTTTATTTCTTCGTGCAGTTTCTTCTGCGTGGCACATGGCTTCCTTCGACACCTGGCGCTTTGATGACTGCGGAAATGCCACTGGACCTGAAGTTCTCGGCGCCGATGGGGGATCAGTTGTACCTTCATTATCGAGTGAACCCAGGCACCATGTACAGTTTTTCTCCGGATGAACCAACGACATCGACAGCGACAGCACCATTGCAGGCCTATTTAAGCGACTGGCATGGCCACGCTGTCTTCAGTGGGCATGGGAGACCGGCAGACATGTGCTGGCCGCTAATCCCTCCGTTAAATTTCCTTGTGCAGTTTCTTCTGCTTGGCACATGGCTTCCTTCGACACCTGGGACTCTGACGACTGCGCAGTTGCCACTGGACCTGATGTTCTCGGCTCCGATGGTGGATGAGTGGTGCCTTCGTTATCGAGTGAACCCAGGCACCATCCACAGTTTTTCTCCGGATGAACCAACGACATCGACAGCGAGAGCACCATTACCGGCCTATTTAAGGGACAGGCATCGCCACGCGGCCATCAGTGGGCACAGGAGAGCGGCAGACATGCGCTAGCCGCTAATCCCCCCATTAAATTTCTTGTGCAGTTTCTTCTGCTTGGCACATGACTTCCTCCGACATCTGGCGCTTTGACAACTGCGCAGTTGCCACTGGACCTGAAGTTCTCGGCCCCGATGGTGGATGAGTGGCGCCTTCGATATCGATTGATCCCGGGCACCATCTACATTTTTTGTCCGGACGAACCAACGACATCGACACGACAGCGACCGCACCATTACCGCCCTATTTAAGGTACTGGCATCGCCACGCTGCAATCAGTAGGCACGGCAATGCGGCAGACATGCGCTGGCCGCTAGTGCCTCCGATCAATTTCCTTGTGCAGTTTCTTCTGCTTGGCACTTGGCTTCCTTCGACACCTGGCGCTTTGATGACTGCGCAGTTGCCACTGGACCTGAAGTTCTCGGCGCCGATGGTGGATAAGTGGTACCTTCGTTTTCGAGTGAACCCGCGCACCATCTAGAGTTTTTCTCCGGATGAACCAACGACATTGACAGCGACAGCACCATTACCGGCCTATTTATGCGACTGGCATCCCCACGCTTTCTTCAGTGGGCATGGGAGACCGGCAGACATGCGCTGGCCGCTAATCCCTCCGTTTATTTCTTCGTGCAGTTGCTTCTGCTTGGCACATGGCTTCCTTCGACACCTGGCGTTTGATGACTGCGGAAATGCCACTGGACCTGAAGTTCTGGGCGCCGATGGTGGATCAGTGGTACCTCCTTTATCGAGTGAACCCGCGCACTATCTACAGTTTTTCTCCGGATGAACCAACGACATCGACAGCGACAGCACCATTGCAGGCCTATTTAAGCGACTGGCATGGCCACGCTGTCTTCACTAGGCATGGGAGACCGGCAGACATGTGCTGGCCGCTAATCCCTCCGTTCAATTTCTTTGTGTAGTTTATTCTGCTTGGCACATGGCTTCCTTCGACACCTGGCGCTTTGATGACTGCGCATTTGCCACTGGACCTGATGTTCTCGGCGCCGATGGTGGATAAGTGGTACCTTCATTATCGAGAGAACCCAGACACCATCTACAGTTTTTCTCCGGATGAACCAAAGACATCGACAGCGAGAGCACCATTACCGGCCTATTTAAGGGACAGGCGTCGCCACGCCGTCATCAGTAGGCACAGGAGAGCGGCATACATGCGCTGGCCGCTAATCCCTCCATTCAATTTCCTTGTGCAGTTTCTTCTGCTTGGCACATGGCTTCCTTCGACACCTGGCGCTTTGACGACTGCGCAGCTGGCACTGGACCTGAAGTTCTCGGCGCCGATGATTGATAAGTGGTGCCTTCGTTATCAAGTGAACCTAGGCACCATCTGCAGTTTTTCTCCGGATGAACGAACGACATCGACAGCGACAGCACCATTACCGGCCTATTTAAGTGACTTGCATCGCCACGCTGCCTTCAGTTAGCATGGGAGACCGGCAGACATGCGCTGGCCGCTAATCCCTCCGTTCAATTTCATTCTGCAGTTTCTTCCGCTTGGCACATGGCTTCCTTCGACACCTGGCGCCTTGACGACTGCACAGTTTCCACTGGATCTTATGTTCTCGGCGCCGATGGTGGATGAGTGGTGCCTTCGTTATCGACTGAACCCGGGCACCATCTACAGTTTTTCTCCTGACGAACCAACGACATCAAGAACGACAGCACCATTGCCGGTCTATTCAGGTGACTGGCATCGCCACGCCGCCATCAGAAGGCACGGGAGAGCGGCAGACATGCGCTGGCTGCTAATCCCTCCGTTTAATTTCTTTGTGCAGTTACTTCTGCTTGGCACATAGCTTCCTTCGACACCTGGCGCTTTGATGACTGCGCAGTTGCCACTGGACCTCAAGTTCTCCGCGCCTATCGTGGATAAGTGGTACCTTCATTATCGAGTGAGCCCGGGCATTATCTACAGTTTTTCTCCGGACGAACCAGCGACATCTACAGCGACAGCAACATTACCGGCGTATTTATACGACTGGCATCGCCACGCTGCCTTCAGTGGGCATGGGAGACCGGCAGACATGCGCTGGCCGCTAATCCCTCCGTTTAATTTCTTCGTGCAGTTTCTTCTGTTTGGCACATGGCTTCATCCCACATCTGGCGCTTTGACTAATGCGCCGTTGTCACTGGACCTGAAGTTCTCGGCCCCGATGGTGGATGAGTGGCGCCTTCGATATCGATTGATCCCGGGCACCATCTACATTTTTTGTCCGGACGAACCAACGACATCGACACGACAGCGACCGCACCATTACCGCCCTATTTAAGGTACTGGCATCGCCACGCTGCAATCAGTAGGCACGGGAATGCGGCAGACATGCGCTGGCCGCTAGTGCCTCCGATCAATTTCCTTGTGCAGTTTCTTCTGCTTGGCACTTGGCTTCCTTCGACACCTGGCGCTTTGATGACTGCGCAGTTGCCACTGGACCTGAAGTTCTCGGCGCCGATGGTGGATAAGTGGTACCTTCGTTTTCGAGTGAACCCGCGCACCATCTAGAGTTTTTCTCCGGATGAACCAACGACATCGACAGCGACAGCACCATTGCCGGTCTATTTAGGTGACTGGCATCGCCACGCCGCCATCAGCAGGCACGGGAGAGCGGCAGACATGCGCTGGCCGCTAATCACTCCGTTTAATTTCTTTGTGCAGTTTTTTCTGCTTGGCACATGGCTTCCTTCGACACCTGGCGCTTTGATGACTGCGGAAATGCCACTGGACCTGAAGTTCTCGGCGCCGATGGGGGATCATTTGTACCTTCATTATCGAGTGAACCCAGGCACCATGTACAGTTTTTCTCCGGATGAACCAACGACATCGACAGCGAACGCACCATTGCAGGCCTATTTAAGCGACTGGCATGGCCACGCTGTCTTCAGTGGGCATGGGAGACCGGCAGACATGTGCTGGCCGCTAATCCCTCCGTTTATTTCTTCGTGCAGTTTCTTCTGCTTGGCACATGGCTTCCTTCGACACCTGGCGCTTTGATGAGTGCGGAAATGCCACTGGACCTGAAGTTCTCGGCGCCGATGGTGGATCAGTGGTACCTCCGTAATCGAGAGAACCCAGACACCATCTACAGTTTTTCTCCGGATGAACCAAAGACATCGACCGCTACAGCACCAATACAGGCCTATTTAAGCGACTGGCATCGCCACGCTGTCTTCAGTGGGCATGGGAGACCGGCAGACATGCGCTGGCCGCTTATCCCTCCGTTTATTTCTTCGAGCTGTTTCTTCTGCTTGGCCCATGGCTTCCTTCGACCCCTGGCGCTTTGAAGACTGCGCAGTTGCAACTGGACCTGAAGTTCTCGGCGCCGATGGTGGATCAGTGTTACCTCCGTTTTCGGGTGAACCCGCGCACCATCTACAGTTTTTCTCCGAATGAACCAACGACATTGACAGCGACAGCACCATTACCAGCCTATTTAAGCGACTGGCATCGCCACGCTGTCTTCAGTGGGCATGGGAGACCGGCAGACATGCGCTGGCCGCTAATCCCTCCGTTTATTTCTTCGTGCAGTTTCTTCTGCTTGGCACATGGCTTCCTTCGACACCTGGCGCTTTGATGACTGCGGAAATGCCACTGGACCTGAAGTTCTCGGCGCCGATGGTGGGTCAGTTGTACCTTCATTATCGAGTGAACCCAGGCACCATCTACAGTTTTTCTCCGGATGAACCAACGACATCGACAGTGACAGCACCATTGCAGGCCTATTTAAGCGACTGGCATGGCCACGATGTCTTCAGTGGGCATGGGAGACCGGCAGACATGTGCTGGCCGCTAATCCCTCCGTTTATTTTCCTTGTGCAGTTTCTTCTGCTTGGTACATGGCTTCCTTCGACACCTGGCACTCTGACGACTGCGCAGTTGCCGCTGGACCTGATGTTCCCGGCGCCGATGGTGGATGAGTGGTGCCTTCGTTATCGAGTGAACCCGCGCACCATCTACAGTTTTTCTCCGAATGAACCAACGCCATTGACAGCGACAGCACCATTACCAGCCTATTTAAGCGACTGGCATCGCCACGCTGTCTTCAGTGGGCATGGGAGACCGGCAGACATGCGCTGGCCGCTAATCCCTCCGTTTATTTCTTCGTGCAGTTTCTTCTGCTTGGCACATGGCTTCCTTCGACACCTGGCGCTTTGATGACTGCGGAAATGCCACTGGACCTGAAGTTCTCGGCGCCGATGGTGGGTCAGTTGTACCTTCATTATCGAGTGAACCCAGGCACCATCTACAGTTTTAGAGCGCAGCTCTTTGGCGTCCGTTCCTGGGTTTCGCGTCGTCGTCGGCGGCGTCGTCGGCGTCGTCGTCGGCGTCGGCCTCGTAACCAGCTCCGCCCCCCTTTCATCCCCCCAGCGCTAGCAGCGACCGACTGATACCGCTGGATGCCGCTGACGCCGCTAGAGAGTCAAGATAACGTGACTGCATAGAACACCGTCGCCGCCATGCAGAAAGAGTATCAGTCAAAGGCATCAGTCAGTCGCTGCTATCTCTTCCCTCCTCCCTTTATCGTGTTGTCCGCTTGCTGCGCGCGCTTCTGCCCCCATCGTTTGCCGCTGGGTGTACACGCCGCCCCCCTCCGCTTCCGCGTACTGCTGGTTGCTCTCGACGGCGGCAATGAGCCTCCGCTTCGGCGGCGCGAACGGCAGGGTCTTCTCGGCGGCTTTTAGCCTCTGCTTCCCCCACGGCTGTGACAACCTCGCGAGGCACTTGTATAGATCTCGTCTTTGAGAATCAAGCATTGGTGTACCAAGTCGAACATATATCAGTCTATTTCTCCGACCACAAAGCTTCCTTCATGACTGTCAAGAACTGTTAGTGGAGTCTTTGTTAAAGGAATACGTGTGAAAAATAAAAAAAAATTCTGTGATAGCGCATACATGTGTTGCTCGATTTCTTTGCCTCAATCTATCCAAAAGGTGAAACAGCCTTCTTGCTGCGCTCAAATTTCGCATTAGGAAGTAACGTAATCGTCGGTAATTTTTTCTCCGGATGAACCAACGACATCGACAGCGACAGCACCATTGCAGGCCTATTTAAGCGACTGGCATGGCCACGCTGTCTTCAGTGGGCATGGGAGACCGGCGGACATGTGCTGGCCGCTAATCCCTCCGTTCAATTTCCTTGTTCAGTTTCTTCTGCTTGGCACATGGCTTCCTTCGACACCTGGCACTCTGACGACTGCGCAGTTGCCGCTGGACCTGATGTTCTCGGCGCCGATGGTGGATGAGTGGTGCCTTCGTTATCGACTGAACCCGGGCACCATCTACAGTTTTTCTCCTGACGAACCAACGACATCGACAGCGAGAGAACCATTCCCGGCCTATTTAAGGGACAGGCGTCGCCACGCCGTCATCAGTAGGCACAGGAGAGCGGCATACATGCGCTGGCCGCTAATCCCTCCGTTCAATTTCCTTGAGCAGTTTCTTCTGCTTGGCACATGGCTTCTTTCGACACCTGGCGCTCTGACGACTGCGCAGTTGCCACTGGACCTGATGTTCTCGGCGGCGATGGTGGATAAGTGGTACCTTCGTTATCGAGTGAACCCAGGCACCATCTACAGTTTTTCTCCGGATGAACGAACGACATCGACAGCGAGAGCACCATTACCGGCCTATTTAAGTGACTTGCATCGACACGCTGCCTTCAGTTAGCATGGGAGACCGGCAGACATGTGTTCGCCGCTAATCCCTCCGTTCAATTTCTTTGTGAAGTTTCTTCTGCTTGGCACATGGCTTCCTTCGACACCTGGCGCTTTGATGACTGCGCATTTGCCACTGGACCTGATGGTGTCGGCGCCGATGATGCATAAGTGGTACCTTCATTATCGAGCGAACCCAGGCACCATCTACAGTTTTTCTCCGGATGAACCAACGACATGGACAGCTACAGCACCAATACAGACCTATTTACGCGACTGACATCGCCACGCTGTCTTCAGTGGGCATGGGAGACCGGCAAACATGCGCTGGCGGCTAATCCCTTCGTTTATTTCTTCGTGCAGTTTCTTCTGCTTGGCACATGGCTTCCTTCGACACCTGGCCCTTTGAAGACTGCGCAGTTGCAACTGCACCTGAAGTTCTCGGCGCCGATGGTGGATCAGTGGTACCTCCGTTATCGAGTGAACCCGCGCACCATCTGCAGTTTTTCTCCGGATGAACCAACGACATTGACAGCGACAGCACCATTACCGGCCTATTTAAGCGACTGGCATCGCCACGCTGTCTTCAGTGGGCATTGGAGACCGGCAGACATGCGCTGGCCGCTAATCCCTCCGTTTATTTCTTCGTGCAGTTTCTTCTGCTTAGCACATCGCTTCCTTCGACACCTGGCGCTTTGATGACTGCGGAAATGCCACTGGACCTGAAGTTCTCGGCGCCGATGGTGGATGAGTTGTACCTTCATTATCGACTGAACCTGGGCACCATCTACAGTTTTTCTCCTGACGAACCAACGACATCGACAGCGAGAGCACCATTACCGGCCTATTTAAGGGACAGGCGTCGCCACGCCGTCATCAGTAAGCACCGGAGAGCGGCATACATGCGCTGGCCGCTAATCCCTCCGTTCAATTTCCTTGTGCAGTTTCTTCTGCTTGACACATGGCTTCCTTCGACACCTGGCGCTTTGACGACTGCGCAGCTGGCACTGGACCTGAAGTTCTCGGCGCCGATGATTGATAAGTGGTGTCTTGGATATCAAGTGAACCCAGGCACTATCTACAGTTTTTCTCCGGAAGAACCAACGACATCGACAGCGAGAGCACCATTACTGGGCTATTTAAGGTACATGCATCGCCACGCTGCCATCAGTAGGCACGGGAGAGCGGCAGATATGCGCTGGCCGCTAATCCCTCCGTTCAATTTCCTTGTGCAGTTTCTTCTGCTTGGCACATGGCTTCTTTCGACACCTGGCGCTCTGACGACTGCGCAGTTGCTACTAGACCTGATGTTCTCGGCGGCGATGATGGATAAGTGGTACCTTCGTTATCGAGTGAACCCAGGCACCATCTACAGTTTTTCTCCGGATGAACGAACGACATCGACAGCGACAGCACCATTACCGGCCTATTTAAGTGACTTGCATCGCCACGCTGCCTTCAGTTAGCATGGGAGACCGGCAGACATGCGCTGGCCGCTAATCCCTCCGTTCAATTTCATTGTGCAGTTTCTTACGCTTGGCACATGGCTTCCTTCGACACCTGGCGCCTTGACGACTGCACAGTGGCCACCGGACCTGAAGTTCTCGGCGCCGATGGTGGATGAGTACTGCCTTCGTTATCGACTGAGCCCGGGCACCATCTACAGTTTTTCTCCTGACGAACCAACGACATCAAGAATGACAGCACCATTGCCGGTCTATTCAGGTGACTTACATCGCCACGCCGCCATCAGAAGGCACGGGAGAGCGGCAGACATGCGCTGGCTGCTAATCCCTAAGCTTAATTTCTTTGTGCAGTTACTTCTGCTTGGCACATAGCTTCCTTCGACACCTGGCGCTTTGATGACTGCGCAGTTGCCACTGGACCTGAAGTTCTCCGCGCCTATGGTGGATAAGTGGTACCTTCATTATCGAGTGAGCCCGGGCATCATCTACAGTTTTTCTCCTGACGAACCAGCGACATCTACAGCGACAGCAACATTTACGGCCTAATTAAACGACTGGCATCGCCACGCTGCCTTCAGTGGGCCTGGGAGACCGGCAGACATACGCTGGCCGCTAATCCCTCCGTTTAATTTCTTCGTGCAGTTTCTTCTGTTTGGCACATGGCTTCCTTCGACACCTGGCGCTTTGATGATTGCGCAGTTGCCACTGGACCTGAAGTTCTCTGCGCCGATGGTGGATTAGTTGTGCCTTCGATATCGACTGATCCCGCGCACATCTACAGTTTTTCTCCGGACGAACCAACGACATCAAGAGCGACAGCACCATTGCCGGTCTATTTAGGTGAATGGCATCGCCGTGCCGCCATTAGTAGGCACGGGAGAGCGGCAGACATGCGCTGGCCGCTAATCACTCCGTTTAGTTTCCTTGTGCAGTTTTTTCTGCTTGGCACATGGCTTCCTTCCACACCTGGCGGTTTGAAGACTGCGCAGTAACAACTGGACCTGAAGTTCTCGGCGCCGATGGTGGATCAGTGGTACCTCCGTTATCGATTGAACCCGCGCACCATCTACAGTTTTTCTCCGGATGAACCAACGACATTGACAGCGACAGCACCATTACCGGCCTATTTAAGCGACTGGCATCGCCACGCTGTCTTCAGTGGGCATGGGAGACCGGCAGACATGCGCTGGCCGCTAATCACTCCGTTTAGTTTCCTTGTGCAGTTTTTTCTGCTTGGCACATGGCTTCCTTCCACACCTGACGCTTTGTCGACTGCGCAGTTGCCACTGGACCTGAAGTTCTCGGCGCCGATGGTGGATGAGTGCTGCCTTCGTTATTTACTGAGCCCGGGCATCATCTACAGTTTTTCTCCGGACGAACCAGCGACATCTACAGCGACGGCAACATTACCGGCCTATTTAAACGACTGGCATCGCCACGCTGCCTTCAGTGGGCATGGGAGACCGGCAGACATGCGCTGGCCGCTATTCCCTCCGTTTATTTCTTCGTGCAGTTTCTTCTGCTTGGCACATGGCTTCCTTCGACACCTGGCGCTTTGAAGACTGCGCAGCTGCAACTGGACCTGAAGTTCTCGGCGCCGATGGTGCATAAGTGGTACCTTCATTATCGAGTGAACCCAGGCACCATCTACAGTTTTTCTCCGGATGAACCAACGACATGGACAGCTACAGCACTAATACAGGCCTATTTAAGCGACTGGCATCGCCACGCTGTCTTCAGTGGGCATGGGAGACCGGCAGACATGCGCTGGCCGCTAATCCCTTCGTTTATTTCTTCGTGCAGTTTCTTCTGCTTGGCACATGGCTTCCTTCGACACCTGGCCCTTTGAAGACTGCGCAGTTGCAACTGGACCTGAAGTTCTCGGCGCCGATGGTAGATCAGTGGTACCTCCGTTATCGAGTGAACCCGCGCACCATCTGCAGTTTTTCTCCGGATGAACCAACGACATTGACAGCGACAGCACCATTACCGGCCTATTTAAGCGGCTGGCATCGCCACGCTGTCTTCAGTGGGCATTGGAGACTGGCAGACATGCGCTGGCTGCTAATCCCTCCGTTTATTTCTTCGTGCAGTTTCTTCTGCTTGGCACATGGCTTCCTTCGACACCTGGCGCTTTGAGGACTGCGCAGTTGCCACTGGACCTGAAGTTCTCGGCGCCGATGGTGGATCAGTTGTACCTTCATTATCGAGTGAACCCAGGCACCATCTACAGTTTTTCTCCGGATGAACCAACGACATCGACAGCGACAGCACCATTGCAGGCCAATTTAAGCGACTGGCATGGCCACCCTGTCTTCAGTGGGCATGGGAGACCGGCAGACATGTGCTGGCCGCTAATCCCTCCGTTCAATTTCCTTGTGCCGTTTCTTCTGCTTGGCACATGGCTTACTTCGACACCTGGCACTCTGACGACTGCGCAGTTGCCACTGGACCTGAAGTTCTCGGCGCCGATGGTGGATGAGTGGTGCCTTCGTTATCGACTGAACCCGGGCACCATCTACAGTTTTTCTCCTGACGAACCAACGACATCGACAGCGAGAGCACCATTACCGGCCTATTTAAGGGACAGGCGTCGCCACGCCGTCATCAGTAAGCACCGTGGAGCGGCATACATGCGCTGGCCGCTAATCCCTCCGTTCAATTTCCTTGTGCAGTTTCTTCTGCTTGGCACATGGCTTCCTTCGACACCTGGCGCTTTGACGACTGCGCAGCTGGCACTGGACCTGAAGTTCTCGGCGCCGATGATTGATAAGTGGTGCCTTGGATATCAAGTGAACCCAGGCACTATCTACAGTTTTTCTCCGGAAGAACCAACGACATCGACAGCGAGAGCACCATTACTGGGCTATTTAAGGTACATGCATCGCCACGCTGCCATCAGTAGGCACGGGAGAGCGGCAGACATGCGCAGGCCGCTAATCCCTCCGTTCAATTTCCTTGTGCAGTTTCTTCTGCTTGGCACATGGCTTCTTTCGACACCTGGCGCTCTGACGACTGCGCAGTTGCTACTAGACCTGATGTTCTCGGCGGCGATGATGGATAAGTGGTACCTTCGTTATCGAGTGAACCCAGGCACCATCTACAGTTTTTCTCCGGATGAACGAACGACATCGACAGCGACCGCACCATTACCGGCCTATTTAAGTGACTTGCATCGCCACGCTGCCTTCAGTTAGCATGGGAGACCGGCAGACATGCGCTGGCCGCTAATCCCTCCGTTCAATTTCATTGTGCAGTTTCTTCCGCTTGGCACATGGCTTCCTTCGACACCTGGCGCCTTGACGACTGCACAGTGGCCACCGGACCTGAAGTTCTCGGCGCCGATGGTGGATGAGTACTGCCTTCGTTATCGACTGAGCCCGGGCACCATCTACAGTTTTTCTCCTGACGAACCAACGACATCAAGAACGACAGCACCATTGCCGGTCTATTCAGGTGACTGGCATCGCCATGCCGCCATCAGAAGGCACGGGAGAGCGGCAGACATGTGCTGGCCGCTAATCCCTCCATTTAATTTCTTTGTGCAGTTACTTCTGCTTGGCACATGGCTTCCTTCGACACCTGGCGCTTTGATGACTGCGCAGTTGGCACTGGACCTGAAGTTCTCCGCGCCGATGGTGGATAAGTGGTACCTTCATTATCGAGTGAACCCAGGCACCATCTCCAGTTTTTCTCCGGTTGAACCAACGAAATCGACTGCGACAGCACCATTACCGGCCTATTTAGGCGACTGGCATCGCCACGCTGCTTTCAGTGGGCATGGGAGATCGGCAGACATGCGCTGGCCACTAATCCCCCCATTAAATTTCCTTGTGCAGTTTCTTCTGCTTGGCACATGACTTTCTCCGACATCTGGCGCTTTGACTACTGCGCAGTTGCCACTGGACCTGAAGTTCTCGGCCACGATGGTGGATGAGTGGCGCCTTCGATATCGATTGAACCCGGGCACCATCTACATTTTTTGTCCGGACGAACCAACGACATCGACACGACAGCGACCGCACCATTACCGGCCTATTTAGGGTACTGGCATCGCCACGCTGCAATCAGTAGGCACGGGAATGCGGCAGACATGCGCTGTCCGCTAGTGCCTCCGATCAATTTCCTTGTGCGGTTTCTTCTGCTTGGCACATGGCTTCCTTCAACACCTGGCGTTTTGACGACTGCGCAGTTGCCACTGGACCTGAAGTTCTCGGCGCCGATGGTGCATAAGTGGTACCTTCGTTTTCGAGTGCACCCGCGCACCATCTAGAGTTTTTCTCCGGATGAACTAACGACATCGACAGCGACAGCACCATTCCCGGTCTATTTAGGTGACTGGCATTGCCACGCCGCCATCAGTAGGCACGGCAGAGCGGCAGACATGCGCTGGCCGCTAATCACTCCGTTTAATTTCTTTGTGCAGTTTTTCCTGCTTGGCACATGGCTTCTTTCGACACCTGGCGCTTTTAAGACTGCGCAGCTGCAACTGGACCTGAAGTTCTCGGCACCGATGGTGGATGAGTGCTGCCTTCGTTATTTACTGAGCCCGGGCATCATCTACAGTTTTTCTCCGGACGAACCAGCGACATCTACAGCGACGGCAACATTACCGGCCTATTTAAACGACTGGCATCGCCACGCTGCCTTCAGTGGGCATGGGAGACCGGCAGACATGCGCTGGCCGCTATTCCCTCCGGTTATTTCTTCGTGCAGTTTCTTCTGCTTGGCACATGGCTTCCTTCGACACCTGGCCCTTTGAATACTGCGCAGTTGCAACTGGACCTGAAGTTCTCGGCGCCGATGGTGGATCAGTGGTACCTACGTTATCGAGTGAACCCGCGCACCATCTACAGTTTTTCTATGGATGAACCAACGCATTGACAGCGACAAACCATTACCGGCCTATTTAAGCGACTGGCATGGCCACGCTGTCTTCAGTGGGCATGGGAGACCTGCAGACATGCGCTGGCCGCTAATCCCTCCGTTCAATTTCATTGTGCAGTTTCTTCCGCTTGGCACATGGCTTCCTTCGACACCTGGCGCCTTGACGACTGCACAGTGGCCACCGCACCTGAAGTTCTCGGCGCCGATGGTGGATGAGTACTGCCTTCGTTATCGACTGAGCCCGGGCACCATCTACAGTTTTTCTCCTGACGAACGAACGACATCAAGAACGACAGCACCATTGCCGGTCTATTCAGGTGACTGGCATCGCCACGCCGCCATCAGAAGGCACGGGAGAGCGGCAGACATGCGCTGGCTGCTAATCCCTAAGTTTAATTTCTTTGTGCAGTTACTTCTGCTTGGCACATAGCCTCCTTCGACACCTGGCGCTTTGATTACTGCGCAGTTGCCACTGGACCTGAAGTTCTCCGCGCCTATGGTGGATAAGTGGTACCTTCATTATCGAGTGAGCCCGGGCATCATCTACAGTTTTTCTCCGGACGAACCAGCGACATCTACAGCGACAGCAACATTAACGGCCTATTTAAACGACTGGCATCGCCACGCTGCCTTCAGTGGGCCTGGGAGACCGGCAGACATGCGCTGGCCGCTAATCACTCCGTTTAATTTCTTCGTGCAGTTTCTTCTGTTTGGCACATGGCTTCCTTCGACACCTGGCGCTTTGATGACTGCGCAGTTGCCACTGGACCTGAAGTTCTCTGCGCCGATGGTGGATTAGTTGTGCCTTCGATATCGACTGATCCCGCGCACATCTACAGTTTTTCTCCGGACGAACCAACGACATCAAGAGCGACAGCACCATTGCCGGTCTATTTAGGTGACTGGCATCGCCGTGCCGCCATTAGTAGGCACGGGAGAGCGGCAGACATGCGCTGGCCGCTAATCACTCCGTTTAATTTCCTTGTGCAGTTTTTTCTGCTTGGCACATGGCTTCCTTCCACACCTGGCGGTTTGAAGACTGCGCAGTAACAACTGGACCTGAAGTTCTCGGCGCCGATGGTGGATCAGAGGTACCTCCGTTATCGATTGAACCCGCGCACCATCTACAGTTTTTCTACGGATGAACCAACGACATTGACAGCGACAGCACCATTACCGGCCTATTTAAACGACTGGCATGGCCACGCTGTCTTCAGTGGGCATGGGAGACCGGCAGACATGCGCTGGCCGCTAATCCCTCCGTTCAATTTCCTTGTGCAGTTTCTTCTGCTTGGCACATGGCTTCCTTCGACACCTGGCGCTTTGAAGACTGCGCAGCTGCAACTGGACCTGAAGTTCTCGGCGCCGATGGTGGATCAGTGGTACCTCCGTTATCGAGTGGGCCCGCGCAGCATCTACAGTTTTTCTCCGGAAGAACCAACGACATCGACAGCGAGAGCACCATTACTGGGCTATTTAAGGTACATGCATCGCCACGCTGCCATCAGTAGGCACGGGAGAGCGGCAGACATGCGCTGGCCGCTAATCCCTCCGTTCAATTTCCTTGTGCAGTTACTTCTGCTTGGCACATGGCTTCTTTCGACACCTGGTGCTCTGACGACTGCGCAGTTGCCACTAGACCTGATGTTCTCGGCGGCGATGATGGATAAGTGGAACCTTCGTTATCGAGTGAACCCAGGCACCATCTACAGTTTTTCTCCGGATGAACGAACGACATCGACAGCGACAGCACCATTACCGGCCTATTTAAGTGACTTGCATCGCCACGCTGCCTTCAGTTAGCATGGGAGACCGGCAGACATGCGCTGGCCGCTAATCCCTCCGTTCAATTTCATTGTGCAGTTTCTTCCGCTTGGCCCATGGCTTCCTTCGACACCTGGCGCCTTGACGACTGCACAGTGGCCACCGGACCTGAAGTTCTCGGCGCCGATGGTGGATGAGTACTGCCTTCGTTATCGACTGAGCCCGGGCACCATCTACAGTTTTTCTCCTGACGAAACAACGACATCAACAACGACAGCACCATTGCCGGTCTATTCAGGTGACTGGCATCGCCACGCCGCCATCAGAAGGCACGGGAGAGCGGCAGACATGTGCTGGCCGCTAATCCCTCCATTTAATTTCTTTGTGCAGTTACTTCTGCTTGGCACATGGCTTCCTTCGACACCTGGCGCTTTGATGACTGCGCAGTGGCCACTGGACCTGAAGTTCTCCGCGCCGATGGTGGATAAGTGGTACCTTCATTATCGAGTGAACCCAGGCACTCTCTCCAGTTTTTCTCCGGTTGAACCAACGAAATCGACAGCGACAGCACCATTACCGGCCTATTTAAGCGACTGGCATCGCCACGCTGCTTTCAGTGGGCATGGGAGATCGGCAGACATGCGCTGGCCACTAATCCCCCCATTAAATTTCCTTGTGCAGTTTCTTCTGCTTGGCACATGACTTTCTCCGACATCTGGCGCTTTGACTACTGCGCAGTTGCCACTGGACCTGAAGTTCTCGGCCACGATAGTGGATGAGTGGCGCCTTCGATATCGATTGAACCCGGGCACCATCTACATTTTTTGTCCGGACGAACCAACGACATCGACACGACAGCGACCGCACCATTACCGGCCTATTTAGGGTACTGGCATCGCCACGCTGCAATCAGTAGGCACGGGAATGCGGCAGACATGCGCTGTCCGCTAGTGCCTCCGATCAATTTCCTTGTGCGGTTTCTTCTGCTTGGCACATGGCTTCCTTCAACACCTGGCGTTTTGACGACTGCGCAGTTGCCACTGGACCTGAAGTTCTCGGTGCCGATGGTGCATAAATGGTACCTTCGTTTTCGAGTGAACCCGCGCACCATCTAGAGTTTTTCTCCGGATGAACTAACGACATCGACAGCGACAGCACCATTACCGGCCTATTTAAGCGACTCGCATCGCCACGCTGTCTTCAGTGGGCATGGGAGACCGGCAGACATGCGCTGGCCGCTAATCCCTCCGTTCAATTTCCTTGTGCAGTTTCTTCTGCTTGGCACATGGCTTCCTTCGACACCTGACGCTTTGTCGACTGCGCAGTTGCCACTGGACCTGAAGTTCTCGGCGCCGATGGTGGATGAGTACTGCCTTCGTTATCGACTGAGCCCGGGCATCATCTACAGTTTTTCTCCGGACGAACCAGCGACATCTACAGCAACAGCAACATTACCGGCCTATTTAAACGACTGGCATCGCCACGCTGCCTTCAGTGGGCATGGGAGACCGGCAGACATGCGCTGGCCGCTAATCCCTCCGTTTAATTTCTTCGTGCAGTTTCTTCTGTTTGGCACATGGCTTCCTTCGATACCTGGCGCTTTGATGACTGCGCAGTTGCCACCGGACCTGAAGTTCTCGGCGCCGATGGTGGATAAGTGGTACCTTCATTATCGAGTGAACCCGGCCACCATCTACAGTTTTTGTCCGGAAAAACCAACGACATCGACAGCGAGAGCACCATTACCGGCCTATTTAAGGGACAGGCATCGCCACGCGGCCATCAATGGGCACAGGAGAGCGGCAGACATGCGCTAGCCGCTAATCCCCCCATTAAATTTCCTTGTGCAGTTTCTTCTGCTTGGCACATGACTTTCTCCGACATCTGGTGCTTTGACTACTGCGCAGTTGCCACTGGACCTGAAGTTCTCGGCCCCGATGATGGATGAGTGGCGCCTTCGATATCGATTGAACCCGGGCACCATCTACATTTTTTGTCCGGACGAACCAACGACATCGACATGACAGCGACAGCACCATTACCGGCCTATTTAAGGTACTGGCATCGCCACGCTGTCTTCAGTGGGCATGGGAGACCGGCAGACATGCGCTGGCCGCTAATCCCTCCGTTTATTTCTTCGTGCAGTTTCTTCTGCTTGGCACATGGCTTCCTTCGATACCTGGCGCTTTGACGACTGCGCAGTTGCCACTGGACCTGATGTTCTCGGCGCCGATGGTGGATGAGTGGTGCCTTCGTTATAGACTGAACCCGTGCACCATCTACAGTTTTTCTCCGGATGAACGAACGACATCAACAGCGACAGCACCATTACCGACCTATTTAAGTCACTTGCATCGCCACGCTGCCTTCAGTTAGCATGGGAGACCGGCAGACATGCGCTGGCCGCTAATCCCTCCATTCAATTTCATTGTGCAGTTTCATCCGCTTGACACATGGCTTCCTTCGACACCTGGCGTTTGGACGACTGCGTAGTTGCCACTAGACCTGAAGTGCTCGGCGCCGATGGTGGATAAGTGGTACCTTCGTTTTCGAGTGAACCCGCGCACCATCTAGAGTTTTTGTCCGGACGAACGAACGACATCGACACGACAGCAACAGCACCATTACCGGCCTATTTAAGGTACTGGCATCGCCACGCTGCAATCAATAGGCACGGGAATGCGGCAGACATGCGCTGGCCGCTAGTGCCTCCGATCAATTTCCTTGCGCAGTTTCTTCTGCTTGGCACATGGCTTCCTTCGACACCTGGCGTTTTGACGACTGCGGAGTTGCCACTGGACCTGAAGTTCTCGGCGCCGATGGTGGATAAGTGGTACCTTCGTTTTCGAGTGAACCCGCGCACCATCTAGAGTGTTTCTCCGGATGAACCAACGACATCGACAGCGACAGCACCATTACCGGCCTATTTAAGTGACTTGCATCGCCACGCTGCCTTCAGTTAGCATGGGAGACCGGCAGACATGCGCTGGCCGCTAATCCCTCCGTTTAATTTCTTTGTGTAGTTACTTCTGCTTGGCACATGGCTTCCTTCGACACCTGGCGCTTTGACGACTGCGCCGTTGCCACTGGACCTGAAGTTCTCGGCGCCGATGGTGGATAAGTGGTACCTTCATTATCGAGTGAACCCGGCCACCATCTACAGTTTTTGTCCGGAAAAACCAACGACATCGACAGCGAGAGCACCATTACCGGCCTATTTAAACGAATGGCATCGCCACGCTGCCTTCAGTGGGCATGGGAGACCAGCAGACATGCGCTGGCCGCTAATCCCTCCGTTTAATTTCTTCGTGCAGTTTCTTCTGTTTGGCACATGCCTTCCTTCGACACCTTGCACTTTGCCGATTGCGCAGTTGCCACTGGACCTGATGTTCTCGGCGCCGATGGTGGATGAGTGGTGCCTTCGTTATAGACTGAACCCGTGCACCATCTACAGTTTTTCTCCGGATGAACGAACGACATCAACAGCGACAGCACCATTACCGACCTATTTAAGTCACTTGCATCGCCACGCTGCCTTCAGTTAGCATGGGAGACCGGCAGACATGCGCTGGCCGCTAATCCCTCCATTCAATTTCATTGTGCAGTTTCATCCGCTTGACACATGGCTTCCTTCGACACCTGGCGTTTGGACGACTGCGCAGTTGCCACTAGACCTGAAGTGCTCGGCGCCGATGGTGGATAAGTGGTACCTTCGTTTTCGAGTGAACCCGCGCACCATCTAGAGTTTTTGTCCGGACGAACGAACGACATCGACACGACAGCAACAGCACCATTACCGACCTATTTAAGGTACTGGCATCGCCACGCTGCAATCAATAGGCACGGGAATGCGGCAGACATGCGCTGGCCGCTAGTGCCTCCGATCAATTTCCTTGCGCAGTTTCTTCTGCTTGGCACATGGCTTCCTTCAACACCTGGCGTTTTGACGACTGCGCAGTTGCCACTGGACCTGAAGTTCTCGGTGCCGATGGTGCATAAGTGGTACCTTCGTTTTCGAGTGAACCCGCGCACCATCTAGAGTTTTTCTCCGGATGAACTAACGACATCGACAGCGACAGCACCATTACCGGCCTATTTAAGCGACTCGCATCGTCACGCTGTCTTCAGTGGGCATGGGAGACCGGCAGACATGCGCTGGCCGCTAATCCCTCCGTTCAATTTCCTTGTGCAGTTTCTTCTGCTTGGCACATGGCTTCCTTCGACACCTGACGCTTTGTCGACTGCGCAGTTGCCACTGGACCTGAAGTTCTCGGCGCCGATGGTGGATGAGTACTGCCTTCGTTATCGACTGAGCCCGGGCATCATCTACAGTTTTTCGCCGGACGAACCAGCGACATCTACAGCAACAGCAACATTACCGGCCTATTTAAACGACTGGCATCGCCACGCTGCCTTCAGTGGGCATGGGAGACCGGCAGACATGCGCTGGCCGCTAATCCCTCCGTTTAATTTCTTCGTGCAGTTTCTTCTGTTTGGCACATGGCTTCCTTCGATACCTGGTGCTTTGATGACTGCGCAGTTGCCACCGGACCTGAAGTTCTCGGCGCCGATGGTGGATAAGTGGTACCTTCATTATCGAGTGAACCCGGCCACCATCTACAGTTTTTGTCCGGAAAAACCAACGACATCGACAGCGAGAGCACCATTACCGGCCTATTTAAGGGACAGGCATCGCCACGCGGCCATCAATGGGCACAGGAGAGCGGCAGACATGCGCTAGCCGCTAATCCCCCCATTAAATTTCCTTGTGCAGTTTCTTCTGCTTGGCACATGACTTTCTCCGACATCTGGTGCTTTGACTATTGCGCAGTTGCCACTGGACCTGAAGTTCTCGGCCGCGATGATGGATGAGTGGCGCCTTCGATATCGATTGAACCCGGGCACCATCTACATTTTTTGTCCGGACGAACCAACGACATCGACACGACAGCGACAGCACCATTACCGGCCTATTTAAGGTACTGGCATCGCCAAGCTGCAATCAGTAGGCACGGGAAAGCGGCAGACATGCGCTGGCCGCTTGTGCCTCCGATCAATTTCCTTGTGCAGTTTCTTCTGCTTGGCACATGGCTTCCTTCGACACCTGGCGTTTTGATGACTGCGCATTTGCCACTGGACCTGATGTTCTCGGCGCCGATGGTGGATAAGTGGTACCTTCATTATCGAGTGAACCCAGGCACCATCTACAGTTTTTCTCCGGATGAACCAACGACATCGACAGCTACAGCACCAATACAGGCCTATTTAAGCGACTGGCATCGCCACGCTGTCTTCAGTGGGCATGGGAGACCGGCAGACATGCGCTGGCCGCTAATCCCTCCGTTTATTTCTTCGTGCAGTTTCTTCTGCTTGGCACATGGCTTCCTTCGATACCTGGCGCTTTGACGACTGCGCAGTTGCCACTGGACCTGATGTTCTCGGCGCCGATGGTGGATGAGTGGTGCCTTCGTTATAGACTGAACCCGTGCACCATCTACAGTTTTTCTCCGGATGAACGAACATCAACAGCGACAGCACCATTACCGACCTATTTAAGTCACTTGCATCGCCACGCTGCCTTCAGTTAGCATGGGAGACCGGCAGACATGCGCTGGCCGCTAATCCCTCCATTCAATTTCATTGTGCAGTTTCATCCGCTTGACACATGGCTTCCTTCGACACCTGGCGTTTGGACGACTGCGCAGTTGCCACTAGACCTGAAGTGCTCGGCGCCGATGGTGGATAAGTGGTACCTTCGTTTTCGAGTGAACCCGCGCACCATCTAGAGTTTTTGTCCGGACGAACGAACGACATCGACACGACAGCAACAGCACCATTACCGGCCTATTTAAGGTACTGGCATCGCCACGCTGCAATCAATAGGCACGGGTATGCGGCAGACATGCGCTGGCCGCTAGTGCCTCCGATCAATTTCCTTGCGCAGTTTCTTCTGCTTGGCACATGGCTTCCTTCGACACCTGGCGTTTTGACGACTGCGGAGTTGCCACTGGACCTGAAGTTCTCGGCGCCGATGGTGGATAAGTGGTACCTTCGTTTTCGAGTGAACCCGCGCACCATCTAGAGTGTTTCTCCGGATGAACCAACGACATCGACAGCGACAGCACCATTACCGGCCTATTTAAGTGACTTGCATCGCCACGCTGCCTTCAGTTGGCATGGGAGACCGGCAGACATGCGCTGGCCGCTAATCCCTCCGTTTATTTCTTCGTGCAGTTTCTTCTGCTTGGCACATGACTTTCTCCGACATCTGGCGCTTTGACTACTGCGCAGTTGCCACTGGACCTGAAGTTCTCGGCCACGATGGTGGATGAGTGGCGCCTTCGATATCGATTGAACCCGGGCACCATCTACATTTTTTGTCCGGACGAACCAACGACTTCGACACGACAGCGACCGCACCATTACCGGCCTATTTAGGGTACTGGCATCGCCACGCTGCAATCAGTAGGCACGGGAATGCGGCAGACATGCGCTGTCCGCTAGTGCCTCCGATCAATTTCCTTGTGCGGTTTCTTCTGCTTGGCACATGGCTTCCTTCAACACCTGGCGTTTTGACGACTGCGCAGTTGCCACTGGACCTGAAGTTCTCGGCGCCGATGGTGCATAAGTGGTACCTTCGTTTTCGAGTGCACCCGCGCACCATCTAGAGTTTTTCTCCGGATGAACTAACGACATCGACAGCGACAGCACCATTCCCGGTCTATTTAGGTGACTGGCATTGCCACGCCGCCATCAGTAGGCACGGCAGAGCGGCAGACATGCGCTGGCCGCTAATCACTCCGTTTAATTTCTTTGTGCAGTTTTTCCTGCTTGGCACATGGCTTCTTTCGACACCTGGCGCTTTTAAGACTGCGCAGCTGCAACTGGACCTGAAGTTCTCGGCACCGATGGTGGATGAGTGCTGCCTTCGTTATTTACTGAGCCCGGGCATCATCTACAGTTTTTCTCCGGACGAACCAGCGACATCTACAGCGACGGCAACATTACCGGCCTATTTAAACGACTGGCATCGCCACGCTGCCTTCAGTGGGCATGGGAGACCGGCAGACATGCGCTGGCCGCTATTCCCTCCGGTTATTTCTTCGTGCAGTTTCTTCTGCTTGGCACATGGCTTCCTTCGACACCTGGCCCTTTGAATACTGCGCAGTTGCAACTGGACCTGAAGTTCTCGGCGCCGATGGTGGATCAGTGGTACCTACGTTATCGAGTGAACCCGCGCACCATCTACAGTTTTTCTATGGATGAACCAACGCATTGACAGCGACAAACCATTACCGGCCTATTTAAGCGACTGGCATGGCCACGCTGTCTTCAGTGGGCATGGGAGACCTGCAGACATGCGCTGGCCGCTAATCCCTCCGTTCAATTTCATTGTGCAGTTTCTTCCGCTTGGCACATGGCTTCCTTCGACACCTGGCGCCTTGACGACTGCACAGTGGCCACCGCACCTGAAGTTCTCGGCGCCGATGGTGGATGAGTACTGCCTTCGTTATCGACTGAGCCCGGGCACCATCTACAGTTTTTCTCCTGACGAACGAACGACATCAAGAACGACAGCACCATTGCCGGTCTATTCAGGTGACTGGCATCGCCACGCCGCCATCAGAAGGCACGGGAGAGCGGCAGACATGCGCTGGCTGCTAATCCCTAAGTTTAATTTCTTTGTGCAGTTACTTCTGCTTGGCACATAGCTTCCTTCGACACCTGGCGCTTTGATTACTGCGCAGTTGCCACTGGACCTGAAGTTATCCGCGCCTATGGTGGATAAGTGGTACCTTCATTATCGAGTGAGCCCGGGCATCATCTACAGTTTTTCTCCGGACGAACCAGCGACATCTACAGCGACAGCAACATTAACGGCCTATTTAAACGACTGGCATCGCCACGCTGCCTTCAGTGGGCCTGGGAGACCGGCAGACATGCGCTGGCCGCTAATCACTCCGTTTAATTTCTTCGTGCAGTTTCTTCTGTTTGGCACATGGCTTCCTTCGACACCTGGCGCTTTGATGACTGCGCAGTTGCCACTGGACCTGAAGTTCTCTGCGCCGATGGTGGATTAGTTGTGCCTTCGATATCGACTGATCCCGCGCACATCTACAGTTTTTCTCCGGACGAACCAACGACATCAAGAGCGACAGCACCATTGCCGGTCTATTTAGGTGACTGGCATCGCCGTGCCGCCATTAGTAGGCACGGGAGAGCGGCAGACATGCGCTGGCCGCTAATCACTCCGTTTAATTTCCTTGTGCAGTTTTTTCTGCTTGGCACATGGCTTCCTTCCACACCTGGCGGTTTGAAGACTGCGCAGTAACAACTGGACCTGAAGTTCTCGGCGCCGATGGTGGATCAGAGGTACCTCCGTTATCGATTGAACCCGCGCACCATCTACAGTTTTTCTACGGATGAACCAACGACATTGACAGCGACAGCACCATTACCGGCCTATTTAAACGACTGGCATGGCCACGCTGTCTTCAGTGGGCATGGGAGACCGGCAGACATGCGCTGGCCGCTAATCCCTCCGTTCAATTTCCTTGTGCAGTTTCTTCTGCTTGGCACATGGCTTCCTTCGACACCTGGCGCTTTGAAGACTGCGCAGCTGCAACTGGACCTGAAGTTCTCGGCGCCGATGGTGGATCAGTGGTACCTCCGTTATCGAGTGGGCCCGCGCAGCATCTACAGTTTTTCTCCGGAAGAACCAACGACATCGACAGCGAGAGCACCATTACTGGGCTATTTAAGGTACATGCATCGCCACGCTGCCATCAGTAGGCACGGGAGAGCGGCAGACATGCGCTGGCCGCTAATCCCTCCGTTCAATTTCCTTGTGCAGTTACTTCTGCTTGGCACATGGCTTCTTTCGACACCTGGTGCTCTGACGACTGCGCAGTTGCCACTAGACCTGATGTTCTCGGCGGCGATGATGGATAAGTGGAACCTTCGTTATCGAGTGAACCCAGGCACCATCTACAGTTTTTCTCCGGATGAACGAACGACATCGACAGCGACAGCACCATTACCGGCCTATTTAAGTGACTTGCATCGCCACGCTGCCTTCAGTTAGCATGGGAGACCGGCAGACATGCGCTGGCCGCTAATCCCTCCGTTCAATTTCATTGTGCAGTTTCTTCCGCTTGGCCCATGGCTTCCTTCGACACCTGGCGCCTTGACGACTGCACAGTGGCCACCGGACCTGAAGTTCTCGGCGCCGATGGTGGATGAGTACTGCCTTCGTTATCGACTGAGCCCGGGCACCATCTACAGTTTTTCTCCTGACGAAACAACGACATCAACAACGACAGCACCATTGCCGGTCTATTCAGGTGACTGGCATCGCCACGCCGCCATCAGAAGGCACGGGAGAGCCGCAGACATGTGCTGGCCGCTAATCCCTCCATTTAATTTCTTTGTGCAGTTACTTCTGCTTGGCACATGGCTTCCTTCGACACCTGGCGCTTTGATGACTGCGCAGTGGCCACTGGACCTGAAGTTCTCCGCGCCGATGGTGGATAAGTGGTACCTTCATTATCGAGTGAACCCAGGCACTCTCTCCAGTTTTTCTCCGGTTGAACCAACGAAATCGACAGCGACAGCACCATTACCGGCCTATTTAAGCGACTGGCATCGCCACGCTGCTTTCAGTGGGCATGGGAGATCGGCAGACATGCGCTGGCCACTAATCCCCCCATTAAATTTCCTTGTGCAGTTTCTTCTGCTTGGCACATGACTTTCTCCGACATCTGGCGCTTTGACTACTGCGCAGTTGCCACTGGACCTGAAGTTCTCGGCCACGATAGTGGATGAGTGGCGCCTTCGATATCGATTGAACCCGGGCACCATCTACATTTTTTGTCCGGACGAACCAACGACATCGACACGACAGCGACCGCACCATTACCGGCCTATTTAGGGTACTGGCATCGCCACGCTGCAATCAGTAGGCACGGGAATGCGGCAGACATGCGCTGTCCGCTAGTGCCTCCGATCAATTTCCTTGTGCGGTTTCTTCTGCTTGGCACATGGCTTCCTTCAACACCTGGCGTTTTGACGACTGCGCAGTTGCCACTGGACCTGAAGTTCTCGGTGCCGATGGTGCATAAGTGGTACCTTCGTTTTCGAGTGAACCCGCGCACCATCTAGAGTTTTTCTCCGGATGAACTAACGACATCGACAGCGACAGCACCATTACCGGCCTATTTAAGCGACTCGCATCGCCACGCTGTCTTCAGTGGGCATGGGAGACCGGCAGACATGCGCTGGCCGCTAATCCCTCCGTTCAATTTCCTTGTGCAGTTTCTTCTGCTTGGCACATGGCTTCCTTCGACACCTGACGCTTTGTCGACTGCGCAGTTGCCACTGGACCTGAAGTTCTCGGCGCCGATGGTGGATGAGTACTGCCTTCGTTATCGACTGAGCCCGGGCATCATCTACAGTTTTTCTCCGGACGAACCAGCGACATCTACAGCAACAGCAACATTACCGGCCTATTTAAACGACTGGCATCGCCACGCTGCCTTCAGTGGGCATGGGAGACCGGCAGACATGCGCTGGCCGCTAATCCCTCCGTTTAATTTCTTCGTGCAGTTTCTTCTGTTTGGCACATGGCTTCCTTCGATACCTGGCGCTTTGATGACTGCGCAGTTGCCACCGGACCTGAAGTTCTCGGCGCCGATGGTGGATAAGTGGTACCTTCATTATCGAGTGAACCCGGCCACCATCTACAGTTTTTGTCCGGAAAAACCAACGACATCGACAGCGAGAGCACCATTACCGGCCTATTTAAGGGACAGGCATCGCCACGCGGCCATCAATGGGCACAGGAGAGCGGCAGACATGCGCTAGCCGCTAATCCCCCCATTAAATTTCCTTGTGCAGTTTCTTCTGCTTGGCACATGACTTTCTCCGACATCTGGTGCTTTGACTACTGCGCAGTTGCCACTGGACCTGAAGTTCTCGGCCCCGATGATGGATGAGTGGCGCCTTCGATATCGATTGAACCCGGGCACCATCTACATTTTTTGTCCGGACGAACCAACGACATCGACATGACAGCGACAGCACCATTACCGGCCTATTTAAGGTACTGGCATCGCCACGCTGTCTTCAGTGGGCATGGGAGACCGGCAGACATGCGCTGGCCGCTAATCCCTCCGTTTATTTCTTCGTGCAGTTTCTTCTGCTTGGCACATGGCTTCCTTCGATACCTGGCGCTTTGACGACTGCGCAGTTGCCACTGGACCTGATGATCTCGGCGCCGATGGTGGATGAGTGGTGCCTTCGTTATAGACTGAACCCGTGCACCATCTACAGTTTTTCTCCGGATGAACGAACGACATCAACAGCGACAGCACCATTACCGACCTATTTAAGTCACTTGCATCGCCACGCTGCCTTCAGTTAGCATGGGAGACCGGCAGACATGCGCTGGCCGCTAATCCCTCCATTCAATTTCATTGTGCAGTTTCATCCGCTTGACACATGGCTTCCTTCGACACCTGGCGTTTGGACGACTGCGTAGTTGCCACTAGACCTGAAGTGCTCGGCGCCGATGGTGGATAAGTGGTACCTTCGTTTTCGAGTGAACCCGCGCACCATCTAGAGTTTTTGTCCGGACGAACGAACGACATCGACACGACAGCAACAGCACCATTACCGGCCTATTTAAGGTACTGGCATCGCCACGCTGCAATCAATAGGCACGGGAATGCGGCAGACATGCGCTGGCCGCTAGTGCCTCCGATCAATTTCCTTGCGCAGTTTCTTCTGCTTGGCACATGGCTTCCTTCGACACCTGGCGTTTTGACGACTGCGGAGTTGCCACTGGACCTGAAGTTCTCGGCGCCGATGGTGGATAAGTGGTACCTTCGTTTTCGAGTGAACCCGCGCACCATCTAGAGTGTTTCTCCGGATGAACCAACGACATCGACAGCGACAGCACCATTACCGGCCTATTTAAGTGACTTGCATCGCCACGCTGCCTTCAGTTAGCATGGGAGACCGGCAGACATGCGCTGGCCGCTAATCCCTCCGTTTAATTTCTTTGTGTAGTTACTTCTGCTTGGCACATGGCTTCCTTCGACACCTGGCGCTTTGACGACTGCGCCGTTGCCACTGGACCTGAAGTTCTCGGCGCCGATGGTGGATAAGTGGTACCTTCATTATCGAGTGAACCCGGCCACCATCTACAGTTTTTGTCCGGAAAAACCAACGACATCGACAGCGAGAGCACCATTACCGGCCTATTTAAACGAATGGCATCGCCACGCTGCCTTCAGTGGGCATGGGAGACCAGCAGACATGCGCTGGCCGCTAATCCCTCCGTTTAATTTCTTCGTGCAGTTTCTTCTGTTTGGCACATGCCTTCCTTCGACACCTTGCACTTTGCCGATTGCGCAGTTGCCACTGGACCTGATGTTCTCGGCGCCGATGGTGGATGAGTGGTGCCTTCGTTATAGACTGAACCCGTGCACCATCTACAGTTTTTCTCCGGATGAACGAACGACATCAACAGCGACAGCACCATTACCGACCTATTTAAGTCACTTGCATCGCCACGCTGCCTTCAGTTAGCATGGGAGACCGGCAGACATGCGCTGGCCGCTAATCCCTCCATTCAATTTCATTGTGCAGTTTCATCCGCTTGACACATGGCTTCCTTCGACACCTGGCGTTTGGACGACTGCGCAGTTGCCACTAGACCTGAAGTGCTCGGCGCCGATGGTGGATAAGTGGTACCTTCGTTTTCGAGTGAACCCGCGCACCATCTAGAGTTTTTGTCCGGACGAACGAACGACATCGACACGACAGCAACAGCACCATTACCGACCTATTTAAGGTACTGGCATCGCCACGCTGCAATCAATAGGCACGGGAATGCGGCAGACATGCGCTGGCCGCTAGTGCCTCCGATCAATTTCCTTGCGCAGTTTCTTCTGCTTGGCACATGGCTTCCTTCAACACCTGGCGTTTTGACGACTGCGCAGTTGCCACTGGACCTGAAGTTCTCGGTGCCGATGGTGCATAAGTGGTACCTTCGTTTTCGAGTGAACCCGCGCACCATCTAGAGTTTTTCTCCGGATGAACTAACGACATCGACAGCGACAGCACCATTACCGGCCTATTTAAGCGACTCGCATCGTCACGCTGTCTTCAGTGGGCATGGGAGACCGGCAGACATGCGCTGGCCGCTAATCCCTCCGTTCAATTTCCTTGTGCAGTTTCTTCTGCTTGGCACATGGCTTCCTTCGACACCTGACGCTTTGTCGACTGCGCAGTTGCCACTGGACCTGAAGTTCTCGGCGCCGATGGTGGATGAGTACTGCCTTCGTTATCGACTGAGCCCGGGCATCATCTACAGTTTTTCGCCGGACGAACCAGCGACATCTACAGCAACAGCAACATTACCGGCCTATTTAAACGACTGGCATCGCCACGCTGCCTTCAGTGGGCATGGGAGACCGGCAGACATGCGCTGGCCGCTAATCCCTCCGTTTAATTTCTTCGTGCAGTTTCTTCTGTTTGGCACATGGCTTCCTTCGATACCTGGTGCTTTGATGACTGCGCAGTTGCCACCGGACCTGAAGTTCTCGGCGCCGATGGTGGATAAGTGGTACCTTCATTATCGAGTGAACCCGGCCACCATCTACAGTTTTTGTCCGGAAAAACCAACGACATCGACAGCGAGAGCACCATTACCGGCCTATTTAAGGGACAGGCATCGCCACGCGGCCATCAATGGGCACAGGAGAGCGGCAGACATGCGCTAGCCGCTAATCCCCCCATTAAATTTCCTTGTGCAGTTTCTTCTGCTTGGCACATGACTTTCTCCGACATCTGGTGCTTTGACTATTGCGCAGTTGCCACTGGACCTGAAGTTCTCGGCCCCGATGATGGATGAGTGGCGCCTTCGATATCGATTGAACCCGGGCACCATCTACATTTTTTGTCCGGACGAACCAACGACATCGACACGACAGCGACAGCACCATTACCGGCCTATTTAAGGTACTGGCATCGCCAAGCTGCAATCAGTAGGCACGGGAAAGCGGCAGACATGCGCTGGCCGCTTGTGCCTCCGATCAATTTCCTTGTGCAGTTTCTTCTGCTTGGCACATGGCTTCCTTCGACACCTGGCGTTTTGATGACTGCGCATTTGCCACTGGACCTGATGTTCTCGGCGCCGATGGTGGATAAGTGGTACCTTCATTATCGAGTGAACCCAGGCACCATCTACAGTTTTTCTCCGGATGAACCAACGACATCGACAGCTACAGCACCAATACAGGCCTATTTAAGCGACTGGCATCGCCACGCTGTCTTCAGTGGGCATGGGAGACCGGCAGACATGCGCTGGCCGCTAATCCCTCCGTTTATTTCTTCGTGCAGTTTCTTCTGCTTGGCACATGGCTTCCTTCGATACCTGGCGCTTTGACGACTGCGCAGTTGCCACTGGACCTGATGTTCTCGGCGCCGATGGTGGATGAGTGGTGCCTTCGTTATAGACTGAACCCGTGCACCATCTACAGTTTTTCTCCGGATGAACGAACATCAACAGCGACAGCACCATTACCGACCTATTTAAGTCACTTGCATCGCCACGCTGCCTTCAGTTA
The DNA here is from genome assembly GCF_050947875.1 of Dermacentor variabilis. Taxonomy (NCBI): domain Eukaryota; kingdom Metazoa; phylum Arthropoda; class Arachnida; order Ixodida; family Ixodidae; genus Dermacentor; species Dermacentor variabilis. The sequence continues at coordinate 195,386,609 of NC_134572.1, read as the reverse complement.
GCATGGGAGACCGGCAGACATGCGCTGGCCGCTAATCCCTCCATTCAATTTCATTGTGCAGTTTCATCCGCTTGACACATGGCTTCCTTCGACACCTGGCGTTTGGACGACTGCGCAGTTGCCACTAGACCTGAAGTGCTCGGCGCCGATGGTGGATAAGTGGTACCTTCGTTTTCGAGTGAACCCGCGCACCATCTAGAGTTTTTGTCCGGACGAACGAACGACATCGACACGACAGCAACAGCACCATTACCGGCCTATTTAAGGTACTGGCATCGCCACGCTGCAATCAATAGGCACGGGTATGCGGCAGACATGCGCTGGCCGCTAGTGCCTCCGATCAATTTCCTTGCGCAGTTTCTTCTGCTTGGCACATGGCTTCCTTCGACACCTGGCGTTTTGACGACTGCGGAGTTGCCACTGGACCTGAAGTTCTCGGCGCCGATGGTGGATAAGTGGTACCTTCGTTTTCGAGTGAACCCGCGCACCATCTAGAGTGTTTCTCCGGATGAACCAACGACATCGACAGCGACAGCACCATTACCGGCCTATTTAAGTGACTTGCATCGCCACGCTGCCTTCAGTTGGCATGGGAGACCGGCAGACATGCGCTGGCCGCTAATCCCTCCGTTTAATTTCTTTGTGTAGTTACTTCTGCTTGGCACATGGCTTCCTTCGACACCTGGCGCTTTGACGACTGCGCAGTTGCCACTGGACCTGAAGTTCTCGGCGCCGATGGTGGATAAGTGGTACCTTCATTATCGAGTGAACCCGGCCACCATCTACAGTTTTTGTCCGGAAAAACCAACGACATCGACAGCGAGAGCACCATTACAGGCCTATTTAAGGGACAGGCATCGCCACGCGGCCATCAATGGGCACAGGAGAGCGGCAGACATGCGCTAGCCGCTAATCCCCCCATTAAATTTCCTTGTGCAGTTTCTTCTGCTTGGCAAATGACTTTCTCCGACATCTGGTGCTTTGACTACTGCGCAGTTGCCACTGGACCTGAAGTTCTCGGCCCCGATGGTGGATGAGTGGCGCCTTCGATATCGATTGAACCCGGGCACCATCTACATTTTTTGTCCGGACGAACCAACGACATCGACACGACAGCGACAGCACCATTACCGGCCTATTTAACGTACTGGCATCGCCAAGCTGCAATCAGTAGGCACGGGAAAGCGGCAGACATGCGCTGGCCGCTTGTGCCTCCGATCAATTTCCTTGTGCAGTTTCTTCTGCTTGGCACATGGCTTCCTTCGACACCTGGCGTTTTGATGACTGCGCATTTGCCACTGGACCTGATGTTCTCGGCGCCGATGGTGGATAAGTGGTACCTTCATTATCGAGTGAACCCAGGCACCATCTACAGTTTTTCTCCGGATGAACCAACGACATCGACAGCTACAGCACCAATACAGGCCTATTTAAGCGACTGGCATCGCCACGCTGTCTTCAGTGGGCATGGGAGACCGGCAGACATGCGCTGGCCGCTAATCCCTCCGTTTATTTCTTCGTGCAGTTTCTTCTGCTTGGCACATGGCTTCCTTCGATACCTGGCGCTTTGACGACTGCGCAGTTGCCACTGGACCTGATGTTCTCGGCGCCGATGGTGGATGAGTGGTGCCTTCGTTATAGACTGAACCCGAGCACCATCTACAGTTTTTCTCCGGATGAACGAACGACATCAACAGCGACAGCACCATTACCGACCTATTTAAGTCACTTGCATCGCCACGCTGCCTTCAGTTAGCATGGGAGACCGGCAGACATGCGCTGGCCGCTAATCCCTCCATTCAATTTCATTGTGCAGTTTCATCCGCTTGACACATGGCTTCCTTCGACACCTGGCGTTTGGACGACTGCGCAGTTGCCACTAGACCTGAAGTGCTCGGCGCCGATGGTGGATAAGTGGTACCTTCGTTTTCGAGTGAACCCGCGCACCATCTAGAGTTTTTGTCCGGACGAACGAACGACATCGACACGACAGCAACAGCACCATTACCGGCCTATTTAAGGTACTGGCATCGCCACGCTGCAATCAATAGGCACGGGAATGCGGCAGACATGCGCTGGCCGCTAGTGCCTCGGATCAATTTCCTTGCGCAGTTTCTTCTGCTTGGCACATGGCTTCCTTCGACACCTGGCGTTTTGACGACTGCGGAGTTGCCACTGGACCTGAAGTTCTCGGCGCCGATGGTGGATAAGTGGTACCTTCGTTTTCGAGTGAACCCGCGCACCATCTAGAGTGTTTCTCCGGATGAACCAACGACATCGACAGCGACAGCACCATTACCGGCCTATTTAAGTGACTTGCATCGCCACGCTGCCTTCAGTTGGCATGGGAGACCGGCAGACATGCGCTGGCCGCTAATCCCTCCGTTTAATTTCTTTGTGTAGTTACTTCTGCTTGGCACATGGCTTCCTTCGACACCTGGCGCTTTGACGACTGCGCAGTTGCCACTGGACCTGAAGTTCTCGGCGCCGATGGTGGATAAGTGGTACCTTCATTATCGAGTGAACCCGGCCACCATCTACAGTTTTTGTCCGGAAAAACCAACGACATCGACAGCGAGAGCACCATTACCGGCCTATTTAAACGACTGGCATCGCCACGCTGCCTTCAGTGGGCATGGGAGACCAGCAGACATACGCTGGCCGCTAATCCCTCCGTTTAATTTCTTCGTGCAGTTTCTTCTGTTTGGCACATGGCTTCCTTCGACACCTGGCGCTTTGACGACTGCGCAGTTGCCACTGGACCTGAAGTTCTCGGCGCCGATGGTGGATAAGTGGTACCTTCATTATCGAGTGAACCCGGCCACCATCTACAGTTTTTGTCCGGAAAAACCAACGACATCGACAGCGAGAGCACCATTACAGGCCTATTTAAGGGACAGGCATCGCCACGCGGCCATCAATGGGCACAGGAGAGCGGCAGACATGCGCTAGCCGCTAATCCCCCCATTAAATTTCCTTGTGCAGTTTCTTCTGCTTGGCAAATGACTTTCTCCGACATCTGGTGCTTTGACTACTGCGCAGTTGCCACTGGACCTGAAGTTCTCGGCCCCGATGGTGGATGAGTGGCGCCTTCGATATCGATTGAACCCGGGCACCATCTACGTTTTTTGTCCGGACGAACCAACGACATCGACACGACAGCGACTGCACCATTACCGGCCTATTTAAGGTACTGGCATCGCCAAGCTGCAATCAGTAGGCACGGGAAAGCGGCAGACATGCGCTGGCCGCTTGTGCCTCCGATCAATTTCCTTGTGCAGTTTCTTCTGCTTGGCACATGGCTTCCTTCGACACCTGGCGTTTTGATGACTGCGCATTTGCCACTGGACCTGATGTTCTCGGCGCCGATGGTGGATAAGTGGTACCTTCATTATCGAGTGAACCCAGGCACCATCTACAGTTTTTCTCCGGATGAACCAACGACATCGACAGCTACAGCACCAATACAGGCCTATTTAAGCGACTGGCATCGCCACGCTGTCTTCAGTGGGCATGGGAGACCGGCAGACATGCGCTGGCCGCTAATCCCTCCGTTTATTTCTTCGTGCAGTTTCTTCTGCTTGGCACATGGCTTCCTTCGACACCTGGCGCTTTGATGACTGCGGAAATGCCACTGGACCTGATGTTCTCGGCGCCGATGGTGGATGAGTGGTGCCTTCGTTATAGACTGAACCCGTGCACCATCTACAGTTTTTCTCCGGATGAGCGAACGACATCAACAGCGACAGCACCATTACCGACCTATTTAAGTCACTTGCATCGCCACGCTGCCTTCAGTTAGCATGGGAGACCGGCAGACATGCGCTGGCCGCTAATCCCTCCATTCAATTTCATTGTGCAGTTTCATCCGCTTGACACATGGCTTCCTTCGACACCTGGCGTTTGGACGACTGCGCAGTTGCCACTGGACCTGAAGTTCTCGGCGCCGATGGTGGATAAGTGGTACCTTCGTTTTCGAGTGAACCCGCGCACCATCTAGAGTTTTTGTCCGGACGAACGAACGACATCGACACGACAGCAACAGCACCATTACCGGCCTATTTAAGGTACTGGCATCGCCACGCTGCAATCAATAGGCACGGGAATGCGGCAGACATGCGCTGGCCGCTAGTGCCTCCGATCAATTTCCTTGTGCAGTTTGTTCTGCTTGGCACATGGCTTCCTTCGACACCTGGCGTTTTGACGACTGCGGAGTTGCCACTGGACCTGAAGTTCTCGGCGCCGATGGTGGATAAGTGGTACCTTCGTTTTCGAGTGAACCCGCGCACCATCTAGAGTGTTTCTCCGGATGAACCAACGACATCGACAGCGACAGCACCATTACCGGCCTATTTAAGCGACTGGCATCGCCACGCTGACTTCAGTGGGCATAAGAGACCGGCAGACATGCGCTGGCCGCTAATCCCTCCGTTCAATTTCCTTGTGCAGTTTCTTCTGCTTGGCACATGGCTTCCTTCGACACCTGGCGCTTTGATGACTGCGCAGTTGCCACTGGACCTGAAGTTCTCGGCGCCGATGGTGGATTAGTTGTGCCTTCGATATCGAGTGAACCCGCGCACCATCTACAGTTTTCCTCCGGACGAACCAGCGACATCTACAGCGACAGCAACGTTACCGGCCTATTTAAACGACTGGCATCGCCACGCTGCCTTCAGTGGGCATGGGAGACCGGCAGACATGCGCTAGCCGCTAATCCCCCCATTAAATTTCCTTGTGCAGTTTCTTCTGCTTGGCACATGACTTTCTCCGACATCTGGCGCTTTGACTACTGCGCAGTTGCCACTGGACCTGAAGTTCTCGGCCCCGATGGTGGATGAGTGGCGCCTTCGATATCGATTGAACCCCGGCACCATCTAGAGTGTTTCTCCGGATGAACCAAGGACATCGACAGCACCATTACCGGCCCATTTAAGCGACTGGCATTGCCACGCTGACTTCAGCGGGCATGGGAGACCGGCAGACATGCGCTGGCCGCTAATCCCTCCGTTTATTTCTTCGTGCAGTTTCTTCTGCTTGGCACATGGCTTCCTTCGACACCTGGCGCTTTGTTGACTGCGGAAATGCCACTGGACCTGAAATTCTCGGCGCCGATGGTGGATCAGTTGTACCTTCATAATCGAGTGAACCCAGGCACCATCTACAGTTTTTCTCCGGATGAACCAACGACATCGACAGCTACAGCACCAATACAGGCCTATTTAGGCGACTGGCATCGCCACGCTGTCTTCAGTGGGCATAGGAGACCGGCAGACATGCGCTGGCCGCTAATCCCTCCGTTAATTTCTTCGTGCAGTTTCTTCTGCTTGGCACATGGCTTCCTTCGACACCTGGCGCTTTGAAGACTGCGCAGTTGCAACTGGACCTGAAGTTCTCGGCGCCGATGGTGGATCAGTGGTACCTCAGTTATCGAGTGAACCCGCGCACCATCTACAGTTTTTCTCCGGATCAACCAACGACATCGACAGCGACAGCACCATTGCAGGCCTATTTAGGCGACTGGCATTGCCACTTTGTCTTCAATGGGCATGGGAGACCGGCAGACATGCGCTAGCCGCTAATCCCCCCATTAAATTTCCTTGTGCAGTTTCTTCTGCTTGGCACATGGCTTCTTTTGACACCTGGCGCTCTGACGGCTGCGCAGCTGCCACTGGACCTGATGTTCTCGGCGGCGATGGTGGATAAGTGGTACCTTCGTTATCGAGTGAACCAAGGTACCATCTACAGTTTTTCTCCGGATGAACGAACGACATCAACAGCGACAGCACCATTACCGACCTATTTTAGTCACGTAGATCGCCACGCTGCCTTCAGTTAGCATGGGAGACCGGCAGACATGCGCTGGCCGCTAATCCCTCCATTCAATTTCATTGTGTAGTTTCTTCTGCTTGGCACATGGCTTCCTTCGACACCTGACGCTTTGCCGACTGCGCAGTTGCCACTGGACCTGAAGTTCTCGGCGCCAATGGGGGATGAGTACTGCCTTCGTTATCGACTGAGCCCGGGCATCATCTACAGTTTTTCTCCGGACGAACCAGCGACATCTACAGCGACAGCAACATTACCGGCCTATTTAAACGACTGGCATCGCCACGCTGCCTTCAGTGGGCATGGGAGAACGGCAGACATGCGCTGGCCGCTAATCCCTCCGTTTCATTTCTTTGTGCAGTTACTTCTGCTTGGCACATGGCTTCCTTCGACACCTGGCGCTTTGATGACTGCGCAGTTGCCACTGGACCTGAAGTTCTCGGCGCCGATGGTGGATCAGTTGTACCTTCATTATCGAGTAAACCCAGGCACCATCTACAGTTTTTCTCCGGATGAACCAACGACTTCGACAGCGACAGCACCATTGCAGGCCTATTTAAGCGACTGGCATGGCCACGCTGTCTTCAGTGGGCATGGGAGACCGGCAGACATGTGCTGGCCGCTAATTCCTCCGTTTAATTTCTTTGTGTAGTTACTTCTGCTTGGCACATGGCTTCCTTCGACACCTGGCGTTTTGACGACTGCGCAGTTGCCACTGGACCTGAAGTTCTCGGCGCCGATGGTGGATACGTGGTACCTTCGTTTTAGAGTGAGCCCGCGCACTATCTAGAGTTTTTGTCCGGACGAACGAGCGACATCGACACGACAGCGACAGCACCATTACCGGCCTATTTATGGTACTGGCATCGCCACGCTGCAATCAGTAGGCACGGGAATGCGGCAGACATGCGCTGGCCGCTAGTGCCTCCGATCAATTTCCTTGTGCAGTTTCTTCTGCTTGGCACATGGCTTCCTTCGACGCCTGGCGTTTTGACGACTGCGCAGTTGCCACTGGACCTGAAGTTCTCGGCGCCGATGGTGGATTACTTGTGCCTTCGATATCGAGTGAACCCGCGCACCATCTACAGTTTTCCTCCGGATGAACCAACGACATTGACAGCGACAGCACCATTACCGGCCTATTTAAGCGACTGGCATCGCCACGATGTCTTCTGTGGGCATGGGAGACCGGCAGACATGCGCTGGCCGCTAATTCCTCCGCTTATTTCTTCGTGCAGTTTCTTCTGCTTGGCACATGGCTTCCTTCGACACCTGGCGCTTTGATGACTACGGAAATGCCACTGGACCTGAAGTTCTCGGCGCCGATGGTGGATCAGTGGTACCTCCGTTATAGAGTGAACCCGCGCACCATCTACAGTTTTTCTCCGGATGAACCAACGACATTGACAGCGACAGCACCATTACCGGCCTATTTAAGCGACTGGCATCGCCATGCTGCCTTCAGTGGGCATGGGAGACCAGCAGACATGCGCTGGCCGCTAATCCCTCCTTTTATTTCTTCGTGCAGTTTCTTCTGCTTGGCACATGGCTTCCTTCGACACCTGGCACTTTGATGACTGCGGAAATGCCACTGGGCCTGAAGTTCTCGGCGCCGATGGTGGATCAGTGGTACCTTCATTATCGAGTGAAAACAGGAACCATCTACAGTTTTTCTCCGGATGAACCAACGACATCGACAGCGACAGCACCATTGCAGGCCTATTTAAGCGACTGGCATGGCCACCCTGTCTTCAGTGGGAATGGGAGGCCAGCAGACATGTGCTGGCCGCTAATCCCTCTGTTCAATTTCTTTGTGTAGTTTCTTCTGCTTGGCACATGGCTTCCTTCGACACCTGACGCTTTGCCGACTGCGCAGTTGCCACTGGACCTGAAGTTCTCGGCGCCAATGGGGGATGAGTACTGCCTTCGTTATCGACTGAGCCCGGGCATCATCTACAGTTTTTCTCCGGACGAACCAGCGACATCTACAGCGACAGCAACATTACCGGCCTATTTAAACGACTGGCATCGCCACGCTGCCTTCAGTGGGCATGGGAGAACGGCAGACATGCGCTGGCCGCTAATCCCTCCGTTTCATTTCTTTGTGCAGTTACTTCTGCTTGGCACATGGCTTCCTTCGACACCTGGCGCTTTGATGACTGCGCAGTTGCCACTGGACCTGAAGTTCTCGGCGCCGATGGTGGATCAGTTGTACCTTCATGATCGAGTAAACCCAGGCACCATCTACAGTTTTTCTCCGGATGAACCAACGACTTCGACAGCGACAGCACCATTGCAGGCCTATTTAAGCGACTGGCATGGCCACGCTGTCTTCAGTGGGCATGGGAGACCGGCAGACATGTGCTGGCCGCTAATTCCTCCGTTCAATTTCCTTGTGCAGTTTCTTCTGCTTGGCACATGGCTTCCTTCGACACCTGGCGCTTTGACGACTGCGCAGCCGGCACTGGACCTGAAGTTCTCGGCGCCGATGATTGATAAGTGGTGCCTTCGTTATCAAGTGAACCCAGACACTATCTACAGTTTTTCTCCGGAAGAACCAACGACATCGACAGCGAGAGCACCATTACTGGGCTATTTAGCGCACTTGCATCGCCACGCTGCCATCAGTAGGCACGGTAGAGCGGCAGAGATGCGCTGGCCGCTAATCCCTCCGTTCAATGTCCTTGTGCAGTTTCTTCTGCTTGGCACATGGCTTCTTTCGACACCTGGCGCTCTGACGACTGCGCAGTTGCCACTGGACCTGATGTTCTCGGCGGCGATGGTGGATAAGTGGTACCTTCGTTATCGAGTGAACCCAGGCGCCATCTACAGTTTTTCTCCGGATGAACGAACGACATCGACAGCGACAGCACCATTACCGGCCTATTTAAGTGACTTGCATCGCCACGCTGCCTTCAGTTAGCATGGGAGACCGGCAGACATGCGCGGGCCGCTAATCCCTCCGTTTAATTTCTTTGTGTAGTTACTTCTGCTTGGCACATGGCTTCCTTCGACACCTGGCGCTTTGACGACTGCGCAGTTGCCACTGGACCTGAAGTTCTCGGCGCCGATGGTGGATAAGTGGTACCTTCATTATCGAGTTAACCCGGCCACCATGTACAGTTTTTGTCCGGAAAAACCAACGACATCGACAGCGAGAGCACCATTACCGGCCTATTTAAGGGACAGGCATCGCCACGCGGCCATCAATGGGCACAGGAGAGCGGCAGACATGCGCTAGCCGCTAATCCCCCCATTACATTTCCTTGTGCAGTTTCTTCTGCTTGGCACATGACTTTCTCCGACATCTGGCGCTTTGACTACTGCGCAGTTGCCACTGGACCTGAAGTTCTCGGCCCCGATGGTGGATGAGTGGCGCCTTCGATATCGATTGAACCCGGGCACCACCTACATTTTTTCTCCGGATGAACCAACGACATCGACAGCGACAGCACCATTACCGGCCTATTTAAGCGACTGGCATTGCCACGCTGACTTCAGCGGGCATGGGAGACCGGCAGACATGCGCTAGCCGCTAATCCCTCCGTTTATTTCTTCGTGCAGTTTCCTCTGCTTGGCACATGGCTTCCTTCGACACCTGGCGCTTTGATGACTGCGGAAATGCTACTTGACCTGAAGTTCTTCGGCGCCGATGGTGGATCAGTTGTACCGTCATAATCGAGTGAACCCAGGCACCATCTACAGTTTTTCTCCGGATGAACCAACGACATCGACAGCGACAGCACCATTACCGGCCTATTTAAGCGACTGGCATTGCCACGCTGACTTCAGCGGGCATGGGAGACCGGCAGACATGCGCTAGCCGCTAATCCCTCCGTTTATTTCTTCGTGCAGTTTCCTCTGCTTGGCACATGGCTTCCTTCGACACCTGGCACTCTGACGACTGCGCAGTTGCCACTGGACCTGATGTTCTCGGCGCCGATGGTGGATAAGTGGTACCTTCGTTATCGAGTGAACCCAGGCACCATCTACAGTTTTTCTCCGGATGAACGAACGACATCGACAGCGACAGCACCATTACCGACCTGTTTAAGTCACTTGCATCGCCACGCTGCCTTCAGTTAGCATGGGAGACCGGGAGACATGCGCTGGCCGCTAATCCCTCCATTCAATTTCATTGTGCAGTTTCATCCGCTTGGCACATGGCTTCCTTCGACACCTGGCGTTTTGACGACTGCGCAGTTGCCACTGGACCTGAAGTTCTCTGCGCCGATGGTGGATAAGGGGTACCTTCGTTTTCGAGTGAACCCGCGCACCATCTAGAGTTTTTGTCCGGACTCACGAACGACATCGACACGACAGCGACAGCACCATTACCGGCCTATTTAAGGTACTGGCATCGCCGCGCTGCAATCAGTAGGCACGGGAATGCGGCAGACATGCGCTGGCCGCTAGTGCCTCCGATCAATTTCCTTGTGCAGTTTCTTCTGCTTGGCACATGGCTTCCTTCGACACCTGGCGTTTTGACGACTGCGCAGTTGCCACTGGACCTGAAGTTCTCGGCGCCGATGGTGGATAAGTGGCGCCTTCGATATCGATTGAACCCGGGCACCACCTACATTTTTTCTCCGGATGAACCAACGACATCGACAGCGACAGCACCATTACCGGCCTATTTAAGCGACTGGCATTGCCACGCTGACTTCAGCGGGCATGGGAGACCGGCAGACATGCGCTAGCCGCTAATCCCTCCGTTTATTTCTTCGTGCAGTTTCCTCTGCTTGGCACATGGCTTCCTTCGACACCTGGCGCTTTGATGACTGCGGAAATGCTACTTGACCTGAAGTTCTTCGGCGCCGATGGTGGATCAGTTGTACCGTCATAATCGAGTGAACCCAGGCACCATCTACAGTTTTTCTCCGGATGAACCAACGACATCGACAGCGACAGCACCATTACCGGCCTATTTAAGCGACTGGCATTGCCACGCTGACTTCAGCGGGCATGGGAGACCGGCAGACATGCGCTAGCCGCTAATCCCTCCGTTTATTTCTTCGTGCAGTTTCCTCTGCTTGGCACATGGCTTCCTTCGACACCTGGCACTCTGACGACTGCGCAGTTGCCACTGGACCTGATGTTCTCGGCGCCGATGGTGGATAAGTGGTACCTTCGTTATCGAGTGAACCCAGGCACCATCTACAGTTTTTCTCCGGATGAACGAACGACATCGACAGCGACAGCACCATTACCGACCTGTTTAAGTCACTTGCATCGCCACGCTGCCTTCAGTTAGCATGGGAGACCGGGAGACATGCGCTGGCCGCTAATCCCTCCATTCAATTTCATTGTGCAGTTTCATCCGCTTGGCACATGGCTTCCTTCGACACCTGGCGTTTTGACGACTGCGCAGTTGCCACTGGACCTGAAGTTCTCTGCGCCGATGGTGGATAAGGGGTACCTTCGTTTTCGAGTGAACCCGCGCACCATCTAGAGTTTTTGTCCGGACTCACGAACGACATCGACACGACAGCGACAGCACCATTACCGGCCTATTTAAGGTACTGGCATCGCCGCGCTGCAATCAGTAGGCACGGGAATGCGGCAGACATGCGCTGGCCGCTAGTGCCTCCGATCAATTTCCTTGTGCAGTTTCTTCTGCTTGGCACATGGCTTCCTTCGACACCTGGCGTTTTGACGACTGCGCAGTTGCCACTGGACCTGAAGTTCTCGGCGCCGATGGTGGATAAGTGTTACCTTCGTTTTCGAGTGAACCCGCGCACCATCTAGAGTGTTTCTCCGGATGAACCAACGACATCAACAGCGACAGCACCATTACCGGCCTATTTAAGCGACTGGCATCGCCACGCTGTCTTCAGTGGGCATGGGAGACCGGCAGACATGCGCTGGCTGCTTATCCCTCCGTTAATTTCTTCGTGCAGTTTCTTCTGCTTGGCACATGGCTTCCTTCGACACCTGGCGCTTTGAAGACTGCGCAGTTGCAACTGGACCTGAAGTTCTCGGCGCCGATGGTGGATCAGTGGTACCTCCGTTATCGAGTGAACCCGCGCACCATCTAGTTTTTCTCCGGATGAACCAACGACATCGACAGCGAGAGCACCATTACTGGGCTATTTAAGGTACTTGCATCGCCACGCTGCCATCAGTAGGCACGGGAGAGCGGCAGGCATGCGCTGGCCGTTAATCACTCCGTTTAATTTCTTTGTGTAGTTTCTTCTGCTTGGCACATGGCATCCTTCGACACCTGGCGCTTTGATGACTGCGGAAATGCCACTGGACCTGAAGTTCTCGGCGCCGATGGTGGATAAGTGGTACCTTCATTATCGAGTGAACCCAGGAACCATCTACAGTTTTTCTCCGGATGAACCAACGACATCGACAGCGACAGCACCATTGCAGGCCTATTTAAGCGACTGGCATCGCCACGCTGTCTTCAGTGGGCATGGGAGACCGGCAGACATGCGCTGGCTGCTAATCCCTCCGTTAATTTCTTCGTGCAGTTTCTTCTGCTTGGCACATGGCTTCCTTCGACACCTGGCGCTTTGAAGACTGCGCAGTTGCAACTGGACCTGATGTCCTCGGCGGCGATGGTGGATAAGTGGTACCTTCGTTATCGAGTGAACCCAGGCACCATCTGCAGTTTTTCTCCGGATGAACCAACGACATCGACAGCTACAGCACCAATACAGGCCTATTTAAGCGACTGGCATCGCCACGCTGTCTTCAGTGGGCATGGGAGACCGGCAGACATGCGCTGGCTGCTAATCCCTCCGTTAATTTCTTCGTGCAGTTTCTTCTGCTTGGCACATGGCTTCCTTCGACACCTGGCGCTTTGAAGACTGCGCAGTTGCAACTGGACCTGATGTCCTCGGCGGCGATGGTGGATAAGTGGTACCTTCGTTATCGAGTGAACCCAGGCACCATCTACAGTTTTTCTCCGGATGAACCAACGACATCGACAGCTACAGCACCAATACAGGCCTATTTAAGCGACTGGCATCGCCACGCTGTCTTCAGTAAGCATGGGAGACCGGCAGACATGCACTGGCCGCTAATCCCTCCATTCAATTTCGTTGTGCAGTATCATCCGCTTGGCACATGGCTTCCTTCGACACCTGGCGTTTTGACGACTGCGCGGTTGCCACTGGACGTGAAGTTCTCGGCGCCGATGGTGGATAAGTGGTACCTTCGTTTTCGAGTGAACCCGCGCACCATCTAGAGTTTTTCTCCGGATGAACCAACGACATCGACAGCGACAGCACCATTACCGGCCTATTTAAACAACTGGCATCGCCACGCTGCCTTCTGTAGGCACGGCAGAGCGCCAGAGAGGCGCTGCCCGCTAATCCCTCCGTTTAATTTCTTCGTGCAGTTTATTCTGCTTGGCACATGACTTCCTTCAACACCTGGCACTTTGATGACTGCGCAGTTGCCACTGGGCCTGAAGTTCTCGGCGCCGATGGTGGATAAGTGGTACCTTCATTATCGAGTGAAACCAGGCACCATCTACAGTTTTTCTCCGGATGAACCAACGACATCGACAGCGACAGCACCATTACAGGACTATTTAGGCGACTGGCATTGCCACGCTTGCTTCAGTGGGCATGGGAGACCGGCAGACATGCGCTGGCCGCTAATCCCTCCGTTTATTTCTTCGTGCAGTTTCGTCTGCTTGGCACATGGCTTCCTTCGACACCTGGCGCTTTGATGACTGCGGAAATGCCACTGGACCTGATGTTCTCGGCGCCGATGGTGGATAAGTGGTACCTTCATTATCGAGTGAACCCAGGCACCATCTACAGTTTTTCTCCGGATGAACCAACGACATCGACAGCTACAGCACCATTACAGGCCTATTTAAGCGACTGACATCGCCACGCTGTCTTCAGTGGGCATGGGAGACCGGCAGACATGCGCTGGCCGCTAATCCCTCCGTTTATTTCTTCGTGCAGTTTCGTCTGCTTGGCACATGGCTTCCTTCGACACCTGGCGCTTTGATGACTGCGGAAATGCCACTGGACCTGAAGTTCTCGGCGCCGATGGTGGATCAGTTGTACCTTCATTATCGAGTGAACCCAGGCACCATCTACAGTTTTTCTCCGGATGAACCAACGACATTGACAGCGACAGCACCATTACCGGCCTATTTAAGCGACTGGCATCGCCACGCTTCCTTCTGTGGGCATGGGAGACCGGCAGACATGCGCTGGCCGCTAATCCCTCCGTTCAATTTCCTTGTGCAGTTTCTTCTGCTTGGCACATGGCTTCCTTCCACACCTGACGCTTTGACGACTGCGCAGTCGCCACTGGACCTGAAGTTCTCGGCGCCATTGGTGGATTAGTTGTGCCTTCGATATCTACTGATCCCGCGCACATCTACAGTTTTTCTCCGGACGAACCAACGACATCAAGAGCGACAGCACCATTGCCGGGCTATTTAGGTGACTGGCATCGCCACGCCACCATCAGTAGGCACAGGAGAGCGGCATACATGCGCTGGCCGCTAATCCCTCCGTTCAATTTCTTTCTGCAGTTTCTTCTGCTTGGCACATGGCTTCCTTCGACACCTGGCGCTTTGACGACTGCGCAGTTGCCACTGGACCTGATGTTCTCGGCGCCGATGGTGGATGAGTGGTGCCTTCGTTATAGACTGAACCCAGGCACCATCTACAGTTTTTCTCCGGATGAACGAACGACATCGATAGCGACAGCACCATTACCGACCTATTTAAGTCACTTGCATCGCCACGTTGCCTTCAGTTAGCATGGGAGACCGGCAGACATGCGCTGGCCGCTAATCCCTCCATTCAATTTCATTGTGCAGTATCATCCGCTTGGCACATGGCTTCCTTCGACACCTGGCGTTTTGACGACCGCGCGGTTGCCACTGGACGTGAAGTTCTCGGCGCCGATGGTGGATAAGTGGTACCTTCGTTTTCGAGTGAACCCGCGCACCATCTAGAGTTTTTGTCCGGACGAACGAACGACATCGACACGACAGCGACAGCACCATTACCGGCCTATTTAAGGTACTGGCATCGCCACGCTGCAATCAGTAGGCACGGGAATGCGGCAGACATGCGCTGGCCGCTAGTGCCTCCGTTTATTTCTTCGTGCAGTTTCTTCTGCTTGGCACATGGCTTCCTTCGACACCTGGCGCTTTGATGACTGCGCAGTTGCCACTGGACCTGACGTTCTCGGCGCCGATGGTCGATTAGATGTGCCTTCGTTTTCGAGTGAACCCGCGCACCATCTACAGTTTTTCTCCGGTTGAACCAACGACATTGACAGCGACAGCACCATTACCGGCCTATTTAAGCGACTGGCATCGCCATGCTGCCTTCAGTGGGCATGGGAGACCGGCAGATATGCGCTGGCCGCTAATCCCTCCGTTTATTTCTTCGTGCAGTTTCTTCTGCTTGGCACATGGCTTCCTTCGACACCTGGCGCTTTGATGACTGCGGAAATGCCACTGGACCTGAAGTTCTCGGCGCCGATGGTGGATCAGTTGTACCTTCATTATCGAGTGAACCCAGGAACCATCTACAGTTTTTCTCCGGATGAACCAACGACATCGACAGCGACAGCACCATTGCAGGCCTACTTAAGCGACTGGCATGGCCACGCTGTCTTCAGTGGGATTGAGAGACCGGCAGACATGTGCTGGCCGCTAATCACTCCGTTCAATTTCTTTGTGTAGTTTCTTCTGCTTGGCACATGGCTTCCTTCGACACCTGGCGCTTTCATCACTGCGCATTTGCCACTGGACCTGATGTTCTCGGCGCCGATGGTGGATAAGTGGTACCTTCATTATCGAGTAAACCCAGGCACCATCTACAGTTTTTCTCCGGATGAACCAACGACATCGACAGCGACAGCACCATTACCGGCCTATTTAAACAACTGGCATCGCCACGCTGCCTTCTGTAGGCACGGCAGAGCGCCAGAGAGGCGCTGCCCGCTAATCCCTCCGTTTTATTTCTTCGTGCAGTTTATTCTGCTTGGCACATGGCTTCCTTCGACACCTGGCGCTTTGATGACTGCGCAGTTGCCACTGGGCCTGAAGTTCTCGGCGCCGATGGTGGATAAGTGGTACCTTCATTATCGAGTGAAACCAGGCACCATCTACAGTTTTTCTCCGGATGAACCAACGACATCGACAGCGACAGCACCATTACAGGACTATTTAGGCGACTGGCATTGCCACGCTTGCTTCAGTGGGCATGGGAGACCGACAGACATGCGCTGGCCGCTAATCCCTCCGTTTATTTCTTCGTGCAGTTTCGTCTGCTTGGCACATGGCTTCCTTCGACACCTGGCGCTTTGATGACTGCGGAAATGCCACTGGACCTGAAGTTCTCGGCGCCGATGGTGGATCAGTTGTACCTTCATTATCGAGTGAACCCAGGCACCATCTACAGTTTTTCTCCGGATGAACCAACGACATTGACAGCGACAGCACCATTACCGGCCTATTTAAGCGACTGGCATCGCCACGCTTCCTTCTGTGGGCATGGGAGACCGGCAGACATGCGCTGGCCGCTAATCCCTCCGTTCAATTTCCTTGTGCAGTTTCTTCTGCTTGGCACATGGCTTCCTTCCACACCTGACGCTTTGACGACTGCGCAGTCGCCACTGGACCTGAAGTTCTCGGCGCCATTGGTGGATTAGTTGTGCCTTCGATATCTACTGATCCCGCGCACATCTACAGTTTTTCTCCGGACGAACCAACGACATCAAGAGCGACAGCACCATTGCCGGGCTATTTAGGTGACTGGCATCGCCACGCCACCATCAGTAGGCACAGGAGAGCGGCATACATGCGCTGGCCGCTAATCCCTCCGTTCAATTTCTTTCTGCAGTTTCTTCTGCTTGGCACATGGCTTCCTTCGACACCTGGCGCTTTGACGACTGCGCAGTTGCCACTGGACCTGATGTTCTCGGCGCCGATGGTGGATGAGTGGTGCCTTCGTTATAGACTGAACCCAGGCACCATCTACAGTTTTTCTCCGGATGAACGAACGACATCGATAGCGACAGCACCATTACCGACCTATTTAAGTCACTTGCATCGCCACGTTGCCTTCAGTTAGCATGGGAGACCGGCAGACATGCGCTGGCCGCTAATCCCTCCATTCAATTTCATTGTGCAGTATCATCCGCTTGGCACATGGCTTCCTTCGACACCTGGCGTTTTGACGACCGCGCGGTTGCCACTGGACGTGAAGTTCTCGGCGCCGATGGTGGATAAGTGGTACCTTCGTTTTCGAGTGAACCCGCGCACCATCTAGAGTTTTTGTCCGGACGAACGAACGACATCGACACGACAGCGACAGCACCATTACCGGCCTATTTAAGGTACTGGCATCGCCACGCTGCAATCAGTAGGCACGGGAATGCGGCAGACATGCGCTGGCCGCTAGTGCCTCCGTTTATTTCTTCGTGCAGTTTCTTCTGCTTGGCACATGGCTTCCTTCGACACCTGGCGCTTTGATGACTGCGCAGTTGCCACTGGACCTGACGTTCTCGGCGCCGATGGTCGATTAGATGTGCCTTCGTTTTCGAGTGAACCCGCGCACCATCTACAGTTTTTCTCCGGTTGAACCAACGACATTGACAGCGACAGCACCATTACCGGCCTATTTAAGCGACTGGCATCGCCATGCTGCCTTCAGTGGGCATGGGAGACCGGCAGATATGCGCTGGCCGCTAATCCCTCCGTTTATTTCTTCGTGCAGTTTCTTCTGCTTGGCACATGGCTTCCTTCGACACCTGGCGCTTTGATGACTGCGGAAATGCCACTGGACCTGAAGTTCTCGGCGCCGATGGTGGATCAGTTGTACCTTCATTATCGAGTGAACCCAGGAACCATCTACAGTTTTTCTCCGGATGAACCAACGACATCGACAGCGACAGCACCATTGCAGGCCTACTTAAGCGACTGGCATGGCCACGCTGTCTTCAGTGGGATTGAGAGACCGGCAGACATGTGCTGGCCGCTAATCACTCCGTTCAATTTCTTTGTGTAGTTTCTTCTGCTTGGCACATGGCTTCCTTCGACACCTGGCGCTTTCATCACTGCGCATTTGCCACTGGACCTGATGTTCTCGGCGCCGATGGTGGATAAGTGGTACCTTCATTATCGAGTAAACCCAGGCACCATCTACAGTTTTTCTCCGGATGAACCAACGACATCGACAGCTACAGCACCAATACAGGCCAATTTAAGCGACTGGCATGGCCACGCTGTCTTCAGTGGGCATGGGAGACCGGCAGACATGCGCTGGCAGCTAATCCCTCCGTTAATTTCTTCGTGCAGTTTCTTCTGCTCGGCACATGGCTTCCTTCGACACCTGGCGCTTTGAAGACTGCGCAGTTGCAACTGGACCTGAAGTTCTCGGCGCCGATGGTGGATCAGTGGTACCTCCGTTATCGAGTGAACCCGCCCACCATCTACAGTTTTTCTGCGGATGAACCAACGATATCGACAGCGAGAGCACCATTACTGGGCTATTTAAGGTACTTGCATCGCCACGCTGCCATCAGTAGGCACGGGAGAGCGGCAGACATGCGCTGGCCGTTAATCCCTCCTTTCAATTTCATTGTGCAGTTTCTTCCGCTTGGCACATGGCTTCCTTCGACACCTGGCGTTTTGACGACTGCGCAGTTGCCACTGGACCTGAAGTTTTCGGCGCCGATGGTGGATAAGTGGTACCTTCATTTTCGAGTGAACCCGCGCACCATCTAGAGTTTTGCTCCGGATGACCCAACGACATCGACAGCGACAGCACCATTACCGGCCTATTTAAACAACTGGCATCGCCACGCTGGCTTCTGTAGGCACGGCAGAGCGCCAGAGAGGCGCTGCCCGCTAATCCCTCCGTTTAATTTCTTCGTGCAGTTTCTTCTGCTTGGCACATGGCTTCCTTCGACACCTGGCGCTTTGATGACTGCGCAATTGCCTCTGGACCTGATGTTCTCGGCGCCGATGGTGGATCAGTTGTACCTTCATTATCGAGTGAACCCAGGCACCATCTACTGTTTTTCTCCGGATGAACCAACGACATCGACAGCGACAGCACCATTACCGGCCTATTTAAGCGACTGGCATCGCCACGCTGTCTTCAGTGGGCATGGCAGACCGGCAGACATGCGCTGGCCGCTAATCCCTAAATTCAATTTCCTTGTGCAGTTTCTTCTCCTTGGCACATGGCTTCCTTCCACACCTGACGCTTTGACGACTGCGCAGTTGCCACTGGACCTGAAGTTCTCGGCGCCGATGGTGGATTAGTTGTGCCTTCGATATCTACTGGTCCCGCGCACATCTACAGTTTTTCTCCGGACGAACCAACGACATCAAGAGCGACAGCACCATTGCCGGGTTTTTTAGGTGACTGGCATCGCCACGCCGCCATCAGTAGGCACAGGAGAGCGGCATACATGCGCTGGCCGCTAATCCCTCCGTTCAATTTCTTTGTGCAGTTTCTTCTGCTTGGCACATGGCTTCCTTCGACACCTGGCGCTTTGACGACTGCGCAGCTGGCACTGGACCTGAAGTTCTCGGCACCGATGATGGATAAGTGGTGCCTTCGTTATCGAGTGAACCCAGGCACTATCTACAGTTTTTCTCCGGAAGAACAAACGACATCGACAGCGAGAGCACCATTACTGGACTATTTAAGGTGCTTGCATCGCCACGCTGCCATCAGTAGGCACGGGATAGCGGCAGACATGCGCTGGCCGCTAATCCCTCCGTTCAATGTCCTTGTGCAGTTTCTTCTGCTTGGCACATGGCTTCTTTCGACACCTGGCGCTCTGACGACTGCGCAGTTGCCACTGGACCCGATGTTCTCGGCGGAGATGGTGGATAAGTGGTACCTTCGTT